>NC_053031.1:23591424-24191424 GCF_016746235.2 Drosophila teissieri
AGTGTTTTCAGCGAGATTATTTTAAGCAATAATGGATACTTGTATTTTAACGATTTTCAGCGACTGCATTTACATACTTTATAAAAACGTCGGCAGTGCCCGTACCGAACCGATTGAAAGTAAAAGTGTATCACAGCAGTACCGGTGTGATCAACACTTACTTTGTAACTGACATTGCTATGCAGAAGGCAAATGAGCGAGAAACACAGCACAAAGGGGAATGGAAAATATTGCTGCACAGACCAATGTACAAGATAAAATAAATAAAACAAATAAAATAAATAAAAACAAATAAAATAAATCAAATTTATGATGATCTACTGCTGGCTGCGTGTTGCATAACTAAACAATATACATTATATATGTATATATATACATGAATATACATCTACATATATACATCGCTTGTAGATCTTAACTAATTTATTATCATATCCAAGACCTGGTATCCTGGATTTTGCGCAGGATTGGTGTTATGCTCCTCTCGACACTTTACCTTGGACCGAAGTCCTTGGTTTTAAGACGGTCGTCACCCGAGTATGAGACTGAAATCCTGACTGAGAATAGACCTCCCGAGAACGGCTTCCTGAGAATTGAACTTCCGAGAATGATTTCCCGAGAATTGTTTATAGGGGGGCTGAGATCTTTTATACCGGCTTAGAGCTTTCTCTGGACTACTCCGTTCATCGGTCTATAGGCCGTGTTACCACCAATGGGTTATATTTCCATATTTCCCCAATTTTAGGAGTCAATACCCTGTTGATGAAATGTGCCCGTTACTGAAGTAGAATTTCCATGTGAAGGATCGCGGCTGCGCTTGACTGGTCATCGGAAACACGTTTATTGTCAAAATGCATTTTCTTTGTTGCATTTCGTCTGTCTCAACGAGATAGTTATTCCCATTTCGATTCTGGCAGGTTTTATATGTGAATCTGTAAAGTCTTATGATCTTACAAATAGGGTGTACGTAACAAAAATATAAAAAAACTAGAGAGAACGCTATAGTCGAGTTCCCCGACTATCTGATACCCGTTACTCAGCTATTCGAAGTGCGAAGGAGAGTCTTCAGCATATACAGTTTTTGGCGGTTTTGTGGGCGTGCAAAAAGTTTTTGGCAAATCGATAGAAATTTACAAGACTAATACCAAAATGAAAAAATATCAAAACATTTTTCAAAAGTGTGGGCGTGGCAGCTTTGGGCGGTTTGTGGGCGTTAGAGAGGGCGTGGCAAAAAGTTTGTTGGCAAATCGTTAGAAATTTACAAGACTAATACAAAAATGAAAAAATATCGCAACATTTTTCAAAAGTGTGACGTGCAGTTTTAGGCGGTTTGTGGGCGTTCGAGTGGGCGTGGCAACATGAATCGACAAACTTGCGCTGCGTCTATGTCCCTGGAGTCTGTATGCCTAGTCTCAACTTTCTAGCTTTTGTAGTTCCTGAGATCTCGACGTTCATACGGACAACGGACAGACGGACAGACGGGGGAACAGACGGACGGACAGACGGACATGGCCAGATCGACTCGGCTACTGATCCTGTAGGTATTGCATTACGTATTATTTGTTAAATCCTTAATGACCATCGTATCGTATGATTTCCCTTCAGAAATTAAATTATTTATCATGTAATGTTTAAGTGCAATGCTTTGGCACGTCCCTATTAAATAATTTGTTTTATGATATGTTTCAAAAATAATGTTGGAAATGGGAATACAATAATCAAGTTTTAAATAACGCATATCAAATATTAAAAAAAAAATGTTGTCGCACGAAAAACAAATGATAAAAAATAAAGTCAAATTTTTTTATATTCGAACACGGTAAGCACACAGAATTTTCGGCATTTCGTAATAACTTTACCGGCAACCTAATTTCTTCGATCGAGAAAATATACGCTGGTGGTGCTATTATTTTTCTGCATCTGTATACGAACAACCAAACGATCGCACTCCCCCTTTCAAAATGGTGGCCAGTCGACAATTTTCCAGGATCTTTCCGGGCACGCATTTACTAATCTCGATTCGCAAGAAATTATATTTTCCGTGGCTTAGCTTTTAAACGAGGCGTGCACCAAGTGATCCAAAGGGTCTACGACCGTGCGAGAGTGCAAACCAATGTGGATTTCAAAGCAGAGACGGATAATAGCCATCCAACAGGCGATCAAGGTCGCTGGCGTCGAGGTCGGCGTAACATGTAAAATGATTTTTCGGTCAAAGCTTTCGTCCATTTCGACCTACCCAGTAGCCGCTGTGATAACCAGTGGGCGCCATGAATCGTCGTCAAAGATGACATCTATCCTCGGTTGTGAGTAAGTATTCTTTACGGTGACATCGTTTATACCGGTGATAACCACGGGCTGGAGCAAAAATTGGCGGATACATTTGAGGGGTAATTCGATGACTTCGACTCCATCTGGAAGAAGACTCCGTCGGGCGTCGAGCTGCTTAAGGGCACCTTCTATCCGAGGTGGGGCAAAGCATCAAGATTTTGCAATTGGAATTTGGACACCCAGGTATGTGCGGTGAATAACTAAGGATAATCTATATCGCATATACTTAATTGCGTTTGGGGCCACCCGATACACGCAAGGGCGTCCGTACGGGGGGTGTGCCGTAATAAAAGCGCAAAAAATAAAAAACAAGAGAATCGTTATGATACTCGTTACTCAGCTGGTGTAAGTGCGAACAAGATATTTCAGCACCGACAGTTTTTGAAGGTCGACAGAAATTTACAAGACTAACCAAAATGTGAAAAAAATATAACACATTTTTTAAAAGAGTGGGCGGTTTGTGGGCGTGGCAAAAAGATTTTTGCAAATCGATAGAAACTTAAACTAAAAGTTTCTAAAACAAAATGAAAAATTATCAAGATAGACTCGGCTATTGATCCTTATCCAGAATATATATAATTTATATGTTCGGAAACGTTCCTTCTGCTGTTATATACTTTTTAACGAATATAGTATACCCTTTTACTGTTTACTTTTTTTCCGCTTTCGTTTCTGGTGAGAGACGATCGAGGAGAGTGGCTGGACCTGAGCTGGTCGCAAATGAAATACCAATGTTTTGCCGTCCCATGTCATCCGATAGGCTTACGTTGATTCAAGGGTACTCGACGAAATTCGGAGCGGCCGCGTAGGAAAGACCGCGTCCCCGGACGAAGACGCGAGGTACGAAGAGCCTCGCTGCGGAAGCCGGAACCTAGGCGAGGGAGCCCGTACAGTTTTTATATATACATTATTGTAACCCAGAAATTGAATGAATAAACTGCGTCTATATTTAAGCCTAGTTAAGGTAAACTCTGCGCATTATCACTGGGACTCGGGTCGGGAATTCCTCTCTAGCACCACTGTCCTGAAAGAAAGAAATTTCCTGGACGACCCTGGCCAGCCCTGACTACCCGAGGCACGGCTGAACGTCACAAAATAATGGTATGACTACAATGAAGTCCACCTCTTTAAATGTTTGTTTTCATAAACCGTAAGCAGCAAAACCGACACATTAAAATTATCGCTCACCCGTTGACTTCAGACAAATTCTACATCTACAATTACACTAACTTTCGGTTTGGCCGGCTGCTCAACTTTACTATTTTAACCAATATCTCAACCATATCTCAAACATATATGCAAAATCAAACCCATTTTTATGGTGTAAAAGAGTTTACTTGATCAGTTGAAAGAATTTAACAAGTAGAAGAATGCGTGGTCCATCTGTCCGTATGAACGTTGTGTTCAGGAACCCTAAAAGCTAGAAAGTTGAGATTAGACAGGCTGGTTCCAGTCACGTCTACGCTGCGCACTTTGTTTTAAGCAGTTTTCACGCCTACTTTAACGAAAACTATACTTTTATTTTTTTTGTGTCAATTTATTTCACTGTGTCACATTATATTAAAAATACGTTTCTGACACTTCTACTTGCTGAGTAACGCAGATAGTCGAGGAAATCGACTATATCCCTCGGACTTGAAAAATGGAAAGGGCTCTAAATTCCTGACAATACGAACTATCCAGAGTTCAGGCCTTTTTTCACTTCGGTGTCTATCGGATACTCAAGTTGACAGATTGGCATTGAGTACTGTTCAAGTTGACCTAAAAATTGTGATCGATATCACAAAAATCGTTGATTTTGCAATGCCCCCTGCAAAATATATAATGTGTTTAGTTTCTTGCTGTGGTTCTTAAATCTTAAAGGAACTGGAGAGTCAAAATATTTCGTACGTACTCCCCAATATATATACACATTTTTCGCTATTAAGCTTTATGAAATTACTATGGCGCTTATACTTTTGACAGCATTCTGCTGTTCGCTTTGCAATTAACATAAATCCCGCAGTTCATACCAATTTTATTTGGCTACCCAATTTTGCATAAACACAAGGTGCGCTAGTTCAGTTGTACTTCAGTAGCCAGGTAACAGACTAATCGTTTTATTTGTTTAGTGATTGTGATGTGATCGATAAACTGAATTTTTACGAAATTTAAAGTAATTTGAGTGAAAAATTAAATGAATTGTCGTAACTTTTAAGTCCTGGAGATCGTGGAGATTTCTACTTTTGAATTTTCATTTGAATTTAACTGTTGTGGGAAAGAATTTCGGCTGTCTCTGGAAACAGCAGCGTGCGGACGGTCATCAGAAAACATCGGGCTCGATCGCCTCCTAAGACTGTTGGCTCATAATATGAAAATAAAATCAGCCATGGCATCGAACATACGTTGCACTATGGGAAAAAATACACACTTTTTCTGGCCAAATCCCATTTTCTGAAAATCGGAATATTACAAAAATATTAAATGCTCGCATTCATAATCCACCAATCTTTAGTGCTGCATACTAGAAATTTAAAATAGATGGCGCCACAACAAAGGAATCAGCTGCTAAATAAAGCTGCTGCGCGTACTACCTGCTACGTTAAGTTTTTTCTCCTTTACAAAAGATCTAATATCTTTGGAGACAAAGCGTTAATTCCCATTCTGTAAAAAGTATTTTAGCCAGTGTGCTTTCTATTAAAAGCTTGTCACTGATAATAGAAACAAATAACTAGTGTTGTAACCGTATAGGGTCGGAATTTCTTCTACCTGTTACATACTTTTTAACGAACCTAGTATACACCTTTACTAAGAGGTATAAAAATACATATTTATAAAATATATATAAAATGTAGCAACGTGTTAAATATATAAATTGACCTTTCATGGGACACGACCCTGAGGTAATAAAAAAAACTTTTTTTACAAAAATGAAAGCTGTAACCTAAAAAAATTGTTTAAGGATTTTTTAAGTCATATCGCAACGGACATCGTTGTGCCACAATTTTAGTTTGAAATCAAGAAGACAAATATTTTTTACTCGGGATGGTTTTTTGTCACAAAATTCGTTGTAATTCGTTGTCAAAAGGGTCTAAAAATATTATGATTTTAAAAACCGTAGTATATATAAAACAAATTTGTATGCTCTTTAAAATGAATCTTAGATGATGAATTCCCTTCAGTATTTTTATACCCGTTTATCGTAGAGTAAAAGGGTATACTAGATTCGTTGAAAAGTATGTAACAGGCAGAAGGAAGCGTTTCCGACATATAAAGTATATATATTCTTGATCAGGATCAATGGCCGAGTCGATCTGGCCATGTCCGTCTGTCCGTCCGTCTGTCTGTCCGTATGAACATCGAGATCTCAGGAACTACAAAAGGTAGAAAGTTGAGACTAAGCATACAGACTCCAGAGACATAGACGCAGCGCAAGTTTGTCGATTCATGTTGCCACGCCCACAAACCGCCCAAAATTGCCACGCCCATACTTTTAAAAATGTTTTGATATCTTTTTGTTTTTGTATTAGTCTTCTAAATTTCTATCGATTTGCCAAAAAACTTTTTGGAACGCCCACTCTAACGCCCACAAACCGCCAAAATCTGTCAGTGCTGAAGACACACCTTCGCACTTCCCCTAGCTGAGTAACGGGTATCAGATAGTCGGGGAACTCGACTATAGTGTTCTCTCTTGTTTTTTATTATCACTTACACAATTTTGAAAAACATGGTTTCGAGAAAAATGTCGTTTAAAATTTACGGTCAGGAAAAATACTCGCTCGGCGCACTACCATTTCGAGAATTAGCTTTTAAAACATTTACACGAGGTTGCTATATACAGCTGCGAAAAATAAAATAGCAGCACTTGCCCAGTAAAACTTTGAATAAGTCTCCTACCTACAATTTAGTGTTTAAAATGAGCTGAAATACCTTTTTAGAAAGGTTAAACAATTCACTTTTTAGGAAATAAAAAATAATTACAATTGTTTTATTTATTCTTATCTTAAATAAGAAACTTTGTTAAGAACGACAAAATTAGGGCGAAAATAATATAGCAGCACTTTATGAAAAATGCTTAAATTTTCAATTTTAAACTTGATAGTAAAAAATTCACTAATATCAAATGCTAAAACTACACCCATTCCACTTATTTAATATTTGGTAGTGTATCCCTTACTACCAAAAACAGGAGCGCAACGTTTTGGCATGGAATCAACTAGGTCCTGGCACCGTTTCAGGGATATTTTGCCCAGGACTCCTTAATTATACCAAAAGTTATTCGATGTTAGTTGGCATTGAAGCTAAAAGTGCTTTTCTCATATCTGTCCAAGATATTTTGATGGGATTACGGCCTGGGGACTGTGCAGGCCTATCCAAAACAGGAACAGTTTTATTTTGGGACGAATCCTTGGCTTTCCTGCTGGTCTACTTGGGATCATAGTCTTGTTAATTGTATTCGGCAAAGGGTAGCATAATCGTCACAAAAATATCCACAAACACATGTTGATCCATGATGGTTTTTAACCATGGTATATTATGGTATAGCCCCAACTACATAGTACGAGAAACAAGCCCATACCAATATACAGGATCCTTCGTGTTTAATTGCTTCTACTGTGTAATTTGGCTTATATTCGGTGTTCTAGGGCGCCTTACATACGATCAAGATCCATTGCCACCAAAAAAAAACCACCTTGCTCTCATCTGACCATAAGAAGTGCCTCCATTTTTCGCAAGATCAATTTTAATGTTCCTTGACGAACTTAATGCGCTTGGGTATGTGTCTCCCATTTAAAAGAGGGACTTTCCTTGGACTACAGCCTTTTAATCCATGTTCCCTTAGACACGTGTGAACAGTTTGCACTGTTGCGGATATGTTGAAATCCTTTTTCAGTTCGGTAGCAGCTTTAAATGGATCCTTCGTGCTCTCGGGCACTAGCCTTTTAAAGAGATGGGTGCCAATGATTGTTTTCTCCCACGTTTTTCGGGATTCTCGATCTATCATTTTGTTTTAGCATTGAAGGATTAGACCATATTTCAGAGTGATTTTCCTTCAGAAATTGTTTTTTTTATCATGTCACGTTTATCTGAAGTGCAATGCTTTCCTCGTCCCATTTAATCATTTTTTTAAGGTATGTTTCAAAAATAATGTTGGAAATAGGAATACAAATGTCAAGTTTTATAACCAAAACAAACCGCCGACATGTATTGAATATTTGAAAAAATCGATAGTGCTGCTATTTTTGTTTTCGCCTCATTTTAGACCTTGCCGCCCAAAAAAAATGATAACAAATAAACGTATGGACAATTCAATTTTTTTTTTTCATTTTTGGATAGAAAAACAAGAGAGAACGCTATAGTCGAGTTCCCCGACTATCTGATACCCGTTACTCAGATGGTGAAAGTGCGCAGGAGAGTCTTCAACACTGACAGTTTTTGCGGTTTGTGGGCGTGGCAAGAAGTTTTTTGGCAAACCGATAGAAATTAAGGAGACTAACACAAAACTAAAAAATAACCAAACATTTTTCAAAGTGTGGGCGTGGCAGTTTTAGGCGGTTTGTGGTCGTTAGAGTGGGCGTGGCAACATGCGCTGCTTCTATGTCTCTGGAGTGTGCGTGCTGAATCTCAACTTTCTAGCTTTTATAGTTCCTGAGATCTCGACGTTCATACGGACAGACAGACGGACATAGCCAGATCGACTCGGCTATTGATCCTGATCAAGAATATATATACTTTATATGGTCGGAAACGCTTCCTTCTGCCTGTTACATACTTTTCAACGAATCTAGAATACCCTTTTACTCTACGAGTAACGGGTATAAATATCTAGCTTAATACGAAAAATCAGAATTTTGTACTATGCGGTACCGATAGTTAATTTATTTGATCGAGAATAAATTAGTTATGGTGCTGCTATTATTTTTTCGCAACTGTATATACATATATATTTTTAAGTGCCTAAAGGTAGTTCCCCTAAGGTGATACTCTTAAGTCGAGATAGATCAATCGACAACACATTAAAACACTGTTTTATATACACATCCTTGCTGAATTATTATTTCTAAAGTTAGGGCTTGTCATAAAACGCTCATTGCCGATATATACTCTTTTGACATTCTAAAACATTAATTTTTATTGTGTTTTTCAGATCATGTCTGGAAGAGGAAACTTGTTGAGTTTATTTAATAAAAATGCTCGCAATATGGAAATATCAAATTCAAGTGAAGAATTTGAAATCGATAGTGGCTTGGACTTTGAAAATTCTGAACCAAGTGGGGAATGTTTTCTATCAGGCCATAATATTGAAACTGATCTTATAACCACTCTTCAACATGTAAACATTTCGGTCGGTCGGGGCCGTGCTAAGCTTATACACACTTTAAAAAAAGATGGCATACATCAAAACAATTGATAACAACTGAATTGTTAAACTCAAAGGAAAACATTATCGATAAGTCAAAGGAGTCCGAAATGGAAGCAATTGCTTCAAAAAATGGATTATTTTTTCCAGATTTAGTTCACGGATCAAAAGGTACATTCCAAAAAGAACATAAGAAGAGCATAAACATTTTACATTAAAATAATAACTTTTCATTGATATTTCTTGGTTTTAAAATATAAATATCGAAATATTATATTTTCTAAATTAAAAAACATTGACAAGTAAAACAAGAGAGAACGCTATAGTCGAGTTCCCCGACTATCTGATACCCGTTACTCAGCTATTCGAAGTGCAAAGGAGAGTCTTCAGCATATACAGTTTTTGGCGGTTTTGTGGGCGTTAGAGTGGGCGTGGCAAAAAGTTTTTTGGCAAATCGATAGAAATTTACAAGACTAATACAAAATGAAAAAATATCGAAACATTTTTCAAAAGTGTGGGCGTGGCAGCTTTGGGCGGTTTGTGGGCGTTAGAGAGGGCGTGGCAAACAGTTTTTTGGCAAATCGTTAGAAATTTACAAGACTAATACAAAAATGAAAAAATATCGAAACATTTTTCAAAAGTGTAGACGTGGCAGTTTTAGGCGGTTTGTGGGCGTTAGAGTGGGCGTGGCAATATGAATCGACAAACTTGCGCTGCGTCTATGTCCCTGGAGTCTGTATGCTTAATCTCAACTTTCTAGCTTTTGTAGTTCCTGAGATCTCGACGTTCATACGGACAGACGGACAGACGGACGGACAGACGGACATGGCCAGATCGACTCGGCTACTGATCCTGATCAAGAATATATATACTTTATATGGTCGGAAACACTTCCTTCTGCCTGTTACATACTTTTCAACGAATCTAGTATACCCTTTTACTCTACGAGTAACGGGTATAAAAAGAAGAGACCGCGTTCCTTGGATACCCGCTAGACTCTTGGTGATAGCTCTCTACGCATCCCTGACTGCGTTCCATTTATGGTAATTTGTGTAATAAGGCATAACGATTGACAAAAACATTTACAAGTAAAACAAGAGAGAACGCTATAGTCGAGTTCCCCGATTATCTCATACCCGTTTCTCAGCTAGTGGAAGTGCGAAGGAGAGACTTCAATACTGACAGTTTTGGCGGTTTTTGGGCGTGGCAAAAATTGTTTTGTGCAAATCGAGAGAAAATTACCAGACTAGCAACCAAATGAAGAAATATCAACATATTTTTTAAAAGTGTGGGCGTGGCAGTTTTGAGCGATTTGTGGGCGTTAGGGTGCGTCTATGTCCCTGGAGTCTGCAAGCTGAATCTCTTTCTGGCTTATATAGTTCCTGAGATCTCGACGTTCATACGGACGGACGGACGGACGGACAGACGGAAATGGCCAGATCGAAAATGCTTTTTTCAACATACTTTTTACTCTACAAGGGGGCTTAATTCGCTTATTTATCCGTACATTATGTTTAACATAAAAATAATGAATTAAATCTATTTTTCAGGTTCATCTGTTAATATTTATTGTAATTACTTAAAACTAACAGCGGATGTATCCAAGGGAGTTTTTAATTACGAAGTCGTTTTTTTCCTCCCATTGATTCGGTTCATTTAAGAATTAAATATTTAAACGAACATAAGGATAAGCTCGGAGGAACCAAAACATTTGACGGCACAACTCTATATTTACCTATTTTATTGCCAAATAAGATGACCGTATTTGTTTCAAAAGCCGAAGATGCAGAGTTACAGATTCGCATTTTATTCAAAAAAAAGAGGATATGAGGAACTGCACGAAATTATATAATATTTTATTCGATAGAGTTATGAAAACATTAAATTATGTTAAATTTGATCGCAAGCACTTTGATCCTTCGCGACCAAAAATAGTACCACTGGCAAAGTTAGAAGTTTGGCCTGGATATGTTACAGCCGTTGACGAATATAAAGGTGGTTTAATGCTATGCTGCGACGTATCGCATCGGTATACTTTGTCGAAAAACTGTTCTGGAAATGTTGGTCGATCTTTATCAGCAAAATGTAGAGCACTACCAAGAATCCGCTAGAAAAATGTTGGTTGGAAATATTGTGTTAATAGGTATAACAATCGTACGTATAAAATAAATGAGATTTGTTTGACCAAAATCCAAAAAGTCAGTTTCAAATTAAAACTGTCTGCACAAGTTACGTTGAATATTATAAACAATATCAAACATAAATAAAAGACGTCAATCACCATTGCTTCATAGTATAAAAAAATCAAGAATAACTCCAGCGAAAAAGAAAATGTTCAGTTTTGTTTAATTCCAGAATTATGTTATCTTACTGGGCTGCGGGACGAAGTACGGTCAGATAACAAGCTTATGCGCGAGATTGCTACATTTACAAGAGTTTCGCCAAATCAACGACAAACGGCGTTAAATAAGTTTTACGAAAATGTTTCAAGGACACCCGCCGCACAAGATGTTCTAAATAGCTGGGACTCTCATTAACGAATAATTCAACAAGATAGCTGGACGTCAAATGGACATAGAGCAGATATGTTTTTCAAAAACGACAGTGTCGGCCGGAAAAACTGCAGAGTTCTCAAAATATGCTGTGAGCAATGAATGTTGGAAGTAGTTCATCTGAGTAAATGGATTATTATACATTTAAGGAAATGATATGCGAGCTGCAAATAACTTGCTCGACAACATGAAGCAAAGTTGTAAATCACTTGGTATGAAAATTTCTAACCCAACAATGATTTCTTTGGATCATGACCGGATAGATGCTTACATTCAAGCACTGCGGCGAAATATAACAACGAATTCGCAAATAGTCGTATGTATTTGTCATAACACTAGAGATGATCGTTATTCTGCAATAAAAAAAATATGTTGCTCGGAAATTCCATACCATCACAGGTAAATTGTTTTAATACTTATTACTTAAGAATTTAGTATGCACTAAAAGTTGTGTCTAACATAATAAGATATAACTGCAAATGTGATAGTTTTATCACACATATATGTAAATGTATTGTGAAATGTCCATGTTTTACAATAGGTTTAACCTTTAAAAGTTGAATTTAAAAAAACTTAACAACTTTTACAAAACTTTTTTAAACTGAAAAGTTTTTAATATTTTGTCATTTTTTTATATGTATTTTAAATTTTTTCTCGATTTGCAAAAAAATTTATTTCACGCCCACAAGTAGGACAAAACTAGCACGCCAACATTTTTTTTTTTTTTTAAACTGTGGCACATAGTTGAAAAGTGGACCTTCTAGTCACCCTGGTGGCATCGACGTGGCATACCATCATCCTATTATTGGTCAATGCTCTGCGGTGATGGATTTGCTCAGTTGCGACAAAGGATGAGATAAATTTGAGGAAATGAGGAAAGTAGCTGGGGCAGACCCACGAGAAATACACTTCCATCCTCGCACCAGCCGTTCAGATTTATCCGCTAGTTTCGTTATTGGCGAATAACGAAACGTTTCAAAGCTCAGCCCACCCCTAAATCGGCTACCAAAAACCCGTCAGGTTGCTGGAGTCGCACCAGCGCGGAAAAGCCGAAAGGTTTTCCCTTTCAAATGAGCCTACCTGTTAGTGCTGTAACTCTGGAAGAAGTGAAAGAACTTATAGCAAATCTTTCACCCAAGAAAGGCCCTGGTGCAGATCTTTTAGACAACAAAATCATTGCTCCCAGATCAATCATTAAAGTTTCTGGTACAACAGCATTCTTGATCTTCGGTACTTTCCGAAAGCCTGCAAGTTGCTTACCCTGAGCTACTAAATAGAGTATTCAAATTTGCTCTAGTGGCTATGGAAAAGAAAGAGTATGACGTAGCCGCCTTTCTTGACATACAAATGCATTAGACAAAGTATGGCACTCTGGGCTCCTGCACAAAGCAAAGAGGTTATTTCCTCCGCAGCTGTATTTGGTTATTAAACAGTTATTATAACGTCTCTGCTAATGGATTCACATCGGCAACGAAAACAACTGCAGCTGGAGTTCCCCAAGGAATCGTCCTATGCCCTACCCTATAGTCGGGATTTGATTTGGACATGCCTACTCACACACCAGTGACAGAAGTGGACGATACTGCTGTGCTAACGAAAAGCAAGTATTTTTACTGCCTCGTATGATCTACAGGAATACTTGGATGCATTTCAGCAATGGGATGAGAACTAGAACGTGCGAGTTAACGTTGAGATGTCAATGTGAGGTGAGATGCCAATGTGACTTTCACAAACCGAACAGGTAGTTGTCCTCAATAGGAAGCGTACCTTCAGCAGGCACATTACAAATATTCAACAACCGTTTAGAACCAAGGTAGCTAGAATGTCTTGGCTCATTGCACCACGCAACAAACTATCGCTTGACTGCTAATGAATATTGACCCCCAGCCTGTTCTACGGTCTGCCCGTATACGGCGTTGCTGCAAAGAGACCCCTAAATAAGATCCGGGTTCTACAGGCGAAGACTCTAAGAAGGATTTCTGGGGCTTCTTGGTACATGAGAACCGGGACATCAAACGCGATCTTAAGGTACCCAAGCTTGGAGTCAAGCTCAAAAACATCGCTGAAAAATACATGGAACGGCTTAATGCACACCCAAACAGCCTGGCCAGAAAGCTAGGAACCGCAGCTGCAGCCAATGCTGACAATGCTAGAGTCAGAAGAAGACTTAAACGACACCACCCTCTTGATATCGCCGATCGGGTTTGGACATAGAAAGACTTACTATATATTTATAATAATTCTCCCCAGTTCTACTAGGAAATTAAGTTGCCACATTGGTAACAGTGCGTTAATCAATAAAAACTTGTTTATATTGTTAATATACAAAAAAAAGTATCGATAATGCGATGAGGGCACCTGTAAATAGTTTTGTTTCCAATGATTCCGTAGTTACGCGTCTATTATTAATGAAAACATGGAGTATTTGGCCATATATCGCTTAGCTCTGACTTATCGCTATCAATTAAATCTATGTTTATATTTCGCATATAAGGTGGATTATTAAATGTATCATAAATTACCGATAATATTATTAACTGTTGCTACGCCCTTCGTACATTATATTACGATTTGTACATTGCCACATTTGAAACACATGATTATTCTCTTATCAACGTTAATCTGCTGTTACTATGGCCTGGTCGAGTCTCGTTTCTGTCTTCTGCTTTTTTGTGGCTTGTGTTCTCCGCAATTATAGCATATAATCGGAGTGTGCATTTAAACCTTTTTATCAGGACCCTGCTCCGTTCAAATTGAGTGCATGTACCAGGACCAATGTCATCGGATGTTATCGGTCAATAGAGTTGTAACCAATCAGCTGGAGTAGGAGGAGAGACATTTATTGGGGTTTTGGCCATGTTCAGCAACAGTGCAGCCGGTGTCGCATTGCCTACCTTGAATAGTGCCCAGCCCATTCCATGCAATCAAGTTCAAGCTAGCCACTGTGGAGCAATACCGAGCCGTGATTTTCTGAGCTTCATCACCAAGGTTGCACCTACTTGTGCATGCTCACATAGAATAAAGTTTGCGTCAGTAGCTTTGGGGTTAAACCGGCGTGGACTGTCTTACTTTAATAGGTTCGTAAAAAACGATACTAGAAAAGTTAACGAGCAGCAGCGCAGCGAGCAATAATAATCTTTGTCGACGAAGGTGGCCTGTTCACTCTGGAGTTTGATTTTTTGAACTGCCTTCCATTCCTCAGCTTACTGTTCTCTGCCTATCATTGTCCAAAGCTCGGCAGGGATTTCGATCCCTTCCACACCGCTATTTCCTTCAAAGATCTTTTCTCTCCTTATTATTCTGTTGAACTTCATTTATTTTCAACTTAGCAATACACATTGAATTACATTTTTTTTACCTTAATATAACTGTAATCTATTTATTGAATCTTATTAATTAGTGCACACAGCACAGTATGAATGCTCAATAATCATCTTAAGTCATCCGTTATTAAATAACAACCTGGCCAGATGAGTTTGATTCTTTATAATTTTTGGTTATTTTGGTTTGTTTAGAATTGAAAATAAATATTAAATTAATGTTTTAACGTCATGCATCTAGGAATTGTATTAAGTGCCCCCAGTGGATTACCAATAGGCAAGATCAAGATTATGGTAAAATCTAAAAATGAGAGGATAGGCCACATTTGACCTCAGGAAGCTATCGAAGCCCGTTGAGGTGGACGAATGAAAAAGATATTATTTCTATCCAAAATTGAAAAAAAAAATTTGAATTGTCCATACCTTTATTTTTTGTTTTGGTGAAAAGCACATGGTTATAAAACTTGACATTTGTATTCCTATTTCCAACATTATTTTTGAAACATACCTTAAAAAAAGCGATTAAAATGGGACGAGGAAAGCACTGCACTTCAGATAAACGTGACATGATAAAAAAACAATTTCTGAAGGAAAATCACTCTGAAATATTGGTCTAATCCTTCAATGCTAAAACAAAATGATAGATCGAGAATCCCGAAAAACGTGGGAGAAAACAATCATTGGGCACCCATCTCTTTAAAAGGCTAGTGCCCGAGAGCACGAAGGATCCATTTAAAGCTGCTACCGAACTGAAAAGGATTTCAACATATCCGCAACAGTGCAAACTGTTCACACGTGTCTAAGGGAACATGGATTAAAAGGCTGTAGTCCAAGGAAAGTCCCTCTTTTAAATGGGAGACACATACCCAAGCGCATTAAGTTCGTCAAGGAACATTTAAATTGGGGCTTGCGAAAAATGGAGGAACTTCTTATGGTTACATGAGAGCAAGGTGGTTTTTTTTGGTGGCAATAGATCTTGATCGTATGTAAGGCGCCCTAGAAACACCGAATATAAGCCAAATTACACAGAAGAAGCAATTAAACACGAAGGATCCTGTATAATGGTATGGGTTTGATTTTCGTACTATGTAGTTGGGGCTATACCATAATCTACCATGGTTAAAAACATCATGGATCAACATGTGTTTGTGGATATTTTGGTGACGACAATGCTACCCTTTGCCGAATACAATTAACAAGACTATGATCCCAAGTAGACCAGCAGGAATGCCAAAGATTCGTCCCAAAATAAATCTGTTCCTGTTTTGGATTGGCCTGCACAGTCCCCAGGCCGTAATCCCATCAAAAATTCTTGGACAGATATAAGAAAAGCAGTTATAACTTCAAAGCCAACTAACATCGAATAACTTTTTGTATAAAACGGTGCCAGGACCTAGTTCATTCCATGCTAAAACGTTGCGCTCCTGTTTTTGGTAATAAATATTCCAAATATTAAATTAGTGCGATGGGTGTAGTTTTAGCACGCAAACATTTGATAGTTTAACATTGAAAATTTAAGCATTTTTCATGAAGTGCTGCTATTTGCTATTTTATTTTTCGCCTAATTTTGTCGTTCTTAACAAAGTGTCTTATTTAAGATAAGAATAAATAAAACAATTGTAATTATTTTTTATTTCCTAAAAAGTGAATTGTTTAACCTTTCTAAAAAGGTATTTCAGCTCCTTTTAAACACTAAATTGTAGGTAGGAGACTTATTCAAAGCTTTACTGGGCAAGTGCTGCAAGTTTTACTGGGCAAGGTTATTTTTCGCAGCTGTGCATATGTAAAGCGTGAAAAATTTAAAGTACTGTAAAAGTAATAATAAAAGAAGAGAGAACTCTATAATTGAGTTCACCGACTTAGGGGAAATTTCAACACTGACCGTTTTTGGTGTAGAAAGAAATTTACAAGACTAACAAAGATGTGAAGAAATATAAAAACTTTTTTCAAAGGTATGGGAGTGGCAGTTTGGGGCGGTTTGTGGGCGTGGCAAAAAGTATTTTTGGCAAATCAATAGAAATTTATTAGACTAATAAAAAACAAGAGAGAACGCTATAGTCGAGTTCCCCGACTATCTGATACCCGTTACTCAGCTAGTGAAAGTGCGAACGAGACTTCAGCACTGACAGTTTTTGGCGGTTTGTGGGCGCTAGAGTGGGCGTGGCAAAAAGTTTTTTGGCAAATCGATAGAAATTTACAAGACTAATACAAAAATGAAAAAATATCAAAACATTTTTCAAAAGTGTGGGCGTAGCAGCTTTGGGCGGTTTGTGGGCGTTAGAGTGGGCGTGGCAAAAAGTTTTTTGGCAAATCGTTAGAAATTTGTAAGACTAATACAAAAATGAAAAAATATCAAAACATTTTTCAAAAGAGTGGGCGTGGCAGTTTTGCGCGGTTTGTGGGCGTTACAGTGGGCGTGGCAACATGAATCGACAAACTTGCGCTGCGTCTATGTCTCAGGAGTCAGTATGCTTAATCTCAACTTTCTACCTTTTGTAGTTCCTGAGATCTCGACGTTCATACGGACAGACAGACGGACGGACAGACGGACATGGCCAGATCGACTCGGCTATTGATCCTGATCAAGGATATATATACTTTATATGGTCGGAAACGCTTCCTTCTGCCTGTTACATACTTTTCAACGAATCTAGTACACCCTTTTACTCTACGAGTAACGGGTATAAATATCAAAACCTTTTTCAAAAGAATGAGCGTGGCAGTTTTGGGCGGTTTGTGGGCGTTAGAGGGGGCGTGGCAACTTGCGCTGCGTCTATATCACTGGATTCTGAATGCTGAATCTAGTTCTAGTTTTTACAGTTCCTGAGATCTTCACGTTCATACGGACGGGTATAAAAATCGATATAAATTAAAAATAAATCACAATTGAATGTAGAACTTTTTGTACGTTTTTAGGGACATTTTTCTGTAATTTAAAAGGTATTTACATGTATTTTACACAGGAATTCTGGAGGAAAGCGTAAGGAACACGCGAGGAATTCGCTGGATAAAATTTGGGGTTTCCTCTAGAATTTGTCGGTAATAACCTTGTCTTTTTTTTCGATATTTCCCAGAAATACACGTTTTTCCAATGTGTCCAGAATTTTCATTTATGCACCCAAATTAACATAATATTTTGAAATCATCAAATTTTATTTTTAGTGATGTACTATGCCGTTCCTATATTAAATTAAATTAGTACAGTAAAATGCTAAAGTATTTAAACACCAGTGGACATTTTTTTTAAAGCTCCTAAATTTATTTTCAGGTTATAAATGCTACAACTTTACTAAATGATTCAAAAATTCGTTCCGTTGTTCAAAAAATTGTGCTACAGATGAACTGTAAAATTGGAGGCTCATTATGGACGGTAAAAATTCCATTTAAAAATGTAATGGTTTGCGGAATAGACTCATATCATGACCCATCTAATCGGGGCAAGTCAGTTGCTGGTAAGTGTATTTGATCTTTTTATATATATACATATAGTATAATGTTTAACGTAACACTGAGCCGAATTAATGGCCCGCTGACTAAAGACAACGCTAAGAATATGAAATAAAAAGATCGAAGAAAAGTATTTTCCAAGACTTTATTCATTAACTCTCAGCTCAAGACTAATTCAGGTGATAAAAAATATTTCTTATGAGGACCTTAGTTTACATTTATTTGGGATGGGAGCAAGCTCTCCCGCTTGTGGTAGTATGTGTTTGTATACAGTAACAAATGAGTGTATGTAGGGAGAGCGGCATCGCTTACTCCGGGTGCGAGTGTTTATATCGTGGGATCTGCATATTCAGCATATTCTCATGTACTGGCTATGTGAATATGTCACTATATTAAATTTGGAATTCGTGGGATCTGATATTCAGCATATTCTTAAATGCTGGCTATGTGAATATGTCACTTCCCTCCCTTTAAAAGGGTTGCCTATGCTTGGGCTGCAATTTCAGGGTACAATGCGGGCAACTGTATTTGTGGCGGTTCTATTTCTTGTTGTGGTTCTTGATTATTTTTTGCTTGTTTTCTGAATTTTGTATATAAAACAGTTAGTGGATTTAGTGTAAAAATTTTTGATAGGACAAGAAAAATTATAAGAACAATAACTAAAATTATTATAGTTGCATAAAATGTGGTATTATTTTCTGAAATTAATTTTAAAATGTCATTATGTTCTACTATCTTAATTTTGGTCACATTAATTGGTAAATACAATGGAGTTAAATCAAATTCTGGACTTAACGAATTTTCGCTAAAATAACATTTCCAATCTTAACTTTACATTGTTTTATTATTATAATTTTGTTTCCATTTATTTTAATATCGCCATTTAGTTCTTGACAATTTTGTGCGATTTTAGTTTCCGTTTGATTCCATGTACATACACTGACGAGCAAAACTGTAACACGAGTTGTATATTCTAACTTCAACGGTCAGTATCTTCTCTCCTATTTTATGTACGATAATATTCTTAGTCTTGTTTTGTTGCTACTATATTTGACTATCGCTTGTGAAAATATGAAGCGATTTGATAATCTGGAATAAATATGCCGAAGCAAAATGTAAAAGAAGTCAAATGTTACAGTTTTGCACTGGGGTGATATATTAAACGAAAATTTTTTTTTTAATTATTTTAATAATGAGTCCACAGCCCTTTTTATTTTTTTAGCTCCGTTATGCGATTTGGCATACTTTGGGTATACCGTAGCACCATTTCAGGACGAATAGCGTACCAGAGGTCCTTTGTTCTTTCCCACAGCTCCATCATTCTACTTGGAGGGCCTGCATATTTTGCCAGTTGGGATTTTACATGGCTCCACAAATTTTCTATGGGATACATATCAGGAGATTGCGGTGGCCACTTCAGCGATTGAAAATTTTGCTTTTCCATCCAATTGTTGACCAAAATCGATGTGTGTTTGGGATCCTTGTCTTGCTGAAATATGCATTTTTTAGCAGCAATACCCATATTTTGAATTACTTTTGGAAGATTTTGTTGCAAAATGTTTAAGTAATGTTCCTTCCGCATTATACCTTCAATTAACACCAAGGGACCAACTCCGTTTTTGTGTATACAGCCCCAAACCATTATGGATCCGCCACCTTGCTTCACGGTTTGCTTCACGTTACTTGGTGACTGGACTGTGGGATCTCTAGTCCAATACCAAGAGCGTCCATCTGACTCGAAACGATTAATTTTGGTTTCATCTGACCATATAACCTGAAAATCCAAATTTTTGTGATTGTTTTAACTTATTGGTATTGGTATTATATTTGGTTCAACGTATTGAATTATTTCTTTCGAGAGAGTTGGTATAAAATTACAAATGGGACTCTTGCGCTTAATTATGTTTTTAATGCATTCATTATTAACTTCTATTTTATCTTGATTATAAATTTTATTCTCATCTTCAAAATATGATTGTTGATCTGAATGGTCTAACTGATACCCATTATGGTCGGGATATGGAATTATTTTAATGGTGTTAAAGATTTTGTGGTTAATAGGAATATGTGAAATGAGTAATAGTTCGTTATTTGTTTTATCAATCCAAGTTGATGTTTTGATTCAAAGTATATTCTGGCTGTTAATGCTTTCTAACTTGTCGTAATTGAGTAATTTTGGGTTAAAAAGACCAAGACGTGAAAGTTGCATGCCCATTTCTATGTCTTCTATGTATTCAATAAATTGCGTGAGCTCATAGACGAGTGTGTCAATATTATTGCGATTATTTTCGTAGTTGGTGAGTTTCTGCAGTCCTTCATTCACAAATTTTACGAAATCATTTAATTTATGAACTTGAATTGAATTTTCTGCAATTAGATCTATTTTTTGTTTGTTAATTTTTACTCTATCATTTTCATCAAGTGTGCCAAAAAGAAAGTTAAACAAGAGAGAACGCTATAGTCGAGTTCCCCGACTATCTGATACCCGTTACTCAGATGGTGAAAGTGCGCAGAACACACAACACTCACAGTTTTTGCGGTTTGTGGGCGTTAAAGTGGGCGTGGCAAAAAGTTTTTTGGCAAATCGATAGAATTTTACAAGACTAATACAAAAATGAAAAAATATCAAAACATTTTTCAAAAGTGTGGGCGTGGCAGCTTTTGGCGGTTTGTGGGCGTTAGGGTGGGCGTGGCAAATATTTTTTTGGCAAACCGATAGAAATTAAGGAGACTAACACAAAAATGAAAAAATATCGAAACATTTTTCAAAAGTGTGGGCGTGGCAGTTTTAGGCGATTTGTGGGCGTTAGAGTGGGCGTGGCAACATGAATCGACAAACTTGCGCTGCTTCTATGCCTCTGGAGTCTGCATGCAGAATCTCAACTTTGTAGCTTTTGTAGTTCCTGAGATCTCGACGTTCATACGGACGGACAGACGGACGGACAGACGGACATGGCCAGATCGACTCGGCTATTGATCCTGATCAAGAATATATATACTTTATATGGTCGGAAACGCTTCCTTCTGCCTGTTACATACTTTTCAACGAATCTAGTATACCCTTTTACTCTACGAGTAACGGGTATAATAAAAGATGAACCAAATAGTCCACGTTTTTGCCTAATTTGTTGATGAATAGTTAAACCATTTAATTCTTTCAATAGTTTGTTGTACAAATATTTCATTTTAGGTGAGTCTGATATTTTGTTACCAAAAGATTTTGTGATTGCATTGATTTCCGTTAAGTTAATTCTTAGACAGTGATGTTCATATGCTAGCGGTATTTAAATTGGATTACTTGAAAAGAGTAAATAGCCAAGGTCGGAATCTGGTTTGGTTATTTGAATTTGTTGAGTATGGCCCGTGGTGAATAATAGAAGCAACATCATTATACACAAGGATCCTGTGGAGGTTAAACGGTATTAGTTTTTTTTTGTTTCTTAAATTGTGTTTTGTAGTATTTGATTCCTCTATTTCGATTAGTAATTTTGTAATGGTCATCATCTATTTTTTCATTTTTATTATTTTTTAAATGGATTATCTAATTTACCCTTTTGAATTGGACCTTTTCTGTATTTAGTGTCAATAATATTAAATTCCTGTCGATCGTCATTTATTTTATCTATTTTTATACCCGTTACTCGTAGAGTAAAAGGGTATACTAGATTCGTTGAAAAGTATGTAACAGGCAGAAGGAAGCGTTTCCGACCATATAAAGTATATATATTCTTGATCAGGATCCATAGCCGAGTCGATCTGGCCATGTCCGTCTGTCCGTCCGTCTGTCTGTCCGTATGAACGTCGAGATCTCAGGAACTACAAAAGGTAGAAAGTTGAGATTAAGCATACTGACTCCTGAGACATAGACGCAGAGCAAGTTTGTCGATTCATGTTGCCACGCCCACTCTAACGCCCACAAACCGCGCAAAACTGCCACGCCCACACTTTTGAAAAATGTTTTGATATTTTTTCATTTTTGTATTAGTCTTATAAATTTCTATCGATTTGCCAAAAAACTTTTTGTGACGCCCACTTTAACACCCACAAACCGCCCAAAGCTGCCACGCCCACACTTCGAAAAATGTTTTGATATTTTTTCATTTTTGAATTAGTCTTGAAAATTTCTATCGATTTGCCAAAAAACTTTTTGCCACGCCCACTCTAGCGCCCACAAACCGCCAAAAACTGTCAGTGCTGAAGACTCCTTCGCACTTTCACTAGCTGAGTAACGGGTATCAGATAGTCGGGGAACTCGACTATAGCGTTCTCTCTTGTTCTATCTTTAATTTTTTGAATGTTTAATATCGGATGACCAGCGTATAAAAAAATTTGAGCAGGTGTTTGTCCAGTTGTGTCATGTTTAATTTTATGGTTGTATGTGTAAAGGATTGTTTCTATCTTGCCTAATTTTACTTCTTCATCATCAGATAATTTGAATTTACGGATTTTTTCATTTATTGTCTTATGTAATCTTTCGACGTCTGCTACTCCGTTTTTTGCCGTATTGAGTTGCAATTCGATTCCTTCGGATTCGAGCCATCGCTTTAGAGTCAAGCTAGAGAAAGCTCCTTCTCTGTCTGCCTTTAGTAATTTGGGCTTAACTAACTGATTAAAAATGCGCATTAATGCGTTTCTGCATTCTATTCAGTCCTTTGTTTTAATTTGCTCGAGTGTAGCGAATTTAGATAAAATATCAATGCAACTGATGTAATGTTTTCCCTCAGATGAATAAATATCTACCATAAATTTGTCTCGACAATGTTGTAATTTTAAAAGGCATTTTAGTGTTTCTATGTTCTGTTTTAGCCAAATTGCATATGTTGCATTCGTTTATTATATTCTGAATTAGTAGTTGACTATTTGGAAAGAAGTGATTTTCTTTAAATAATTTTGTCATTTTCTGAATGTAAAAGTTTTTCATGTGATTAAAGTATGATTTCTTTAAATTCGGCGTATGAACCAACATAATTTAATAGGAAGAGACTGCGAATTACTTTAGTGTAGGTGGTATTAATAATTTCTCTGTGTGCTCTTTGGATAATTTCAAAATCTACATCGCTCTCAATATAAATGGTTATGTTTCTATGAATAAAACAAGAGAGAACGCTATAGTCGAGTTCCCCGACTATCTGATACCCGTTACTCAGCTAGTGGAAGTGCGAAGGCGAGTCTTCAACACTGACAGTTTTTTTCGGTTTGAGGGCGTTAGAGTGGGCGTGGCAAAAAGTTTTTGGCAAATCGATAGAAATTTACAAGTCTAATACAAAAATGAAAAAATATCAAAACATTTTTCAAAAGTGTGGGCGTGGCAGTTTTGGGCGGTTTGTGGGCGTTAGACTGGGCGTGGCAAAAAGTTTTTTGGCAAATCGATAGAAATTTACAAGACTAATACAAAAATGAAAAAATATCAAAACATTTTTCAAA
Source organism: Drosophila teissieri (assembly GCF_016746235.2). Taxonomy (NCBI): domain Eukaryota; kingdom Metazoa; phylum Arthropoda; class Insecta; order Diptera; family Drosophilidae; genus Drosophila; species Drosophila teissieri. Next base: position 23,614,836 of record NC_053031.1, read on the forward strand.
AGTGTGGGCGTGGCAGTTTTGGGCGGTTTGTGGGCGTTAGAGTGGGCGTGTCAACATGAATCAACAAACTTGCGCTGCGTCTATGTCTCTGGAGTCCGTATCTTTAATCTCAACTTTCTAGCTTTTGTAGTTCCTGAGATCTCGACGTTCATACGGACAGACAGACGGACGGACAGACGGACGGACAGACGGACATGGCCAGATCGACTCGGCTACTGATCCTGATCAAGAATATATATACTTTATATGGTCGGAAACGCTTCCTTCTGCCTGTTACGTACTTTTCAACGAATCTAGTATACCCTTTTACTCTACGAGTAACGCGTATAATGATCAAGTAAAATTTGTTTAGCCCTTTCGAATTGAATTGTGGTATTGGAGTTACCGAATATTGTTGAATTCTCTATTTTATTTTTATCGGATTTTATAAAATGATTTGTTTTTTATTAGTTAATTGGTTTTTCTGTTAAATGAATGAGATTGCTATTGTCTTCTTCTGCACTATGTAGAGTTACTTCGCTATGATGATTTTCTTCAATTTTAATTCTTGATAATGCGTCAGCAACTGAATTTTCCTTCAATTTAATATAATCGATTTTAAATTGGTATTCGTTTAATTTAGCTCTCCATCTTTGTAACTTAGCATTCGGTTCCTTTGAGGTATGTAGCCATCTAGGAGGTTGATGATCACTAGCAACGAGAAAGTGTCGTCCTAGTAAATAATGTCGAAAAGTTTTAGTGGCCCAAACTATGGCTAGTAATTCCTTTTCGATAGCACTGTAATTTAATTCGTGTTCATTAAGTGTTCTGCTAATGAAGGGTATAGGATGACCATTTTGAGAATGTACTGCCCCAAGGGCTAAATTACTGGCATCTGTGGTTAAAATAAATTTTTTTTCGAAATCGGGAAGTTGGAGAATCGGTTCTCTAATTATTAGAGCTTTAAGTTTTTTGAATGCTTCTAGTCAAGATTTTGTACGTCTATTTTTGCTCCTTTTTTTAAAAATTTCGTCATTGGTTTTGCTATGTCTGCGTAATTTGGGATAAATTTACGGTAATAACCGGTTAATCCAAGGAAAGCCCTGATCTCTTTTACTATGGCTTTAACTTTTACAGGGTTTGGTTTTATACCGTTAGGAGTAACGATATGACCAAGAAAATTAGCTTCTTTTTTTAAAAATTCGCATTTATCTAATTGCAATTTTAAATTGGCTTCAGCAAGTTTTGAAAAAACTAATTGTATTGAATTTAAATGCTCGGTAAGAGATGTTGAAAAAATTATAATATCATCCAGATACACTAAACAGTGTATGTTAAGCAACGGTCGAAGGATGTTATTCATGCACCTTTGAAAAGTAGCGGGTGCTTTTCTAAGGCCAAATGGCATTCGAAGGTATTCGTAATGACCGCTTTTGGTGAAAAATGCAGTTTTAGATATTGATTGTGGGTCCATTTCGATTCGATGAAACCCTTTTGCCAAATCTATAGTTGTAAAATATTGACATTTTCCTAATTTACCAAGGATTTTGTCCATGTTCGGTATTGGATATCTGTCGGGAATAGTTATTTCATTGATTTTTCTGTATTCAATTACTACTCTATATTTAATTTTACCAGAAGCATCCGTTTTTTTTGGTACTACCCAGGTAGGACTATTGTATGGTGAATTACTTTCTCTAATTAAACCCTGATTAAGCATTTCCTGTACTTGGTTTTCGACTTCAATTTCGTGCGTTTGAGCAAGTGGGTACTGTTTTGAATAAATTGGGGAGTTATGTGTTGTGTTTAATACGTGTTTAATGGTATTTGTAAATGTTAGCTTGTCTCCTTCTTTATGTTGAAGACTTTTAAATTTATTTAATAAACCTTTCAACTTTAAGATTTCCTCCTGATTTAGATGATCTAATCGAAACAGTGAAAAATCTATTTTATTTATTGATTCCTGAATTTTTAATTGGTTCTGGTGTCTTTTGAATGTAAAAATTTTGGTTTCTTCCTGATTCTGAAGTAATTAATTTGTATGTTTTATCGAAAAGGGTAACTGTAGAAGTTTTGTAATTTATAAATGATTGCGCAGTTTTCAACAATTTTCTGCCAATTAACATATCGTAATTATTAGAAAAATTGTGTACATAAAATGGTTTATTTGTTTAAAATTTTATTTGTTCTTTATAAATTCCCTCATTTTGTGCAATAGTAATTAAAGATCTTAAGTCTGCAATATCATGATGAGCCAAAATAGTAAATAATTGTATTGGTAGTTTTCTTATTAGTATTTTGATAGAGTCTCTCATAGACTGAACATAAATTAAAAAATCCTAATGGTTATCTTCCAGGTGTAATTTCGAAATCAGCAATTGACGTCGTCTTTCTGCTTCTTCGCAGAATGCTCTTAGGTTTCCTCTGTAAGGTGTCTCCCGGAAGTTCTCCAGTAGTTTGTAGTTCGGTGTTTGGGGTTTAAATTCTGCGATGAGTCTAGATTTGAGGGTGGGAAGCCCCAAAGATCTTGTTACTTGGCCGTCCAAGTTTCTTTCGATGGCTCCAAGTAGGATCCTCTGTTGTCGCACATCACTAGTTGGGTAGAGTGAAATTACGTAGTCCACTCTGCTGACAAAGGTGTAGAGGGTTTCTGAATCTCCTTTGAATGGCATGACATCTTTTAGTTGCCGACGGGCTTCGGCAAGGTTGTTATCGCTCAGTACCACTATTTGGGGTGCGGCAATATTTGGTTGCGACATTGTTATTGTAAATTTTAATTTTGTTTAAGTACACAACAAAAAATATTTATTTTTTTTTTATTTATGTATTTATTTTTTTGTTTTTATTTATGTATTCATTTTTTTGTTTTGTTTTTACTTATTGAAGTATAAAGGTTGTTTAAATTAAATTTAAATTGGTTTATTGTAACTTTTTAAGTTTGTTTCAGTACACAAAAATAATATTTATTTGGTTTATTTTTATTTTTTTTGTTTTTATTTTGTGGTTAATAGGAATATGTGAAATGAGTAATAGTTCGTTATTTGTTTTATCAATCCAAGTTGATGTTTTGATTCAAAGTATATTCTGGCTGTTAATGCTTTCTAACTTGTCGTAAATGAGTAATTTTGGGTTAAAAAGACCAAGACGTGAAAGTTGCATGCCCATTTCTATGTCTTCTATGTATTCAATAAATTGCGTGAGCTCATAGACGAGTGTGTCAATATTATTGCGATTATTTTCGTAGTTGGTGAGTTTCTGCAGTCCTTCATTCACAAATTTTACGAAATCATTTAATTTATGAACTTGAATTGAATTTTCTGCAATTAGATCTATTTTTTGTTTGTTAATTTTTACTCTATCATTTTCATCAAGTGTGCCAAAAAGAAAGTTAAAAGATGAACCAAATAGTCCACGTTTTTGCCTAATTTGTTGATGAATAGTTAAAACATTTAATTCTTTCAATAGTTTGTTGTACAAATATTTCATTTTAGGTGAGTCTGATATTTTGTTACCAAAAGATTTTGTGATTGCATTGATTTCCGTTAAGTTAATTCTTAGACAGTGATGTTCATATGCTAGCGGTATTTAAATTGGATTACTTGAAAAGAGTAAATAGCCAAGGTCGGAATCTGGTTTGGTTATTTGAATTTGTTGAGTATGGCCCGTGGTGAATAATAGAAGCAACATCATTATACACAAGGATCCTGTGGAGGTTAAACGGTATTAGTTTTTTTTTGTTTCTTAAATTGTGTTTTGTAGTATTTGATTTCTCTATTTCGATTAGTAATTTTGTAATGGTCATCATCTATTTTTTCATTTTTATTATTTTTTAAATGGATTTTCTAATTTACCCTTTTGAATTGGACCTTTTCTGTATTTAGTGTCAATAATATTAAATTCCTGTCGATCGTCATTTATTTTATCTATTTTTATACCCGTTACTCGTAGAGTAAAAGGGTATACTAGATTCGTTGAAAAGTATGTAACAGGCAGAAGGAAGCGTTTCCGACCATATAAAGTATATATATTCTTGATCAGGATCCATAGCCGAGTCGATCTGGCCATGTCCGTCTGTCCGTCCGTCTGTCTGTCCGTATGAACGTCGAGATCTCAGGAACTACAAAAGGTAGAAAGTTGAGATTAAGCATACTGACAGCAGTGAGCATTGTGACGCCCACTTTAACACCCACAAACCGCCCAAAGCTGCCACGCCCACACTTCGAAAAATGTTTTTCGAACCGCAGTTTTGGGCGGTTTGTGGGCGTTAGACTGGGCGTGGCAAAAAGTTTTTTGGCAAATCGATAGAAATTTACAAGACTAATACAAAAATGAAAAAATATCAAAACATTTTTCAAAAGTGTGGGCGTGGCAGTTTTGGGCGGTTTGTGGGCGTTAGAGTGGGCGTGTCAACATGAATCAACAAACTTGCGCTGCGTCTATGTCTCTGGAGTCCGTATCTTTAATCTCAACTTTCTAGCTTTTGTAGTTCCTGAGATCTCGACGTTCATACGGACAGACAGACGGACGGACAGACGGACGGACAGACGGACGGACAGACGGACATGGCCAGATCGACTCGGCTACTGATCCTGATCAAGAATATATATACTTTATATGGTCGGAAACGCTTCCTTCTGCCTGTTACGTACTTTTCAACGAATCTAGTATACCCTTTTACTCTACGAGTAACGCGTATAATGATCAAGTAAAATTTGTTTAGCCCTTTCGAATTGAATTGTGGTATTGGAGTTACCGAATATTGTTGAATTCTCTATTTTATTTTTATCGGATTTTATAAAATGATTTGTTTTTTATTAGTTAATTGGTTTTTCTGTTAAATGAATGAGATTGCTATTGTCTTCTTCTGCACTATGTAGAGTTACTTCGCTATGATGATTTTCTTCAATTTTAATTCTTGATAATGCGTCAGCAACTGAATTTTCCTTCAATTTAATATAATCGATTTTAAATTGGTATTCGTTTAATTTAGCTCTCCATCTTTGTAACTTAGCATTCGGTTCCTTTGAGGTATGTAGCCATCTAGGAGGTTGATGATCACTAGCAACGAGAAAGTGTCGTCCTAGTAAATAATGTCGATAAGTTTTAGTGGCCCAAACTATGGCTAGTAATTCCTTTTCGATAGCACTGTAATTTAATTCGTGTTCATTAAGTGTTCTGCTAATGAAGGGTATAGGATGACCATTTTGAGAATGTACTGCCCCAAGGGCTAAATTACTGGCATCTGTGGTTAAAATAAATTTTTTTTCGAAATCGGGAAGTTGGAGAATCGGTTCTCTAATTATTAGAGCTTTAAGTTTTTTGAATGCTTCTAGTCAAGATTTTGTACGTCTATTTTTGCTCCTTTTTTTAAAAATTTGGTCATTGGTTTTGCTATGTCTGCGTAATTTGGGATAAATTTACGGTAATAACCGGTTAATCCAAGGAAAGCCCTGATCTCTTTTACTTTTGTTGGAATTGGATACGAATCTATGGCTTTAACTTTTACAGGGTTTGGTTTTATACCGTTAGGAGTAACGATATGACCAAGAAAATTAACTTCTTTTTTTAAAAATTCGCATTTATCTAATTGCAATTTTAAATTGGCTTCAGCAAGTTTTGAAAAAACTAATTGTATTGAATTTAAATGCTCGGTAAGAGATGTTGAAAAAATTATAATATCATCCAGATACACTAAACAGTGTATGTTAAGCAACGGTCGAAGGATGTTATTCATGCACCTTTGAAAAGTAGCGGGTGCTTTTCTAAGGCCAAATGGCATTCGAAGGTATTCGTAATGACCGCTTTTGGTGAAAAATGCAGTTTTAGATATTGATTGTGGGTCCATTTCGATTCGATGAAACCCTTTTGCCAAATCTATAGTTGTAAAATATTGACATTTTCCTAATTTACCAAGGATTTTGTCCATGTTCGGTATTGGATATCTGTCGGGAATAGTTATTTCATTGATTTTTCTGTATTCAATTACTACTCTATATTTAATTTTACCAGAAGCATCCGTTTTTTTTGGTACTACCCAGGTAGGACTATTGTATGGTGAATTACTTTCTCTAATTAAACCCTGATTAAGCATTTCCTGTACTTGGTTTTCGACTTCAATTTCGTGCGTTTGAGCAAGTGGGTACTGTTTTGAATAAATTGGGGAGTTATGTGTTGTGTTTAATACGTGTTTAATGGTATTTGTAAATGTTAGCTTGTCTCCTTCTTTATGTTGAAGACTTTTAAATTTATTTAATAAACCTTTCAACTTTAAGATTTCCTCCTGATTTAGATGATCTAATCGAAACAGTGAAAAATCTATTTTATTTATTGATTCCTGAATTTTTAATTGGTTCTGGTGTCTTTTGAATGTAAAAATTTTGGTTTCTTCCTGATTCTGAAGTAATTAATTTGTATGTTTTATCGAAAAGGGTAACTGTAGAAGTTTTGTAATTTATAAATGATTGCGCAGTTTTCAACAATTTTCTGCCAATTAACATATCGTAATTATTAGAAAAATTGTGTACATAAAATGGTTTATTTGTTTAAAATTTTATTTGTTCTTTATAAATTCCCTCATTTTGTGCAATAGTAATTAAAGATCTTAAGTCTGCAATATCATGATGAGCCAAAATAGTAAATAATTGTATTGGTAGTTTTCTTATTAGTATTTTGATAGAGTCTCTCATAGACTGAACATAAATTAAAAAATCCTAATGGTTATCTTCCAGGTGTAATTTCGAAATCAGCAATTGACGTCGTCTTTCTGCTTCTTCGCAGAATGCTCTTAGGTTTCCTCTGTAAGGTGTCTCCCGGAAGTTCTCCAGTAGTTTGTAGTTCGGTGTTTGGGGCTTAAATTCTGCGATGAGTCTAGATTTGAGGGTGGGAAGCCCCAAAGATCTTGTTACTTGGCCGTCCAAGTTTCTTTCGATGGCTCCAAGTAGGATCCTCTGTTGTCGCACATCACTAGTTGGGTAGAGTGAAATTACGTAGTCCACTCTGCTGACAAAGGTGTAGAGGGTTTCTGAATCTCCTTTGAATGGCATGACATCTTTTAGTTGCCGACGGGCTTCGGCAAGGTTGTTATCGCTCAGTACCACTATTTGGGGTGCGGCAATATTTGGTTGCGACATTGTTATTGTAAATTTTAATTTTGTTTAAGTACACAACAAAAAATATTTATTTTTTTTTATTTATGTATTTATTTTTTGTTTTTATTTATGTATTAATTTTTTTGTTTTGTTTTTACTTATTGAAGTATAAAGGTTGTTTAAATTAAATTTAAATTGGTTTATTGTAACTTTTTAAGTTTGTTTCAGTACACAAAAATAATATTTATTTGGTTTATTTTTATTTTTTTTGTTTTTAATTATTTAAGAGTAAAATTTAAATTAAATTTGTTTATTGTAACTTTTTAAGTTTGTTTCAGTACACAAAATAATATTTATTTGGTTTATTTTTGTTTTATTATTTTTGTTTTGTTTTATTATTTTTGTTTTTAATTATTTAAGAGTAAAAATTTGTTTAAATTAATTTTTTTTTTAGGATTGTATGTAGCGAGAGCGGCAATGCTTACTCCGGGTTCAAGTGCTTATATCGTGGGATTTGCATATTCAGCATATTCTCATGTACTGGCTATGTGAATATGTCACTATATTAAATTTGGAATTCGTGGGATCTGGTATTCAGCATATTCTTAAATGCTGGCTTTGTGAATATGTCACTATATATAAGGTTGTCAAATATCTCCCTTCCGCTTTTTTGCTCTTTATTCAATGCTTTATAAAAAGTGTTACAGTGATCGGATTTAGTTCAAATATGCGCCGTTTTGTTCGATAATCTGTTTCCATCTAGACGGCAACTTCATAATACCTCCCTCGTAGAAGCCCCCCTCCTTATTTGCGAAGAACTCGGACAGCCACTTTTCACAAGCCTCTTTTGAGTTCAACCTTACACCACCAAGGGCATTCGCCATGGACAGGAACAGGTGGTAATCACTTGGCGCTATGTCCGGGCTATATGGTGGATGCGATAAAACCTCCCATCCGAGCTCCCGTAGCTTCTGACGAGTCATCAACGAAGTGTGTGGTCTGGCGTTGTCCTGGTGGAACACTACACCCTTCCTGTTGGCCAATTCTGGACGCTTCTGGTCGATCGCCTGCTTCAAGCGGTCCAGTTGTTCGCAGTAGATGGTAGAATTAAGCGTCTGGCCATATGGGAGCAGCTCATAGTGGATGATTCCCTTCCAATCCCACCAAACACACAGCAAAACCTTCCTGGCCGTCAATCCCGGCTTGGCCACTGTTTGGGACGATTCACCGGCCTTCGACCACGACCGTTTTCGCTTGATATTCCGCTTCAAGAATGGGTCGAGTTCGTTCCGTTTCAGCAGCATATCGCAGGCGTTGATTCGGTCCAGAAGGTTTTTTTGCGTCAAATCATGCGGCACCCAAACATCAAGCTTTTTTTTGTATCCAGCCTTCTGCAGATGGTTTAAAATGGGCGATGTCACGAGATGCCACATGCCGGTCTAACTCGATGTATTCCATGATTTGATCGGTATTTGTCGTCACAGGTCTTCCGCCGGCTGGCTTATCCATGGTGTCGTTTTCACCGGCTCTGAATCGTCGAAACCATTCCTCCGCGGTTCGAAGTGATAGAGTACCATCCCCCAAAACACCATTAATCTCACGGAACGCCGTGAATAGCGCCGAAATTCGCGCTATTTTAAAGTTTTCCTTCGTTAAAGGCAAATCCGCTAGAGAAAGGATTTGCCTTTAACGAAGGAAAACTTTAAAATAGCGCGAATTTCGGCGTTAGTGAACTCCATGTTTACACGTCTATAACTGTTGAACGCAATATCCAAACTAATCATGCATAGCGTCGTTTTGTCAAGACCTTTCAAATTATGTATAGTATTGCCAGATACGAGCTCTGTAGCGCTTTGTACATAGCCGCGAAATTCAAAAGACAAAAAGGCGGAAGGGAGATATTTGACAACCTTATATAATATATAAATCAGTGTAACATTTCGTATTATTTGTTGATTAAAAGCTAACGAGCTAAAAAATAACACCGATCCGATAAACATAATATTATCGGCACGTCTATTAGAAATTCCATAAAGATATAATGCGGCTCATTAAAAAGCTCTTTAAAACTAGCTATACTATAATTACAAGCCGCCTCATCACTGCATGCTAATGGATTCACTTTTTGCTTGGTATAGCACTTCTTTGCTGTTTGCATATCTTCATATCCCTCTCACTTCCCAATAATAGCGTTCTCTCATATGGAAGACATATTTTTCGGTTTACTCAATTTCATAAGACTACAAATTATTCCTTATCAGCTTATTGCAAACGTCCTGGATAGTGCATTGCATTATTATTATTTTAGAAGCGAGATCGCTATAGTCCCGCGCCTCTATTAATGCTCGGCTAAAAAAAAGTGAGAGTGTGATGACATATTAGCTGATACATTAATAAACTTTTATTTAACATTAAATAACAAGAGAAAACGCTATAGTCAAGTTAATTTTATTATTATATAATAATAAGATTAGCTTACTATTACCTTTACTCCTAGAGTAAAAGGGTATACAAGGGTATAGGATGCAGAAAGTGTTTTTTCTAAAGAATATATATATGGTCATGTTCGTATGATCTCCTCTATCTGATAAAAGCAAAAAGTTAAGTTAAAGTTACATACGCAAAGCGTGTAAGTTTCCTGAGTGTTGGAGTAGAAATTGGCATATCCAGTTCTATCTAGGATTTTAGGCATTTTTGGACAGCAATTTAAAAACCAAATAATAAACGCCAGGACTCGTAGAGCCTTATATAGTCGTAATAATCACTTAAGAAAATTAACAGATTCGTAGAGCCTTGTATAGTCGGAATCATCGCTCAAGGAAATTCTCTACGCGATCTCCGTACTTTCCTTATAGCTCTGGCACGCGACGACGTGCTTAGCGACGCAATGTCTTCGTTCCAAATAAACACAAGGGAGATACACAAGAGAATGTCATATTAGCAATACATCAAATATCTTGCCATTCTGAATCTTTCGCCAAAAAAAGGCTTTCGTCCTGGGACAACTTATCCTTGCACAGCAGCCGAAGAAAAAGATTCGATTTTGTGATTACTGGGCCAACCAAACCAAGATCATTAAATCGAGCGATTGCGGATTAATCTGAACGTCAGCCAGGCCTTGATGTTGATTGAAGGGTTGAAAATGGGCTGATCAGACACCGGATCCCAGGCGAGGTCTACCTATTTTTGTAAAATCGGCCTTATCGTCAAACTTAAAGAGGGACTCCTTATAATCTTCCGAAACTCCTTTCAAAACGGCTGGTACATTTAAATACCTCTTCCTTAGTTTAAAATTGCCTCTGTACAAGATTGAGGACGTTGATGGCTTCTTCTTTGGAACTGGCGTCAGATATCTCGGCGAATAGTCTCAGCAACCACTGGAAATGTCGCCTTCTCATTCATAGACAACTGATACGTCTATCTTACAGCTGGCTAGTAAGCATACGTAAGAGTAGAAGAATCTGGAAAAGTTTTGGCTAAATTACCGGACCAGCCTTCTGAAAAGCGTTAAAGGAGTATTCTGACGTTGTTCTATTAAAAACGGCGCGAAACTTAGAGTTGGTGCTGTCCTCTTTCATGACGCAATGATGAGGTAAAAAATATCCACAGGAACTAAAATCTTCTGTCTGAACTGCTGACATATGCCCCATATGCTAGTACTCCTCAATGAAAGCCTTGTATTGGGCGTTGACGTCTAGACGATGCTCTAATTTTCTCTCAAGAGATAAGAATCTTTGCAGAGCTTGGACTTTTATCCAAACTCCCCCAAAAGATTTTGTTAATTGTTAAGTTAACTGAACAAACCATCGGTCTCGAAACTAAAGTCACCTATTCCGGTAACACATGCGGTCGAATTTCTTTTCATCAGTTGGGAGCCCAAGTCGAAAACAGCACGACAAGGAACAAAGGATCCTGAACGGTTTTATACCAACACGGTGGCAGTGGATAGGAGTACCACAGCGCCTTGGAGAAATCTATGGTCTCCAGAGTCCTACATCGCTAGTCCCTAGTTGATGCCATGAATTCCCACGTTGGAATTAAATTTCAGAAGCTGTGCTCCCCTTATCACTTTTTATTGTCGATTTTATTTGTTTTGTAACAATTCCAAAGCTATAGCATAGTTGGCCTCCGAAACTTACAGTGAGGAAATGGTTTCCAACGCATTGTCTCTCCGACATGATCGTAGATACTGTATGCTGAATATATTTGTGAGGTTAGGATGGCTATCTATGATTGTAGTAAATGTATAATAGAAATCCTGCCAATTACCCTCCAATTGGCCTCCAGCGATTTTCGGGAGCGAATGGAGATAAAAGCATATGGTCGCCGGCGAGCCGTCTAGGACCGAAAATATTCCACAACGAAGCCATATTTATCCTCAGAGGAGTGAAAGCAGAAGTTCGTTGCAAAAAGTGCGCCCTTATGCAATAACTGCTCCTGGAAAAAACTCCAACCACTTCGCATGTTTCGCATTGGATAGAATAATTTTTACGCGGCCTGTGTGAGCGCCCAAGCAAAAATTAAATTGCCAGATCCTGTTATTTCTACGCCCTATTTTTCGGGAGTTAAGAATTCATATTGGAACTTTTCAATAGGACTTGCATTTTCTCAAAGAGTTTATTTATGTGATGAGATAAAAAAGCGAAACAAAGGTATTTAATTTAAATAAAAACCCGAGTGAGGCCAGCTCAGCTTCGGTCACAGAGTCATCATCGATAAATATTCAGATGTAAAAACAAGAGAGAACGCTATAGTCGAGTTATCCGACTATCTGATACCCGTTACTCAGCTAGTGGAAGTGCGAAGGAGAAATTTCAACACTGACAGTTGTTGGCGGTTTGTGGGCGTTAGAGTGGGCGTGGCAAAAAGTATTTTGACAAATCAATAGAAATTTTCAAGACTAATTCAAAAATGAAAAAATATCAAAACATTTTTCGAAGTGTGGGCGTGGCAGCTTTGGGCGGTTTGTGGGTGTTAAAGTGGGCGTCACAAAAAGTTTTTTGGCAAATCGTTAGAAAATTACAAGACTAATACAAAAATGAAAAAATATCAAAACCTTTTTAAAAAATGTGTGTGGGGCAGTTTTGGGCTGTTTGTGGGCGTGGCTACATGAATCGACAAACTTGCGCTGCTTCTATGTCTCTGGACATCTATGCTTACTCTTTCTAGCTTTTGTAGTTCCTGAGATCTCGACGTTCATACGGACGGACAGACGGACGGAAAGACGGACATGGCCAGATCGTCTCGGCTATTGATCCTAATCAAGAATATACACTGACGAGCAAAACTGTAACACGAGTTGTATATTCTAACTTCAACGGTCAGTATCTTCTCTCCTATTTTATGTACGATAATAATCTTAGTCTTGTTTTGTTGCTACTATATTTGACTCGCTTGTGAAAATATGAAGCGATTTGATAATCTGGAATAAATATGCCGAAGCAAAATGTAAAAGAAGTCAAATGTTACAGTTTTGCACTGGGGTGATATATTAAACGAAAATTTTTTTTTTAATTATTTTAATAATGAGTCCACAGCCCTTTTTTATTTTTTTAGCTCCGTTATGCGATTTGGCATACTTTGGGTATACCGTAGCACCATTTCAGGACGAATATCGTACCAGAGGTCCTTTGTTCTTTCCCACAGCTCCATCATTCTACTTGGAGGGCCTGCATATTTTGCCAGTTGGGATTTTACATGGCTCCACAAATTTTCTATGGGATACATATCAGGAGATTGCGGTGGCCACTTCAGCGATTGAAAATTTTGCTTTTCCATCCAATTGTTGACCAAAATCGATGTGTGTTTGGGATCCTTGTCTTGCTGAAATATGCATTTTTTAGCAGCAATACCCATATTTTGAATTACTTTTGGAAGATTTTGTTGCAAAATGTTTAAGTAATGTTCCTTCCGCATTATACCTTCAATTAACACCAAGGGACCAACTCCGTTTTTGTGTATACAGCCCCAAACCATTATGGATCCGCCACCTTGCTTCACGGTTTGCTTCACGTTACTTGGTGACTGGACTGTGGGATCTCTAGTCCAATACCAAGAGCGTCCATCTGACTCGAAACGATTAATTTTGGTTTCATCTGACCATATAACCTGAAAAACCAAATTTTTGTGATTGTTTTAACTTATTGGTATTGGACTAGAGACTGGACTGTGGGATCTCTAGTCCAATACCAAGAGCGTCCATCTGACTCGAAACGATTAATTTTGGTTTCATCTGACCATATAACCTGAAAATCCAAATTTTTGTGATTGTTTTAACTTATTGGTATTGGTATTATATTTGGTTCAACGTATTGAATTATTTCTTTAGAGAGAGTTGGTATAAAATTACAAATGGGACTCTTGCGCTTAATTATGTTTTTAATGCATTCATTATTAACTTCTATTTTATCTTGATTATAAATTTTATTCTCATCTTCAAAATATGATTGTTGATCTGAATGGTCTAACTGATACCCATTATGGTCGGGATATGGAATTATTTTAATGGTGTTAAAGATTTTGTGGTTAATAGGAATATGTGAAATGAGTAATAGTTCGTTATTTGTTTTATCAATCCAAGTTGATGTTTTGATTCAAAGTATATTCTGGCTGTTAATGCTTTCTAACTTGTCGTAATTGAGTAATTTTGGGTTAAAAAGACCAAGACGTGAAAGTTGCATGCCCATTTCTATGTCTTCTATGTATTCAATAAATTGCGTGAGCTCATAGACGAGTGTGTCAATATTATTGCGATTATTTTCGTAGTTGGTGAGTTTCTGCAGTCCTTCATTCACAAATTTTACGAAATCATTTAATTTATGAACTTGAATTGAATTTTCTGCAATTAGATCTATTTTTTGTTTGTTAATTTTTACTCTATCATTTTCATCAAGTGTGCCAACAAGAAAGTTAAAAGATGAACCAAATAGTCCACGTTTTTGCCTAATTTGTTTGTTGTACAAATATTTCATTTTAGGTGAGTCTGATATTTTGTTACCAAAAGATTTTGTGATTGCATTGATTTCCGTTAAGTTAATTCTTAGACAGTGATGTTCATATGCTAGCGGTATTTAAATTGGATTACTTGAAAAGAGTAAATAGCCAAGGTCGGAATCTGGTTTGGTTATTTGAATTTGTTGAGTATGGCCCGTGGTGAATAATAGAAGCAACATCATTATACACAAGGATCCTGTGGAGGTTAAACGGTATTAGTTTTTTTTTGTTTCTTAAATTGTGTTTTGTAGTATTTGATTTCTCTATTTCGATTAGTAATTTTGTAATGGTCATCATCTATTTTTTCATTTTTATTATTTTTTAAATGGATTTTCTAATTTACCCTTTTGAATTGGACCTTTTCTGTATTTAGTGTCAATAATATTAAATTCCTGTCGATCGTCATTTATTTTATCTATTTTTATACCCGTTACTCGTAGAGTAAAAGGGTATACTAGATTCGTTGAAAAGTATGTAACAGGCAGAAGGAAGCGTTTCCGACCATATAAAGTATATATATTCTTGATCAGGATCCATAGCCGAGTCGATCTGGCCATGTCCGTCTGTCCGTCCGTCTGTCTGTCCGTATGAACGTCGAGATCTCAGGAACTACAAAAGGTAGAAAGTTGAGATTAAGCATACTGACTCCTGAGACATAGACGCAGAGCAAGTTTGTCGATTCATGTTGCCACGCCCACTCTAACGCCCACAAACCCCGTTAAACTGCCACGCCCACACTTTTGAAAAATGTTTTGATATTTTTTCATTTTTGTATTAGTCTTATAAATTTCTATCGATTTGCCAAAAAACTTTTTGTGACGCCCACTTTAACACCCACAAACCGCTATATATAGCTATACTATAATTACAAGCCGCCTCATCACTGCATGCTAATGGATTCACTTTTTGCTTGGTATAGCACTTCTTTGCTGTTTGCATATCTTCATATCCCTCTCACTTCCCAATAATAGCGTTCTCTCATATGGAAGACATATTTTTCGGTTTACTCAATTTCATAAGACTACAAATTATTCCTTATCAGCTTATTGCAAACGTCCTGGATAGTGCATTGCATTATTATTATTTTAGAAGCGAGATCGCTATAGTCCCGCGCCTCTATTAATGCTCGGCTAAAAAAAAGTGAGAGTGTGATGACATATTAGCTGATACATTAATAAACTTTTATTTAACATTAAATAACAAGAGAAAACGCTATAGTCAAGTTAATTTTATTATTATATAATAATAAGATTAGCTTACTATTACCTTTACTCCTAGAGTAAAAGGGTATACAAGGGTATAGGATGCAGAAAGTGTTTTCTCTAAAGAATATATATATGGTCATGTTCGTATGATCTCCTCTATCTGATAAAAGCAAAAAGTTAAGTTAAAGTTACATACGCAAAGCGTGTAAGTTTCCTGAGTGTTGGAGTAGAAATTGGCATATCCAGTTCTATCTAGGATTTTAGGCATTTTTGGACAGCAATTTAAAAACCAAATAATAAACGCCAGGACTCGTAGAGCCTTATATAGTCGTAATAATCACTTAAGAAAATTAACAGATTCGTAGAGCCTTGTATAGTCGGAATCATCGCTCAAGGAAATTCTCTACGCGATCTCCGTACTTTCCTTATAGCTCTGGCACGCGACGACGTGCTTAGCGACGCAATGTCTTCGTTCCAAATAAACACAAGGGAGATACACAAGAGAATGTCATATTAGCAATACATCAAATATCTTGCCATTCTGAATCTTTCGCCAAAAAAAGGCTTTCGTCCTGGGACAACTTATCCTTGCACAGCAGCCGAAGAAAAAGATTCGATTTTGTGATTACTGGGCCAACCAAACCAAGATCATTAAATCGAGCGATTGCGGATTAATCTGAACGTCAGCCAGGCCTTGATGTTGATTGAAGGGTTGAAAATGGGCTGATCAGACACCGGATCCCAGGCGAGGTCTACCTATTTTTGTAAAATCGGCCTTATCGTCAAACTTAAAGAGGGACTCCTTATAATCTTCCGAAACTCCTTTCAAAACGGCTGGTACATTTAAATACCTCTTCCTTAGTTTAAAATTGCCTCTGTACAAGATTGAGGACGTTGATGGCTTCTTCTTTGGAACTGGCGTCAGATATCTCGGCGAATAGTCTCAGCAACCACTGGAAATGTCGCCTTCTCATTCATAGACAACTGATACGTCTATCTTACAGCTGGCTAGTAAGCATACGTAAGAGTAGAAGAATCTGGAAAAGTTTTGGCTAAATTACCGGACCAGCCTTCTGAAAAGCGTTAAAGGAGTATTCTGACGTTGTTCTATTAAAAACGGCGCGAAACTTAGAGTTGGTGCTGTCCTCTTTCATGACGCAATGATGAGGTAAAAAATATCCACAGGAACTAAAATCTTCTGTCTGAACTGCTGACATATGCCCCATATGCTAGTACTCCTCAATGAAAGCCTTGTATTGGGCGTTGACGTCTAGACGATGCTCTAATTTTCTCTCAAGAGATAAGAATCTTTGCAGAGCTTGGACTTTTATCCAAACTCCCCCAAAAGATTTTGTTAATTGTTAAGTTAACTGAACAAACCATCGGTCTCGAAACTAAAGTCACCTATTCCGGTAACACATGCGGTCGAATTTCTTTTCATCAGTTGGGAGCCCAAGTCGAAAACAGCACGACAAGGAACAAAGGATCCTGAACGGTTTTATACCAACACGGTGGCAGTGGATAGGAGTACCACAGCGCCTTGGAGAAATCTATGGTCTCCAGAGTCCTACATCGCTAGTCCCTAGTTGATGCCATGAATTCCCACGTTGGAATTAAATTTCAGAAGGCTGTGCTCCCCTTATCACTTTTTATTGTCGATTTTATTTGTTTTGTAACAATTCCAAAGCTATAGCATAGTTGGCCTCCGAAACTTACAGTGAGGAAATGGTTTCCAACGCATTGTCTCTCCGACATGATCGTAGATACTGTATGCTGAATATATTTGTGAGGTTAGGATGGCTATCTATGATTGTAGTAAATGTAGAATAGAAATCCTGCCAATTACCCTCCAATTGGCCTCCAGCGATTTTCGGGAGCGAATGGAGATAAAAGCATATGGTCGCCGGCGAGCCGTCTAGGACCGAAAATATTCCACAACGAAGCCATATTTATCCTCAGAGGAGTGAAAGCAGAAGTTCGTTGCAAAAAGTGCGCCCTTATGCAATAACTGCTCCTGGAAAAAACTCCAACCACTTCGCATGTTTCGCATTGGATAGAATAATTTTTACGCGCCTGTGTGAGCGCCCAAGCAAAAATTAATTGCAGATCCTGTTATTTCTACGCCTATTTTTCGGGAGTTAAGAATTCATATTGGAACTTTTCAATAGGACTTGCATTTTCTCAAAGAGTTTATTTA
This sequence comes from Drosophila teissieri, assembly GCF_016746235.2. Lineage (NCBI taxonomy): Eukaryota > Metazoa > Arthropoda > Insecta > Diptera > Drosophilidae > Drosophila > Drosophila teissieri. The sequence continues at coordinate 23,632,298 of NC_053031.1, forward strand.
TGTGATGAGATAAAAAAGCGAAACAAAGGTATTTAATTTAAATAAAAACCCGAGTGAGGCCAGCTCAGCTTCGGTCACAGAGTCATCATCGATAAATATTCAGATGTAAAAACAAGAGAGAACGCTATAGTCGAGTTATCCGACTATCTGATACCCGTTACTCAGCTAGTGGAAGTGCGAAGGAGAAATTTCAACACTGACAGTTGTTTGGCGGTTTGTGGGCGTTAGAGTGGGCGTGGCAAAAAGTATTTTGACAAATCAATAGAAATTTTCAAGACTAATTCAAAAATGAAAAAATATCAAAACATTTTTCGAAGTGTGGGCGTGGCAGCTTTGGCGGTTTGTGGGTGTTAAAGTGGGCGTCACAAAAAGTTTTTTGGCAAATCGTTAGAAAATTACAAGACAGACTAATACAAAAATGAAAAAATATCAAAACCTTTTTAAAAAATGTGTGTGGGGCAGTTTGGGCTGTTTGTGGCGTGGCTACATGAATCGACAAACTTGCGCTGCTTCTATGTCTCTGGACATCTATGCTTACTCTTTCTAGCTTTTGTAGTTCCTGAGATCTCGACGTTCATACGGACGGACAGACGGACGGAAAGACGGACATGGCCAGATCGTCTCGGCTATTGATCCTAATCAAGAATATACACTGACGAGCAAAACTGTAACACGAGTTGTATATTCTAACTTCAACGGTCAGTATCTTCTCTCCTATTTTATGTACGATAATAATCTTAGTCTTGTTTTGTTGCTACTATATTTGACTCGCTTGTGAAAATATGAAGCGATTTGATAATCTGGAATAAATATGCCGAAGCAAATGTAAAAGAAGTCAAATGTTACAGTTTTGCACTGGGGTGATATATTAAACGAAAATTTTTTTTTTAATTATTTTAATAATGAGTCCACAGCCCTTTTTATTTTTTTAGCTCCGTTATGCGATTTGGCATACTTTGGGTATACCGTAGCACCATTTCAGGACGAATAGCGTACCAGAGGTCCTTTGTTCTTTCCCACAGCTCCATCATTCTACTTGGAGGGCCTGCATATTTTGCAAGTTGGGATTTTACATGGCTCCACAAATTTTCTATGGGATACATATCAGGAGATTGCGGTGGCCACTTCAGCGATTGAAAATTTTGCTTTTCCATCCAATTGTTGACCAAAATCGATGTGTGTTTGGGATCCTTGTCTTGCTGAAATATGCATTTTTTAGCAGCAATACCCATATTTTGAATTACTTTTGGAAGATTTTGTTGCAAAATGTTTAAGTAATGTTCTTCCGCATTATACCTTCAATTAACACCAAGGGACCAACTCCGTTTTTGTGTATACAGCCCAAAACCATTATGGATCCGCCACCTTGCTTCACGGTTTGCTTCACGTTACTTGGTGACTGGACTGTGGGATCTCTAGTCCAATACCAAGAGCGTCCATCTGACTCGAAACGATTAATTTTGGTTTCATCTGACCATATAACCTGAAAATCCAAATTTTTGTGATTGTTTTAACTTATTGGTATTGGTATTATATTTGGTTCAACGTATTGAATTATTTCTTTAGAGAGAGTTGGTATAAAATTACAAATGGGACTCTTGCGCTTAATTATGTTTTAATGCATTCATTATTAACTTCTATTTATCTTGATTATAAATTTTATTCTCATCTTCAAAATATGATTGTTGATCTGAATGGTCTAACTGATACCCATTATGGTCGGGATATGGAATTATTTTAATGGTGTTAAAGATTTTGTGGTTAATAGGAATATGTGAATGAGTAATAGTTCGTTATTGTTTTTTATCAATCCAAGTTGATGTTTGATTCAAGTATATTCTGGCTGTTAATGCTTTCTAACTTGTCGTAATTGAGTAATTTTGGGTTAAAAGACCAAGACGTGAAAGTTGCATGCCCATTTCTATGTCTTCTATGTATTCATTAATTGCGTGAGCTATAGACGAGTGTGTCAATATTATTGCGATTATTTTCGTAGTTGGTGAGTTTCTGCAGTCCTTCATTCACAAATTTTACGAAATATTTAATTTATGAACTTGAATTGAATTTTCTGCAATTAGATCTATTTTTTGTTTGTTAATTTTTACTCTATCATTTTCATCAAGTGTGCCAACAAGAAAGTTAAAAGATGAACCAAATAGTCCACGTTTTTGCCTAATTGTGATGAATAGTTAAACCATTTAATTCTTTCAATAGTTTGTTGTACAAATATTTCATTTTAGGTGAGTCTGATATTTTGTTACCAAAAGATTTTGTGATTGCATTGATTTCCGTTAGTTAATTCTTAGACAGTGATGTTCATAATGCTAGCGGTATTTAAATTGGATTACTTGAAAAGAGTAAATAGCCAAGGTCGGAATCTGGTTTGGTTATTTGAATTTGTTGATATGGCCCGTGGTGATAATAGAAGCAACATCATTATACACAAGGATCCTGTGGAGGTTAAAACGGTATTAGTTTTTTTTTGTTTCTTAAATTGTGTTTTGTAGTATTTGAATTTCTCTATTTCGATTAGTAATTTTGTAATGGTCATCATCTATTTTTTCATTTTTATTATTTTTTAAATGGATTTTCTAATTTACCCTTTTGAATTGGACCTTTTCTGTATTTAGTGTAATAATATTAAATTCCTGTCGATCGTCATTTATTTTATCTATTTTTATACCCGTTACTCGTAGAGTAAAAGGGTATACTAGATTCGTGAAAAGTATGTAACAGCAGAAGGAAGCGTTTCCGACCATATAAAGTATATATATCTTGATCAGGATCCATAGCCGAGTCGATCTGGGCATGTCCGTCTGTCCGTCCGTCTGTCTGTCCGTATGAACGTCGAGATCTCAGGAACTACAAAAGGTAGAAAGTTGAGATTAAGCATACTGACTCCTGAGACATAGACGCAGAGCAAGTTTGTCGATTCATGTTGCCACGAAGCCCTCTAACGCCCACAAACGCGCAAAACTGCCACGCCCACACTTTTGAAAAATGTTTTGATATTTTTTCATTTTTGTATTAGTCTTATAAATTTCTATCGATTTGCCAAAAAACTTTTTGTGACGCCCACTTTAACACCCACAAACCGCCCAAAACTGCCACGCCCACACTTTTGAAAAATGTTTTGATATTTTTTCATTTTTGTATTAGACTTGTAAATTTCTATCGATTTGCCAAAAACTTTTTGCCACGCCCACTCTAACGCCCTCAAACCGAAAAAAACTGTCAGTGTTGAAGACTCGCCTTCGCACTTCCACTAGCTGAGTAACGGGTATCAGATAGTCGGGGAACTCGACTATAGCGTTCTCTCTTGTTTTATTCATAGAAACGTAACCATTTATATTGAGAGCGATGTAGATTTTGAAATTATCCAAAGAGCACACAGAGAAATTATTAATACCACCTACACTAAAGTAATTCGCAGTCTCTTCCTATTAAATTATGTTGGTTCATACGCCGAATTTAAAGAAATCATACTTTAATCACATGAAAAACTTTTACATTCAGAAAATGACAAAATTATTTAAAGAAAATCACTTCTTTCCAAATAGTCAACTACTAATTCAGAATATAATAAACGAATGCAACATATGCAATTTGGCTAAAACAGAACATAGAAACACTAAAATGCCTTTTAAAATTACAACATTGTCGAGACAAATTTATGGTAGATATTTATTCATCTGAGGGAAAACATTACATCAGTTGCATTGATATTTTATCTAAATTCGCTACACTCGAGCAAATTAAAACAAAGGACTGAATAGAATGCAGAAACGCATTAATGCGCATTTTTAATCAGTTAGTTAAGCCCAAATTACTAAAGGCAGACAGAGAAGGAGCTTTCTCTAGCTTGACTCTAAAGCGATGGCTCGAATCCGAAGGAATCGAATTGCAACTCAATACGGCAAAAAACGGAGTAGCAGACGTCGAAAGATTACATAAGACAATAAATGAAAAAATCCGTAAATTCAAATTATCTGATGATGAAGAAGTAAAATTAGGCAAGATAGAAACAATCCTTTACACATACAACCATAAAATTAAACATGACACAACTGGACAAACACCTGCTCAAATTTTTTTACGCTGGTCATCCGATATTAAACATTCAAAAAATTAAAGATAGAACAAGAGAGAACGCTATAGTCGAGTTCCCCGACTATCTGATACCCGTTACTCAGCTAGTGAAAGTGCGAAGGAGTCTTCAGCACTGACAGTTTTTGGCGGTTTGTGGGCGCTAGAGTGGGCGTGGCAAAAAGTTTTTTGGCAAATCGATAGAAATTTTCAAGACTAATTCAAAAATGAAAAAATATCAAAACATTTTTCGAAGTGTGGGCGTGGCAGCTTTGGGCGGTTTGTGGGTGTTAAAGTGGGCGTCACAAAAAGTTTTTTGGCAAATCGATAGAAATTTATAAGACTAATACAAAAATGAAAAAATATCAAAACATTTTTCAAAAGTGTGGGCGTGGCAGTTTTGCGCGGTTTGTGGGCGTTAGAGTGGGCGTGGCAACATGAATCGACAAACTTGCTCTGCGTCTATGTCTCAGGAGTCAGTATGCTTAATCTCAACTTTCTACCTTTTGTAGTTCCTGAGATCTCGACGTTCATACGGACAGACAGACGGACGGACAGACGGACATGGCCAGATCGACTCGGCTATGAATCCTGATCAAGAATATATATACTTTATATGGTCGGAAACGCTTCCTTCTGCCTGTTACATACTTTTCAACGAATCTAGTATACCCTTTTACTCTACGAGTAACGGTATAAAAATAGATAAAATAAATACGATCGACAGAATTTAATATTATGACACTAAATACAGAAAAGTCAATTCAAAAGGGTAAAAGAAAATCCATTTAAAAAATAATAAAAAATGAAAAAATAGATGATGACCATTACAAAATTACTAATCGAAATAGAGAAATCAAATACTACAAAACACAATTTAAGAAACAAAAAAAAACTAATACCGTTTAACCTCCACAGGATCCTTGTGTATAGATGTTGCTTCTATTATTCACCAGGGCCATACTCAACAAATTCAAATAACCAAACCAGATTCCGACCCTTGGCTATTTACTCTTTTCAAGTAATCCAATTTAAATACCGCTAGCATATGAACATCACTGTCTAAGAATTAACTTAACGGAAATCAATGCAATCACAAAATCTTTTGGTAACAAATATCAGACTCACCTAAAATGAAATATTTGTACAACAAACTATTGAAAGAATTAAATGGTTTAACTATTCATCAACAAATTAGGCAAAAACGTGGACTATTTGGTTCATCTTTTAACTTTCTTGTTGGCACACTTGATGAAAATGATAGAGTAAAAATTAACAAACAAAAAATAGATCTAATTGCAGAAAATTCAATTCAAGTTCATAAATTAAATGATTTCGTAAATTTGTGAATGAAGGACTGCAGAAACTCACCAACTACGAAAATAATCGCAATAATATTGACACACTCGTCTATGAGCTCACGCAATTTATTGAATACATAGAAGACATAGAAATGGGCATGCAACTTTCACGTCTTGGTCTTTTAACCCAAAATTACTCAATTACGACAAGTTAGAAAGCATTAACAGCCAGAATATACTTTGAATCAAAACATCACTTGGATTGATAAAACAAATAACGAACTATTACTCATTTCACATATTCCTATTAACCACAAAATCTTTAACACCATTCAAATAATTCCATATCCCGACCATAATGGGTATCAGTTAGACGCATTCAGATCAACAATCATATTTTGAAGATGAGAATAAAATTTATAATCAAGATAAAATAGAAGTTAATAATGAATGCATTAAAACATAATTAAGCGCAAGAGTCCCATTTGTAATTTTATACCAACTCTCTCTAAAGAAATAATTCAATACGTTGAACCAAATATAATACCAATACCAATAAGTTAAAACAATCACAAAATTTGGATTTTCAGGTTATATGGTCAGATGAAACCAAAATTAATCGTTTCGAGTCAGATGGACGCTCTTGGTATTGGACTAGAGATCCCACAGTCCAGTCTCTAGTCCAATACCAATAAGTTAAAACAATCACAAAAATTTGGTTTTTCAGGTTATATGGTCAGATGAAACCAAATTAATCGTTTCGAGTCAGATGGACGCTCTTGGTATTGGACTAGAGATCCCACAGTCCAGTCACCAAGTAACGTGAAGCAAACCGTGAAGCAAGGTGGCGGATCCATAATGGTTTGGGGCTGTATACACAAAAACGGAGTTGGTCCCTTGGTGTTAATTGAAGGTATAATGCGGAAGGAACATTACTTAAACATTTTGCAACAAAATCTTCCAAAAGTAATTCAAAATATGGGTATTGCTGCTAAAAAATGCATATTTCAGCAAGACAAGGATCCCAAACACACATCGATTTTGGTCAACAATTGGATGGAAAAGCAAAATTTTCAATCGCTGAAGTGGCCACCGCAATCTCCTGATATGTATCCATAGAAAATTTGTGGAGCCATGTAAAATCCCAACTGGCAAAATATGCAGGCCCTCCAAGTAGAATGATGGAGCTGTGGGAAAGAACAAAGGACCTCTGGTACGCTATTCGTCCTGAAATGGTGCTACGGTATACCCAAAGTATGCCAAATCGCATAACGGAGCTAAAAAAATAAAAAAGGGCTGTGGACTCATTATTAAAATAATTAAAAAAAAAATTTTCGTTTAATATATCACCCCAGTGCAAAACTGTAACATTTGACTTCTTTTACATTTTGCTTCGGCATATTTATTCCAGATTATCAAATCGCTTCATATTTTCACAAGCGAGTCAAATATAGTAGCAACAAAACAAGACTAAGATTATTATCGTACATAAAATAGGAGAGAAGATACTGACCGTTGAAGTTAGAATATACAACTCGTGTTACAGTTTTGCTCGTCAGTGTATATTCTTGATTAGGATCAATAGCCGAGACGATCTGGCCATGTCCGTCTTTCCGTCCGTCTGTCCGTCCGTATGAACGTCGAGATCTCAGGAACTACAAAAGCTAGAAAGAGTAAGCATAGATGTCCAGAGACATAGAAGCAGCGCAAGTTTGTCGATTCATGTAGCCACGCCACAAACAGCCCAAAACTGCCCCACACACATTTTTTAAAAGGTTTTGATATTTTTTTCATTTTTGTATTAGTCTGTCTTGTAATTTTCTAACGATTTGCCAAAAAACTTTTTGTGACGCCCACTTTAACACCCACAAACCGCCCAAAGCTGCCACGCCCACACTTCGAAAAATGTTTTGATATTTTTTCATTTTTGAATTAGTCTTGAAAATTTCTATTGATTTGTCAAAATACTTTTTGCCACGCCCACTCTAACGCCCACAAACCGCCAACAACTGTCAGTGTTGAAATTTCTCCTTCGCACTTCCACTAGCTGAGTAACGGGTATCAGATAGTCGGATAACTCGACTATAGCGTTCTCTCTTGTTTTACATCTGAATATTTATCGATGATGACTCTGTGACCGAAGCTGAGCTGGCCTCACTCGGGTTTTTATTTAAATTAAATACCTTTGTTTCGCTTTTTTATCTCATCACATAAATAAACTCTTTGAGAAAATGCAAGTCCTATTGAAAAGTTCCAATATGAATTCTTAACTCCCGAAAAATAGGGCGTAGAAATAACAGGATCTGGCAATTTAATTTTTTGCTTGGGCGCTCACACAGGCCGGCGTAAAAATTATTCTATCCAATGGCGAAACATGCGAAGTTGGTTGGAAGTTTTTTCCAGGAGCAGTTATTGCATAAGGGCGCACTTTTGCAACGAACTTCTGCTTTCACTCCTCTGAGGATAAATATGGCTTCGTTGTGGAATATTTTCGGGTCCTAGACGGCTTCGCCGGCGACCATATGCTTTTATTCTCCATTCGCTCCCGAAAATCGCTGGAGGCCAATTGGAGGGTAATTGGCAGGATTCTATTCTACATTTACTACAATCATAGATAGCCATCCTAACCTCACAAATATATTCAGCATACCAGTATCTACGATCATGTCGGAGAGACAATGCGTTGGAAACCATTTCCTCACTGTAAGTTTCGGAGGCCAACTATGCTATAGCTTTGGAATTGTTACAAAACAAATAAAATCGACAATAAAAAGTGATAAGGGGAGCACAGCCTTCTGAAATTTAATTCCAACGTGGGAATTCATGGCATCAACTAGGGACTAGCGATGTAGGACTCTGGAGACCATAGATTTCTCCAAGGCGCTGTGGTACTCCTATCCACTGCCACCCGGTGTTGGTATAAAACCGTTCAGGATCCTTTGTTCCTTGTCGTGCTGTTTTCGACTTGGGCTCCCAACTGATGAAAAGAAATTCGACCGCATGTGTTACCGGAATAGGTGACTTTAGTTTCGAGACCGATGGTTTGTTCAGTTAACTTAACAATTAACAAAATCTTTTGGGGGAGTTTGGATAAAAGTCCAAGCTCTGCAAAGATTCTTATCTCTTGAGAGAAAATTAGAGCATCGTCTAGACGTCAACGCCCAATACAAGGCTTTCATTGAGGAGTACTAGCATATGGGGCATATGTCAGCAGTTCAGACAGAAGATTTTAGTTCCTGTGGATATTTTTTACCTCATCATTGCGTCATGAAAGAGGACAGCACCAACTCTAAGTTTCGCGCCGTTTTTAATAGAACAACGTCAGAATACTCCTTTAACGCTTTTCAGAAGGCTGGTCCGGTAATTTAGCCAAACTTTTCCAGATTCTTCTACTCTTACGTATGCTTACTAGCCAGCTGTAAGATAGACGTATCAGTTGTCTATGAATGAGAAGGCGACATTTCCAGTGGTTGCTGAGACTATTCGCCGAGATATCTGACGCCCAGTTCCAAAGAAGAAGCCATCAACGTCCCTCAATCTTGTACAGAGGCAATTTTAAACTAAGGAAGAGGTATTTAAATGTACCAGCCGTTTTGAAAGGAGTTTCGGAAGATTATAAGGAGTCCCTCTTTAAGTTTGACGATAAGGCCGATTTTACAAAAATAGGTAGACCTCGCCTGGGATCCGGTGTCTGATCAGCCCATTTTCAACCCTTCAATCAACATCAAGGCCTGGCTGACGTTCAGATTAATCCGCAATCGCTCGATTTAATGATCTTGGTTGGTTGGCCCAGTAATCACAAAATCGAATCTTTTTCTTCGGCTGCTGTGCAAGGATAAGTTGTCCCAGGACGAAAGCCTTTTTTTGGCGAAAGATTCAGAATGGCAAGATATTTGATGTATTGCTAATATGACATTCTCTTGTGTATCTCCCTTGTGTTTATTTGGAACGAAGACATTGCGTCGCTAAGCACGTCGTCGCGTGCCAGAGCTATAAGGAAAGTACGGAGATCGCGTAGAGAATTTCCTTGAGCGATGATTCCGACTATACAAGGCTCTACGAATCTGTTAATTTTCTTAAGTGATTATTACGACTATATAAGGCTCTACGAGTCCTGGCGTTTATTATTTGGTTTTTAAATTGCTGTCCAAAAATGCCTAAAATCCTAGATAGAACTGGATATGCCAATTTCTACTCCAACACTCAGGAAACTTACACGCTTTGCGTATGTAACTTTAACTTAACTTTTTGCTTTTATCAGATAGAGGAGATCATACGAACATGACCATATATATATTCTTTAGAGAAAACACTTTCTGCATCCTATACCCTTGTATACCCTTTTACTCTAGGAGTAAAGGTAATAGTAAGCTAATCTTATTATTATATAATAATAAAATTAACTTGACTATAGCGTTTTCTCTTGTTATTTAATGTTAAATAAAAGTTTATTAATGTATCAGCTAATATGTCATCACACTCTCACTTTTTTTTAGCCGAGCATTAATAGAGGCGCGGGACTATAGCGATCTCGCTTCTAAAATAATAATAATGCAATGCACTATCCAGGACGTTTGCAATAAGCTGATAAGGAATAATTTGTAGTCTTATGAAATTGAGTAAACCGAAAAATATGTCTTCCATATGAGAGAACGCTATTATTGGGAAGTGAGAGGGATATGAAGATATGCAAACAGCAAAGAAGTGCTATACCAAGCAAAAAGTGAATCCATTAGCATGCAGTGATGAGGCGGCTTGTAATTATAGTATAGCTATATATAGCGGTTTGTGGGTGTTAAAGTGGGCGTCACAAAAAGTTTTTTGGCAAATCGATAGAAATTTATAAGACTAATACAAAAATGAAAAAATATCAAAACATTTTTCAAAAGTGTGGGCGTGGCAGTTTGGCGCGGTTTGTGGGCGTTAGAGTGGGCGTGGCAACATGAATCGACAAACTTGCTCTGCGTCTATGTCTCAGGAGTCAGTATGCTTAATCTCAACTTTCTACCTTTTGTAGTTCCTGAGATCTCGACGTTCATACGGACAGACAGACGGACGGACAGACGGACATGGCCAGATCGACTCGGCTATGGATCCTGATCAAGAATATATATACTTTATATGGTCGGAAAACGCTTCCTTCTGCCTGTTACATACTTTTCAACGAATCTAGTATACCCTTTTACTCTACGAGTAACGGGTATAAAAATAGATAAAATAAATGACGATCGACAGGAATTTAATATTATTGACACTAAATACAGAAAAGGTCCAAAAAGGGTAAATTAGAAAATCCATTTAAAAAATAATAAAAATGAAAAAATAGATGATGACCATTACAAAATTACTAATCGAAATAGAGAAATCAAATACTACAAAACACAATTTAAGAAACAAAAAAAAACTAATACCGTTTAACCTCCACAGGATCCTTGTGTATAATGATGTTGCTTCTATTATTCACCACGGGCCATACTCAACAAATTCAAATAACCAAACCAGATTCCGACCTTGGCTATTTACTCTTTTCAAGTAATCCAATTTAAATACCGCTAGCATATGAACATCACTGTCTAAGAATTAACTTAACGGAAATCAATGCAATCACAAAATCTTTTGGTAACAAAATATCAGACTCACCTAAAATGAAATATTTGTACAACAAACTATTGAAAGAATTAAATGGTTTAACTATTCATCAACAAATTAGGCAAAAACGTGGACTATTTGGTTCATCTTTTAACTTTCTTGTTGGCACACTTGATGAAAATGATAGAGTAAAAATTAACAAACAAAAAATAGATCTAATTGCAGAAAATTCAATTCAAGTTCATAAATTAAATGATTTCGTAAAATTTGTGAATGAAGGACTGCAGAAACTCACCAACTACGAAAATAATCGCAATAATATTGACACACTCGTCTATGAGCTCACGCAATTTATTGAATACATAGAAGACATAGAAATGGGCATGCAACTTTCACGTCTTGGTCTTTTTAACCCAAAATTACTCAATTACGACAAGTTAGAAAGCATTAACAGCCAGAATATACTTTGAATCAAAACATCAACTTGGATTGATAAAACAAATAACGAACTATTACTCATTTCACATATTCCTATTAACCACAAAATCTTTAACACCATTAAAATAATTCCATATCCCGACCATAATGGGTATCAGTTAGACCATTCAGATCAACAATCATATTTTGAAGATGAGAATAAAATTTATAATCAAGATAAAATAGAAGTTAATAATGAATGCATTAAAAACATAATTAAGCGCAAGAGTCCCATTTGTAATTTTATACCAACTCTCTCGAAAGAAATAATTCAATACGTTGAACCAAATATAATACCAATACCAATAAGTTAAAACAATCACAAAAATTTGGATTTTCAGGTTATATGGTCAGATGAAACCAAAATTAATCGTTTCGAGTCAGATGGACGCTCTTGGTATTGGACTAGAGATCCCACAGTCCAGTCTCTAGTCCAATACCAATAAGTTAAAACAATCACAAAAATTTGGTTTTTCAGGTTATATGGTCAGATGAAACCAAAATTAATCGTTTCGAGTCAGATGGACGCTCTTGGTATTGGACTAGAGATCCCACAGTCCAGTCACCAAGTAACGTGAAGCAAACCGTGAAGCAAGGTGGCGGATCCATAATGGTTTGGGGCTGTATACACAAAAACGGAGTTGGTCCCTTGGTGTTAATTGAAGGTATAATGCGGAAGGAACATTACTTAAACATTTTGCAACAAAATCTTCCAAAAGTAATTCAAAATATGGGTATTGCTGCTAAAAAATGCATATTTCAGCAAGACAAGGATCCCAAACACACATCGATTTTGGTCAACAATTGGATGGAAAAGCAAAATTTTCAATCGCTGAAGTGGCCACCGCAATCTCCTGATATGTATCCCATAGAAAATTTGTGGAGCCATGTAAAATCCCAACTGGCAAAATATGCAGGCCCTCCAAGTAGAATGATGGAGCTGTGGGAAAGAACAAAGGACCTCTGGTATGCTATTCGTCCTGAAATGGTGCTACGGTATACCCAAAGTATGCCAAATCGCATAACGGAGCTAAAAAAATCAAAAGGGCTGTGGACTCATTATTAAAATAATTTAAAAAAAAATTTTCGTTTAATATATCACCCCAGTGCAAAACTGTAACATTTGACTTCTTTTACATTTTGCTTCGGCATATTTATTCCAGATTATCAAATCGCTTCATATTTTCACAAGCGAGTCAAATATAGTAGCAACAAAACAAGACTAAGATTATTATCGTACATAAAATAGGAGAGAAGATACTGACCGTTGAAGTTAGAATATACAACTCGTGTTACAGTTTTGCTCGTCAGTGTATATTCTTGATTAGGATCAATAGCCGAGACGATCTGGCCATGTCCGTCTTTCCGTCCGTCTGTCCGTCCGTATGAACGTCGAGATCTCAGGAACTACAAAAGCTAGAAAGAGTAAGCATAGATGTCCAGAGACATAGAAGCAGCGCAAGTTTGTCGATTCATGTAGCCACGCCCACAAACAGCCCAAAACTGCCCCACACACATTTTTTAAAAAGGTTTTGATATTTTTTCATTTTTGTATTAGTCTTGTAATTTTCCAACGATTTGCCAAAAAACTTTTTGTGACGCCCACTTTAACACCCACAAACCGCCCAAAGCTGCCACGCCCACACTTCGAAAAATGTTTTGATATTTTTTCATTTTTGAATTAGTCTTGAAAATTTCTATTGATTTGTCAAAATACTTTTTGCCACGCCCACTCTAACGCCCACAAACCGCCAACAACTGTCAGTGTTGAAATTTCTCCTTCGCACTTCCACTAGCTGAGTAACGGGTATCAGATAGTCGGATAACTCGACTATAGCGTTCTCTCTTGTTTTTACATCTGAATATTTATCGATGATGACTCTGTGACCGAAGCTGAGCTGGCCTCACTCGGGTTTTTATTTAAATTAAATACCTTTGTTTCGCTTTTTTATCTCATCACATAAATAAACTCTTTGAGAAAATGCAAGTCCTATTGAAAAGTTCCAATATGAATTCTTAACTCCCGAAAAATAGGGCGTAGAAATAACAGGATCTGGCAATTTAATTTTTGCTTGGGCGCTCACACAGGCCGCGTAAAAATTATTCTATCCAATGCGAAACATGCGAAGTGGTTGGAGTTTTTTCCAGGAGCAGTTATTGCATAAGGGCGCACTTTTTGCAACGAACTTCTGCTTTCACTCCTCTGAGGATAAATATGGCTTCGTTGTGGAATATTTTCGGTCCTAGACGGCTCGCCGGCGACCATATGCTTTTATCTCCATTCGCTCCCGAAAATCGCTGGAGGCCAATTGGAGGGTAATTGGCAGGATTTCTATTCTACATTTACTACAATCATAGATAGCCATCCTAACCTCACAAATATATTCAGCATACAGTATCTACGATCATGTCGGAGAGACAATGCGTTGGAAACCATTTCCTCACTGTAAGTTTCGGAGGCCAACTATGCTATAGCTTTGGAATTGTTACAAAACAAATAAAATCGACAATAAAAAGTGATAAGGGGAGCACAGCCTTCTGAAATTTAATTCCAACGTGGGAATTCATGGCATCAACTAGGGACTAGCGATGTAGGACTCTGGAGACCATAGATTTCTCCAAGGCGCTGTGGTACTCCTATCCACTGCCACCGTGTTGGTATAAAACCGTTCAGGATCCTTTGTTCCTTGTCGTGCTGTTTTCGACTTGGGCTCCCAACTGATGAAAAGAAATTCGACCGCATGTGTTACCGGAATAGGTGACTTTAGTTTCGAGACCGATGGTTTGTTCAGTTAACTTAACAATTAACAAAATCTTTTGGGGGAGTTTGGATAAAAGTCCAAGCTCTGCAAAGATTCTTATATCTTGAGAGAAAATTAGAGCATCGTCTAGACGTCAACGCCCAATACAAGGCTTTCATTGAGGAGTACTAGCATATGGGGCATATGTCAGCAGTTCAGACAGAAGATTTTAGTTCCTGTGGATATTTTTTACCTCATCATTGCGTCATGAAAGAGGACAGCACCAACTCTAAGTTTCGCGCCGTTTTTAATAGAACAACGTCAGAATACTCCTTTAACGCTTTTCAGAAGGCTGGTCCGGTAATTTAGCCAAAACTTTTCCAGATTCTTCTACTCTTACGTATGCTTACTAGCCAGCTGTAAGATAGACGTATCAGTTGTCTATGAATGAGAAGGCGACATTTCCAGTGGTTGCTGAGACTATTCGCCGAGATATCTGACGCCAGTTCCAAAGAAGAAGCCATCAACGTCCTCAATCTTGTACAGAGGCAATTTTAAACTAAGGAAGAGGTATTTAAATGTACCAGCCGTTTTGAAAGGAGTTTCGGAAGATTATAAGGAGTCCCTCTTTAAGTTTGACGATAAGGCCGATTTTACAAAAATAGGTAGACCTCGCCTGGGATCCGGTGTCTGATCAGCCCATTTTCAACCCTTCAATCAACATCAAGGCCTGGCTGACGTTCAGATTAATCCGCAATCGCTCGATTTAATGATCTTGGTTTGGTTGGCCCAGTAATCACAAAATCGAATCTTTTTCTTCGGCTGCTGTGCAAGGATAAGTTGTCCCAGGACGAAAGCCTTTTTTTGGCGAAAGATTCAGAATGGCAAGATATTTGATGTATTGCTAATATGACATTCTCTTGTGTATCTCCCTTGTGTTTATTTGGAACGAAGACATTGCGTCGCTAAGCACGTCGTCGCGTGCCAGAGCTATAAGGAAAGTACGGAGATCGCGTAGAGAATTTCCTTGAGCGATGATTCCGACTATACAAGGCTCTACGAATCTGTTAATTTTCTTAAGTGATTATTACGACTATATAAGGCTCTACGAGTCCTGGCGTTTATTATTTGGTTTTTAAATTGCTGTCCAAAAATGCCTAAAATCCTAGATAGAACTGGATATGCCAATTTCTACTCCAACACTCAGGAAACTTACACGCTTTGCGTATGTAACTTTAACTTAACTTTTTGCTTTTATCAGATAGAGGAGATCATACGAACATGACCATATATATATTCTTTAGAGAAAACACTTTCTGCATCCTATACCCTTGTATACCCTTTTACTCTAGGAGTAAAGGTAATAGTAAGCTAATCTTATTATTATATAATAATAAAATTAACTTGACTATAGCGTTTTCTCTTGTTATTTAATGTTAAATAAAAGTTTATTAATGTATCAGCTAATATGTCATCACACTCTCACTTTTTTTTAGCCGAGCATTAATAGAGGCGCGGGACTATAGCGATCTCGCTTCTAAAATAATAATAATGCAATGCACTATCCAGGACGTTTGCAATAAGCTGATAAGGAATAATTTGTAGTCTTATGAAATTGAGTAAACCGAAAAATATGTCTTCC
Source organism: Drosophila teissieri (assembly GCF_016746235.2). Lineage (NCBI taxonomy): Eukaryota > Metazoa > Arthropoda > Insecta > Diptera > Drosophilidae > Drosophila > Drosophila teissieri. The sequence goes on from NC_053031.1 coordinate 23,648,134, forward strand.
ATATGAGAGAACGCTATTATTGGGAAGTGAGAGGGATATGAAGATATGCAAACAGCAAAGAAGTGCTATACCAAGCAAAAAGTGAATCCATTAGCATGCAGTGATGAGGCGGCTTGTAATTATAGTATAGCTAGTTTTAAAGAGCTTTTTAATGAGCCGCATTATATCTTTATGGAATTTCTAATAGACGTGCCGATAATATTATGTTTATCGGATCGGTGTTATTTTTTAGCTCGTTAGCTTTTAATCAACAAATAATACGAAATGTTACACTGATTTATATATTATATAAGGTTGTCAAATATCTCCCTTCCGCCTTTTTGTCTTTTGAATTTCGCGGCTATGTACAAAGCGCTACAGAGCTCGTATCTGGCAATACTATACATAATTTGAAAGGTCTTGACAAAACGACGCTATGCATGATTAGTTTGGATATTGCGTTCAACAGTTATAGACGTGTAAACATGGAGTTCACTAACGCCGAAATTCGCGCTATTTTAAAGTTTTCCTTCGTTAAAGGCAAATCCGCTAGAGAAACGTTCCGTGAGATTAATGGTGTTTTGGGGGATGGTACTCTATCACTTCGAACCGCGGAGGAATGGTTTCGACGATTCAGAGCCGGTGAAAACGACACCATGGATAAGCCAGCCGGCGGAAGACCTGTGACGACAAATACCGATCAAATCATGGAATACATCGAGTTAGACCGGCATGTGGCATCTCGTGACATCGCCCATTTTAAACCATCTGCAGAAGGCTGGATACAAAAAAAAGCTTGATGTTTGGGTGCCGCATGATTTGACGCAAAAAAACCTTCTGGACCGAATCAACGCCTGCGATATGCTGCTGAAACGGAACGAACTCGACCCATTCTTGAAGCGGAATATCAAGCGAAAACGGTCGTGGTCGAAGGCCGGTGAATCGTCCCAAACAGTGGCCAAGCCGGGATTGACGGCCAGGAAGGTTTTGCTGTGTGTTTGGTGGGATTGGAAGGGAATCATCCACTATGAGCTGCTCCCATATGGCCAGACGCTTAATTCTACCATCTACTGCGAACAACTGGACCGCTTGAAGCAGGCGATCGACCAGAAGCGTCCAGAATTGGCCAACAGGAAGGGTGTAGTGTTCCACCAGGACAACGCCAGACCACACACTTCGTTGATGACTCGTCAGAAGCTACGGGAGCTCGGATGGGAGGTTTTATCGCATCCACCATATAGCCCGGACATAGCGCCAAGTGATTACCACCTGTTCCTGTCCATGGCGAATGCCCTTGGTGGTGTAAGGTTGAACTCAAAAGAGGCTTGTGAAAAGTGGCTGTCCGAGTTCTTCGCAAATAAGGAGGGGGGCTTCTACGAGGGAGGTATTATGAAGTTGCCGTCTAGATGGAAACAGATTATCGAACAAAACGGCGCATATTTGAACTAAATCCGATCACTGTAACACTTTTTATAAAGCATTGAATAAAGAGCAAAAAAGCGGAAGGGAGATATTTGACAACCTTATATATAGTGACATATTCACAAAGCCAGCATTTAAGAATATGCTGAATACCAGATCCCACGAATTCCAAATTTAATATAGTGACATATTCACATAGCCAGTACATGAGAATATGCTGAATATGCAAATCCCACGATATAAGCACTTGAACCCGGAGTAAGCATTGCCGCTCTCGCTACATACAATCCTAAAAAAAAAATTAATTTAAACAAATTTTTACTCTTAAATAATTAAAAACAAAAATAATAAAACAAAAATAAACCAAATAAATATTATTTTGTGTACTGAAACAAACTTAAAAAGTTACAATAAACAAATTTAATTTAAATTTTACTCTTAAATAATTAAAAACAAAAAAAATAAAAATAAACCAAATAAATATTATTTTTGTGTACTGAAACAAACTTAAAAAGTTACAATAAACCAATTTAAATTTAATTTAAACAACCTTTATACTTCAATAAGTAAAAACAAAACAAAAAAATTAATACATAAATAAAAACAAAAAAATAAATACATAAATAAAAAAAAAATAAATATTTTTTGTTGTGTACTTAAACAAAATTAAAATTTACAATAACAATGTCGCAACCAAATATTGCCGCACCCCAAATAGTGGTACTGAGCGATAACAACCTTGCCGAAGCCCGTCGGCAACTAAAAGATGTCATGCCATTCAAAGGAGATTCAGAAACCCTCTACACCTTTGTCAGCAGAGTGGACTACGTAATTTCACTCTACCCAACTAGTGATGTGCGACAACAGAGGATCCTACTTGGAGCCATCGAAAGAAACTTGGACGGCCAAGTAACAAGATCTTTGGGGCTTCCCACCCTCAAATCTAGACTCATCGCAGAATTTAAGCCCCAAACACCGAACTACAAACTACTGGAGAACTTCCGGGAGACACCTTACAGAGGAAACCTAAGAGCATTCTGCGAAGAAGCAGAAAGACGACGTCAATTGCTGATTTCGAAATTACACCTGGAAGATAACCATTAGGATTTTTTAATTTATGTTCAGTCTATGAGAGACTCTATCAAAATACTAATAAGAAAACTACCAATACAATTATTTACTATTTTGGCTCATCATGATATTGCAGACTTAAGATCTTTAATTACTATTGCACAAAATGAGGGAATTTATAAAGAACAAATAAAATTTTAAACAAATAAACCATTTTATGTACACAATTTTTCTAATAATTACGATATGTTAATTGGCAGAAAATTGTTGAAAACTGCGCAATCATTTATAAATTACAAAACTTCTACAGTTACCCTTTTCGATAAAACATACAAATTAATTACTTCAGAATCAGGAAGAAACCAAAATTTTTACATTCAAAAGACACCAGAACCAATTAAAAATTCAGGAATCAATAAATAAAATAGATTTTTCACTGTTTCGATTAGATCATCTAAATCAGGAGGAAATCTTAAAGTTGAAAGGTTTATTAAATAAATTTAAAAGTCTTCAACATAAAGAAGGAGACAAGCTAACATTTACAAATACCATTAAACACGTATTAAACACAACACATAACTCCCCAATTTATTCAAAACAGTACCCACTTGCTCAAACGCACGAAATTGAAGTCGAAAACCAAGTACAGGAAATGCTTAATCAGGGTTTAATTAGAGAAAGTAATTCACCATACAATAGTCCTACCTGGGTAGTACCAAAAAAAACGGATGCTTCTGGTAAAATTAAATATAGAGTAGTAATTGAATACAGAAAAATCAATGAAATAACTATTCCCGACAGATATCCAATACCGAACATGGACAAAATCCTTGGTAAATTAGGAAAATGTCAATATTTTACAACTATAGATTTGGCAAAAGGGTTTCATCGAATCGAAATGGACCCACAATCAATATCTAAAACTGCATTTTTCACCAAAAGCGGTCATTACGAATACCTTCGAATGCCATTTGGCCTTAGAAAAGCACCCGCTACTTTTCAAAGGTGCATGAATAACATCCTTCGACCGTTGCTTAACATACACTGTTTAGTGTATCTGGATGATATTATAATTTTTTCAACATCTCTTACCGAGCATTTAAATTCAATACAATTAGTTTTTTCAAAACTTGCTGAAGCCAATTTAAAATTGCAATTAGATAAATGCGAATTTTTAAAAAAGAAGCTAATTTTCTTGGTCATATCGTTACTCCTAACGGTATAAAACCAAACCCTGTAAAAGTTAAAGCCATAGATTCGTATCCAATTCCAACAAAAGTAAAAGAGATCAGGGCTTTCCTTGGATTAACCGGTTATTACCGTAAATTTATCCCAAATTACGCAGACATAGCAAAACCAATGACCAAATTTTTAAAAAAAGGAGCAAAAATAGACGTACAAAATCTTGACTAGAAGCATTCAAAAAACTTAAAGCTCTAATAATTAGAGAACCGATTCTCCAACTTCCCGATTTCGAAAAAAAATTTATTTTAACCACAGATGCCAGTAATTTAGCCCTTGGGGCAGTACATTCTCAAAATGGTCATCCTATACCCTTCATTAGCAGAACACTTAATGAACACGAATTAAATTACAGTGCTATCGAAAAGGAATTACTAGCCATAGTTTGGGCCACTAAAACTTATCGACATTATTTACTAGGACGACACTTTCTCGTTGCTAGTGATCATCAACCTCCTAGATGGCTACATACCTCAAAGGAACCGAATGCTAAGTTACAAAGATGGAGAGCTAAATTAAACGAATACCAATTTAAAATCGATTATATTAAATTGAAGGAAAATTCAGTTGCTGACGCATTATCAAGAATTAAAATTGAAGAAAATCATCATAGCGAAGTAACTCTACATAGTGCAGAAGAAGACAATAGCAATCTCATTCATTTAACAGAAAAACCAATTAACTAATAAAAAACAAATCATTTTATAAAATCCGATAAAAATAAAATAGAGAATTCAACAATATTCGGTAACTCCAATACCACAATTCAATTCGAAAGGGCTAAACAAATTTTACTTGATCATTATACGCGTTACTCGTAGAGTAAAAGTATATCTAGTATACGATTCGTTGAAAAGTACGTAACAGGCAGAAGGAAGCGTTTCCGACGGACGGACAGACGGACATGGCCAGATCGACTCGGCTACTGATCCTGATCAAGAATATCTCAACTTTCTACCTTTTGTAGTTCCTGAGATCTCGACGTTCATACGGACAGACAGACGGACGGACAGACGGACATGGCCAGATCGACTCGGCTATGGATCCTGATCAAGAATATATATACTTTATATGGTCGGAAACGCTTCCTTCTGCCTGTTACATACTTTTCAACGAATCTAGTATACCCTTTTACTCTACGAGTAACGGGTATAAAAATAGATAAAATAAATGACGATCGACAGGAATTTAATATTATTGACACTAAATACAGAAAAGGTCCAATTCAAAAGGGTAAATTAGAAAATCCATTTAAAAAATAATAAAAATGAAAAAATAGATGATGACCATTACAAAATTACTAATCGAAATAGAGAAATCAAATACTACAAAACACAATTTAAGAAACAAAAAAAAACTAATACCGTTTAACCTCCACAGGATCCTTGTGTATAATGATGTTGCTTCTATTATTCACCACGGGCCATACTCAACAAATTCAAATAACCAAACCAGATTCCGACCTTGGCTATTTACTCTTTTCAAGTAATCCAATTTAAATACCGCTAGCATATGAACATCACTGTCTAAGAATTAACTTAACGGAAATCAATGCAATCACAAAATCTTTTGGTAACAAAATATCAGACTCACCTAAAATGAAATATTTGTACAACAAACTATTGAAAGAATTAAATGGTTTAACTATTCATCAACAAATTAGGCAAAAACGTGGACTATTTGGTTCATCTTTTAACTTTCTTGTTGGCACACTTGATGAAAATGATAGAGTAAAAATTAACAAACAAAAAATAGATCTAATTGCAGAAAATTCAATTCAAGTTCATAAATTAAATGATTTCGTAAAATTTGTGAATGAAGGACTGCAGAAACTCACCAACTACGAAAATAATCGCAATAATATTGACACACTCGTCTATGAGCTCACGCAATTTATTGAATACATAGAAGACATAGAAATGGGCATGCAACTTTCACGTCTTGGTCTTTTTAACCCAAAATTACTCAATTACGACAAGTTAGAAAGCATTAACAGCCAGAATATACTTTGAATCAAAACATCAACTTGGATTGATAAAACAAATAACGAACTATTACTCATTTCACATATTCCTATTAACCACAAAATAAAAACAAAAAAAATAAAAATAAACCAAATAAATATTATTTTTGTGTACTGAAACAAACTTAAAAAGTTACAATAAACCAATTTAAATTTAATTTAAACAACCTTTATACTTCAATAAGTAAAAACAAAACAAAAAAATTAATACATAAATAAAAACAAAAAAATAAATACATAAATAAAAAAAAAATAAATATTTTTTGTTGTGTACTTAAACAAAATTAAAATTTACAATAACAATGTCGCAACCAAATATTGCCGCACCCCAAATAGTGGTACTGAGCGATAACAACCTTGCCGAAGCCCGTCGGCAACTAAAAGATGTCATGCCATTCAAAGGAGATTCAGAAACCCTCTACACCTTTGTCAGCAGAGTGGACTACGTAATTTCACTCTACCCAACTAGTGATGTGCGACAACAGAGGATCCTACTTGGAGCCATCGAAAGAAACTTGGACGGCCAAGTAACAAGATCTTTGGGGCTTCCCACCCTCAAATCTAGACTCATCGCAGAATTTAAACCCCAAACACCGAACTACAAACTACTGGAGAACTTCCGGGAGACACCTTACAGAGGAAACCTAAGAGCATTCTGCGAAGAAGCAGAAAGACGACGTCAATTGCTGATTTCGAAATTACACCTGGAAGATAACCATTAGGATTTTTTAATTTATGTTCAGTCTATGAGAGACTCTATCAAAATACTAATAAGAAAACTACCAATACAATTATTTACTATTTTGGCTCATCATGATATTGCAGACTTAAGATCTTTAATTACTATTGCACAAAATGAGGGAATTTATAAAGAACAAATAAAATTTTAAACAAATAAACCATTTTATGTACACAATTTTTCTAATAATTACGATATGTTAATTGGCAGAAAATTGTTGAAAACTGCGCAATCATTTATAAATTACAAAACTTCTACAGTTACCCTTTTCGATAAAACATACAAATTAATTACTTCAGAATCAGGAAGAAACCAAAATTTTTACATTCAAAAGACACCAGAACCAATTAAAAATTCAGGAATCAATAAATAAAATAGATTTTTCACTGTTTCGATTAGATCATCTAAATCAGGAGGAAATCTTAAAGTTGAAAGGTTTATTAAATAAATTTAAAAGTCTTCAACATAAAGAAGGAGACAAGCTAACATTTACAAATACCATTAAACACGTATTAAACACAACACATAACTCCCCAATTTATTCAAAACAGTACCCACTTGCTCAAACGCACGAAATTGAAGTCGAAAACCAAGTACAGGAAATGCTTAATCAGGGTTTAATTAGAGAAAGTAATTCACCATACAATAGTCCTACCTGGGTAGTACCAAAAAAAACGGATGCTTCTGGTAAAATTAAATATAGAGTAGTAATTGAATACAGAAAAATCAATGAAATAACTATTCCCGACAGATATCCAATACCGAACATGGACAAAATCCTTGGTAAATTAGGAAAATGTCAATATTTTACAACTATAGATTTGGCAAAAGGGTTTCATCGAATCGAAATGGACCCACAATCAATATCTAAAACTGCATTTTTCACCAAAAGCGGTCATTACGAATACCTTCGAATGCCATTTGGCCTTAGAAAAGCACCCGCTACTTTTCAAAGGTGCATGAATAACATCCTTCGACCGTTGCTTAACATACACTGTTTAGTGTATCTGGATGATATTATAATTTTTTCAACATCTCTTACCGAGCATTTAAATTCAATACAATTAGTTTTTTCAAAACTTGCTGAAGCCAATTTAAAATTGCAATTAGATAAATGCGAATTTTTAAAAAAAGAAGCTAATTTTCTTGGTCATATCGTTACTCCTAACGGTATAAAACCAAACCCTGTAAAAGTTAAAGCCATAGTAAAAGAGATCAGGGCTTTCCTTGGATTAACCGGTTATTACCGTAAATTTATCCCAAATTACGCAGACATAGCAAAACCAATGACCAAATTTTTAAAAAAAAGGAGCAAAAATAGACGTACAAAATCTTGACTAGAAGCATTCAAAAAACTTAAAGCTCTAATAATTAGAGAACCGATTCTCCAACTTCCCGATTTCGAAAAAAAATTTATTTTAACCACAGATGCCAGTAATTTAGCCCTTGGGGCAGTACATTCTCAAAATGGTCATCCTATACCCTTCATTAGCAGAACACTTAATGAACACGAATTAAATTACAGTGCTATCGAAAAGGAATTACTAGCCATAGTTTGGGCCACTAAAACTTATCGACATTATTTACTAGGACGACACTTTCTCGTTGCTAGTGATCATCAACCTCCTAGATGGCTACATACCTCAAAGGAACCGAATGCTAAGTTACAAAGATGGAGAGCTAAATTAAACGAATACCAATTTAAAATCGATTATATTAAATTGAAGGAAAATTCAGTTGCTGACGCATTATCAAGAATTAAAATTGAAGAAAATCATCATAGCGAAGTAACTCTACATAGTGCAGAAGAAGACAATAGCAATCTCATTCATTTAACAGAAAAACCAATTAACTAATAAAAAACAAATCATTTTATAAAATCCGATAAAAATAAAATAGAGAATTCAACAATATTCGGTAACTCCAATACCACAATTCAATTCGAAAGGGCTAAACAAATTTTACTTGATCATTATACGCGTTACTCGTAGAGTAAAAGGGTATACTAGATTCGTTGAAAAGTACGTAACAGGCAGAAGGAAGCGTTTCCGACCATATAAAGTATATATATTCTTGATCAGGATCAGTAGCCGAGTCGATCTGGCCATGTCCGTCTGTCCGTCCGTCTGTCCGTCCGTCTGTCTGTCCGTATGAACGTCGAGATCTCAGGAACTACAAAAGCTAGAAAGTTGAGATTAAAGATACGGACTCCAGAGACATAGACGCAGCGCAAGTTTGTTGATTCATGTTGACACGCCCACTCTAACGCCCACAAACCGCCCAAAACTGCCACGCCCACACTTTTGAAAAATGTTTTGATATTTTTTCATTTTTGTATTAGTCTTGTAAATTTCTATCGATTTGCCAAAAAACTTTTTGCCACGCCCAGTCTAACGCCCACAAACCGCCCAAAACTGCGGTTCGAAAAACATTTTTCGAAGTGTGGGCGTGGCAGCTTTGGGCGGTTTGTGGGTGTTAAAGTGGGCGTCACAATGCTCACTGCTGTCAGTATGCTTAATCTCAACTTTCTACCTTTTGTAGTTCCTGAGATCTCGACGTTCATACGGACAGACAGACGGACGGACAGACGGACATGGCCAGATCGACTCGGCTATGGATCCTGATCAAGAATATATATACTTTATATGGTCGGAAACGCTTCCTTCTGCCTGTTACATACTTTTCAACGAATCTAGTATACCCTTTTACTCTACGAGTAACGGGTATAAAAATAGATAAAATAAATGACGATCGACAGGAATTTAATATTATTGACACTAAATACAGAAAAGGTCCAATTCAAAAGGGTAAATTAGAAAATCCATTTAAAAAATAATAAAAATGAAAAAATAGATGATGACCATTACAAAATTACTAATCGAAATAGAGAAATCAAATACTACAAAACACAATTTAAGAAACAAAAAAAAACTAATACCGTTTAACCTCCACAGGATCCTTGTGTATAATGATGTTGCTTCTATTATTCACCACGGGCCATACTCAACAAATTCAAATAACCAAACCAGATTCCGACCTTGGCTATTTACTCTTTTCAAGTAATCCAATTTAAATACCGCTAGCATATGAACATCACTGTCTAAGAATTAACTTAACGGAAATCAATGCAATCACAAAATCTTTTGGTAACAAAATATCAGACTCACCTAAAATGAAATATTTGTACAACAAACTATTGAAAGAATTAAATGTTTTAACTATTCATCAACAAATTAGGCAAAAACGTGGACTATTTGGTTCATCTTTTAACTTTCTTTTTGGCACACTTGATGAAAATGATAGAGTAAAAATTAACAAACAAAAATAGATCTAATTGCAGAAAATTCAATTCAAGTTCATAAATTAAATGATTTCGTAAAATTTGTGAATGAAGGACTGCAGAAACTCACCAACTACGAAAATAATCGCAATAATATTGACACACTCGTCTATGAGCTCACGCAATTTATTGAATACATAGAAGACATAGAAATGGGCATGCAACTTTCACGTCTTGGTCTTTTTAACCCAAAATTACTCATTTACGACAAGTTAGAAAGCATTAACAGCCAGAATATACTTTGAATCAAAACATCAACTTGGATTGATAAAACAAATAACGAACTATTACTCATTTCACATATTCCTATTAACCACAAAATAAAAACAAAAAAAATAAAAATAAACCAAATAAATATTATTTTTGTGTACTGAAACAAACTTAAAAAGTTACAATAAACCAATTTAAATTTAATTTAAACAACCTTTATACTTCAATAAGTAAAAACAAAACAAAAAAATTAATACATAAATAAAAACAAAAAAATAAATACATAAATAAAAAAAAAATAAATATTTTTTGTTGTGTACTTAAACAAAATTAAAATTTACAATAACAATGTCGCAACCAAATATTGCCGCACCCCAAATAGTGGTACTGAGCGATAACAACCTTGCCGAAGCCCGTCGGCAACTAAAAGATGTCATGCCATTCAAAGGAGATTCAGAAACCCTCTACACCTTTGTCAGCAGAGTGGACTACGTAATTTCACTCTACCCAACTAGTGATGTGCGACAACAGAGGATCCTACTTGGAGCCATCGAAAGAAACTTGGACGGCCAAGTAACAAGATCTTTGGGGCTTCCCACCCTCAAATCTAGACTCATCGCAGAATTTAAACCCCAAACACCGAACTACAAACTACTGGAGAACTTCCGGGAGACACCTTACAGAGGAAACCTAAGAGCATTCTGCGAAGAAGCAGAAAGACGACGTCAATTGCTGATTTCGAAATTACACCTGGAAGATAACCATTAGGATTTTTTAATTTATGTTCAGTCTATTAGAGACTCTATCAAAATACTAATAAGAAAACTACCAATACAATTATTTACTATTTTGGCTCATCATGATATTGCAGACTTAAGATCTTTAATTACTATTGCACAAAATGAGGGAATTTATAAAGAACAAATAAAATTTTAAACAAATAAACCATTTTATGTACACAATTTTTCTAATAATTACGATATGTTAATTGGCAGAAAATTGTTGAAAACTGCGCAATCATTTATAAATTACAAAACTTCTACAGTTACCCTTTTCGATAAAACATACAAATTAATTACTTCAGAATCAGGAAGAAACCAAAATTTTTACATTCAAAAGACACCAGAACCAATTAAAAATTCAGGAATCAATAAATAAAATAGATTTTTCACTGTTTCGATTAGATCATCTAAATCAGGAGGAAATCTTAAAGTTGAAAGGTTTATTAAATAAATTTAAAAGTCTTCAACATAAAGAAGGAGACAAGCTAACATTTACAAATACCATTAAACACGTATTAAACACAACACATAACTCCCCAATTTATTCAAAACAGTACCCACTTGCTCAAACGCACGAAATTGAAGTCGAAAACCAAGTACAGGAAATGCTTAATCAGGGTTTAATTAGAGAAAGTAATTCACCATACAATAGTCCTACCTGGGTAGTACCAAAAAAAACGGATGCTTCTGGTAAAATTAAATATAGAGTAGTAATTGAATACAGAAAAATCAATGAAATAACTATTCCCGACAGATATCCAATACCGAACATGGACAAAATCCTTGGTAAATTAGGAAAATGTCAATATTTTACAACTATAGATTTGGCAAAAGGGTTTCATCGAATCGAAATGGACCCACAATCAATATCTAAAACTGCATTTTTCACCAAAAGCGGTCATTACGAATACCTTCGAATGCCATTTGGCCTTAGAAAAGCACCCGCTACTTTTCAAAGGTGCATGAATAACATCCTTCGACCGTTGCTTAACATACACTGTTTAGTGTATCTGGATGATATTATAATTTTTTCAACATCTCTTACCGAGCATTTAAATTCAATACAATTAGTTTTTTCAAAACTTGCTGAAGCCAATTTAAAATTGCAATTAGATAAATGCGAATTTTTAAAAAAAGAAGCTAATTTTCTTGGTCATATCGTTACTCCTAACGGTATAAAACCAAACCCTGTAAAAGTTAAAGCCATAGTAAAAGAGATCAGGGCTTTCCTTGGATTAACCGGTTATTACCGTAAATTTATCCCAAATTACGCAGACATAGCAAAACCAATGACCAAATTTTTAAAAAAAGGAGCAAAAATAGACGTACAAAATCTTGACTAGAAGCATTCAAAAAACTTAAAGCTCTAATAATTAGAGAACCGATTCTCCAACTTCCCGATTTCGAAAAAAAATTTATTTTAACCACAGATGCCAGTAATTTAGCCCTTGGGGCAGTACATTCTCAAAATGGTCATCCTATACCCTTCATTAGCAGAACACTTAATGAACACGAATTAAATTACAGTGCTATCGAAAAGGAATTACTAGCCATAGTTTGGGCCACTAAAACTTTTCGACATTATTTACTAGGACGACACTTTCTCGTTGCTAGTGATCATCAACCTCCTAGATGGCTACATACCTCAAAGGAACGAATGCTAAGTTACAAAGATGGAGAGCTAAATTAAACGAATACCAATTTAAAATCGATTATATTAAATTGAAGGAAAATTCAGTTGCTGACGCATTATCAAGAATTAAAATTGAAGAAAATCATTATAGCGAAGTAACTCTACATAGTGCAGAAGAAGACAATAGCAATCTCATTCATTTAACAGAAAAACCAATTAACTAATAAAAAACAAATCATTTTATAAAATCCGATAAAAATAAAATAGAGAATTCAACAATATTCGGTAACTCCAATACCACAATTCAATTCGAAAGGGCTAAACAAATTTTACTTGATCATTATACGCGTTACTCGTAGAGTAAAAGGGTATACTAGATTCGTTGAAAAGTACGTAACAGGCAGAAGGAAGCGTTTCCGACCATATAAAGTATATATATTCTTGATCAGGATCAGTAGCCGAGTCGATCTGGCCATGTCCGTCTGTCCGTCCGTCTGTCCGTCCGTCTGTCCGTCCGTCTGTCTGTCCGTATGAACGTCGAGATCTCAGGAACTACAAAAGCTAGAAAGTTGAGATTAAAGATACGGACTCCAGAGACATAGACGCAGCGCAAGTTTGTTGATTCATGTTGACACGCCCACTCTAACGCCCACAAACCGCCCAAAACTGCCACGCCCACACTTTTGAAAAATGTTTTGATATTTTTTCATTTTTGTATTAGTCTTGTAAATTCTATCGATTTGCCAAAAAACTTTTTGCCACGCCCAGTCTAACGCCCACAAACCGCCCAAAACTGCGGTTCGAAAAACATTTTTCGAAGTGTGGGCGTGGCAGCTTTGGGCGGTTTGTGGGTGTTAAAGTGGGCGTCACAATGCTCACTGCTGTCAGTATGCTTAATCTCAACTTTCTACCTTTTGTAGTTCCTGAGATCTCGACGTTCATACGGACAGACAGACGGACGGACAGACGGACATGGCCAGATCGACTCGGCTATGGATCCTGATCAAGAATATATATACTTTATATGGTCGGAAACGCTTCCTTCTGCCTGTTACATACTTTTCAACGAATCTAGTATACCCTTTTACTCTACGAGTAACGGGTATAAAATAGATAAAATAAATGACGATCGACAGGAATTTAATATTATTGACACTAAATACAGAAAAGGTCCAATTCAAAAGGGTAAATTAGAAAATCCATTTAAAAAATAATAAAAATGAAAAAATAGATGATGACCATTACAAAATTACTAATCGAAATAGAGAAATCAAATACTACAAAACACAATTTAAGAAACAAAAAAAACTAATACCGTTTAACCTCCACAGGATCCTTGTGTATAATGATGTTGCTTCTATTATTCACCACGGGCCATACTCAACAAATTCAAATAACCAAACCAGATTCCGACCTTGGCTATTTACTCTTTTCAAGTAATCCAATTTAAATACCGCTAGCATATGAACATCACTGTCTAAGAATTAACTTAACGGAAATCAATGCAATCACAAAATCTTTTTGGTAACAAAATATCAGACTCACCTAAAATGAAATATTTGTACAACAAACTATTGAAAGAATTAAATGTTTTAACTATTCATCAACAAATTAGGCAAAAACGTGGACTATTTGGTTCATCTTTTAACTTTCTTTTTGGCACACTTGATGAAAATGATAGAGTAAAAATTAACAAACAAAAAATAGATCTAATTGCAGAAATTCAATTCAAGTTCATAAATTAAATGATTTCGTAAAATTTGTGAATGAAGGACTGCAGAAACTCACCAACTACGAAAATAATCGCAATAATATTGACACACTCGTCTATGAGCTCACGCAATTTATTGAATACATAGAAGACATAGAAATGGGCATGCAACTTTCACGTCTTGGTCTTTTTAACCCAAAATTACTCATTTACGACAAGTTAGAAAGCATTAACAGCCAGAATATACTTTGAATCAAAACATCAACTTGGATTGATAAAAAAATAACGAACTATTACTCATTTCACATATTCCTATTAACCACAAAATAAAAACAAAAAAATAAAAATAAACCAAATAAATATTATTTTTGTGTACTGAAACAAACTTAAAAAGTTACAATAAACCAATTTAAATTTAATTTAAACAACCTTTATACTTCAATAAGTAAAAACAAAACAAAAAAATTAATACATAAATAAAAACAAAAAAATAAATACATAAATAAAAAAAAATAAATATTTTTTGTTGTGTACTTAAACAAAATTAAAATTTACAATAACAATGTCGCAACCAAATATTGCCGCACCCCAAATAGTGGTACTGAGCGATAACAACCTTGCCGAAGCCCGTCGGCAACTAAAAGATGTCATGCCATTCAAAGGAGATTCAGAAACCCTCTACACCTTTGTCAGCAGAGTGGACTACGTAATTTCACTCTACCCAACTAGTGATGTGCGACAACAGAGGATCCTACTTGGAGCCATCGAAAGAAACTTGGACGGCCAAGTAACAAGATCTTTGGGCTTCCCACCCTCAAATCTAGACTCATCGCAGAATTTAAACCCCAAACACCGAACTACAAACTACTGGAGAACTTCCGGGAGACACCTTACAGAGGAAACCTAAGAGCATTCTGCGAAGAAGCAGAAAGACGACGTCAATTGCTGATTTCGAATTACACCTGGAAGATAACCATTAGGATTTTTTAATTTATGTTCAGTCTATGAAGACTCTATCAAAATACTAATAAGAAAACTACCAATACAATTATTTACTATTTTGGCTCATCATGATATTGCAGACTTAAGATCTTTAATTACTATTGCACAAAATGAGGGAATTTATAAAGAACAAATAAAATTTTAAACAAATAAACCATTTTATGTACACAATTTTTCTAATAATTACGATATGTTAATTGGCAGAAAATTGTTGAAAACTGCGCAATCATTTATAAATTACAAAACTTCTACAGTTACCCTTTTCGATAAAACATACAAATTAATTACTTCAGAATCAGGAAGAAACCAAAATTTTTACATTCAAAAGACACCAGAACCAATTAAAAATTCAGGAATCAATAAATAAAATAGATTTTTCACTGTTTCGATTAGATCATCTAAATCAGGAGGAAATCTTAAAGTTGAAAGGTTTATTAAATAAATTTAAAAGTCTTCAACATAAAGAAGGAGACAAGCTAACATTTACAAATACCATTAAACACGTATTAAACACAACACATAACTCCCCAATTTATTCAAAACAGTACCCACTTGCTCAAACGCACGAAATTGAAGTCGAAAACCAAGTACAGGAAATGCTTAATCAGGGTTTAATTAGAGAAAGTAATTCACCATACAATAGTCCTACCTGGGTAGTACCAAAAAAAACGGATGCTTCTGGTAAAATTAAATATAGAGTAGTAATTGAATACAGAAAAATCAATGAAATAACTATTCCCGACAGATATCCAATACCGAACATGGACAAAATCCTTGGTAAATTAGGAAAATGTCAATATTTTACAACTATAGATTTGGCAAAAGGGTTTCATCGAATCGAAATGGACCCACAATCAATATCTAAAACTGCATTTTTCACCAAAAGCGGTCATTACGAATACCTTCGAATGCCATTTGGCCTTAGAAAAGCACCCGCTACTTTTCAAAGGTGCATGAATAACATCCTTCGACCGTTGCTTAACATACACTGTTTAGTGTATCTGGATGATATTATAATTTTTTCAACATCTCTTACCGAGCATTTAAATTCAATACAATTAGTTTTTTCAAAACTTGCTGAAGCCAATTTAAAATTGCAATTAGATAAATGCGAATTTTTAAAAAAAGAAGCTAATTTTCTTGGTCATATCGTTACTCCTAACGGTATAAAACCAAACCCTGTAAAAGTTAAAGCCATAGTAAAAGAGATCAGGGCTTTCCTTGGATTAACCGGTTATTACCGTAAATTTATCCCAAATTACGCAGACATAGCAAAACCAATGACCAAATTTTTAAAAAAAGGAGCAAAAATAGACGTACAAAATCTTGACTAGAAGCATTCAAAAAACTTAAAGCTCTAATAATTAGAGAACCGATTCTCCAACTTCCCGATTTCGAAAAAAATGTTATTTTAACCACAGATGCCAGTAATTTAGCCCTTGGGGCAGTACATTCTCAAAATGGTCATCCTATACCCTTCATTAGCAGAACACTTAATGAACACGAATTAAATTACAGTGCTATCGAAAAGGAATTACTAGCCATAGTTTGGGCCACTAAAACTTTTCGACATTATTTACTAGGACGACACTTTCTCGTTGCTAGTGATCATCAACCTCCTAGATGGCTACATACCTCAAAGGAACCGAATGCTAAGTTACAAAGATGGAGAGCTAAATTAAACGAATACCAATTTAAAATCGATTATATTAAATTGAAGGAAAATTCAGTTGCTGACGCATTATCAAGAATTAAAATTGAAGAAAATCATCATAGCGAAGTAACTCTACATAGTGCAGAAGAAGACAATAGCAATCTCATTCATTTAACAGAAAAACCAATTAACTAATAAAAAATAAATCATTTTATAAAATCCGATAAAAATAAAATAGAGAATTCAACAATATTCGGTAACTCCAATACCACAATTCAATTCGAAAGGGCTAAACAAATTTTACTTGATCATTATACGCGTTACTCGTAGAGTAAAAGGTATACTAGATTCGTTGAAAAGTACGTAACAGGCAGAAGGAAGCGTTTCCGACCATATAAAGTATATATATTCTTGATCAGGATCAGTAGCCGAGTCGATCTGGCCATGTCCGTCTGTCCGTCCGTCTGTCCGTCCGTCTGTCTGTCCGTATGAACGTCGAGATCTCAGGAACTACAAAGCTAGAAAGTTGAGATTAAAGATACGGACTCCAGAGACATAGACGCAGCGCAAGTTTGTTGATTCATGTTGACACGCCCACTCTAACGCCCACAAACCGCCCAAAACTGCCACGCCCACACTTTTGAAAAATGTTTTGATATTTTTCATTTTGTATTAGTCTTGTAATTTCTATCGATTTGCCAAAAAACTTTTTGCCACGCCCAGTCTAACGCCCACAAACCGCCCAAAACTGCCACGCCCACACTTTTGAAAAATGTTTGATATTTTTTCATTTTTGTATTAGACTTGTAAATTTCTATCGATTTGCCAAAAACTTTTTGCCACGCCCACTCTAACGCCCTCAAACCGAAAAAAACTGTCAGTGTTGAAGACTCGCCTTCGCACTTCCACTAGCTGAGTAACGGGTATCAGATAGTCGGGGAACTCGACTATAGCGTTCTCTCTTGTTTTATTCATAGAAACATAACCATTTATATTGAGAGCGATGTAGATTTTGAAATTATCCAAAGAGCACACAGAGAAATTATTAATACCACCTACACTAAAGTAATTCGCAGTCTCTTCCTATTAAATTATGTTGGTTCATACGCCGAATTTAAAGAAATCATACTTTAATCACATGAAAAACTTTTACATTCAGAAAATGACAAAATTATTTAAAGAAAATCACTTCTTTCCAAATAGTCAACTACTAATTCAGAATATAATAAACGAATGCAACATATGCAATTTGGCTAAAACAGAACATAGAAACACTAAAATGCCTTTTAAAATTACAACATTGTCGAGACAAATTTATGGTAGATATTTATTCATCTGAGGGAAAACATTACATCAGTTGCATTGATATTTTATCTAAATTCGCTACACTCGAGCAAATTAAAACAAAGGACTGAATAGAATGCAGAAACGCATTAATGCGCATTTTTAATCAGTTAGTTAAGCCCAAATTACTAAAGGCAGACAGAGAAGGAGCTTTCTCTAGCTTGACTCTAAAGCGATGGCTCGAATCCGAAGGAATCGAATTGCAACTCAATACGGCAAAAAACGGAGTAGCAGACGTCGAAAGATTACATAAGACAATAAATGAAAAAATCCGTAAATTCAAATTATCTGATGATGAAGAAGTAAAATTAGGCAAGATAGAAACAATCCTTTACACATACAACCATAAAATTAAACATGACACAACTGGACAAACACCTGCTCAAATTTTTTTATACGCTGGTCATCCGATATTAAACATTCAAAAATTAAAGATAGAACAAGAGAGAACGCTATAGTCGAGTTCCCCGACTATCTGATACCCGTTACTCAGCTAGTGAAAGTGCGAAGGAGTCTTCAGCACTGACAGTTTTTGGCGGTTTGTGGGCGCTAGAGTGGGCGTGGCAAAAAGTTTTTTGGCAAATCGATAGAAATTTTCAAGACTAATTCAAAAATGAAAAAATATCAAAACATTTTTCGAAGTGTGGGCGTGGCAGCTTTGGGCGGTTTGTGGGTGTTAAAGTGGGCGTCACAAAAAGTTTTTTGGCAAATCGATAGAAATTTATAAGACTAATACAAAAATGAAAAAATATCAAAACATTTTTCAAAAGTGTGGGCGTGGCAGTTTTGCGCGGTTTGTGGGCGTTAGAGTGGGCGTGGCAACATGAATCGACAAACTTGCTCTGCGTCTATGTCTCAGGAGTCAGTATGCTTAATCTCAACTTTCTACCTTTTGTAGTTCCTGAGATCTCGACGTTCATACGGACAGACAGACGGACGGACAGACGGACATGGCCAGATCGACTCGGCTATGGATCCTGATCAAGAATATATATACTTTATATGGTCGGAAACGCTTCCTTCTGCCTGTTACATACTTTTCAACGAATCTAGTATACCCTTTTACTCTACGAGTAACGGGTATAAAATAGATAAAATAAATGACGATCGACAGGAATTTAATATTATTGACACTAAATACAGAAAAGGTCCAATTCAAAAGGGTAAATTAGATAATCCATTTAAAAAATAATAAAAATGAAAAAATAGATGATGACCATTACAAAATTACTAATCGAAATAGAGGAATCAAATACTACAAAACACAATTTAAGAAACAAAAAAAAACTAATACCGTTTAACCTCCACAGGATCCTTGTGTATAATGATGTTGCTTCTATTATTCACCACGGGCCATACTCAACAAATTCAAATAACCAAACCAGATTCCGACCTTGGCTATTTACTCTTTTCAAGTAATCCAATTTAAATACCGCTAGCATATGAACATCACTGTCTAAGAATTAACTTAACGGAAATCAATGCAATCACAAAATCTTTTGGTAACAAAATATCAGACTCACCTAAAATGAAATATTTGTACAACAAACTATTGAAAGAATTAAATGGTTTAACTATTCATCAACAAATTAGGCAAAAACGTGGACTATTTGGTTCATCTTTTATTATACCCGTTACTCGTAGAGTAAAAGGGTATACTAGATTCGTTGAAAAGTATGTAACAGGCAGAAGGAAGCGTTTCCGACCATATAAAGTATATATATTCTTGATCAGGATCAATAGCCGAGTCGATCTGGCCATGTCCGTCTGTCCGTCCGTCTGTCCGTCCGTATGAACGTCGAGATCTCAGGAACTACAAAAGCTACAAAGTTGAGATTCTGCATGCAGACTCCAGAGGCATAGAAGCAGCGCAAGTTTGTCGATTCATGTTGCCACGCCCACTCTAACGCCCACAAATCGCCTAAAACTGCCACGCCCACACTTTTGAAAAATGTTTCGATATTTTTTCATTTTTGTGTTAGTCTCCTTAATTTCTATCGGTTTGCCAAAAAAATATTTGCCACGCCCACCCTAACGCCCACAAACCGCCAAAAGCTGCCACGCCCACACTTTTGAAAAATGTTTTGATATTTTTTCATTTTTGTATTAGTCTTGTAAAATTCTATCGATTTGCCAAAAAACTTTTTGCCACGCCCACTTTAACGCCCACAAACCGCAAAAACTGTGAGTGTTGTGTGTTCTGCGCACTTTCACCATCTGAGTAACGGGTATCAGATAGTCGGGGAACTCGACTATAGCGTTCTCTCTTGTTTAACTTTCTTTTTGGCACACTTGATGAAAATGATAGAGTAAAAATTAACAAACAAAAAATAGATCTAATTGCAGAAAATTCAATTCAAGTTCATAAATTAAATGATTTCGTAAAATTTGTGAATGAAGGACTGCAGAAACTCACCAACTACGAAAATAATCGCAATAATATTGACACACTCGTCTATGAGCTCACGCAATTTATTGAATACATAGAAGACATAGAAATGGGCATGCAACTTTCACGTCTTGGTCTTTTTAACCCAAAATTACTCAATTACGACAAGTTAGAAAGCATTAACAGCCAGAATATACTTTGAATCAAAACATCAACTTGGATTGATAAAACAAATAACGAACTATTACTCATTTCACATATTCCTATTAACCACAAAATCTTTAACACCATTAAAATAATTCCATATCCCGACCATAATGGGTATCAGTTAGACCATTCAGATCAACAATCATATTTTGAAGATGAGAATAAAATTTATAATCAAGATAAAATAGAAGTTAATAATGAATGCATTAAAAACATAATTAAGCGCAAGAGTCCCATTTGTAATTTTATACCAACTCTCTCGAAAGAAATAATTCAATACGTTGAACCAAATATAATACCAATACCAATAAGTTAAAACAATCACAAAAATTTGGATTTTCAGGTTATATGGTCAGATGAAACCAAAATTAATCGTTTCGAGTCAGATGGACGCTCTTGGTATTGGACTAGAGATCCCACAGTCCAGTCACCAAGTAACGTGAAGCAAACCGTGAAGCAAGGTGGCGGATCCATAATGGTTTGGGGCTGTATACACAAAAACGGAGTTGGTCCCTTGGTGTTAATTGAAGGTATAATGCGGAAGGAACATTACTTAAACATTTTGCAACAAAATCTTCCAAAAGTAATTCAAAATATGGGTATTGCTGCTAAAAAATGCATATTTCAGCAAGACAAGGATCCCAAACACACATCGATTTTGGTCAACAATTGGATGGAAAAGCAAAATTTTCAATCGCTGAAGTGGCCACCGCAATCTCCTGATATGTATCCCATAGAAAATTTGTGGAGCCATGTAAAATCCCAACTGGCAAAATATGCAGGCCCTCCAAGTAGAATGATGGAGCTGTGGGAAAGAACAAAGGACCTCTGGTACGCTATTCGTCCTGAAATGGTGCTACGGTATACCCAAAGTATGCCAAATCGCATAACGGAGCTAAAAAATAAAAAGGGCTGTGGACTCATTATTAAAATAATTAAAAAAAAAATTTTCGTTTAATATATCACCCCAGTGCAAAACTGTAACATTTGACTTCTTTTACATTTTGCTTCGGCATATTTATTCCAGATTATCAAATCGCTTCATATTTTCACAAGCGATAGTCAAATATAGTAGCAACAAAACAAGACTAAGAATATTATCGTACATAAAATAGGAGAGAAGATACTGACCGTTGAAGTTAGAATATACAACTCGTGTTACAGTTTTGCTCGTCAGTGTATGTACATGGAATCAAACGGAAACTAAAATCGCACAAAATTGTCAAGAACTAAATGGCGATATTAAAATAAATGGAAACAAAATTATAATAATAAAACAATGTAAAGTTAAGATTGGAAATGTTATTTTAGCGAAAATTCGTTAAGTCCAGAATTTGATTTAACTCCATTGTATTTACCAATTAATGTGACCAAAATTAAGATAGTAGAACATAATGACATTTTAAAATTAATTTCAGAAAATAATACCACATTTTATGCAACTATAATAATTTTAGTTATTGTTCTTATAATTTTTCTTGTCCTATCAAAAATTTTTACACTAAATCCACTAACTGTTTTATATACAAAATTCAGAAAACAAGCAAAAAATAATCAAGAACCACAACAAGAAATAGAACCGCCACAAATACAGTTGCCCGCATTGTACCCTGAAATTGCAGCCCAAGCATAGGCAACCCTTTTAAAGGGAGGGAAGTGACATATTCACATAGCCAGCATTTAAGAATATGCTGAATATCAGATCCCACGAATTCCAAATTTAATATAGTGACATATTCACATAGCCAGTACATGAGAATATGCTGAATATGCAGATCCCACGATATAAACACTCGCACCCGGAGTAAGCGATGCCGCTCTCCCTACATACACTCATTTGTTACTGTATACAAACACATACTACCACAAGCGGGAGAGCTTGCTCCCATCCCAAATAAATGTAAACTAAGGTCCTCATAAGAAATATTTTTTATCACCTGAATTAGTCTTGAGCTGAGAGTTAATGAATAAAGTCTTGGAAAATACTTTTCTTCGATCTTTTTATTTCATATTCTTAGCGTTGTCTTTAGTCAGCGGGCCATTAATTCGGCTCAGTGTTACGTTAAACATTATACTATATGTATATATATAAAAAGATCAAATACACTTACCAGCAACTGACTTGCCCCGATTAGATGGGTCATGATATGAGTCTATTCCGCAAACCATTACATTTTTAAATGGAATTTTTACCGTCCATAATGAGCCTCCAATTTTACAGTTCATCTGTAGCACAATTTTTTGAACAACGGAACGAATTTTTGAATCATTTAGTAAAGTTGTAGCATTTATAACCTGAAAATAAATTTAGGAGCTTTAAAAAAAATGTCCACTGGTGTTTAAATACTTTAGCATTTTACTGTACTAATTTAATTTAATATAGGAACGGCATAGTACATCACTAAAAATAAAATTTGATGATTTCAAAATATTATGTTAATTTGGGTGCATAAATGAAAATTCTGGACACATTGGAAAAACGTGTATTTCTGGGAAATATCGAAAAAAAAGACAAGGTTATTACCGACAAATTCTAGAGGAAACCCCAAATTTTATCCAGCGAATTCCTCGCGTGTTCCTTACGCTTTCCTCCAGAATTCCTGTGTAAAATACATGTAAATACCTTTTAAATTACAGAAAAATGTCCCTAAAAACGTACAAAAAGTTCTACATTCAATTGTGATTTATTTTTAATTTATATCGATTTTTATACCCGTCCGTATGAACGTGAAGATCTCAGGAACTGTAAAAACTAGAACTAGATTCAGCATTCAGAATCCAGTGATATAGACGCAGCGCAAGTTGCCACGCCCCCTCTAACGCCCACAAACCGCCCAAAACTGCCACGCTCATTCTTTTGAAAAAGGTTTTGATATTTATACCCGTTACTCGTAGAGTAAAAGGGTGTACTAGATTCGTTGAAAAGTATGTAACAGGCAGAAGGAAGCGTTTCCGACCATATAAAGTATATATATCCTTGATCAGGATCAATAGCCGAGTCGATCTGGCCATGTCCGTCTGTCCGTCCGTCTGTCTGTCCGTATGAACGTCGAGATCTCAGGAACTACAAAAGGTAGAAAGTTGAGATTAAGCATACTGACTCCTGAGACATAGACGCAGCGCAAGTTTGTCGATTCATGTTGCCACGCCCACTGTAACGCCCACAAACCGCGCAAAACTGCCACGCCCACTCTTTTGAAAAATGTTTTGATATTTTTTCATTTTTGTATTAGTCTTACAAATTTCTAACGATTTGCCAAAAAACTTTTTGCCACGCCCACTCTAACGCCCACAAACCGCCCAAAGCTGCTACGCCCACACTTTTGAAAAATGTTTTGATATTTTTTCATTTTTGTATTAGTCTTGTAAATTTCTATCGATTTGCCAAAAAACTTTTTGCCACGCCCACTCTAGCGCCCACAAACCGCCAAAAACTGTCAGTGCTGAAGTCTCGTTCGCACTTTCACTAGCTGAGTAACGGGTATCAGATAGTCGGGGAACTCGACTATAGCGTTCTCTCTTGTTTTTTATTAGTCTAATAAATTTCTATTGATTTGCCAAAAATACTTTTTGCCACGCCCACAAACCGCCCCAAACTGCCACTCCCATACCTTTGAAAAAAGTTTTTATATTTCTTCACATCTTTGTTAGTCTTGTAAATTTCTTTCTACACCAAAAACGGTCAGTGTTGAAATTTCCCCTAAGTCGGTGAACTCAATTATAGAGTTCTCTCTTCTTTTATTATTACTTTTACAGTACTTTAAATTTTTCACGCTTTACATATGCACAGCTGCGAAAAATAACCTTGCCCAGTAAAACTTGCAGCACTTGCCCAGTAAAGCTTTGAATAAGTCTCCTACCTACAATTTAGTGTTTAAAAGGAGCTGAAATACCTTTTTAGAAAGGTTAAACAATTCACTTTTTAGGAAATAAAAAATAATTACAATTGTTTTATTTATTCTTATCTTAAATAAGACACTTTGTTAAGAACGACAAAATTAGGCGAAAAATAAAATAGCAAATAGCAGCACTTCATGAAAAATGCTTAAATTTTCAATGTTAAACTATCAAATGTTTGCGTGCTAAAACTACACCCATCGCACTAATTTAATATTTGGAATATTTATTACCAAAAACAGGAGCGCAACGTTTTAGCATGGAATGAACTAGGTCCTGGCACCGTTTTATACAAAAAGTTATTCGATGTTAGTTGGCTTTGAAGTTATAACTGCTTTTCTTATATCTGTCCAAGAATTTTTGATGGGATTACGGCCTGGGGACTGTGCAGGCCAATCCAAAACAGGAACAGATTTATTTTGGGACGAATCTTTGGCATTCCTGCTGGTCTACTTGGGATCATAGTCTTGTTAATTGTATTCGGCAAAGGGTAGCATTGTCGTCACCAAAATATCCACAAACACATGTTGATCCATGATGTTTTTAACCATGGTAGATTATGGTATAGCCCCAACTACATAGTACGAAAATCAAACCCATACCATTATACAGGATCCTTCGTGTTTAATTGCTTCTTCTGTGTAATTTGGCTTATATTCGGTGTTTCTAGGGCGCCTTACATACGATCCAGATCTATTGCCACCAAAAAAAACCACCTTGCTCTCATGTAACCATAAGAAGTTCCTCCATTTTTCGCAAGCCCCAATTTAAATGTTCCTTGACGAACTTAATGCGCTTGGGTATGTGTCTCCCATTTAAAAGAGGGACTTTCCTTGGACTACAGCCTTTTAATCCATGTTCCCTTAGACACGTGTGAACAGTTTGCACTGTTGCGGATATGTTGAAATCCTTTTTCAGTTCGGTAGCAGCTTTAAATGGATCCTTCGTGCTCTCGGGCACTAGCCTTTTAAAGAGATGGGTGCCCAATGATTGTTTTCTCCCACGTTTTTCGGGATTCTCGATCTATCATTTTGTTTTAGCATTGAAGGATTAGACCAATATTTCAGAGTGATTTTCCTTCAGAAATTGTTTTTTTTATCATGTCACGTTTATCTGAAGTGCAGTGCTTTCCTCGTCCCATTTTAATCGCTTTTTTTAAGGTATGTTTCAAAAATAATGTTGGAAATAGGAATACAAATGTCAAGTTTTATAACCATGTGCTTTTCACCAAAACAAAAAATAAAGGTATGGACAATTCAAATTTTTTTTTTCAATTTTGGATAGAAATAATATCTTTTTTCATTCGTCCACCTCAACGGGCTTCGATAGCTTCCTGAGGTCAAATGTGGCCTATCCTCTCATTTTTAGATTTTACCATAATCTTGATCTTGCCTATTGGTAATCCACTGGGGGCACTTAATACAATTCCTAGATGCATGACGTTAAAACATTAATTTAATATTTATTTTCAATTCTAAACAAACCAAAATAACCAAAAATTATAAAGAATCAAACTCATCTGGCCAGGTTGTTATTTAATAACGGATGACTTAAGATGATTATTGAGCATTCATACTGTGCTGTGTGCACTAATTAATAAGATTCAATAAATAGATTACAGTTATATTAAGGTAAAAAAAAATGTAATTCAATGTGTATTGCTAAGTTGAAAATAAATGAAGTTCAACAGAATAATAAGGAGAGAAAAGATCTTTGAAGGAAATAGCGGTGTGGAAGGGATCGAAATCCCTGCCGAGCTTTGGACAATGATAGGCAGAGAACAGTAAGCTGAGGAATGGAAGGCAGTTCAAAAAATCAAACTCCAGAGTGAACAGGCCACCTTCGTCGACAAAGATTATTATTGCTCGCTGCGCTGCT
This sequence comes from Drosophila teissieri, assembly GCF_016746235.2. NCBI lineage: Eukaryota > Metazoa > Arthropoda > Insecta > Diptera > Drosophilidae > Drosophila > Drosophila teissieri. Next base: position 23,674,657 of record NC_053031.1, read on the forward strand.
GCTCGTTAACTTTTCTAGTATCGTTTTTTACGAACCTATTAAAGTAAGACAGTCCACGCCGGTTTAACCCCAAAGCTACTGACGCAAACTTTATTCTATGTGAGCATGCACAAGTAGGTGCAACCTTGGTGATGAAGCTCAGAAAATCACGGCTCGGTATTGCTCCACAGTGGCTAGCTTGAACTTGATTGCATGGAATGGGCTGGGCACTATTCAAGGTAGGCAATGCGACACCGGCTGCACTGTTGCTGAACATGGCCAAAACCCCAATAAATGTCTCTCCTCCTACTCCAGCTGATTGGTTACAACTCTATTGACCGATAACATCCGATGACATTGGTCCTGGTACATGCACTCAATTTGAACGGAGCAGGGTCCTGATAAAAAGGTTTTAAATGCACACTCCGATTATATGCTATAATTGCGGAGAACACAAGCCACAAAAAAGCAGAAGACAGAAACGAGACTCGACCAGGCCATAGTAACAGCAGATTAACGTTGATAAGAGAATAATCATGTGTTTCAAATGTGGCAATGTACAAATCGTAATATAATGTACGAAGGGCGTAGCAACAGTTAATAATATTATCGGTAATTTATGATACATTTAATAATCCACCTTATATGCGAAATATAAACATAGATTTAATTGATAGCGATAAGTCAGAGCTAAGCGATATATGGGCCAAATACTCCATGTTTTTCATTAATAATAGACGCGTAACTACGGAATCATTGGAAACAAAACTATTTACAGGTGCCCTCATCGCATTATCGATTACTTTTTTTTGTATATTAACAATATAAACAAGTTTTTATTGATTAACGCACTGTTACCAATGTGGCAACTTAATTTCCTAGTAGAACTGGGGAGAATTATTATAAATATATAGTAAGTCTTTCTATGTCCAAACCCGATCGGCGATATCAAGAGGGTGGTGTCGTTTAAGTCTTCTTCTGACTCTAGCATTGTCAGCATTGGCTGCAGCTGCGGTTCCTAGCTTTCTGGCCAGGCTGTTTGGGTGTGCATTAAGCCGTTCCATGTATTTTTCAGCGATGTTTTTGAGCTTGACTCCAAGCTTGGGTACCTTAAGATCGCGTTTGATGTCCCGGTTCTCATGTACCAAGAAGCCCCAGAAATCCTTCTTAGAGTCTTCGCCTGTAGAACCCGGATCTTATTTAGGGGTCTCTTTGCAGCAACGCCGTATACGGGCAGACCGTAGAACAGGCTGGGGGTCAATATTCATTAGCAGTCAAGCGATAGTTTGTTGCGTGGTGCAATGAGCCAAGACATTCTAGCTACCTTGGTTCTAAACGGTTGTTGAATATTTGTAATGTGCCTGCTGAAGGTACGCTTCCTATTGAGGACAACTACCTGTTCGGTTTGTGAAAGTCACATTGGCATCTCACCTCACATTGACATCTCAACGTTAACTCGCACGTTCTAGTTCTCATCCCATTGCTGAAATGCATCCAAGTATTCCTGTAGATCATACGAGGCAGTAAAAATACTTGCTTTTCGTTAGCACAGCAGTATCGTCCACTTCTGTCACTGGTGTGTGAGTAGGCATGTCCAAATCAAATCCCGACTATAGGGTAGGGCATAGGACGATTCCTTGGGGAACTCCAGCTGCAGTTGTTTTCGTTGCCGATGTGAATCCATTAGCAGAGACGTTATAATAACTGTTTAATAACCAAATACAGCTGCGGAGGAAATAACCTCTTTGCTTTGTGCAGGAGCCCAGAGTGCCATACTTTGTCTAATGCATGTTGTATGTCAAGAAAGGCGGCTACGTCATACTCTTTCTTTTCCATAGCCACTAGAGCAAATTTGAATACTCTATTTAGTAGCTCAGGGGTAAGCAACTTGCAGGCTTTCGGAAAGTACCGAAGATCAAGAATGCTGTTGTACCAGAAACTTTAATGATTGATCTGGGAGCAATGATTTTGTTGTCTAAAAGATCTGCACCAGGGCCTTTCTTGGGTGAAAGATTTGCTATAAGTTCTTTCACTTCTTCCAGAGTTACAGCACTAACAGGTAGGCTCATTTGAAAGGGAAAACCTTTCGGCTTTTCCGCGCTGGTGCGACTCCAGCAACCTGACGGGTTTTTGGTAGCCGATTTAGGGGTGGGCTGAGCTTTGAAACGTTTCGTTATTCGCCAATAACGAAACTAGCGGATAAATCTAAACGGCTGGTGCGAGGATGGAAGTGTATTTCTCGTGGGTCTGCCCCAGCTACTTTCCTCATTTCCTCAAATTTATCTCATCCTTTGTCGCAACTGAGCAAATCCATCACCGCAGAGCATTGACCAATAATAGGATGATGGTATGCCACGTCGATGCCACCAGGGTGACTAGAAGGTCCACTTTTCAACTATGTGCCACAGTTTAAAAAAAAAAAAAAATGTTGGCGTGCTAGTTTTGTCCTACTTGTGGGCGTGAAATAAATTTTTTTTGCAAATCGAGAAAAAATTTAAAAATACATATAAAAAAATGACAAAATATTAAAAACTTTTCAGTTTAAAAAAGTTTTGTAAAAGTTGTTAAGTTTTTTTAAATTCAACTTTTAAAGGTTAAACCTATTGTAAAACATGGACATTTCACAATACATTTACATATATGTGTGTATAAAACTATCACATTTGCAGTTATATCTTATTTATGTTAGACACAACTTTTAGTGCATACTAAATTCTTAAGTAATAAGTATTAAAACAATTTACCTGTGATGGTATGGGAATTTCCGAGCAACATATTTTTTTTATTGCAGAATAACGATCATCTCTAGTGTTATGACAAATACATACGACTATTTGCGAATTCGTTGTTATATTTCGCCGCAGTGCTTGAATGTAAGCATCTATCCGGTCATGATCCAAAGAAATCATTGTTGGGTTAGAAATTTTCATACCAAGTGATTTACAACTTTGCTTCATGTTGTCGAGCAAGTTATTTGCAGCTCGCATATCATTTCTTAAATGTATAATAATCCATTTACTCAGATGAACTACTTCCAACATTTCATTGCTCACAGCATATTTTGAGAACTCTGCAGTTTTTCCGGCCGACACTGTCGTTTTTGAAAAACATATCTGCTCTATGTCCATTTGACGTCCAGCTATCTTGTTGGAATTATTCGTTAATGAGAGTCCCCAGCTATTTAGAACATCTTGTGCGGCGGGTGTCCTTGAAACATTTTCGTAAAACTTATTTAACGCCGTTTGTCGTTGATTTGGCGAAACTCTTGTAAATGTAGCAATCTCGCGCATAAGCTTGTTATCTGACCGTACTTCGTCCCGCAGCCCAGTAAGATAACATAATTCTGGAATTAAACAAAACTGAACATTTTCTTTTTCGGCTGGAGTTATTCTTGATTTTTTTATACTATGAAGCAATGGTTGATTGACGTCTTTTATGTTTATGTTGTGATATTGTTTATAATATTCAACGTAACTTGTGCAGACAGTTTTAATTTGAAACTGACTTTTTGGATTTTGGTCAAAACAAATCTCATTTATTTTATACGTACGATTGTTATACCTAGTTAACACAATATTTCCAACCAACATTTTTCTAGCGGATTCTTGGTAGTGCTCTACATTTTGCTGATAAAGATCGACCAACATTTCCAGAACAGTTTTTCGACAAAGTATACGATGCGATACGTCGCAGCATAGCATTAAACCACCTTTATATTCGTCAACGGCTGTAACATATCCAGGCCAAACTTCTAACTTTGCCAGTGGTACTATTTTTGGTCGCGAAGGATCAAAGTGCTTGCGATCAAATTTAACATAATTTAATGTTTTCATAACTCTATCGAATAAAATATTATATAATTTCGTGCAGTTCCTCATATCCTCTTTTTTTTTGAATAAAATGCGAATCTGTAACTCTGCATCTTCGGCTTTTGAAACAAATACGGTCATCTTATTTGGCAATAAAATAGGTAAATATAGAGTTGTGCCGTCAAATGTTTTGGTTCCTCCGAGCTTATCCTTATGTTCGTTTAAATATTTAATTCTTAAATGAACCGAATCAATGGGAGGAAAAAAACGGACTTCGTAATTAAAAACTCCCTTGGATACATCCGCTGTTAGTTTTAAGTAATTACAATAAATATTAACAGATGAACCTGAAAAATAGATTTAATTCATTATTTTTATGTATAAACATAATGTACGGATAAATAAGCGAATTAAGCCCCCTTGTAGAGTAAAAAGTATGTTGAAAAAAGCATTTTCGATCTGGCCATTTCCGTCTGTCCGTCCGTCCGTCCGTCCGTATGAACGTCGAGATCTCAGGAACTATATAAGCCAGAAAGAGATTCAGCTTGCAGACTCCAGGGACATAGACGCACCCTAACGCCCACAAATCGCTCAAAACTGCCACGCCCACACTTTTAAAAAATATGTTGATATTTCTTCATTTGGTTGCTAGTCTGGTAATTTTCTCTCGATTTGCACAAAACAATTTTTGCCACGCCCAAAAACCGCCAAAAACTGTCAGTATTGAAGTCTCTCCTTCGCACTTCCACTAGCTGAGAAACGGGTATGAGATAATCGGGGAACTCGACTATAGCGTTCTCTCTTGTTTTACTTGTAAATGTTTTTGTCAATCGTTATGCCTTATTACACAAATTACCATAAATGGAAACGCAGTCAGGGATGCGTAGAGAGCTATCACCAAGAGTCTAGCGGGTATCCAAGGAACGCGGTCTCTTCTTTTTATACCCGTTACTCGTAGAGTAAAAGGGTATACTAGATTCGTTGAAAAGTATGTAACAGGCAGAAGGAAGTGTTTCCGACCATATAAAGTATATATATTCTTGATCAGGATCAGTAGCCGAGTCGATCTGGCCATGTCCGTCTGTCCGTCCGTCAGTCCGTCTGTCCGTATGAACGTCGAGATCTCAGGAACTACAAAAGTTAGAAAGTTTAGATTAAGCATACAGACTCCAGGGACATAGACGCAGCGCAAGTTTGTCGATTCATGTTGCCACGCCCACTCTATCGCCCACAAACCGCCTAAAACTGCCACGTCCACACTTTTGAAAAATGTTTCGATATTTTTTCATTTTTGTATTAGTCTTGTAAATTTCTAACGATTTGCCAAAAAACTTTTTGCCACGCCTTCTCTAACGCCCACAAACCGCCCAAAGCTGCCACGCCCACACTTTTGAAAAATGTTTTGATATTTTTTCATTTTTGTATTAGTCTTGTAAATTTCTATCGATTTGCCAAAAAACTTTTTGCCACGCCCACTCTAACGCCCACAAAACCGCCAAAAACTGTATATGCTGAAGACTCTCCTTTGCACTTCGAATAGCTGAGTAACGGGTATCAGATAGTCGGGGAACTCGACTATAGCGTTCTCTCTTGTTTTACTTGTCAATGTTTTTTAATTTAGAAAATATAATATTTCGATATTTATATTTTAAAACCAAGAAATATCAATGAAAAGTTATTATTTTAATGTAAAATGTTTATGCTCTTCTTATGTTCTTTTTTGGAATGTACCTTTTGATCCGTGAACTAAATCTGGAAAAAATAATCCATTTTTTGAAGCAATTGCTTCCATTTCGGACTCCTTTGACTTATCGATAATGTTTTCCTTTGAGTTTAACAATTCAGTTGTTATCAATTGTTTTGATGTATGGCCATCTTTTTTTAAAGTGTGTATAAGCTTAGCACGGCCCCGACCGACCGAAATGTTTACATGTTGAAGAGTGGTTATAAGATCAGTTTCAATATTATGGCCTGATAGAAAACATTCCCCACTTGGTTCAGAATTTTCAAAGTCCAAGCCACTATCGATTTCAAATTCTTCACTTGAATTTGATATTTCCATATTGCGAGCATTTTTATTAAATAAACTCAACAAGTTTCCTCTTCCAGACATGATCTGAAAAACACAAATAAAAATTAATGTTTTAGAATGTCAAAAGAGTATATATCGGCAATGAGCGTTTTATGACAAGCCCTAACTTTAGAAATAATAATTCAGCAAGGATGTGTATATAAAACAGTGTTTTAATGTGTTGTCGATTGAATCTATCTCGACTTAAGAGTATCACCTTAGGGGGAACTACCTTTAGGCACTTAAAAATATATATGTATATACAGTTGCGAAAAAAATAATAGCAGCACCATAACTAATTTTATTCTCGATCAAATAAATTAACTATCGGTACCGCATAGTACAAAATTCTGATTTTTCGTATTAAGCTAGATATTTATACCCGTTACTCGTAGAGTAAAAGGGTATTCTAGATTCGTTGAAAAGTATGTAACAGGCAGAAGGAAGCGTTTCCGACCATATAAAGTATATATATTCTTGATCAGGATCAATAGCCGAGTCGATCTGGCTATGTCCGTCTGTCTGTCCGTATGAACGTCGAGATCTCAGGAACTATAAAAGCTAGAAAGTTGAGATTCAGCACGCACACTCCAGAGACATAGAAGCAGCGCATGTTGCCACGCCCACTCTAACGACCACAAACCGCCTAAAACTGCCACGCCCACACTTTTGAAAAATGTTTGGTTATTTTTTTAGTTTTGTGTTAGTCTCCTTAATTTCTATCGGTTTGCCAAAAAACTTCTTGCCACGCCCACAAACCGCAAAAACTGTCAGTGTTGAAGACTCTCCTGCGCACTTTCACCATCTGAGTAACGGGTATCAGATAGTCGGGGAACTCGACTATAGCGTTCTCTCTTGTTTTTCTATCCAAAAATGAAAAAAAAAAATTGAATTGTCCATACGTTTATTTGTTATCATTTTTTTTGGGCGGCAAGGTCTAAAATGAGGCGAAAACAAAAATAGCAGCACTATCGATTTTTTCAAATATTCAATACATGTCGGCGGTTTGTTTTGGTTATAAAACTTGACATTTGTATTCCTATTTCCAACATTATTTTTGAAACATACCTTAAAAAAAATGATTAAAATGGGACGAGGAAAGCATTGCACTTCAGATAAACGTGACATGATAAAAAAAACAATTTCTGAAGGAAAATCACTCTGAAATATTGGTCTAATCCTTCAATGCTAAAACAAAATGATAGATCGAGAATCCCGAAAAACGTGGGAGAAAACAATCATTGGGCACCCATCTCTTTAAAAGGCTAGTGCCCGAGAGCACGAAGGATCCATTTAAAGCTGCTACCGAACTGAAAAAGGATTTCAACATATCCGCAACAGTGCAAACTGTTCACACGTGTCTAAGGGAACATGGATTAAAAGGCTGTAGTCCAAGGAAAGTCCCTCTTTTAAATGGGAGACACATACCCAAGCGCATTAAGTTCGTCAAGGAACATTAAAATTGATCTTGCGAAAAATGGAGGCACTTCTTATGGTCAGATGAGAGCAAGGTGGTTTTTTTTTTGGGGGCAATGGATCTTGATCGTATGTAAGGCGCCCTAGGAACACCGAATATAAGCCAAATTACACAGTAGAAGCAATTAAACACGAAGGATCCTGTATATTGGTATGGGCTTGTTTCTCGTACTATGTAGTTGGGGCTATACCATAATATACCATGGTTAAAAACCATCATGGATCAACATGTGTTTGTGGATATTTTTGTGACGATTATGCTACCCTTTGCCGAATACAATTAACAAGACTATGATCCCAAGTAGACCAGCAGGAAAGCCAAGGATTCGTCCCAAAATAAAACTGTTCCTGTTTTGGATAGGCCTGCACAGTCCCCAGGCCGTAATCCCATCAAAATATCTTGGACAGATATGAGAAAAGCACTTTTAGCTTCAATGCCAACTAACATCGAATAACTTTTGGTATAATTAAGGAGTCCTGGAGCAAAATATCCCTGAAACGGTGCCAGGACCTAGTTGATTCCATGCCAAAACGTTGCGCTCCTGTTTTTGGTAGTAAGGGATACACTACCAAATATTAAATAAGTGGAATGGGTGTAGTTTTAGCATTTGATATTAGTGAATTTTTTACTATCAAGTTTAAAATTGAAAATTTAAGCATTTTTCATAAAGTGCTGCTATATTATTTTTCGCCTAATTTTGTCGTTCTTAACAAAGTTTCTTATTTAAGATAAGAATAAATAAAACAATTGTAATTATTTTTTATTTCCTAAAAAGTGAATTGTTTAACCTTTCTAAAAAGGTATTTCAGCTCATTTTAAACACTAAATTGTAGGTAGGAGACTTATTCAAAGTTTTACTGGGCAAGTGCTGCTATTTTATTTTTCGCAGCTGTATATAGCAACCTCGTGTAAATGTTTTAAAAGCTAATTCTCGAAATGGTAGTGCGCCGAGCGAGTATTTTTCCTGACCGTAAATTTTAAACGACATTTTCTCGAAACCATGTTTTTCAAAATTGTGTAAGTGATAATAAAAAACAAGAGAGAACACTATAGTCGAGTTCCCCGACTATCTGATACCCGTTACTCAGCTAGGGGAAGTGCGAAGGAGTGTCTTCAGCACTGACAGATTTTGGCGGTTTGTGGGCGTTAGAGTGGGCGTTCCAAAAAGTTTTTTGGCAAATCGATAGAAATTTAGAAGACTAATACAAAAACAAAAAGATATCAAAACATTTTTTAAAAGTATGGGCGTGGCAATTTTGGGCGGTTTGTGGGCGTGGCAACATGAATCGACAAACTTGCGCTGCGTCTATGTCTCTGGAGTCTGTATGCTTAGTCTCAACTTTCTACCTTTTGTAGTTCCTGAGATCTCGATGTTCATACGGACAGACAGACGGACGGACAGACGGACATGGCCAGATCGACTCGGCCATTGATCCTGATCAAGAATATATATACTTTATATGGTCGGAAACGCTTCCTTCTGCCTGTTACATACTTTTCAACGAATCTAGTATACCCTTTTACTCTACGATAAACGGGTATAAAAATACTGAAGGGAATTTCATCATCTAAGATTCATTTTAAAGAGCATACAAATTTGTTTTATATATACTACGGTTTTTAAAATCATAATATTTTTAGACCCTTTTTGACAACGAATTACAACGAATTTTGTGACAAAAAACCATCCCGAGTAAAAAATATTTGTCTTCTTGATTTCAAACTAAAATTGTGGCACAACGATGTCCGTTGCGATATGACTTAAAAAATCCTTAAACAATTTTTTTAGGTTACAGCTTTCATTTTTGTAAAAAAAGTTTTTTTTATTACCTCAGGGTCGTGTCCCATGAAAGGTCAATTTATATATTTAACACGTTGCTACATTTTATATATATTTTATAAATATGTATTTTTATACCTCTTAGTAAAGGTGTATACTAGGTTCGTTAAAAAGTATGTAACAGGTAGAAGAAATTCCGACCCTATACGGTTACAACACTAGTTATTTGTTTCTATTATCAGTGACAAGCTTTTAATAGAAAGCACACTGGCTAAAATACTTTTTACAGAATGGGAATTAACGCTTTGTCTCCAAAGATATTAGATCTTTTGTAAAGGAGAAAAAACTTAACGTAGCAGGTAGTACGCGCAGCAGCTTTATTTAGCAGCTGATTCCTTTGTTGTGGCGCCATCTATTTAAATTTCTAGTATGCAGCACTAAAGATTGGTGGATTATGAATGCGAGCATTTAATATTTTTGTAATATTCCGATTTTCAGAAAATGGGATTTGGCCAGAAAAAGTGTGTATTTTTTCCCATAGTGCAACGTATGTTCGATGCATGGCTGATTTTATTTTCATATTATGAGCCAACAGTCTTAGGAGGCGATCGAGCCCGATGTTTTTCTGATGACCGTCCGCACGCTGCTGTTTCCAGAGACAGCCGAAATTCTTTCCCACAACAGTTAAATTCAAATGAAAAATTCAAAAGTAGAAATCTCCACGATCTCCAGGACTTAAAAGTTACGACAATTTCATTTAATTTTTCACTCAAATTACTTTAAATTTCGTAAAAATTCAGTTTATCGATCACATCACAAATCACTAAACAAATAAACGATTAGTCTGTTACCTGGCTACTGAAGTACAACTGAACTAGCGCACCTTGTGTTTATGCAAAATTGGGTAGCCAAATAAAATTGGTATGAACTGCGGGATTTATGTTAATTGCAAAGCGAACAGCAGAATGCTGTCAAAAGTATAAGCGCCATAGTAATTTCATAAAGCTTAATAGCGAAAAATGTGTATATATATTGGGAGTACGTACGAAATATTTTGACTCTCCAGTTCCTTTAAGATTTAAGAACCACAGCAAGAAACTAAACACATTATATATTTTGCAGGGGGCATTTGCAAAATCAACGATTTTTGTGATATCGATCACAATTTTTAGGTCAACTTGAACAGTACTCAATGCCAATCTGTCAACTTGAGTATCCGATAGACACCGAAGTGAAAAAAGGCCTGAACTCTGGATAGTTCGTATTGTCAGGAATTTAGAGCCCTTTCCATTTTTCAAGTCCGAGGGATATAGTCGATTTCCTCGACTATCTGCGTTACTCAGCAAGTAGAAGTGTCAGAAACGTATTTTAATATAATGTTGACACAGTGAAATAAATTGACACAAAAAAAATAAAAGTATAGTTTTCGTTAAAGTAGGCGTGAAAACTGCTTAAAACAAAGTTGCGCAGCGTAGACGTGACTGGAACCAGCCTGTCTAATCTCAACTTTCTAGCTTTTAGGGTTCCTGAACACAACGTTCATACGGACAGATGGACCACGCATTCTTCTACTTGTTAAATTCTTTCAACTGATCAAGTAAACTCTTTTACACCATAAAAATGGGTTTGATTTTGCATATATTGTTTGAGATATGGTTGAGATATTGGTTAAAATAGTAAAGTTGAGCAGCCGGCCAAACCGAAAGTTAGTGTAATTGTAGATGTAGAATTTGTCTGAAGTCAACGGTGAGCGATAATTTTAATGTGTCGGTTTTGCTGCTTACGGTTTATGAAAACAAACATTTAAAGAGGTGGACTTCATTGTAGTCATACCATTATTTTGTGACGTTCAGCCGTGCCTCGGGTAGTCAGGGCTGGCCAGGGTCGTCCAGGAAATTTCTTTCTTTCAGGACAGTGGTGCTAGAGAGGAATTCCCGACCCGAGTCCCAGTGATAATGCGCAGAGTTTACCTTAACTAGGCTTAAATATAGACGCAGTTTATTCATTCAATTTCTGGGTTACAATAATTATATATAAAAACTGTACGGGCTCCCTCGGCCTAGGTTCCGGCTTCCGCAGCGAGGCTCTTCGTACCTCGCGTCTTCGTCCGGGGACGCGGTCTTTCCTACGCGGCCGCTCCGAATTTCGTCGAGTACCCTTGAATCAACGTAAGCCTATCGGATGACATGGGACGGCAAAACATTGGTATTTCATTTGCGACCAGCTCAGGTCCAGCCACTCTCCTCGATCGTCTCTCACCAGAAACGAAAGCGGAAAAAAGTAAACAGTAAAAGGGTATACTATATTCGTTAAAAAGTATATAACAGGCAGAAGGAAGCGTTTCCGAACATATAAATTATATATATTCTGGATAAGGATCAATAGCCGAGTCTATCTTGATAATTTTTCATTTTGTTTTTAGAAACTTTTTAGTTTAAGTTTCTATCGATTTGCAAAAATCTTTTTGCCACGCCCACAAACCGCCCACTCTTTTAAAAAATGTGTTGATATTTTTTCACATTTTGGTTAGTCTTGTAAATTTCTGTCGACCTTCAAAAACTGTCGGTGCTGAAATATCTTGTTCGCACTTACACCAGCTGAGTAACGAGTATCATAACGATTCTCTTGTTTTTTTATTTTTTGCGCTTTTATTACGGCACACCCCCGTACGGACGCCCTTGCGTGTATCGGGTGGCCCCAAACGCAATTAAGTATATGCGATATAGATTATCCTTAGTTATTCACCGCACATACCTGGGTGTCCAAATTCAATTGCAAAATCTTGATGCTTTGCCCCACCTCGGATAGAAGGTGCCCTTAAGCAGCTCGACGCCCGACGGAGTCTTCTTCCAGATGGAGTCGAAGTCATCGAATTACCCCTCAAATGTATCCGCCAATTTTTGCTCCAGCCCGTGGTTATCACCGGTATAAACGATGTCACCGTAAAGAATACTTACTCACAACCGAGGATAGATGTCATCTTGACGACGATTCATGGCGCCCACTGGTTATCACAGCGGCTACTGGTAGGTCGAAATGGACGAAAGCTTTGACCGAAAAATCATTTTACATGTTACGCCGACCTCGACGCCAGCGACCTTTGATCGCCTGTTGGATGGGCTATTATCCGTCTCTGCTTTGAAATCCACATTGGTTTGCACTCTCGCACGGTCGTAGACCCTTTGGATCACTTGGTGCACGCCTTCGTTTAAAGCTAAGCCACGGAAAATATAATTTCTTGCGAATCGAGATTAGTAAATGCGTGCCCGGAAAAGATCCGGAAAATTGTCGACTGGCCACCATTTTGAAAGGGGAGTGCGATCGTTTGTTGTTCGTATACAGATGCAGAAAAATAATAGCACCACCAGCGTATATTTTCTCGATCGAAGAAATTAAGGTTGCGGTAAAGTTATTACGAAATGCCGAAAATCTGTGTGCTTACCGTGTTCGAATATAAAAAAATTGACTTTATTTTTTATCATTTGTTTTTCGTGCGACAACATTTTTTTTTTAATATTTGATATGCGTTATAAAACTTGATATTTGTATTCCCATTTCCAACATTATTTTTGAAAACATATCATAAACAAATTATTAATAGGGGACGTGCAAAGCATTGCACTTAAACATTACATGATAAAATAATTAATTTCTGAAGGGAAATCATACGATACGATGGTCATTAAGGGATTTAACAAAATAATACGTAATGCAATACCTACAGGATCAGTAGCCGAGTCGATCTGGCCATGTCCGTCTGTCCGTCCGTCTGTCCGTCTGTCCGTCCGTCTGTCCGTCTGTCCGTATGAACGTCGAGATCTCAGGAACTACAAAAGCTAGAAAGTTGAGACTAGGCATACAGACTCCAGGGACATAGACGCAGCGCAAGTTTGTCGATTCATGTTGCCACGCCCACTCGAACGCCCACAAACCGCCTAAAACTGCCACGTCCACACTTTTGAAAAATGTTGCGATATTTTTTCATTTTTGTATTAGTCTTGTAAATTTCTAACGATTTGCCAACAAACTTTTTGCCACGCCCTCTCTAACGCCCACAAACCGCCCAAAGCTGCCACGCCCACACTTTTGAAAAATGTTTTGATATTTTTTCATTTTGGTATTAGTCTTGTAAATTTCTATCGATTTGCCAAAAAACTTTTTGCCACGCCCACAAAACCGCCAAAAACTGTATATGCTGAAGACTCTCCTTCGCACTTCGAATAGCTGAGTAACGGGTATCAGATAGTCGGGGAACTCGACTATAGCGTTCTCTCTAGTTTTTTATATATTTTGTTACGTACACCCTATTTGTAAGATCATAAGACTTTACAGATTCACATATAAAACCTGCCAGAATCGAAATGGGAATAACTATCTCGTTGAGACAGACGAAATGCAACAAAGAAAATGCATTTTGACAATAAACGTGTTTCCGATGACCAGTCAAGCAGCCGCGATCCTTCACATGGAAATTCTACTTCAGTAACGGGCACATTTCATCAACAGGGTATTGACTCCTAAAATTGGGGAAATATGGAAATATAACCCATTGGTGGTAACACGGCCTATAGACCGATGAACGGAGTAGTCCAGAGAAAGCTCTAAGCCGGTATAAAAAGATCTCAGCCCCCCTATAAACAATTCTCGGGAAATCATTCTCGGAAGTTCAATTCTCAGGAAGCCGTTCTCGGGAGGTCTATTCTCAGTCAGGATTTCAGTCTCATACTCGGGTGACGACCGTCTTAAAACCAAGGACTTCGGTCCAAGGTAAAGTGTCGAGAGGAGCATAACACCAATCCTGCGCAAAATCCCAGGATACCAGGTCTTGGATATGATAATAAATTAGTTAAGATCTACAAGCGATGTATATATGTAGATGTATATTCATGTATATATATACATATATAAATGTATATTGTTTAGTTATGCAACACGCAGCCAGCAGTAGATCATCATAAATTTGATTTATTTTATTTGTTTTTATTTATTTTATTTGTTTTTATTTATTTTATCTTGTACATTGGTCTGTGCAGCAATAGATTTTCCATTCCCCTTTGTGCTGTGTTTCTCGCTCATTTGCCTTCTGCATAGCAATGTCAGTTACAAAGTAAGTGTTGATCACACCGGTACTGCTGTGATACACTTTTACTTTCAATCGGTTCGGTACGGGCACTGCCGACGTTTTTATAAAGTATGTAAATGCAGTCGCTGAAAATCGTTAAAATACAAGTATCCATTATTGCTTAAAATAATCTCGCTGAAAACACTTAATTATTTCACCTCCAAAGTTACAGCCCTGTGTGGCAAGATATACATATAGTGAAAAATGTAAACTGAAATCAAAACGGAAATAATAACTGAAATATTAATTTGATCGTTTTTAAAATTCTCCAAGTCAGTGAACTTACCGACGTGATCGGTACAATTTTTTTATCGTGAACTCAAAAACAGTTAAATTAATTTTGTTGTGTACATTAGTGGCTTTACTTTTTCGCCCCCATCTACTTCTTATTTACCGTAAGCAAACTCGCTTAGCGGCAGTTGCACCCGTCTCTTTTGCTCTTGTTTCATTTTCGGTTTCTTTACGTACGCACATAAGCATTCACGCGGAGCGGCAGTCTAACCCCTTTCGCTCGCCCCCGGTTTCGGTTTCTTCTTTGCCCACCGCCAAATTCGTGTCGTTTTGACTTTGGGCATAAACACACACACATCATTGCTATTGTGTGTCCATTTTGTTTGCCTCGTGCAAATACAGTGCTTGTAAAACTGTTCACCATTGTGTGTGCTTTTTACATTGTTCACTCTGTAGTGCTTGTAAAACTGTTAAAAAGTCTGAATTTTTTTGACTTTCACATTTTTTTGTTGTGTCAAAATATTAAAAGTAATCGCAAATATAAACAAGAGAGAACGCTATAGTCGAGTTTCCCGACTATCTGATACCCGTTACTCAGCTAGTGGAAATGCGAAGGAGAGTCTTCAGCACTGACAGATTTTGGCGGTTTGTGGGCGTGGCAAAATTTTTTTTGGCAAATCGATAGAAATTTACAAAACTAATACAAAAATGAAAAAATATGAAAACATTTTTCAAAAGTGGCAGCTTTGGGTGGTTTGTGGGCGTTAGAGTGGGCGTGGCAAAAAGTTGTTTTGCAAATCGATAGAAATTTATAAAACTAATACAAAAATAAAAAAACATTTTTCAAAAGTGTGGGCGTGGCAGCTTTGGGCGGTTTGTGGGCGTTAGAGTGGGCGTGGCAAAAAGTTTTTTGGCAAATCGTTAGAAATTTACAACACTAATACAAAAATGAAAAAATATCGCAACATTTTTCAAAAGTGTGGACGTGGCAGTTTTAGGCGGTTTGTGGGCGTTCGAGTGGGCGTGGCAACATGAATCGACAAACTTGCGCTGCGTCTATGTCCCTGGAGTCTGTATGCCTAGTCTCAACTTTCTAGCTTTTGTAGTTCCTGAGATCTCGACGTTCATACGGACGGACAGACGGACGGACAGACGGACATGGCCAGATCGACTCGGCTATTGATCCTGATCAAGAATATATATACTTTATATTGTCGGAAGCGCTTCCCTCTGCCTGTTACTTACTTTTCAACGAATCTAGTATACCCTTTTACTCTACGAGTAACGGGTATAAAAATGCCAAATACCGACACAGTCAGTCTGCCAGCTGACGGAATAACATTTTGAAATCGCAAGGCACATTCCATATTTGACGATGCTAAAAAAATTGCTGCAGTTTTAACCATCGAATCGGCTACTTCCCTTAATGATGAACAGAGGCTTCGTTCACCTTGACTCATGATTCCCTGGAGGAACTGGACCTCGATCAAATGGGAAGTGAGTTGCGTGACCAGTTCAAAGACATGGTTTTTGAAATGCGGTATGTTGTACAACGGAACTCAGTAGACGCAAAGTGCCAGAGATTTCTTGTTCAACTATGCGTCACGATCCTGGAACTGAGTGACCTTCTGGTTCTTTATTTCTGACCTGATGCTACCAACCTTTAGTGGAAATTATAACGAGTACACAGATTTTATGTCGTTGTTTTCTACTGTCATCAATAAAAACCCAATATTGGAGAAGCTTCAACACCTCAAGTCTTGCCAAAGAGGTCCCGCTTTGGATGCCGTTGGTGCTTTAGAGGTCACTGTACAGCATACATTACTCTGTTGCCCTGGAGTTGTTGGATAAACGCTACAACGAAGATCGTCTTATTTTCGAGGCTCACATTTCTGCGATCATGAACCTACCAAAGGTAGAGGGTTCATCTTCTGGAAAGCTGCGTGAACTGCGTTTACAGGCACTTCACAGCATGGGCACCCCTGTGGAAATATCCGAGTGTATTCTCGTTTATTATTTTCTCCAAAAGGTCGACCGTGAAACCCAGCTATTATGGGAGGATGCTACTTCCACTGAAAGGATACCCGTCTGTAGTGAAATTGTTAAATTTCTGGAGACAAGATGCCAGAAATTTGAAAACATCGTACTTACCATTGCTGCACTTCGAATCGTGCCACAGGTTGTAAAACCTGGGAAAGCCATCAACAACTCTAGAAGTTCATTTGTCGCTGTAGACCACATTATTTTGATTTCCCACAATTCAAAAGACGTTCGCCCCAAGATCGCTCACAGGAAGCAAAAAGGTTGGCTTTATGCCAAAACGGCCTTAAAGGTGGACATCACCTACGACTGTCGCAGTTGTGGAAGTAAGCACATCAAATGGCTACATTTTGGCTCAAGGCCTTCGTCATCTCGCTCACAGCCTGTTCAGCCTCAGCTAGCTTCTAGTACTCATTCCAATAGATTGCAAGTAGTTACACAAGGATCATCACCTGGTCAATCTTTTTCCTTAGTGGCTCATTTCGGATCAGACTTTGTGTTGTTCGCCAATGCCGTCATCAATATTTGTTACGTCGGTGTATTCGTGCCTGTGTCCTGGGAAAGGACTCAGGCCGAGGGAGGAGCATCCGATGTTCAGGCACCAGGATGCCGGCGTAATGTGGGATCTTGGTAAGCCCCTCACCACCCCAACATAACGAGAATAAATATTAGTAGTGCCTGAAAAAGTTCGTACCGTTCGTCAGTCAACAGTCCTCACTGCCCCACAAGCTGTAGCTTGATCGTAAAACGATCGGGCAATGTTTCGGCCACAATCCCTCCCCTTCATGCATCCGCATGCCTGATAGATCGTCGCGGGCCGCGCAATACGATCCCCTTTTGTCAAGGTTGTCCGTCAAACGTTATGTCATCGTTTTTGACCTACTACACTTCTTGCGTCAGCACCCCTTCTGGAAATGTTTACCTACTCATTTTGTTGTAGTTACAATATTAGCATAATTTTATTGAGTAATAGATTGTTGGCTAGTGCCATGTAATACAAACAAGAATTAAAAAGCTAGCATACAAAATTTGTGATAAGTTGGCTATAACTGTTGTTAGCGAGGAGTATCGAATTCATCACCAAGCAAAGGTGCGCACGTCACCAAAAATTGTTGGCTATTCACGACTAGAATACAAACGTCGCTCGGAGGGCTCTTGTTTTTGCATAACAAAAACAAGGCGGATACTCGTCGCTGAAAAGTAATTTTTATTAATTTAAAAACAATATGGAACACAAAATATTTAACTCCTATTAATGAAATAAATTGCCTGGTCCCTCCTTGTACGTATCTCTTGTACATTTTTACGATCTTTAACAGAGCCAGGAAGATCAGTATAGCACCGATGAATTTCAGAGTATGTTGTACTCATTGTATTTCCTGTTTGTGGTCGACAACCTCCACGGTGTTTATCACATTTGCTGTTCTGTCGGAGGCCTTAGACTCCTTGCCGCCCATCCTGAGAGTTTCGTGGAACTATGGTCTTCCTTCAAAGTGTGTTCCTTGTTAGTCCTGTTATTTCCTTTAAAGGATGCTAGTGTCCTTGCTCCTTGACGTTTTTCTTCGAGACTGGAGTTATCCCTGAGTCTTCCCCTCGATGGACAGAAGGATAATTGCCCGGGTATTTGATGTACGGATGACTACCTCTGGGTATTGACTACGGATGCTTTCCCCGGGTACCGACGGACTACGGGTGTTTACCCGGGTACTGACTCTCTCTGACCTTTCATCGGTGAGCCATGGTCTTTTTATACCGGCATAGAGCTTTTTTCTGATCTATTGGTCTTCTATGCCAAGTGTTCCCACCTAGGAATCATATTTCTCACTTTCCCCTATTTTGGGGAGTCAATACCCCCTTCGGTGAAGTGTGCACGGAACTGGTGTTGATTTTCTTTACTTTCTGCAATCTATTGCGGCCGCTGACCGGGTTATCAGAGACTAGTTTATTGTCGGCTTGCATTTTCTTTGTCGCAATCTAACTGAGTCAACGGGGTGATGGTACCCCTTCCCCTGCTTTTAGATTCCGGTTTTGAATCTTTAAAGTCTTACGATCTCCCGAAAAGGGTGTACGCAACAGACTCGAAGTGATCGATGCGGTTACGCATGGAGTGACTTCGCAAAAAGAAAGACCGTACGCCATTTTTCTTTGTTCGTAGATGGTTCTCATTATGCGCCCATTAACGTGTGTCTTCGACCCACCACACTCTGCTGACTGCGCTAGCTGGGCTATTAGCAAAAGCGGCAGGTGACCTCGTTGAATCGAGACGTGCATGGATTCTTGTTTCCGGGGTGTTGGCGGTAGAAATCCACTCCGTATCCACACGTATAGCAAATCATATCGTGCAAAGAGTTTTTGCACCAAGGCGCTGTTCTGTTGGACTCGCGGCTGTCTTCCGGTCTGCGTTGGAATTCTTCCACAAGGGCACCATCGGGAATACGTCCTTGCCTCTCTGAGCGTTGGATCTCATTTACAGGTCTACCTCGCATCGGTTTCCCATGGTTTCTTAACCACCGATCCACTCTGGGCCACTCCTTTTTAAGCTCTGCCAGTGACTTTATAGCTGCGCCGATCAGCAGACTATGAAATTCTCTGAACACTTGCTGTCGGCTTATGTCATATAATTCTTGTAGCCTTTCCACACGGAATACAAAACTTTCAACGGTCATACCGCGGCTTGTTCCGTCAAATTTCAAGTTCCATTTATCTAGCCGGACACCCTTTTGTGCTGGTGCTTGAAACATTAGACTATGATCTAACTCGGGGTGCAGTTTGTGGCTGGTCTCTGCTCGGCTGGTCTCCGGTATCTGCTGCGGAGTGGCCGTTCGTCTAGGCTCCCTTAACCGATGCATTTGGCTGTTAAAACATTCTTGCGACACTTGTTCTGGTGTTGGGGTACCTTGATGTCTTAAAATGCTATCTGTGGGGATTCTGGGTAGTCCAGGTGGTGGGGCCATTCTTGGTTGTTCGGAAAAGGTTTGGGTGGCTTGTAACTCAGCCACTTTTTTCTTCAAAGCGTTTACTTGAGCGATCATCTCCAATTCCGCATCTCTACTCTGCTTCACTAAATCCATTAGTTCTCGTTCCCGCTTATCGGCAATCTCCGAACGGTCTTCGGAACTTGCATGGTACCGTGGCAACATGCTAGAGCGTCCTCTAGGCGGTCCTAGCGGTAAATCTATTCCTCCGGCTGCTTCATCCATCGTGCTTTCAATCTGTTCGGACAAGTGTCCTATCTATTTCGGCTGGTTCTCGAGGTTTTGTAGACTCTCTTGATCTAGTGCCTCATACAGTCGGGGGTGTCTCCCGCACTCGCACTTCGTGGTGCACGACCCTCTTCTTGTGTTCGCGATCGGGTTACTCTCCCGGTTGCGGGTTGAAACAACACTTTCTTTTTTGCCCCCCTCATTTACGTATTTGGATTACTCTTGGATTGATACTTGTTTTTTGTTTTTTTTTTTTTTGTGTTCTGCTTGGTATGCAGCTAAATATATTACACGATCTACCGTGAAAGTTTCTGACTACAACTGTTAAAATAAGATAGGTAAGCTGGGGTGCTGTTTCGCCATTAATAAGTCTCTCCTCAGTCAAAAAACCGTCGTTATTTAAGCCCCAAAAAAAACTACCCGGAGATGTAGGTCGTTGCCCTGACATGGTTACACCCGGCCAACATGCCTCCGTCTTCCACTGCTTAGGGAACTTTTACTAGGTTTCGTACGTGAACTGGCCCGCCTTTTCCTGGGGAGCTTTTACTATGGTTCTGTACGTGGACTGGCCCTCTTTTTTCCTGGTGAGCTTTTACGATGGTTCCATATGTGAGCTAGCCCACCTTTTCCTGGGGAGCTATTACTATGGTTCCATATGTGAACTGGCCCATCTTTTCCAGGGGAGCTTTTACTTGGTTCCATATGTGAGATGGCCCACCTTCTCTTGGAGAGCTTTTACAATTGCTCCATATGTGAACTGGTCCACCTAAGACAGTGTATGTCCGAAAACCCCCTCCCGCCAGTCGTCGGAAAATCAGGCTGTTTGACCGATATTTGCGGACTCCACAACCTGCTGCTGTTTGACCGTTACGTTTGGACTCCACAACAGTTTTCCTATTTCCCTGGCCACGTGCCTCACAAACGACCTGGCTACTTGGCCTAGTACGCCGGCAGCGTGAACCAAAATAACTAAAATCGTCCCCCGCCCAAAATTAGTCATGGAAAGCCGCAAAGAGTCGAGCCCCTCAAACGACCTGGCTCCTTAGCCTAGTAAGCGGGCAGCGTCGATTTTACGTTTTCCGGTCAGTTCCCCCACCCCCTCTGTACTGGATCGCCAAATAAACGATATACCCGCACCGCACCGCTAAATGCGTTACCATTATATCTGCGCTCCTATCTTCTTTGAACTCAACCTTCTCGAACGACCCGGCTACTTGGCCTAATACGTTGGAAGCGTGAGCCACCCTCAAATTATATTTATATGATTTACAAAAAAAAGTCGATCGGCACTTAGTTGTTTGCTATTATAACAAGGAAATCTTCCACATTTTTGAATTAAGGAATTTTTTTTTTCAAACCGATTTTTCTAATGACAAAACAAAGGACTTACGATTTTAAAAGGATAATAAACGAAAGTCATCTCAAAGTCATACCTCTATTCTGAACCATTTACACGTGATTTCGGTTGCAGAAGTTGGGGACTTTAATTTATGCTAAATAGTAAAAAAGTTAGTAAGCGCGCACTGATTCTACTTAAGTCCAATATTCTATACATAGTCAAATTAATTAGGTCATTAAATGATGGAATTTATGCCTACTTTTCGTTGAGACCAATGACACTATTCCTTAACAAATATGACAAATCCTAGCGTTGGGCGCCAATTCTGTTACGTCGTGCGTGTGTCCTGGGAAAGGACTCAGGCCGAGGGATGGGCATCCGATGTTCAGGCACCAGGATGCCAGCTCGTCCATTTTGGGTCGTGGGATCTTGGTAAGCCCCTAACCTCCCCAACATAACGAGAATAAATATTAGTAGTGCCTGAATAAGTTCGTACCGTTCGTCAGTCAACAGTCCTCACTGCCCCACAAGCTGTAGCTTGATCGTAAAACGATCGGGCAATGTTTCGGCCACGTTCCCTCCCTTCATGCATCCGCATGCCTGATGGATCGTCGCGGGCCGCGCAATACGATCCCCTTTTGTCAAGGTTGTCCGTCAAACGTTTTGACCTACTCCACTTCGCGCGTCAGCACCCCTTCCGGAAATGTTTACCTACTCATTTTGCTGTAGTTACAATAATAGCATAATTTTATTGAGTAATAGATTGTTGGCTAGTGCCATGTAATACAAACAAGAATTAAAAAGCTAGCATACAAAATGTATGATAAGTTGGCTATAACTGTTGTTAGCGAGGAGTATCGAATTCATCACCAAGCAAAGGTGCGCACGTCAACAAAAATTGTTGGATATTCACGACTAGAATACAAACGTCGCTCTGAGGGCTCTTGTTTTTGCATAACAAAAACAAGGCGGATACTCGTCGCAGAAAAGTAATTTTTATTAATTTAAAAACAATATGGAACACAAAATATTTAACTCCTATTAATGAAATAAATTGCCTGGAAAAGACTGACAATAAGATATTTTTCTTTAAACCTGACACAAATATATTTATATGTACTAATGGTGTAAAAATAAAATGAGCACGGGAATATATGTATATATATGAATATAAAAAAACTTGGGAACAGGGTTCCGTCAAACTTACCCCACTTTAATCCGGAGCGATGAGATCTCGACGCGTTGGATCCTGGGTGTTGCTATATATATAGTGATGGAGTTATACATACATATACTTTCGTGCACCAATTAATTGTAACCGAACAATAATAAGATATACCCAAACACAAAATAAAAAAAAATACACTAAGTGGAGTATGCATATATATAAACGTATGAATGAGTTGGGGTCTCTGTTCTTTTGTAGCACGCTTTGGCTGCTATTCGGCTCTCGGGTTACTTGGAGCGAGCACTTGCTGTTGTTTGGTTTTTGCGGGTGTTTACCCGGGTACTGACTCTCTCTGACCTTTCATCGCTGAGCCATGGTCTTTTATACCGGCATAGAGCTTTTTTCTGATCTATTGGTCTTCTATGCCAAGTGTTCCCACCTAGGAATCATATTTCTCACTTTCCCCTATTTTGGGGAGTCAATACCCCCTTCGGTGAAGTGTGCACGGAACTGGTGTTGATTTTCTTTACTTTCTGCAATCTATTGCGGCCGCTGACCGGGTCATCGGAGACTCGTTTATTGTCGGCTTGCATTTTCTTTGTCGCAATCCAAATGAGTCAACGGGGTGATGGTACCCCTTCCCCTGCTTTTAGATTCCGGTTTTGAATCTTTAAAGTCTTACGATCTCCCGAAAAGGGTGTACGCAACAGGCTCGAAGTGATCGATGCGGTTACGCATGGAGTGACTTCGTAAAAAAGAAAGACCGTACGCCATTTTTCTTTGTTCGTAGATGGTTCTCATTATGCGCCCATTAACGTGTGTCTTCGACCCACCACACTCTGCTGACTGCGCTAGCTGGGCTATTAGCAAAAGCGGCAGGTGACCTCGTTGAATCGAGACGTGCATGGATTCTTGTTTCCGGGGTGTTGGCGGTAGAAATCCACTCCGTATCCACACGTATAGCAAATCATATCGTGCAAAGAGTTTTTGCACCAAGGCGCTGTTCTGTTGGACTCGCGGCTGTGTTCCGGTCTGCGTTGGAATTCTTCCACAAGGGCACCATCGGGAATACGTCCTTGCCTCTCTGAGCGTTGGATCTCATTTACAGGTCTACCTCGCATCGGTTTCCCATGGTTTCTTAACCACCTATCCACTCTGGGCCACCCCTTTTTAAGCTCTGCCAGTGACTTTATTGGGGACGTCAACAGTAACCCACCCATTTGGGAGTTCAGATTGTCCTTCAAAAGTTCTACAAATTCACCCTCGGCGATCTTGTGTTTTAACTTAAAGTGTAAGTTGTGCATGTCGGCGACATAATCGCTGAAGGACTCGTTATACCCTTGTTTCCCCTCCATTAATTCTTTGATCTTCATTAGGTCACTCCCAGTTGTAGAAAAAACGCTTTTCATTTCCCTAGTGAGCGAATAGTAATCAAAATCATAATCCTCGGCTCGATCCTCCATGAGTTGCCAATACCACTTGGTGGCTGCGCCGATCAGCAGACTATGAAATTCTCTGAACACTTGCTGTCGGCTTATGTCATATAATTCTTGTAGCCTTTCCACACGGAATAAAAAACTTTCAACGGTCATACCGCGGCTTGTTCCGTCAAATTTCAAGTTCCATTTATCTAGCCGGACACCCTTTTGTGCTGGTGCGTGAAACATCAGACTATGATCTAACTCGGGGTGCAGTTTGTGGCTGGTCTCTGCTCGGCTGGTCTCCGGTATCTGCTGCGGAGTGGCCGTTCGTCTGGGCTCCCTTAACCGATGCATTTGGCTGTTAAAACATTCTTGCGACACTTGTTCTGGTGTTGGGGTACCTTGATGTCTTAAAATGCTATCTGTGGGGATTCTGGGTAGTCCAGGTGGTGGGGCCATTCTTGGTTGTTCGGAAAAGGTTTGGGTGGCTTGTAACTCAGCCACTTTTTTCTTCAAAGCGTTTACTTGAGCGATCATCTCCAATTCCGCATCTCTACTCTGCTTCACTAAATCCATTAGTTCTCGTTCCCGCTTATCGGCAATCTCCGAACGGTCTTCGGAACTTGCATGGTACCGTGGCAACATGCTAGAGCGTCCTCTAGGCGGTCCTAGCGGTAAATCTATTCCTCCGGCTGCTTCATCCATCGTGCTTTCAATCTGTTCGGACAAGTGTCCTATCTATTTCGGCTGGTTCTCGAGGTTTTGTAGACTCTCTTGATCTAGTGCCTCATACAGTCGGGGGTGTCTCCCGCACTCGCACTTCGTGGTGCACGACCCTCTTCTTGTGTTCTGGTCCACCTAAGACAGTGTATGTCCGAAAACCCCCTCCCGCCAGTCGTCGGAAAATCAGGCTGTTTGACCGATATTTGCGGACTCCACAACCTGCTGCTGTTTAACCGTTACGTTTGGACTCCACAACAGTTTTCCTATTTCCCTGGCCACGTGCCTCACGTGGCTACTTGGCCTAGTACGCCGGCAGCGTGAACCAAAGAAACTAAAATCGTCCCCCGCCCAAAATTAGTCATGGAAAGCCGCAAAGAGTCGAGCCCCTCAAACGACCTGGCTCCTTAGCCTAGTACGCGGGCAGCGTCGATTTTACGTTTTCCGGTCAGTTCCCCCACCCCCTCTGTACTGGATCGCCAAATAAACGATATACCCGCACCGCACCGCTAAATGCGTTACCATTATATCTGCGCTCCTATCTTCTTTGAACTCAACCTTCTCGAACGACCTGGCTACTTGGCCTAATACGTTGGAAGCGTGAGCCACCCTCAAATTATATTTATACGATTTACAAAAACAAGTCGATCGGCACTTAGTTGTTTGCTATTATAACAAGGAAATCTTCCACATTTTTGAATTAAGGAATTTTTTTTTTCAAACCGATTTTTCTAATGACAAAACAAAGGACTTACGATTTTAAAAGGATAATAAACGAAAGTCATCTCAAAGTCATACCTCTATTCTGAACCATTTACACGTGATTTCGGTTGCAGAAGTTGGGGACTTTAATTTATGCTAAATAGTAAAAAAGTTAGTAAGCGCGCACTGATTCTACTTAAGTCCAATATTCTATACATAGTCAAATTAATTAGGTCATTAAATGATGGAATTTATGCCTACTTTTCGTTGAGACCAATGACACTATTCCTTAACAAATATGACAAATCCTAGCGTTGGGCGCCAATTCTGTTACGTCGTGCGTGTGTCCTGGGAAAGGACTCAGGCCGAGGGAGGGGCATCCGATGTTCAGGCACCAGGATGCCAGCGTAAGCTCGTCCATTTTGGGTCGTGGGATCTTGGTAAGCCCCTAACCTCCCCAACATAACGAGAATAAATATTAGTAGTGCCTGAATAAGTTCGTACCGTTCGTCAGTCAACAGTCCTCACTGCCCCACAAGCTGTAGCTTGATCGTAAAACGATCGGGCAATGTTTCGGCCACGTTCCCTCCCCTTCATGCATCCGCATGCCTGATGGATCGTCGCGGGCCGCGCAAAACGATCCCCTTTTGTCAAGGTTGTCCGTCAAACGTTTTGACCTACTCCACTTCGCGCGTCAGCACCCCTTCTGGAAATGTTTACCTACTCACGTCAACAAAATTGTTGGCTATTCACGACTAGAATACAAACGTCGCTCTGAGGGCTCTTGTTTTTGCATAACAAAAACAAGGCGGATACTCGTCGCTGAAAAGTAATTTTTATTAATTTAAAAACAATATGGAACACAAAATATTTAACTCCTATTAATGAAATAAATTGCCTGGAAGAGGCTGACAATAAGATATTTTTCATTAAACCTGACACAAATATATTTATATGTACTAATGGTGTAAAAATAAAATGAGCACGGGAATATATGTATATATATGAATATAAAAAAACTTGGGAACAGGGTTCCGTCAAACTTACCCCACTTTAATCCGGAGCGATGAGATCTCGACGCGTTGGATCCTGGGTGTTGCTATATATATATATAGTGATGGAGTTATACATACATATACTTTCGTGCACCAATTAATTGTAACCGAACAATAATAAGATATACATAAACACAAAATAAAAAAAATACACTAAGTGGAGTATGCATATATATAAACGTATGAATGAATTGGGGTCTCTGTTCTTTAGTAGCACGCTTTGGCTGCTATTCGGCTCTCGGGTTACTTGGAGCGAGCACTTGCTGTTGTTTGGTTTTTGCTGATGTTTACATTAACGGCCTGCACCGGTTCACTTGATCTTTTAATTGATTTGCCGTTTGTATTTTTAATTAAGCACTTTGCGGGACTCCGGAGACAATTCTGGATCTCTTGTACATTTTTAAGATCTTTAACAGAGCCAGGAAGATCAGTATAGCAGCGATGAATTCCAGAGTATGTTGTACTCCTTCTATTTCCTGTTTGTGGTCGACAACCTCCACGGTGTTTATCACATTTGCAGTGTTGTCGGAGGCCTTAGACTCCTTGCCCCCCATCCTGAGTTTCGTGGAACTATGGTCTTCCTTCAAAGTGTGTTCCTTGTTAGTCCTGTTATTACCCTTAAGGGATGCTAGTCTCCTTGCTCCTTGACGTTTTTCTTCGAGACTGGAGTTATCCCTGAGTCTTCCCCTCGATGGACAGAAGGATAATTGCCCGGGTATTTGATGTACGGATGACTACCTCCGGGTATTGACTACGGATGCTTTCCCCGGGTACCGACGGACTACGGGTGTTTACCCGGGTACTGACTCTCTTTTCTCTCTTTCATCGGTGAGCCATGGTCTTTTTATACCGGCATAGAGCTTTTTTCTGATCTATTGGTCTTCTATGCCAAGTGTTCCCACCTAGGAATCATATTTCTCACTTTCCCCTATTTTGGGGAGTCAATACCCCCTTCGGTGAAGTGTGCCCGGAACTGATGTTGATTTTCTTTACTTTCTGCAATCTATTGCGGCCGCTGACCGGGTCATCGCAGACTCGTTTATTGTCGACTTGCATTTTCTTTGTCGCAATCAACGGGGTGGTGGTACCCCTTCCCCTGCTTTTAGATTCCGGTTTTGAATCTTTAAAGTCTTACGATCTTCCGAAAAGGGTGTACGCAACATAATTTCCAATTCAGTTTTTCCACGATCACTGTCACAGTAGTTAGATGTCGTTGGATTAATGAGGATGTTTTGATTTTTCCTCTAAACATATGGGTTGTTGGCGGTGCGAGTTCCGTTCTATATTTAACTTATTATTAATATTTATATAGAACTTTTAAATTACACCGCAAAACGTTGGGCGCCAATTAAAATTGTTGTTAAAAAATAATTTAAAAAAATATTTTATTTTAATAAATTTATTGGTGATAAACTTTTTCACTTAAACAATATTACAAGACACTATTATCAGATTTTATCTTCGATCGTTCTCGATCCGATCCCTAAACAGACTGACTCTTAGATTCTAAATCCTGATCCAATCAACCTCGGCCAGAAGCTTTTCTTTGTAAGCTTCTTGAACATTAAATTATGTTTAAAATAAAAGCTTGATGCCGAAATTATTTCTCTGCATTGTGAAATTCAATTATGCTGACCGATGCAGTTTGATTGAAGCGCAATAAGTTGACCATGGTTTGGTCTCCAAGCGGAAGCTGTGCTTTTTGGAGCTTGATTATTTATCTTAGCGGGTAGCTAAGCGCTGGCAAAGGCAATGACAAAAACAAAGACAAAGAAAATTCCGCCTAGATTGAAATTTAAAATTTGTTTATAAACTGGGATAGAGTGCTATGCTTACGGGTTGAAAAACTTGCATGCCTGAATTATATCTAAGAATTATAATATATTTATAAATATTCAAAAATAATGTTATAATATAAACTTTTATTTTTCGTTATAAAAGATGCCCAAAGTATTAGAAAAATAAATTTTACTTCCAATGAAAAGAAATTATTTAAAAATTTCAACAACCAATTTCTGTCAGTGCATGCCATCATAGCAAAACTGTTTTCCTATAACGAGTCTTTTTCATCAGATTACTAACCTGTTATTCTACCCACCTTATAGACTCACAAATTTTAGAACGAACTTGTTAAGAAAAAGTATGTCTGTTCACACATAGAACTACGCCGGCATTATCTACTAAGGAGGATATAGACAAGTCAACGGACACTCTTAAAAATATTTTTGTTTCGGCTGCAAAGGCTTCTACCCCGCCAGTGACATATGCAAAACCAAACTACATCAGAACTAACCAAGAAATGGAGCGGCTGGTATTAGATAAACGACGCCTACGAAGGCAGTGGCAGTCCCATAGATCATCATAGACCATGTACGCAACATATTCAAAATAAACATATTCAAAAAAACTCGTTTTGGATGGATTGTCACTGGTGGTAGCTCCAACCCTAACACGGCTTCATCATTGACTTCATCCAATGCCCCTCAAATGCCTGATGATGACATCCGTCTGGAGGAACAGATGCGCAAATTTTGGGAGATACATGCTGAATCCGTATCCAAGCGCACAAAGGAAGAACTCGACTGCAAGGCCCACTTGAAGTATAATTTTTTTAGGCTTCCATCTGGAGAATATTCAGGCCGACATCCTGCAAAGCACAGCCCGGAAATTTTGGGAGATTCGTATCAACAAGCCTATCTGGCCATGTCCGTCTGTCCGTCAGTATAAGCGTCAAGATCTCAGGAACTACAAAAGCTAGAAAGTTCAGATAAAGTATGCAGACTCCAGAAACATAGACGCAGCGCAAGTTTTTTGGCCCATGTTGCCAAGCTCACTGTAACGCCCACAAACCGCCAAAAAGTGCCACGCTCACACTTTAAAACAATGTTCTGATATTTTTTCAAATTTTTGTTAGTCTTGTAAATTTTTTTTTCGATTTGCCAAAAATCTTTTTGCCGTGCCTACTTTAATGCCCATAAACCGCCAAAAACTGTCAGTGTTAAAATTTCTCCTTCGCACTTCCACTAGCTGAGTAACGGGTATCAGATAGTAGGGAAAATCGACTATACCGTTCCCTATTGGTTTTTATATATTTTGTTACGTACACCCTATAATCCTACAATCCTTTACATGGAAATTCTACTCCAGTAACGGGCACAGTTTATCAACAGGGTATTGACTTCCAAAATAGGGAAAATATGGAAATATAACCCCATGGTGGGAACACTTGGCCTATAGACCGATGAAAGAGTAGTCCAGAGAAAGCTCTAAGCCGGTATAAAAAGATCTCAGCCCCCCTATAAACAATTCTCGGGATATCATTCTCGGGAGTTCAATTCTTTCTCATTTCTCGGGAGGTCTATTTTCAGGCGGTCTTATACTCGGGTGAAGAACGTCTTAAGAGCCAAGAAGCGTTCTCTATTGTTTTTTTTATATTTTGTTACGTACACCCTCTTTGTAAGATCATAATACTTTACAGATTCACATATAAAACCTGCCAGAATCTAACGTAGAGGAAAGGGTACAACCATCTCGTTGAGTCAGACGGAATGCAAGAAAGAAAATGCAGTTCGACAATAACAAGTGTCCGATGACCAGTCAAGCAGCCGCAATTCTTCACAAGGAAATTCTACTCCAGTAACGGGCACAGTTCATCAACAGGGTATTGACTCCCAAAATAGGGGAAATATGGAAATATAACCCCTAGCTGGGAACACTTGGCCTATAGACCGATGATCGGAGTAGTCCAGAGAAAGCTCTAAGCCAGTATAAACAGATCTTAGCCCCCCTATAAACAATTCTCGGGAGTTCAGTTCTCAGGAAGCCATTCTCGGGAGGTCTATTCTCAGGCGGTGTCATACTCGTATCATCACCTGGTCAATCTTCTTCCTTAGTGGCTTAAAATCTCGGAGCAGGCTTTGTGTTGTTGGCCACTGCCGTCATCAATATACAAAATAAATCTGGATCTTAGGTTCTTTGCCGCGCCTTACTTGACTCCGGCTCGCAACTACACATAATCACCTCTCGTCATTGCAATTGCCCAAGTACAAGTACAGTTTCTGGAATTGGTAATGCCAGATTTAGCTCAGATGGATGTATGGTAAACATTAATTTCAAATGTCAATCTTCAGAGTTTGTTGACAATATCGCAGCTCTGGTAGCTCCTAATATCACGGACAACCAGCCCAACCTAACTTTAAACTCTGAAGACTTGAAAATACCATCTTATCTTTGCCCGCTCCTCAGTTCTTCAGGCCCCAAACAATTGGCTTGCTGATAGGCGCTAGTCTATTCTTTGATCTGCTGTGTGTCGGCCAAATAAAATTGGCCAATGGACTTCCCATTCTCCAAAAAACTCGTTTTGGATGGATTGTCACTGGTGGTAGCTCCAACCCTAACAAGGCTTCATCATTGACTGTTAAATCAAATGCGCCTCAAATGCCTGATGATGACATACGTCTGGAGGAACTGGTGCGCAAATTTTGGGAGACTGCTCCGTCTCTAAGCGCACAAAGGAAGAACTTGACTGCGTGGCCCACACTACATTTTTTAGGCTTCCATCTGGAGAATATTTAGGCCAAATATGGCCTAAAACCATTCTGGGGAAATCATTCTCGGGAGTTCAAGTGTCGAGAGGAGAGAAGAACCAAGGGCCGGCAAAAGGAATACCCCCGAGGAAAGACCTACAATCCAAAGAGATATGAAAGAAGTCTCAAGACAGTCAATCAGGAAAAATGCGCGGATAACAATACGGTCCATCGGTCAGTCGGTGGAAGTGCGCGGAGGTCGACAGCGAAATAGTGAAGCGATGGACAAGCAAACACCATGACCTAGCGTGGTCAGAAAGAGACGGTGGAGTCTTTGGTCGTAAAGGTGGTTCGGGGAGGAGCGCTAGCTTATCTTACGGACGATACATCCTGCCCCATAACATCCTAAGCCCCGTACGTGCCCGCAGGCGGTCCATTGGCAGAGGCGACGTGTGCCTGGCGTACACAAGAAGGGACGGTGGAGTCTTTGGTCGGAAAAGGTGGTTCGGGGAGGAGCGCAAGCTTATCTCACGGACGATACACCCTGTCCCCATAACATCCTAAGCCCCAGTCGAGCCGGCACGGATACGCCGTCGAGAGCGGCGCGGGACCAGCGAAGAAGGACGACGGAGGAGTGACGACGCTTATCCGAAGGCAAGGATCGCAGGATTCCCTTTGTCAAGCGACACTAAATAAAGGTGGTTCAAATCAGAAACTCTGTCTTCTCTTTGGTCTGGCAATCACACAAATAATAAATTTGGTGGGACGAACAAACAAACTCTATGAGCTAGACGTTGTAGCGAGCAGAAACCAAGAAATTAGTTTGTTACATCTGACTGATGGATGACTTTCCTGCAATAGCGAGCGCCCTAGGGATCAAGCTGGAGGGGTTGGTCGAGGAGATGCGGAAGACGCTGTCCGAGTTCATCCAGCAGACCACAGACAAGCCCGAAACGGTCGCCATACTGGAGGCGTTGGAGAGAGAGTACGGAAGAAGACCGGCCGTTGAAGTTCAAGTCACCGGCTTTAAAGGTCTGATGAGGAGCCTCGACTTCAACAGCCAGCGGGAGCAGACCCGAAAGGCAGGAGTTGGGGAGTACACGGCGGGAAGGCAGCCGCGAGAAGAGGGAGAGGCGGGAGTCCAGCCGCGATCGTCGAGACAACGCGATAGTAGCCCCTCAAGATTACGCGAAAGTGGCGAAGCAGGTGGGGGAGTGAAGCCGGTACGACGGACACGACAAGCCGTTTGAGTTCCTGAAGCAGGTGGAGTGGTCAGAAATGACATATGGTCTGGATATTAACCAAATCCCACGAGCGCTGCCGGAACTGCTGAAGGGCAGGGCCCTAACGTGGTTCATCGCCAACAATAGATTCTGGGAGACATGGACAGAATTCATCCAGAGCTTCCAGGAATTCTTCCTGCCCAGGGCTTCATGACAAAACTGACAGACCAGGTCAGGCAGAGGACGCAGCGGCATGGCGAGTGCTTCAAAGATTACATGGTGGACATGCAGACCCTAATGCCGTCACCTAGATGCCCTGAAGGACCTAGCCGATGCGTTCAAGGAGCTGGACACCCAAACTGAACGATTCTAGTCGGAGCGGACCCACAGAGCCCGTCACCAGTGGGACTTCCCAAGAGGGCAGCAAAACGCGGTGAGCAGAAGGTGCCAAGAGGACCCCACGGGACCGTCAAGGCACGACACGAACGGGGGAGGGCCGGACCCGGTGCGGCGGGGGTTCGTGTTAAACCCAGCACAAGCCTGCCATAGATGCGGAAGCCAGGATCACTGGATGCGGGAGTGCCGGAAACGACCGATCAGCTTTTGCTGGACGTGCGGGAGAATCGGCCCGAGGACCGCAGAGTGCTGTCCGAGATCGGGAAACGCCACGCGACCCCAGCCAGCAAGGGTTCGCAAGGTGCTGCCCCTCAAAACTAATGGGCCAGCTGAAGGCGGAAAAAAGGCAACTGTCGGCCACAGTGCTTATAAACGGAGTGGAAATTAAGGCCACGATAGTCACCGGAGCAACAGCTAGTTTCATTAGCGAAGAATTGGCGGACAGGTTGCGGGCGGCGGGAGAGGTCGTATCCACGAGCAGAGAAGTGCGGATGGCTGATGGACGGTATGAGGAGGTCACATCGCTGCTCGAAGTGGACATAGGCCCGTAAAATGCTGGGTTGGGATTTCCTAACGAAAGT
This sequence comes from Drosophila teissieri, assembly GCF_016746235.2. Taxonomy (NCBI): domain Eukaryota; kingdom Metazoa; phylum Arthropoda; class Insecta; order Diptera; family Drosophilidae; genus Drosophila; species Drosophila teissieri. The sequence goes on from NC_053031.1 coordinate 23,707,500, forward strand.
CGGAGCCAGGATGGAGTGCGCGGGACTGAGCGTAACGATACCAGTGGGACAGGCGGTTCGAAGCAGTCCACGCGAGAAGCTGTCAGTGGCAATCGTGGAGACTTCGACAGACTTCGTGGAGGAGGATATTGACGGCTTCCTGAAGAGTTAGCTGAGTTGGGAAGAGTGCAAGGGACATCAACAGTGGCGGTGCACAAAATCACTATGAAAGACGATCAAACGGTCAATCAGCGCTACTACCCGAAGATGCAAGTAGAGATCAACGCCAATGTCGACGAGTTGTTACAAAAAGGATGCATCGAGCCGTCTAGGAGCCCGTACAGCTCACCAATAGTGATGGTAAAAAAGAAGACAGGTCAATGGTGATTGTGAGTTGATTTTCACCTTATAAACGCAAAGTCCGCGAAGGATCAATTAAGGGAGGCGAAGTACATAAGCAGCCTGGACTTGAAGGACGGGTACTGGCAGATTCCGCTGGAAGCAGCAAGTCGCAATATGCGGCATTTACGGTGCCGGAAAAGGGCCTGTTTCAATGGAACTTGATGCCATTCGGACTGCACTCCGCGTCGGCAACGTTCCAACGGCAGGTGATAGGACCCGATATGATACCACTCCCTTGGCGAATCAGGACGATATAATAGTAATCGGACGGACACTGTAAGAGCACGTGCGAAACCTGAACGTGGTTTTCCGGAGGCTAAGGGCGCCAAACCTGATAGTAAATGCGAATAAGTGCAAGATCTTTAGAAAGGAGCTACAGGCGTCGTGGTACAGGCGTTTTGTATCTGTTTTTTCGACGCTGGTACAACCGCTGAATGCACTCCTCAAAAAACAGGCAAGGTGGGACTGGACAGACGCCCATCAAGAAGCATTTGAGGCCGTCAAAACCAGGCCGGTCGCCGACCCGATTCTGGCATGCCCCGATTTCGCAAAACATTTGTGTTGCAGACGGATGCCAGCGACTATGGGCTGGGCGCTATCCTCACACAGCAGTCCGAGCAAGGCGGGCGGAAAGGAACTACTCTGCAACAGAAAATGAATGTTTAGCAATAGTGTGGGCCGTCAGAAAATTAAGAACATACCTGGCGTGTTACCACTTTAAAGTGATAACAGATCGCATGGCCCTGAAGAGGCTGAATAGCATCGAGAGCCCGTCCGGAAGGATTGCGAGGTGGGTACTGGAGCTCCAACAGTACGATTTTGAAATCTCGAATAGGAAGGGCAAGCTGAACGTCGTTGCGGACGCCCTGTGGAGACAGCCGCTGGAGGAAACAAGCCGCAGGATAACGGCGAAGGAAAACTGGCACCCGGACGAGCAGCAGGGATGCAGGTGGGCACAAGAGATGCGGAGAAAAGTGAAACAGGATCCCCAAAAATGCCCAGACTACCTAGAAGAGGCCGGCCAGCTGTACAGGCACTGTTCAGTTTTCTGTTTGTCCCAATGTGCGTTTCTGGGCAGTGCATACGATGGGAGAAGGAGAACGGAGGAGAGGCCAAAAATCAGATTGCACACGACGCTGAACGCCCGCCGCTGGTCTAACTATCTATTTTACGTATACACACACACACAAAGTAAATCAATGAATAGTTATAACGATTTAAATTAATTCGACTGTGTTGTTTACTCTAGCCGGGAACCCCTTTTACAATGACCCCTTGTTAACCATATAGAAGGAGACACAACTCTACATGGTGGCTCATGAGGGGAACCTGCAAGTAAAATAATTTAAATTCGAAAAGTTTTGTGTGTAAATAGATCACGTTAGATAGCGGTCGCGTTATGTTTGTATAGACTCAGCAAATTGCCGGAAATAATTTAAAGGCATAATAAATAAAATTGCGATACATAGACGCAGCAACGGCTGTTTTGGAATTTTGCTTCTTCTTCGCCTTTCCTGGCGTGGCAAAAGATGGGAAATGAAGACCGAGATACATAAGCGCCGCTTTGTGACGCTAGCTTCTATTGTTTTTGACGGCTTCTTGTAAGTCGAATATGGTGTACAAACGGAGTAAGTGGATAAGTTGTGTGCGGGATAAGAATTTATCTAATTTTCTCATTACATGATTATTTGGGGTGGTGAAATGCTCTAAGTTTGGTTGTTTTTTACACTCGTCTTCATGAAATCGGATTCAGAGATTCCGACATTGGAGGATTCGCAGTCAAGGAAAACGAGGATTTATTTATTGAAGCGTCTAGACCAAGTGGAAGAGCTGCGGACTCGTTTTGGGACACGGATTCCGTGATCGTGAATCTAGAAGAGTTCGCTGGATCGAATTATGTCGCGAAGAATTTCCCAGTCGGAATTCGAGGAGCATGGACGCCTATTGCGGTATCGCAGAGGATTTGAATAAACTTCCATCCGAGAATCCTCCGCCGCCGCCACAAGCGGCGGGGGCCCGATCGGGATGCGGCTAAAAATGCCACATATCCACGGTCAATGTTTGCCTGGCTGCATTTCGCCGCGATCAAGCCTTTGACGGGGAATCGCAGCAGAGATTGCCCAAGGAGACTCACAACGCTTGGCAGCACCATCAAGGAAGCGGTGCCACCATTCCTTCTTATAAGGACTTAGAATCATTTTTGAATGAATGGCTGGTCACACGCTGTTGCATTTTCCAGTAGTGGCACATAATCAATCGTCAAGTCGCGCACAGCGCATCTGATCCGGCCCTTAGCGCCGCCTCATAGTGCACCTGCAGCCATGGAGAAACGTATCTCAGCAAAGGCTGCAGGCGACGGAGACCCAAATCCGCACACATCTTACAGATGCCATTCGCAACTTCGAGAAATGTGCTTCTCGCCACTGCTCGTATCGACGTACGAAATCCGTTCAACGGCCTACAAGCAGTCATAAATGCTCTCATCGATCAAGGATCTGATGAATATCATATCATATTTGAGGGCTCTCATAGGGCTGATCCCCATTACGGCCGGTCGAAGCGAGTCGATCTCATTTTAGGAGTGGACATGTTGGCGCAAATCATGTTGCCGCAACCAGGACCGGTTTGCCAGGCGAGCCCATAGCTCAGAATACGCAATTCGGATGGATCCTCACTGGACGTGCTGTTGCAGTTGCGCTGTCATCGAGTGCTTTTGGACACCGCGGCATTGCTGAAGCGTTTCTGTGAGGTCGTGTCGGTTCCAGACCGCCCTACAGCAACAGACGAGACCTGTGGTGCGAAAAGACTCTTGTGCGTCGATCGGATGAACGTAGTGTGGTTGCCCTTTAAAACATATCGAGATCCAGCCATGGTTCTGGGAAAATCTCATCAAATGGCACTTCCTGCATTTGGAAAGACGTCTGTCTAGCAGCCCAGAGCGGTGGAGCAAATATGTGGAGGAGATCGAGGAATACTTCGCGCTCGAGATAATAGCGCCGGCGGTGGGCATGGTAAGGTAAGGAATACTTCCACGAATAGGAAGTGTGTGTTCCCGCATCACGCTGTCTTTAAGAAGGATCCTCAATCGACTAAACAGCGAATCGTCTTTGATGCCTCCTCAAGGACTCGCAACGGACAATCTTTAAACGACATTCTTTGGACTGGGCCGACCCTGCAGAACGACATGTCGACAATTCTACTCAATTGGCGGAAATATCGTTCGTTTTCACGGCGGATATACAGAAAATGTATAGCTGTACCGAAGTGCACCCGGAATACGCCCAATATTAGCGGATTTTATGGCGGGAAGCGGATGGATCCATTCAATGTTTATGCTTTGTCAAAGCTAACATTTGGAACGGCTTCTGCACCCTTCACGGCCATCAGGGTCATTCAACAGCTAGCGAGGGATGAGCGGCGTTCATTTCCTAAGCGGAAGAAGTTTTGATCATATATTAGGACGACATTCTGTCCGGAGGGCATACGGTAGAAGAGACGCAGGATAAACGGACACAGGTAGAGGGTGCTATAAAACCCGCTCGCCCGTAAATGGTCCAGCAACGATGCGAGTATTGTCCGCTCGATTCCGATAGGACCATCATTGCAGTCGGACACCTTTAAACTGGGACACTACGCATCCTATTAAGCGGTAGAAATGTATTACTTTTCTAGCTTTTAGAAAGTATTCTTTCATCCAAAATGCCTAATGCAACAATCTTCGGCAACTTCCTCTTGCCCCACCGCCTCACCTCCTCTCCACGCTATATGGAGTAAAACGGGTCCCCCACATATTACCAAGTGCACCCTGTGTTCTGCGAACAGCAACAACACCCAGCAGGGCCTGACGCGTTACCAGACTGTTCGCTTTTCTACGACTAGCAACATCACCGTAGCCCCACCACTGAGATAATCCACATCTGGCCAATCACCAGATCGGTCGAAAAACTTACAACGATTACTGAAACTAATACGAGAAATTTAAACATAAACGATCCCCAAATTCGATGACGACCATAGGCATTTCAAAACGGACACGAATTGGACAATGGAACGTTAGAGCTCTAAGAGAACCATCTAGGTTAGCACAGTTCGAGGCGGAGATGGAGAAACTCCACATTGCAATAGCTGGAATCAGCGAGATGAGGTGGATGGCAGTGGGGAAACAACAACATCAGATAGCAATCTAGTCCTACACAGTGGCAACAGTGACGGCAGCAGATATGGAGTGGGAATTTTCGTGTCCAAGCGCATAAAGAAGGCACTGGTTTCCTGGGAACCCATTTCTGATAGAATCATGACCGCCAGGTTCAGATGTAGAGCTAGATATATAAACATCACTCAATGCTATGCCACGACGGAAGACGCAAACGACGACACCAAGGACGACTTCTATACTGCCCTTACAGCAACCCTCAACAAGTTACGGCAAGTGACATTAACATCCCTCATGGGTGACTTCAATGCAAAAAATTGGCCCCAACAACACCGGACTAAGATCTGTCATGGGCCAGCATGGAACTGGGACTCGCAACGATAACGGAGAGAGATTAGTGGAACTCTGCCAGCTATTCCAACTGGTCATCGGTGGCACATTATTTCCACACAAAGATGTCCACAAATACTCCTGGACATCTCCAAGTGGTAATACGCGCAACCAGATCGACCACATATGCATTAGCAGGAAATGGAGACACTCGCTACTGGACGTACGGAACAAAAGGGGAGCAGCCATAGACAGTGATCATGAGTTGGTCATTGGAGACCTTTCAATAAAGCTCAACCGCAACCACTCAAGACCACTGGCAACAGCCAACACCGGCGTGCGCCCCCCCTGAACCGGCACCTCCTTAGCGACTCTACTCTGAAGACGAGAATGACGTCCACGCTGCGAGAACAGCTGATCCCCTAGAAGACCACCCATGGGAGTACACCTGCAGACAACTAAGGACCACGGCGGAGGAAATACTTGGCCTGCAACAACGCGGAAGAACGGACTGGATATCTGAAGGGACCTAATTAGAAGGAGGAACCACCTGAAGCCTCTGGCGGACCAGCTCATGCAGTACCGTGAGGAGTATCGCGGACTATGCCAGAGCGGTGAAAAGGTCGGCCAGAAAGGACAAAAGAGCACAGCTGGATAGACTTGCGGCAGACGCAGAACGAGCAGCCGGCGAGAACAACATGCGCTCGCTATACCAGCAGATCTCACGGATCACAGGAACCCATCACAGACAGAACAAACCAGTTAGAGATCTAAAGGGTAACCTCTTATCCAATGATGACGCACAAATCCGAAGATGGCGCCAACACTTCATGGGAATTAGCCACACCACATCACCAAACGTGGCCATAGACTACAGGAGTGTTGTGCCGCCAAGTGGGAGTAGCAGGATACCCTCTGCACCCCCGAATGTAAGAGAAATCGTGAATGCAATAAAGAAGCTGAAGCACAACAGGGCAGCTGGCCGAAGACAACATACCAGCCGAAATGCCTTCAAGTTGACACCCAACTGATGGCTGAAACATTGCATCCACACTTCTCACGCATATGGGGAAGGCGAGACGGTCCAGACTCCTGGAAAAGCGGAATCATTGTGAAGCTTCCCAAAAAGGCGACCCTTAGTGACTGCAACAATTGGAGAGGGATAACACTGCTCAACACCAGCTACAAGATCTTAGCTACACTTCTGAACGAACGCCTCCAGGAAAAAATACGAGACGAACAGGCAGGCTTCAGACCACACAGGAGTTGCGTAGACCAGGCAAATACACTACGCATAATAACCGAGCAAGCTGTGGAATGGAGAGCCCCGCTTTACCTCCTGTTCATCGACTTCAAGAAGGCATTCGACTCAGTTGAAAGAGCAGCAATATGGCGAGCACTTGCAAGAAAAGGAGTACCTGCAAACCTCATCGCCATCATCAAATCGATGTATGACGATGCAACCTGGCGGTACTGCACAATGGAAAAACTAGTGCACCTTTCCAGATGAACACCGGAATTCGGCCAAGGATGCCCGCTGTCACCACTCCTCTTCAACATCGTAGTCGACGAGTTAATGAGCGAAGTATGCTCTTCCAAGCGCGGAATTTCGTGGAACCTCACCAGACACCTTGAGGACTTGGACTACGAGACGACATATTGTCTCATATCGCACAGACTCGCGACATACAGAGGAAAAGTGATAACCTCGTCAGAGAGCCAGCCAGCGTCGGACTCGAGATAAATGTACCAAAAACAAAAGCTATGCGTTTCAACCACTCCAACCAAGGAAACATCAAACCTACATGGGAACCCAATCGAGTTCGTCACCAGCTTCCCATACTTTGGCATTCTGGGGTTAGTGGGGGTATTCTGGCCAAACAGAATAGCCGACACAGAGCTGTGGCGCGTTACGAGAGAGCCCTCGATGGGACGACGAAGGTTTCTAATGCCCTTGCGGGAGGTGGCAAGCATTCGGGACAGCTTGCTTAGGAATCGACGATATAAGCATACGCGGTGGATTCATATTATTGCCCCGACCAAAAAGAAGACAAAGTTTCTGATTTAAACATCTTTATTCGTGACGCTTCACAAAGAGAAATCCTGTGATTCTCGCCTTCAGATGCGCGTCGTCGCTCCTTCGTCGTCCTTCTTCGCCCGTCCTGCGTCGCTCTCGACGGAGTATCCGTGCCGGCTCGACTGGGGCTTAGGATGTTATGGGTACAGGGTGTATCGTCCGTGAGAAAAAGCTAGCACTTCTCCCCGAACCACCTTTGCCGACCAAAGTCTTCACCGTCCCTTTTTGCGTATGCCAGGCACCCTCACCTTTGCCAAACCACCTGCAGGCTCGACCGGGCTTAGGAGGTTATGGGCAGGGTGTATCGTCCGTGAGACAAGCTGCGCTCCTCCCCGAACCACCTTTGCGACCAAAAGACTCCACCGTCCCTTTCTGACCACGCTAAGGTTTCTGGTGTTTGCTTGTCCTTTTGCGAGATCCTCTTCGGATGCCCGCTTCCGGCGCTCGCTTGTACTGCTCAAACTGTTCACTATTCCGCTGTCGACCTCCGCGTACTTTCACTGATCACTTGACTGTATGCTCTCCGCGCATTATTCCTGATTGACTGTGTGGCTGAGGGCTCTCCCGCACCTTTCTCATTGACTGTCTGTATGGCCCTCCGCGCATTTTCTCATTTACTGTCCAGAGCTGCGCCTGCGCCGTCTCTTTAATAGATCGCGTGAAATCCCCGCTATTCCCTTCTTGCGCACGGCTCGCCCGGCTACAACTCATCCCGTTAGTTCACGGTGCGTTCTCTTTATGGCTCGTCCAAAGTCCATACCCGTTACCGTACGACCTCTGTGCCCTTGGCGTTCGAGTTCACGGTTTTTCCCGCTTTGCCGGGTCTAGTCCATATTTACAATTTGACCTGACCGCCCTTGACTCCTCTCGCATTCCAGCCGTCTTCTCTGTTGCTAGGCCGATATCCTGCACACGGATTTGTGGGGAGTTTTAAGACTCCTCACATCTCCCCCCTTCTTCGGAAGTTTTTAACAGATGTTGTTCCCGCGGTCCTCCTCTTCGATGTCTTCTTGCATAGGCAGCTTCCTCGTTCCTCCTCTCGTCGACCCTGCCCCCTTCATTCTCAGCCTATTAGACCCCGTCGTTTAGAGTCTTGACTTGGCATCTCGAACATCCTTGCGCCTTCCTGATCGCAGCCTTGGCGTCTCAGCCTAGTTGACCCTGTCTTTTAGCATCTCGACGTGGCATCTTGATCCTCGCATTGTTCCTGACTCCTCTCGTCGACCTGCGCCTCCATGATCTCAGCCCGCAACCTTAGCCGAGTAGACCTTGGCGTTGAGCATCTCGAACTCGGCATATCGATCCTTCCTTTTCAGCTTCCTTTATCTGTTGCCGTCTGCTTCTCGTCACCAGCTCTGTATTTGAACTTCTTTCCTTCTCATCACCTTTCGTCTCTGGGAAACTCCACCGATACTCACCACGATCGAGTTATCGATACTGGTGACCGGCGTTGCCACTTCCTGTTCCTATCGATATTGTAACGTCGTGCCGATTGCACGATCGAGCTATCGATATTGGCGACCGGGCGTTGCCTTTTCCTGTTCCTATCGATATTGTCACGTCGTGCCGATTGCGCGATCGAGTTATCGATATTGGCGACCGGCGTTGCCCCTTCCTGTTTCTATCGATATTGCGATGTCGTGCCGATTACTGTCAATAGTCTGACTGCGTGTTAAAATCAATGTAAATTCCAGTATTTTTGTTCCCTAAACGATCTCACTATCGGTCGACCGCTATTATCGTAACGCCCCCATCCCGATTTTCTTCGCACGTGGTTCTGGGTTGCAGCTCAATGAGGTAAGTTTTACGGCTTTTGTGTAAAATCCGCCATATTTACTCATCCTCTTTTTTGGTTTTTAGCTCTACCAACTCGATAAATGCCCCTTCATGCTCCATGGTTCCTCCGGGACCTGGGGTCAGCATTTTTCCGGCTGCTTGCAGCTTGTTAGGCCTTGTACTTCATACAGCTCTCGCAGTTCCGCACGTACTCCTTACGTCCGGTGCATTCCTGCTGCTCCCCCGGGTGCCCTTTTTCCTTCGCCTTATCCTGTGGCTGGTTTCCTGAAGCGGTTGTCTCGACAGGGCGTCCGCGACGATGTTTAGCTGCCCTTTCTATACGAGATTTCAAAAATCGTATTGTTAGAGCTCCAGTGCCCACCTCGCGATCCCTTCCGGACGGCTCTCGATGCTATTTCAGCCACTTCAGGCCATGTGATCTGTTATCACTTTGAAATGGTAGCCTTCCAGGAATGGTCTTTTTTTTCTGACAGCCCACACTATTGCTAAACATTCCTTCTCTGTTGCAGAGTAATTCTTTCCCGCTTCGTTCAGCGCTTTCTGGAGTCGGATATGACCCCTCGCATTGCTCGGAGTGCTGTGTGAGGATAACGCCCAGCCCGTAGTCGCTGACGTCCGTCTGTAGCACGAATGTCCTTGCGAAATCGGGGCATGCCAGGATCGGTCGGCGACCAACCTGGTTTTGACGGCCTCGAATGCTTCTTTGGGGCGTCTGTCCACTTCCACCTTGCCTGTTTCTTGAGGTGTGCGTTTCAGCGTTGTACCAGCGTTCGGTCAGGTACGCACAACACCACTCCTAGTACTGTCGCAGCTCCTTCACGTTTCCCGGGGGCTTCAGCTGTGCTATTGCCGCTACTTTCTCCAGATCCGTTTCGATACCTTGATCCGTCACGCGGTGACCCAAGTATTGTAGCTCCTTTCTAAAGAACTTGCACTTATCCGCGTTTACTTTCAGGTTTTCCGCCCTTGGCCTCCGGAAAACGTCTTTCAGGTTGCGTATGTGTTCTTGTAGTGTCCGTCCGATTACAATTATGTCATCCTGATACCTGGTCCAACGCCCGCTGAACGTTGCCGATGCGGAGTGCAGTCCGAATGGAAAACGTCTTTCAGGTTGCGTATGTGTTCTTGTAGTGTCCGTCCGATTACAATTATGTCATCCTGATACCTGGTCCAACGCCCGCTGAACGTTGCCGATGCGGAGTGCAGTCCGAATGGCATCACTTTCCACTGAAACAGGCCGTTTCCCGGACCGTAAATGCCGTATATTGCCGACTTGCCGCTGCCAACGGAATCTGCCAGTACCCGTCCTTCAAATCCAGGCTGCTTCTGTACTTCGCCTCCCTTAATTGATCCAGAATGTAATTGATCATTGGCATTGGGTACGCGTCTTTCGCGGACTTTGCGGTTATTTGGCGGAAATCCACACACAACCTCCATTGACCCGTCTTCTTTTTCACCATCACTATGGTGAACCCTTTCTGTAACAACTCGTCGACCTTGGCGTTGATCTCCACCTGAATCTTCGGGTTCTTCGGGTAGTAGCGCTGTTTGACCGGTTGATCGTCTTTTATCGTGTGAACCGCCACCGTTGATGTCCCTTGTACTCTTCCCAACTCTGCTAACTCTGACTTCAGGAAGCCGTCAATATCCTCCTCCGCGAAGTCTGTCGAAGTCTCCACGATTGCCACTGACAGCTTCTCGCGTGGACTGCTTAGAACCGCCTGTCCCACTGTTATCGTTACGCTCAGTCCCGCGCACTCCATCCTGGCACCAACTTTCGTTAGGAAATCCCAACCCAGAACTAGAGCGTCGATGATGTTATAGAGGATTAGCAGTTGCATTTTTACGGTCCTCTATCCAAGTCCTATGTCCACTTCGAGCAGCGATGTGATCTCCTCATACCGTCCATCAGCCATCCGCACTTCTCTCCCCGTGGATACGACCTCTCCCGCCACCCGAAACCTGTCCGCCAACTCTTCGCTAATAAAACTCGCTGTGGCTCCGGTGTCCATCGTGGCCTTAACTTCCATTCCGTCCATGAGCACTGTGGCGGACAGTTGCCTTTCTTCCGCCTTCAGCTTGCCCATTAATTTTGAGGGACAGCACCTTGCGAACCCTGGCTGCCCCTCTGAGACTGGGGTCGCGTGGCGTTTTCCGATCTCGGGCAGCACTCTCGGTCCTCGGGCGATTCTCCCGCACGATCAGCTTTTGATCGGTCGGTTCCGGCACTCCCGCAATCAGTGATCCTGGCTTCCGCACCTATGGCAGGCTTGTGCTGGGTTTAACACAACCCCCCGCCGCACCGGGTCTGGCCCTCGCCCGTTCGTTTCGTGCCTCGACGGTCTCGTGGTGTCCTCTTGGCACCTTCTGCACACCGCGTTTTGTTCCCCTCTTAGAAAATCCCACTGGTGGCGGGCTCTGTGGATCCGCTCTGACTCGAATCGTTCCCTTTGGGTGTCCAGTTCCTCGAACTCATTGGCCAGGGCCATTAGGGCATCCAGGTGCCGGCACTCGTACGGGCGGACAAACATTCGCAGAGCTGGTGTGCTGTTCTCCATTATCCTCTCCAGGGTCTCTTTCTGGGATATTCCCAAGGGCCGCATTAGGGTCTGCATGTCCACCATGTAATCTTTGAAGCACTCGCCATGCCGCTGCTTCCTCTGCCTGGCCTGGTCTGCCAGCTTCGTCAGGTAGATTTTCTGGAAGCTTTGGATAATTCTGCCCATGTCTTCCAGAAACTGTTGTTGGCGATGAACCACTTTAGGGCCCTGCCCTTCAGCAGTTTCGGCATCGCTCGTGCGATTTTGGTTGATATCCAGACCGTACGTCATTGCTGACCACTCCACCTGCTCCAGGAACTCTAACGGCTTGTCGTGACCGTCGTACCGGAAGCTCCACTCACGCACCTGCTTCGCCACCTTCGCGTAATCTTGAGGGGCTACTCTTGCGTTGTCTCGCCGGTCGCGGCCGTTCACTCCCGACCACCTGTCTTTTGAGTCTGTTCCGCTGGCCTCCATCATGCTGTAGAAATCAAGGCTCCTCATTGTTTTTGTGACTCGGACCACCGCATTGAGCATTTTGATTTTGTTGGGAGAGTGTGAGGGTGTGTGCACAGCGCAGTTTATGTACATACAAAAAAAAAAATACCAAACAGCACTATGGAAAACGCACAGAAGAGAGAGTAAACAGAAAACAAAGACAAACAAAATAAATTGCTTAATAAATTTGTTTGAAATAGTGAAAAAATCCAAAGAGAATTACTCGCGAAGCGAACGAAATTTTAATAATTTTATTCAAAACCACCGGTTTTTGCAAAAGCAAAAATTAATTCGGAGCACAGAAAAAACAGGACTGGTCGCTTTAAAGTCAGAAGACGATTGTCCTTAAGGACTTCGGATACCACAGTCTACTAAAGATCTCCTTCACTGCTTCTACTAAGGTTGCAGGAAATATTATGTTAAGGAATTTATGTTCCATATATTGCGAGAAGTGTTAATAAAGACCAGTACGTACTAATTATTGTGCCGTTTCATCTACTCGTTTAAAAAGAGATTGTTTTGCATTCTCAATTAAGTAGAATGAGACAATTTTTTCAGATCCCGGCTTTGCCAATACTTGCAGTAGTTTACTAGAAGCGTTCCCTCTTAACTTCTTTTTTAAATGGAACCTTACTGTTGCTACTTCTTATCTGGGACCAGGCTAATAGATTAGATTTGGTACCCGAGTCGATAATCAGAGGCATCTTACAGCCTCCCACTTAAAATGTATATATGTATTCCTGCATATGTACATAGCCGCTCTGTGGCGACCGGGATTGCCAACAACCAAACATCGGAAGTGCAACCACGCTACATTGACCACTGGCGGGCGCTGATGACATTTGAGCGGTTGACAGGTGATGCTAGTACATTCTAGCACCGACGACCGAGCGACACGGTGTGCCAAGGGCAGGACAACTAATTATCCGCTATATCCACATATCCTCGTGAAGAAATTACTCTTTACAATCCTAGCAGCTGCTAAGTAAGAGAGACACTCATTAGCAACCAAAGAAAGCCAAACAAAATAAAGAGTTTTAAGGCCGAGTACGCATCACAAGCTCTAATGAGAGAAGCTGTGTAATGGTACAAGCCAAAGCATATTAGGAATAGCTAAATAGTGTAAAGGCCCTGTACGCATCACAAGCTCTAATGGGAGAAGCTAATTCTAAAACCCAAGCATATTAGGAATAGCAAAATAAAGAGTTTTATGGCTGGGTACGCATTACAAGCTTCAAAGAGAGAAGCTTAGGAATGGTACAAGCCAACGCATATTGAGGCGTCGTACTTAGCTTGTTATCCAGCTTAAAAGAGAGGAGCTGAGTAGTGGTACAAGGCAAACAAAAAAGTTTATTAATTATAATACATATATAAAAAAATATTAATAATATAAAGGTCGATCGGAGCAGACTAGGCTGCCCTCCACAAGCAAAGAATGAAAAACAACACAACGAAAACAACTAAACCCCAAATGTAAATTGGGGATATTATTGAACTGAAAACCGATTCAATGCTAGGCGATCGACAGGGCGATCCTCCGAAGTGCAAAGGGCGTTTACAATATACCTCGAGGCCGAGGGTATTGAAACCGAAAAGCAGAAGCTACTACCCTTGGGGGGAGTTCAACTACAGTCAGTAGCATTTTCTTTATCTATTTCGAGGCCTGACACCTTTAGACACGGAGAGCTTTACGGATTTCTTGCTGCGACTCCGTCAGCAAATGCGAAGATGTACGTTCGGATCTTTAAAATCGGAGGTTGAGGACTTGCCTTAAAGATAAAATCATACATGTATGGGCACCTCTAGACCTCAAGAAAAGATTCCTGGGAAAGGAAAACTTACTAGAAGAAGTGATCAAAGCGTGTCAGGTTGAGGAACAGATCAACAAGGAATCAAAAGCAGTGACATCAAGACCAGAGTGGGAATGTTCCCAATGACCCATCATGGCCGGCAAGAAATGTCACCTGCAATAAATTCTCGAAGGGTGGACACTTCGCCAGGAAATGCCGAACTAACCTGAACGGCGGATTCCCTATGTCCGACAGGAGCAACCTGAAAAGGCCTCGTACGGATATACGCCGCGTGGAGGAGGAGGCACCCAGCCCCAAAATTATAAAAATCACTGATTACTGCATTAAAGTATCAAGCGAAGATGAAGAGGAGTTGATGCAATGCCAAGTGGGAGGATGCGAAATTTCCCTAAACATTGACTCGGTCTGCAAATTTAACCTAATTAGCCACGAGGACTATACTCAGTTGGTAAAGGAAACAGCCACAGGCTTTAACGTAAGAACCCACTCGGAAAAGCAATTCCGAGCATATGCCTCTAATAAAGTCATGGAAAAACTCGGAGAAGCCCTGTGTCGAGACATAATATAACCTGTGACGGGCCCAAGCCCGTTTATGTGTCGACATGCGACTGGCAAACAAAACATTCCTACGGGAATGACCAGACTCAAGGAGGCTAAGCTCTGCGCACGCCTAGACCTTAAGGACGCTTATCAACAGGTGGCCCTTGATGAACCGAGCCGGGAGATAAAAACGTTTATAACCCCAAGAGGAATTTTCCGATATAAGCGTCTGATGTTTGGAGTAAACGCTGCTCCTGAAATTTTTCAACGCTTTCTCGAGCAGATGTTATCTACAGTACCTAGCGCTATAAACTTCATCGATGACATTATCATCTTTGGCGTGCCTCGAAATCGACAGCGCAAGATCTTCCAGGAAAATAATGTTCTACTGAAGAGAGAGAAGTGCGTCTGAAAAACAAACAAATTAAAATTTCTCAAACGTATCTTATCTGACAAATGAATAGAAGTCGATCCCGAGAAAATTTACGTTATACGATCTTTCACAGACCTAAAGAACATAGAGGAAACATGGCGTTTTCTCGGTCTGGTAACCTACGTCGGGTGGCTGCTGCGACTCCAAGCATATAGGTTCACCGTTATCTATAAATCTGGAAAAGACAACATATCACATACCCTGTCTCGACTTTGTCAACTGCCTACGGTAGAACCAACCGATCTTAGGAATACAGCATCCTACGCCTTGTGCAGACCGCTCTCCCAAGATCTATGACAGTCCCTTATATAGCTGAGTCTTCCAAGAGGGATGAAGAGATTATAGACGCAATCAGTTGCCTTGAGAACGACTACTGGAAGCCCGATACATTAAAAAACCTCTACCCGTTTCGGAACGAGTTCTGAGCGGTTGGCCCGATCCTTTTGGAGGGAAACCGTATAGTCATTCCAACATCTTTGAAAGTAAGAATACTGGTGTTAGCCCACGAAGGACATCAGCATGAAACAGCAATGCAACGCCGCCTGAGGTCCAAAGAATGGTAGTCACAGATCGATAAAGATTCAGAGAAATTCGTTAAAACTTGTAGAGATTGCTGCATGGTATCGCGAGATATCTGGCCAGCCCCACTGGCCCGTGGATATGGGTGGCTTCAGATTGGCTAGGCCCTTTACCCAACAATAAATATGTTATGGTCTTTATTGACTATTTCTCACGGTATATGGAGCATAAGTTTCTTAAAACCATATCTTCCACGACCCTGTTAGAGGCAATGAAAGAGATATTTTGTAGACTGGGATATCCTGAGTACCTACGGACGGATTTTGGTCGCCAATACGGTAGCGAGAAGTTCTCTTACAGCAAGACGTGCGGCATTCAACAAGTTATAACACAACCGTATTGGCCGCAAGCAAACGAGGAAGTTGAAAACATGAACAGAGCCCTTGTAAACCGCCTAAAAATAGCAATGGGAAAAACTGCAAAGAGGAAATCCAAAAATTTGTCCTCATGTACAATGTAAACTCACATGGAACAAAAGGGGCAGCGCCCAAAAAACTTATGTTCAACAGGGTTATCCGTGACAAAATATCAGGCATCGGGGAGATGTACGTGCGAGCCTTGGACTTTGGGGAATGAAATAAAGACATAATTAAAAAATGTAAGGAAAAGCAGACAGCCGACAAAAAAAGATGGGCAAAGGAAATCGATATCGAAGTAGGCGATAATGCATTTTTGAAGAATGTAATGTTCCCGGACAAACTTACATCAAACTTAGACAAGACGGAATTTACTGTGTTAGGAAGACAGAAAAGGTCCCAGCCAACCAGCCGTATCCAGCCTCATGCCCAACGCCTCAGTCAGATGCCGGCCCAAAGGTATCATCACCTACTCCACGGGACACGGCACTCCAGCCCACCTCAGAATCCATCCCTACCCCTGACGCCGTTAAAGCTAAAACTCGTTAATAAAAGAGGGTTGTGGCGACCGGATTGCCAACAACCAAGCATCGGAAGTGCGACGACGCTACTGGCGGGCGCTGATGACATCTGAGCGGTTGACAGGTGATGCTACTACATGATAGTACGGACGACCGAGCGACACGGTATGCCACGGAAGGACTACTAATTATTCTAAGCGATATTAGTAATAAATTGACTTCGACCGAAAGCCCTAAAGTGTGTTTCATTCACTGAAGAAGCGGGTTATTACACGCTCGATAGGCTTTCAGAGACGCTTCACAGAATCCTTGATGCACTATGGTTACCTCAGGCTGATACCAGACCCATCTCGGAACGTGGATCTGGTTGAGGTCGGAATACTCATCTAAGAACGATTGCCTCATCTGAATCTGAATGGGAAGCTTATCGTTCCAGCCTAGGTCCTGCAACCAAATCTCATGCATGAACATTTTTGAACGGATGATGAACGAAGCGAGCCACCCGGCAGGATCAAAGAACCTAGAGATTTGGGAAAACACTTCTCGCTTAGTATGGAAGGTTTCCAAAGCTATTCCCGGAGCGACGAAGGACTTTGCCTTCCACCGAATACCGAGCGTCTTAACCGTACATTCGGCATCGATGTCGAGGAACTCGCTATGAAGGAGGTGCTCGGCCGGGACGTCCTTTAGTACGCCCTTGTGGTTTGATGTCCACTTTCTCAACGGAAACCCCTGGGAAATTGGCCCCGTTAGCGCAGACCAGAAAATAGTTTATTGACCCAGGAGCGAGCCGCAAATATTTTGTCGGGTACCGTCCATCATGATGGACGGTAAAATGGCAGCCCCAATCAATACATCAATTTGAGAGCTCTTAAAAAAGGTAGGATCTGCCTATCTGGTGTACCTGAGTCGCACCGGAAGCGAGAGAGAAGGTACCGGAAGCAAAATAGTTATACACCGCTGAAGTGCTTGATGCCGATGAATTTTTGCTGGAGGGTCTCGAAGGACGAGATTGCTGTGTTGGGGACGAGGAGATTGAGGAACTCCTTTGGGGGCCGCAGCAAGTAAAACAACTGTGTGTGCTCGTGCAGTCACGTACCTGATGGCCTCTCGCGAAACAATTTAGGCAGAGCTGCTTCTTTTTGATGTAGCCGGAACGCGTGTCAACTGACATTTGGAGAAAGCGCGGGCACAATCTTACCGGTTGGATCTCCTTAAAGCATAAGTCACACCCTTTCTGAGTAGTACTGACCTTTGTCCCGAAGGATTGGAGTTTTTTTTTTAACGGCCTGAGTCGGTTTCATATCCTCGATGGCCTCCTCTCGCTCAGGAAGGTGTTCTTTTTCTTCCCAAGCTGGGATTTCGGATTTGGAGGTTAAGGACTGTTACCATAAGGAGAGGGTCAACTTTGGCAGTTTGCTCGCGCAGAGGATAACCAACAGACATTCCCAGTGGTCAGTGGATTCGTGAAAATGGGCTAGCGTGGTTAAACACCTCTGAATCGTGGATTGCAGCTCCTTTAGAGATTCTTGGGATATCAAATTCAAGTTGAAAGGTAGCTTGAGTTGGCTGTTGATCTTCTAGCTTCAAAGCGAACGGTCGTGTTTTTTTTCTGCGCTCCGAATTTATTTTTGTTTTGCTAAATCCAACGGTGGAATTTAACAAATTATTTAATAATTCAATTTCATAATCCGTACTAGTTGAAGTGCCGTTCGTTTCGCGAGTGAATCTTTTGTGATATGTGCATTATTTTAATAAATTAATTCAATCTGTTCTCTTTCTGTCTTTGCGTTTTGTTTACTCTCTTTTTCGTGCGTTGTCCGTAGTGCTGTTTGGTGTTGTTTTTGTACTTAACTGCACGGTGCACCCGCTCTCTCGCTCTCCCACACAAAATCTTAAAGTGCACACTGCGCTCTTGCGGTACATTTTCTGATTTTGTCTTTTGGTACAGTGGTCAAAACCCAATTAAACATGGAAACCAATGTTGTCTGCTTCCAAAACAAATGCCGTCAGGTAATAAAGCCTGATCAGTCAAAAATGACCTGTTGGCTATGTGATAAAATGGTGCACACTAAGTGCGCTGGTTTTAACGGCCGAACAAGTGATGACCTAGCTAAAGGCCCTAATCTAAAATACTGTTGTGATACTTGCCTAGGAGTTGCGAATGAAATGCAACTCTTTATGCGCCAAACTAAAGGTGGCTTGAAAGGACTGATCAGCAGTTTTGGCGTGGCTAGAGATAGTTTTCGTCGAGCTAATGATCTTCTTTCTGCGCTTGATTCACAATTTAATAGCCTCAAACTATTAGAAGAATCTCCAAAGCGCAAGAAAGCCGCTGGTGGTAGGCTGCCTAAGGGGAATGCCCCGCAACCTTCGGCGAGTGATCAAACAGGACTCCACAGCTGATCAGTTGACGATCGCAGCAAACCCTCAAATGTTGCTTAGATCGGCAGCTAAAAAAGATTCGGTGCAATCCGATCAATCGGTTGTGGAGGGAGTCCAGCCTGGGATTGCTAATGATTCCGCTTTGTCCGCACTGGTTTCTCAACCGGTGATTCCACCCGTCCCGAATTGTTTACCACCACAAAGGAATATTGAGTCCGGACTACCGGCACAAGTTGGCACTTCAGAAATACAACCTGCAGTGCCAAAACCCCTCTCGGTGGTTCCACTAAAGAAACAAATTTTTGTTTCTCGGCTTTCCCCTGATCAAACATCATCTGATGTACTGTCTTATATACAAGACAAAACAAAAGCCGACAACATAAAAGTGGAAAAATTTAACTTTTCTTATGCTAGGGACATCTCATCTTTCAAGATAACTGTCCCAAATGAGCTATTCTCAACCATATGTTCTGGTGATTTTTGGCCGGAAAGTATGATTTTAAAGGAGTTTAAAGCTAAGATTAAAAATAGGATAAAAAGGCCCGTGGGAATTAAACTTCCCACAAGTGGCCAGATCACTGCCCCATCCTCCTCTACTACTTCTACTTCTTTATCTTCAAAAAACTAAAATCTAGTCTCACTATCTGTTATCAAAATGTAAGAGGCTTGTGTAGTAAGCTAACTAATTTGTATTCTAATAGTCTTTCCTTTGCATCCCATGTTATTGTGTTTACAGAGACTTGGTTAAAACCGGAGATACTTAACTCCGAAGTTCTCCCGGGGAGGTGGAGTCCTAATTGCTGTTAGGTCTACCCTCACGTCAGAGGAGGTATTTTTTGACGAGTTCCGTAACATAGAATTCTTATGCGTAAAGCTGTCATTTTCTGATAGCTATGTTTATTTTACGTGCTCGTACATTCCGCCGTCTTCTGAATTTCCCGAATATATTAACCATTTGTCCGCTATCCAATCCGTTACAAACAGACTGTCCGATAGAGACCAACTAGTTGTCCTGGGTGACTTTAATATACCAGACACTAAGTGGTCCACAGAGGAACAGTCGAATATTCTCCTGCCTATAGCACAGCATGACTTTATTGACGGCTTGCTTGACATAGCGTTGTCGCAAGTTAATTATATACGAAATTCTCTTGGTCGTTTATTGGATCTATGTTTTGTTTCAAGTCCTGAAAGTGTGTTTCTGACTAGAGTAGCACCTCTTAGTCAACCAGAGAATCCATACCATCCATCTTTCGAGGTGACAATCGACACAGGTACCGTAATAAAAGAGAGGCCAGAAAAGTCAACCAAACGAATTCATTGTTTTCGTAAGGCAAACTTTCAGAGGTTAAATCTTTTTATATCTGGCTTTAATTGGTCCGATCTATATTCTTGCAACATAATGGCCGATGCCATAGATATTTTTTATACTGAAATTAAATCATTTTTCAACTCTTGTGTTCCGATGTACTATCCGTCTACTTCTAACAAACCTCCTTGGTTTAATAAAGAGTTGACACATCTAAGAAATGTTATGTCCAGACTTTATATAAAATTTAAAAATACCGGTTCTCAATCTATATTTTCTAAATATGTAAGTGCTCGGTTAAATTTTACCGTGCTTAATGCTCAGTGTTATAAGAATTATTTAAACCGTTGTAAGTTCCAGTTCGCACAGGATCCCAAACAGTTTTATAATTTCGTTAACACTAAGCGCAAAACAAAAGGTTACCCTTCCTCGCTATTTTTTGAAAATACTTCGGTAACATGGGATCAGGCAATAGCCGATCTATTTGCCAAGTTTTTTCAAACCACATATTCTACGTTACCTCATTCCGAACGACCTTACTCTTACGCGGTATCAAAGTCAAATTTAATATTCTGTCCCACTTTAAACGAAAGCTCACTGCTTTATGATCTTCAGCGAGTTAAGCCTGTCTATTCGCCAGGTCCCGACGGAATTCCTGGCTGTGTGCTTAGCTTCTGTGCGGAAGCCTTGTGCAAACCTTGTAACGAACTGATTTTCTTATTTCTGCTCGCTACGAAATGCAACGGCTAGCTCAGAGAGTTTGTTTGTTCGTCCCACCAAATTTATGATTTGTGTGATTGCCCGACCAAGGAGAAGACAGATTTTCAGATTTAAACCACTTTTATTTAGCGTCACTTGCTGAACAGGATTCGGTGATTCTCGTCGTTGGATGCACGTCGTTGCTCCTTCGTCGTCCTTCCGTCGTACGCCTGCGTCGCTTCCGACGGGGATCCGTACCGGCTCGCCTGGGGCTTAGGATGTTATGGGGCAGGGTGTATCGTCCGTGAGATAAGCTAGCGCTCCTCTCCGAACCACCGTGCGACCACTGACTCCACCGTCCCTTCCTGCGTGTGCCAGGCACTTGTTGCCCTCGCCAAGGGATAACCTGCAGGCTCGACCGGGGCTTAGGATGTTATGGGGCAGGGTGTATCGTCCGCAAGATAAGCTGGCGCTCCTCTCCGAACCACCGTTGCGACCACTGACTCCACAGTCCCTTTCTGACCACGCTAGGTCCTGGTGTTTGCTCGTCCTTCGCTGGTCTTCACGTGCGGCGATCCACTCTGGATGTCCGCTTGTCGCACTTGTGTTCCCGTTGTTTCACTGTCACTCGGTATGACTCTTCGCGTACTTCTTAACTGTCCGTATGGCTGTATGGCCCTTCGCGTACTTCTTCTTGACTGTCCCTGTGTGGCACTTCCTGAACCTGTTCCGACCGTCTGGTCGCACGCCCGTGTCCGGACAGAGCGCCTCGCGCCCGTACTCTGCGCTTGCACGTATGACCCACGCGTGTTTAACTGACTGACTGTCCCGAGCTGCGCCGGCGCCGTCCCTTATATCGGCTGCGGAATCCCGTTGTTTCCCTTTTTGCACACGGCTCGCTCGGGTACAAGGTCCAACCATGTCCCGTTAGTTCACGGTGCGTCCTCTTTGTGCCTGTCCAAAGTCCGCACCGTTACCGTATGACCTCTACGCCCTTGGCGGGTTTGAGTCCAAGGTCCAGCGCGGTACCGTTAATTCACGGTCTCTCCGCTTTGCCGGGGTCCAAGGTCCATTATTTACCGTTTGACCTGACCGCCCTTGGCTCCTCTCGCATTCCAGCCGTCTTCGCTGTTGCTACGCCGATCTCCTGCACCCGGATTTGTGGAGAGTTTTAAGACTCCTCACATCTCCCCCTTTCTTCGGAAGATTTAAAAAGAATGTTGCTTCCGGCGGTCCTCTGCTTCGGTTCCTCCTTGCATAGGCAACTTCCTCGATCTCCTCTATTCGACCCTGCGCCCTCTGTTCTCAGCCTGGCAGTCGCAGCTTATTAGACCCCGTCGTTCAGCGTCTTGACTTGGCATCTTGAACATCCTTGCGCCTTCCTTATCGCAGCCTTACGTCTCAGCCTATTCGAGCATCTCGACGTGGCATCTTGATCCTCAATGTTCCATTCTCCTCACGTCGACTGCGCCTCCTTGATCTCAGCCCGGCAGCCTCAGCTAGTAGACCCTGTCGTTCGACGTCTCGACTCGGCATCTTGATCTTTGCGCCCTTCTCCAGCCTCCTGTATCTGTTGCCGTCCGCTTCTTGTCACCAGCTCCGCATTTAAATTTCCCGCCTCTTCATCTCTTCACATCCCTGGCAACTTCACCGATACTCACCATGATCAACTTATCGATGTTGGCGACCGCGTTGCCACTCCGATTCCTACCGATGTGTCCCATCGCTGATGCGCGGTCGAGTTATCGATATTGGCGACCGGCGTTGCCACTTCCTGTTCCGATATTCCGATTCGTGCCGATTGCTGCCAATAGTGTGGCAGCGTGTGAAAATCAATATAACATCCAGTATTTTTATTCCCTATCGATCTCACTATCGATCGACCGCTATTATCGTAGCCCCCCATCCCGATTTTCTCCAGTGTTTTGATGCCACAGCTGATTGCTTTGTTTCCATCCAAAGAAGCTTTATGGTGTCATCCTTGCATCCTGATGTTGGGGACCACGCTGGTACGTCCCTTCTTGTTCCGGGAGTCCATACTGCGCAGCACGTGCCCCCCTCGCTACCGCACCTGCGGCATCCTCGCGCCGACCGTTGCTGGCGGTGTTTCCGCACCTTCCTACCAAGGTGGGCTGTGTCGTGACCACCATCCTCCTGTGTGCCAATCCACCCGTGATTACCTCAGATGCCGATGCTCAACGATTCGCTAAGAAAGCCTCCTCCTCCACCGTCGCCTCTACCACGACGATGCCATCCTGGCCTCGCCATACGGATTTCTCGTCCGGATTTCCAGAGCCGGTCTCCCGCACCTCCGGTTGTCGCTCGTTGCGAGCTGCTCCTCCTGGCCTCCGCCCCGCGCTCGAACTCCTCCTTCTAAACGTCGGTTGGGCCTTACGATACCCTGTATCGTCTTCCCCTTCCTCTTCTAAGAGACTGTCCTTCAGCTCTGCCTCCAAACCCCGTGCTTCAGGTGTCTTTAACCTGAGGCTCCTCCTCCCTCCTTGTTGGCTTCTTGACCAGGATTTCCACGCCGGTCTCCTTCCACGATTTCACCATCTTCCCTCTGTTCTTTTGGCCAGGACAATCACGTTGGGCGCCAGATGTAACGAACTGATTTTCTTATTTCTGCTCCGCTACGAAATGCAACGGCTAGCTCAGAGAGTTTGTTTGTTCGTCCCACCCAAATTTATGATTTGTGTGATTGCCCGACCAAGGAGAAGACAGATTCTCAGATTTAAACCACTTTTATTTAGCGTCACTTGCTGAACAGGATTCGGTGATTCTCGCCGTTGGATGCACGTCGTTGCTCCTTCGTCGTCCTTCCGTCGTACGCCTGCGTCGCTTCGACGGGGATCCGTACCGGCTCGCCTGGGCTAGATGTTATGGGGCAGGGTGTATCGTCCGTGAGATAAGCTAGCGCTCCTCTACGAGCCACCGTGCGACCACTGACTCCACCGTCCCTTCCTGCGTGTGCCAGGCACTTGTTGCCCTCGCCGAAGGATAACCTGCGGGCTCGACCGGGCTTAGGATTTATGGGGCAGGTGTATCGTCGCGAGATAAGCTGGCGCTCCTCTCCGAACCACCGTTCGACCACTGACTCCACCGTCCTTCTGACCACGCTAGGTCCTGGTGCTTGCTCGTCCTTCGCTGGTCTTCACGTGCGGCGATCCACTCTGGATGCCCGCTTGTCGCACTTGTGTTCCCGTTGTTTCACTGTCACTCGGTATGACTCTCGCGTTCTTCTTAACTGTCGGTATGGCTGTATGGCCCTTCGCGTACTTCTTCTTGACTGTCCCTGTGTGGCACTTCCTGAACCTGTTCCGACCGTCTGGTCGCACGCCCGTGTCCGGACAGAGCGCCTCGCGCCCGTACTCTGCGCTTGCACGTATGACCCACGCGTGTTTAACTGACTGACTGTCCCGAGCTGCGCCGGCGCCGTCCCTTATATCGGCTGCGGGAATCCCGTTGTTTCCCTTTTTGCACACGGCTCGCTCGGTACAAGGTCCAACCATATCCCGTTAGTTCCGGTGCGTCCTCTTTGTGCCTGTCCAAAATCCGCACCGTTACCGTATGACCTCTACGCCCTTGGCGGTTGAGTCCAAGGTCCAGCGCGGTACCGTTAATTCACGGTCTCTCCGCTTTGCCGAGGTCCAAGGTCCATTATTTACCGTTTGACCTGACCGCCCTTGGCTCCTCTCGCATTCCAGCCGTCTTCGCTGTTGCTACGCCGATCTCCTGCACCCGGATTTGTGGGGAGTTTTAAGACTCCTCACAACCTCTACTAAAACTGTTTAACTTATCTCTAGAATCTACACAGTTCCCCCAAATATGGAAGGAGTCCTTTGTGATCTCTCTCCATAAAAAAGGTAGCAAATCGGATGCAAGCAATTACAGAGGAATCTCCAAATTGTCTGCTATCCCTAAGCTTTTTGAAAACGTTATCACTCCTCATTTGCAGCACCTTTGTAGGTCAATTATTTCACCATGTCAGCATGGTTTCATGAAACGCAGATCAACAACTACTAACCTTCTGGAGCTAACCTCCTTCGTAGTACAGGGTTTCAAAAATAATCTTCAAACAGATGTCATATATACGGATTTTAGTAAAGCATTCGACTCTGTTAATCATTCACTTTTAATAAAAAAACTTGATTTATTAGGTTTCCCTGTTGATCTCCTAAATTGGATTCTAAGTTATCTGAATGGCAGGACGCAACGGGTCCTCTTTAAAAATTCTCTTTCTTGTATTCTCCGAGTCACATCCGGCGTCCCACAAGGGAGCCACCTAGGTCCGCTCCTTTTTACCTTATTTATTAACGACCCCCTTAATAATAAATCATTCGCGTGTACTAATGTACGCTGATGATGTAAAATTATGCTTGCAATATAAGGACATTTCTCGCCATTTGGACTTACAATCCGATCTAGATTGCTTTCAAACATGGTGCCGTGATAACGTATTAAACTTAAATGGTTCTAAGTGTAAAGTTATGACCTTTTGTCGTGCCAACTCAATGCACGCAACTTACACTTTAAGTGGGTGCTCTTTGGACAGAATAACACATGTTGATGATCTTGGTGTTCTTCTGGACCATAAACTTAAATTTTCAGACCATATTTCGTCTATTGTCAATAAGGCCAGGGGTGTGCTTGGTTTTATAAAACGGTGGTCAAAGGAATTTGATTTATTTATTAACGACCTTCCCTTAATAATAAATCATTCGCGTCTACTAATGTACGCTGATGATGTAAAATTATGCTTGCAATATAAGGACATTTCTCGCCATTTGGACTTACAATCCGATCTAGATGGCTTTCAAACCTGGTGCCGTGATAACGTATTAAACTTAAATGGCTCTAAGTGTAAAGTTATGACCTTTGGTCGTGCCAACTCAATGCACGCAACTTATACTTTAAGTGGGTGCTCTTTTGACAGAATAACACATGTTGATGATCTTGGTGTTCTTCTGGACCCTAAACTTAAATTTTCAGACCATATTTCGTCTATTGTCAATAAGGCCAGGGGTGTGCTTGGTTTTATAAAACGGTGGTCAAAGGAATTTGATGATCCTTACATGACCAAAACCTTATTTATTTCTCTAGTCCGTCCGATCCTCGAGTATGGATCAACTGTTTGGAGTCCACAATATGAAGTTTACTCAGACCGCATTGAATGGGTTCAAAAGAACTTCTTACTTTTTGCCTTACGGCGCCTTAATTGGGATGCAAACCTTAGATTACCTCCTTCTTCGAGTAGATTAATGTTAATTAACTTACCCTCCTTAGCTAACCGTAGAACGATGCTTGGAACTGTCTTTATTTTTAACCTTATTCGTGGTGTAGTGGATAGTCCCGACTTGGTTAGTCGGCTAAACTTCACTGTTCCAAGCAGATTTACTAGAAATTACGTACCTCTAATTTGAAATCATTGTAGATCTAACTATGAGTTGCATGATCCCTACAGAGTATTATGTTCTGACTATAATAGATTCTATCCTATTATCTCTAATTCTGACTCTCTGCCGTTTTTAAAGCGATCAATACTAACGTACTTAACGAATTCTTAGATATTACTACTAGCATACATATATTTCCTCGTCCTTTACTGTCTTCTATATCGCGTCTATCTTCCGCGATTCGAGCCGTACGATGCACGGCAGCGCCCCTCGGTCGGTTGGGCGGGAGGAGTGGCCGTGGGACTCGCGCGTAAAAAAAAAAAAAATTAACTAAAAGTCATTTGCTCTGGAACTGATCTTGAAGCGCTTCCCACGCCGAAGCGAACCCATCATTCGTTAAAGGGATTTGGATACGATGGCTTTTGCCGCCCCGCTTGTTTTTGTGGGGAGACGAAACAGCTGACCGGTGTCAGCCTGGGGTTGTCAATATAAACTGCCGTGAATAGGTCCTGGAAAGTGGGCCATCGGAGGTAGTCGCCATTTAAGACTTCCGTATCGCCAGGAGGCAAGCGGCAACCGGAGTTGGCTTCGAAGAGGCTAATGCGATCGCTGACGGCAATGAATTTGTGCAACGCTGCGTCTGCGGCCGATTGCTGTTCTGAGGATTCCATCTTTTTGTTACTGAATCGAGTTACCCTTAGGAATTCAGTCCCAACTGCAGAGGGATTTTTCGCTCGTGAAGACTCGCTTGACGCTTTCGTCAATGGTCGGGAAATGACAATTCCTGGAGTTGTCTTCGAACTGATCGATGAAAAGAAGGCAAGGAGGCCTGCAGTTTAGTTTTTGCATTTTTTTTTTAGTTTATTTTTTTCGTAATTTTTTTCTAGTAGTCAAATATTTTTTTTTATACCCGTTACTCGTAGAGTAAAAGGGTATACTAGATTCGTTGAAAAGTATGTAATAGGCAGAAGGAAGAGTTTCCGACCATATAAAGTATATATATTCTTGATCAGGATCAATAGCCGAGTCGATCTGGCCATGTCCGTCTGTCCGTCCGTCTGTCCGTCTGTCCGTATGAACGTCGAGATCTCAGGAACTATAAAAGCTAGAAAGCTTAGACTAAGAATTTACATTCCTGAGACATAGACGCAGCGCAAGTTTGTTGACCTATGTTGCCACGCCCACTCTAACGCCCACAAACCGCTCAAAACTGCCATGCCCACACTTTTGAGAAAATATTTAATTTATTTGATTATGTCAAAACCCCTGTTGAGATGTGGTCGAAATTGAAATTGTTCCTTTGCATTAAATATTAATCGATCGAAAAAACTTGGCTTAATTACTTATTACTCTTCATGTTTCTAAGAATGTAAGGTTTCAATGAGTAGCAAGTTCAATGACGTCAGAGATTGCCCATGACGTAATATATCGGTGCAGCTACTTTCTGCCAGACGCTAACAATATTCAAAACTGCATAAATGCTTCAAGCGTTATTTTGTCTACAAATTAAATACTTATTCGTATAAATAAATACACCTGCGAAATATTATTGTTCTTGCATTCCACGAAATAAGCCCAATATCTGTTTAAATATTATCTTATTATATAATTTTGATCAGAGCAATGCTTAATCTGATTAGAACCAATTGTGCGCTGATAAATATATTCTTATATATATGAAAAATCATATGTTGTTTTGCTTTTCTTTCCCACTTTTCAATAATTCAATATATATTGATCTAGTGTTGAAAAGAATTTTAGTGTTAAATCTCGCTCTTTGCTTCTCTCTCTTAAGGCGCTTCCCACGGTTTTTACAAGTGCGTGGCAGGTGAATGTTAGAGAGAGATGGACAACTCTGTTGACACTTTGAAAATATAAATCGATGCGCTATCTTTATAAAAGGAGAAACTCAATAATTTAAAAACATAATATTATCAATATAATCAATAGTTATACATTATTTCTTTTTGACCTTTTATTTATCTTCCTTTACTATAGAAAAAATATATGTCTAAACTATGTTCTTTTGGTAGGATAAAAGTAAAATTCTATAAGCTTGAAGTTTTTTTTTTTTATGAGCTGGAACGCGCTACAATCATAAAGCCTTTAATCATTTGTTATGGTTATTTGGCTTTTCTCACGTACTCTTCAATAATTCAATATATTATGATCTAGTGTTGAAAATAATTTTAGTGTTAAATCTCGCTCTTTGCTTCTCTCTCTTAAGGCGCTTTTTCACGGTTTTTACAAGTGCGTAGCAGGTGAATGTTAGATAAAGAGGACGACTCTTTGAGGTTGACACTTTGAAAATAGAAATGGATGCGCACTCTTTATAAAGAGCGAAATTCGGTTTTTGAAAAACATAATATTATCTAAATGTGCCATTTTCCCTTTCTGACCCCTTATTTATCTTCTTTTACTATAGTAAAATATATGTCTAAACTATTTCCTTTTGGTAAGATAAAAGTTAAATTCTAGAAGCTTGAAGTTTGTTTTTTTTATGAGCTGGCAAGCGCTACAATCATTAAACCTTTAATCATATGTTATGGTTATTTGGCTTTTCTCAGGTACTCTTCAATAATTCAATATATATTGATCTAGTGTTGAATAGAAAGTAATTTGAATTAGAGCATTGCTCTTAGATAATGTTAAATCTAAACGTAAGAACTCGCTCTTAGCTTACGGTGCTTTCCAGCGCTTTTCTTAAAAAGTAAATAGTAAATAAAAAGAAAGAATAAGGGAGTCAGTCGAAGACTAAATTTGGTTATTACAACATCTTTTTAGAGCCGAGTGCGATTTTTAATTGATTTTTCCAACCAACAAGTGTTTTTTTGCCAACCAACAAGTGTTAAGCTTAATTTTAACGTTAAGATTAAATTTTTTGATAAAAAGTGGCATACATTAACGTAAAATTATATTTTTAAATAACAACGCGGTCGTGAGTGCTGTTGCTGCTTTGATTGACGTCGCTGCTGTCTCGTCGCTGCGCTCATTGCTAAGTATCAAATTTGTTGTTGTTCTTTATCCTAATATCGCCCACGCTTTTCTATCTATATTAATAAAAGAACTGAGCCTTTTTAAAAGCTTATTCTTATATTTTTATCCATATACGTATTCAGCGTATATAAACTTAATAGTACTAAAAGTTTAAATTATTTTAAAGACTTGCACTTATAATACTATTACTACTATATAATTATACTATATTCAAATAATAATATTTTAAGTCTTAAGTCTTTTAAAGACTTCTTAACTTATTATTATTATTATTTTTTTCACATTTTATCTTTATATATTCTTTAATACATTTATTTAATCCGTATATTAATATAAGAACTAAGCCTTTTTAAAGGCTTATTCCTATATTTTTAAACCCTATACGTTTTCTGCGTATCATACACTTTAGTACTAAAAGTTTGTCTTTTTTAAAGACTTGCACTTATAATACTATTAAACTATACTATATTATATACACTAATTCAAATAATAATAATTTAAGTCTTAAGTCTTTTTAAAGAGTTCTTAACTTATTATTATAATTTATTTATTTTCACATTATTCTTTATATATTCTATACATTTTCATTAATATACATATAAGCATTTTTAAAAGCTTGCTCTTATATTTTTATTCATATACGTACTCAGCGTTTATAATCTTAATAGTACTAAAAGTTTAAGTCTTTTAAAGACTGTACTTATAATACTATTAATTTAGTTAGGTTTGTTCTAATAATAATAATTTAAGTTTAAGTCTTTTTATAGACTTTTTCTTAACTTAATATTATTCGCTGTTTTCAAAGTTGATTTTAATCTATTCTACAAATTCTATAATTCTATAAATTAATATAAATATAAGAATTACACTTTTTGAAAGTTTATTTTAGAAATGCCTCGTTTAAATAGACCGACTGCTTCTAACGTGCAAGAACGCAATTGTTGAGAAATAGGATAAATAGGGAAAACGTAGAGTATGCAGAGGTGGAGAGAGTGGCAAACACAGTATCTCAGCGTAGGCGGAGGGAAGATTCCTTAGTCAGGATGCAGAACAGGGCGTCAATATAGTGTCTAGAAGGTCGAGACGCTTGAATCGTCCTGTTCGTGCGGTTGAGCAAGAAGGCGATACTCGACGTCGTTCTGAAGGGCGACAAAATAGCGAGAACCGAGCTGTAGAGCAGGTTCATAATACTGCTGGCCATAGGGAAGGCGCTTGAATCCTGCTCTTCGCGCAGTTGAGCAAGCAGCCGATACTCGACGTGGTTCTGAAAGGTGACAAAATAGCGAGAATCGAGCTGTGGAGCAGGGCAGTCGAGCAGGCGAGAAATACACTTGCTCGACGAAAGCGCACGATTAGATGCTCGACAAATAACGATCGATGCAATTTAGAAATGTAAGTCAAAGAGTTAGTCAGTATAGAAGTTAGTGCAAATAGGGAAGCAGAACGCACTTCGACGTCAGTAGATTAGACTTGATATAGCTCAGGAAAATATGACTATTAGAATCAGACCTATTGAAAATAGAAGCTCACATAGCTACATTCAATAGGAATGTTAGCTTTGGTCCAGATCAGATTTGCTTTTGTTGCAAAGATTGTGGTTCCCCAAGCAAATAATTAAGCTT
This sequence comes from Drosophila teissieri, assembly GCF_016746235.2. Taxonomy (NCBI): domain Eukaryota; kingdom Metazoa; phylum Arthropoda; class Insecta; order Diptera; family Drosophilidae; genus Drosophila; species Drosophila teissieri. Next base: position 23,737,924 of record NC_053031.1, read on the forward strand.
TCTAGGTCTTATTTGGAAAGAACATTGCGAGTTCAGGGAAGAGAATTATACCAAAATGCAAGACATTTTGCTTTTCACTGGTAATCTTTTCAAGTTTTGCAAAACTTGTCACAGCAACATTAAAGCCGGCCGAAAGCCCAAAATGTCAAATGGTTTAGATTTCCCAGAAATTCATAACTCTTTGAGGGGCCTAACTCCTTGGAAGAACGACTGATTTCACCTCGCATTTATGATAATTAAGTCAATAGGTCACGAGCGTCAAAGTGCTATTAAAGGAGCAGTTGTGAATGTCCCTATTCCAGTAAGCAATATCGTGACGTCTCTTCCATGAGCTTTCAATGAGGCAGAGGTAATTCAGCTCCACCTCAAACGAAGAATGGAATATGGACATGATTTCATGGCAAAAACCATACGGCCTGCCAAAATTGCTGACGCTATTAGGTATTTAATTAATACAAAGCTTTATAGAAAGCACAATGTATCAGTTAACGAGCAGTGGATCTCTGACTTCACATCCGAAACTGTTCCATTCATAGCATCTCAAGCTGATGTAGCCTTTGTAGAGGGACAACTAGCCATCCATCAGGAGGATGAAAATTCGGAGGCGCGTAATTCTGATCAGAATACAGAAGCCAAAGAACTAAATCCTGGAGGACAAGAAACTTTGCTTGAGAATAACCAGACACATACTGTAGGAATGACGAGAATTACAATTGCTCCAGGTGAGGGCCAAAAGCCTCTCGACGTAATTCTCGATGTTGATTCTGAAGAACTGGCATTCCCTAGCATATATGCTGGCATTAAAAGACCATCTTCAGAAAAGTACACAACCATAGTTAGATCAGAACTTAGGAATGTAGATAGACGAGGTTGTCGAATTGATAAGTTATTCTTCAATTATAAGAAGTTGGAATTAATAAAAATTCGAAATAATATTTCAACTTGCTTACGTAAGCGGAGCGCCTCCAGTGCCATCACAGCTGCTAACGTACTTAATGAAGATTTTATGGGCAACCTTATTTGTCATGATGAGGGATATAGGATCCTTAGGGATATTCGCACGTCTCATGCTCACTGGGAAGATGAGAAGAAATCATGGCCATGATTCGCCAATTTGGGCTGCCAACTTTTTTCATAACTTTATCGGCCGCTGAAACTAGATGGCTAGAGCTGCTAGTACTGCTCAAGCGCAATGTAGATAGGGTTAATATAAGTGAAGAAGAAGCTTCAAATTTGCAGTTTAGGGAAAAGGCGCGCCTTATAAGAACAGACCCAGTGACGTGCGCTAGATATTTTGATTACAGATATAGAGAAGTTTTAAAACTTATGAAAAAGCCAGGGGGTGTCTTTGGAATTAATTTTGATACTACCTATTACTGGCGAATTGAGTTTCAACAGAGAGGTTCGCCTCATATTCACGGCATGTTTTGGCTGAAAGATGCCCCAAAAGTGGATTTAAACAATGAAGAGTCTATGCGTACTGTAATAGCCTTCATTGATCAGTTTGTAACTGTGGATGTTACAAACCCAGATTTGGCTCCGTATATTGAATACCAAATGCATAAGCACGGGCATTCGTGTCTTAAAAAAGTGTGAGGACAATCTATTTGTCGTTTCGGTATTCCATACCCTCCAATGCCCCAGACGGAAATATTAAATCCACTTCCCGAAGCAACTCAAAATTCTCTTCATCACGAAAACTTTACAAAAATTCGAGATTTTCTACTTCGCAATCATGCAGATGACATGATTAGCCATTTAAGCATATTTGAAAATTTTCTTACTCACAACCATGTGAGCCTCAGCTACGAGGACTACATTTATGCTATTAGGTCTAGTTTGAAAAAACCACAGATTTTTCTGAAGAGAACATTTGCAGAAATTCAAGTAAGTGCTTATAATAAACACATTCTTTCTATGCAAAGGGCAAATATGGATATCCAGTTAATTTTGGACCCTTTTGCTTGCTGTAGCTACATTATTAATTATATTAACAAATCCCAACGGGGTATTTCGAAGTTAATGCGAGAAGCATTCGACAAAAGCTACAGTATCTCGGTCACAAGTTTATTTCAGGCACTGAGATTTCTGCTCAGGAAGCCGTGTATTGTTGTCTGGGAATGGCGTTGTCCGAAGCAAGTAATAAGTGCGTTCATATCAACACCTTCCCTCCAGAACAACGAGTTCGTATGCTTAGACCTACACGCGACCTTCAAAATATGCCTCAGAATTCAACTGACATATTTCTGAAAGGATTGCTGAACAAACCAGATTTCCATGAAGGCCTGTGTTTAGCCGATTTTTCAGCAAATTTTGAGTTTTCGAAAAGCCGTAGAAGTACTCGTCAGAGGGCAAATAGTGACGATGAAACTGAAGAAGGCAATGACGTGTTAGGAGATGTATATTTTCCGCTCCGAGATGGAAGCGGTTTTATTAGGGAAAGAAATAGGGCTAGTATTATTAGGTATAGGCCATTTAATATTAATACAGATAGGATTAACTATTTTAGATCATTAGTTATGCTCTTTTCTCCGTGGCGAAACGAACAGGTAGATTTAATTCAAAGAAATTGCGAGGAATTTTATAAGGAGAATGAGGAGGCTCTTAAAGCCAACTTTAACAAGAGAGAACGCTATAGTCGAGTTCCCCCACTATCTGATACCCGTTACTCAGCTAGTGGAAGTGCGAAGCAGAGTCTTTAACACTGACAGTTTTTGGCGGCTTTTGGGCGTTAGAGTGGGCGTGGCAAAATGTTTTTTGGCAAATCGATAGAAATTTACAAGTCTAATAGAAAAATGAAAAAATATCAAAACATTTTTCAAAAGTGTGGGCGTAGCAGTTTTGGGCGGTTTGTGGGCGTTAGAGTGGGCGTGGCAACATGAATCGACAAACTTGCGCTGCGTCTATGTCTCTGGAGTCAGTATGCTTAATCTCAACATTCTACCTTTTGTAGTTCCTGAGATCTCGACGTTCATACGGACAGACAGACGGACAGACGGACGGACGGACAGACGGACGGACGGACAGACGGACATGGCCAGATCGACTCGGCTATTGATCCTGATCAAGAATATATATACTTTATATGGTCGGAAACGCTTCCTTCTGCTGTTACATACTTTTCAACGAATCTAGTATACCCTTACTCTACGAGTAACGGGTATAAAAAGTATAATGCCATTGATAGTTTAGAAGACGCGCTTAGAAGGGCCATGGAAGCAGATAGGAGGTCGAACCTAATGAGGAGTTTAGGGCATTAGCTATTCCTGAAATATCTTCTCAAATTAATGTTTTAAACTTGAACAACAATTTGTTAGATGTTGATCCGGATAGCAATATCCGGGTAATAAAGCTTCCGCCACTTATATCCCCTTTAAACTTAGCCAATTTAGTTAGATCACTAAATTTGGAGCAAAAAACATTCCTTACTCATGTCTTGCATAATGCAAGGACAAATCGAACCTTTTATGAGTTCGTAGGTGGCGGAGCAGGTGTCGGCAAAAGTAGATTAATATCAACGTTTTTTAGTCCCTATCCAAGGAGTATAATGGTAGAGTAGGATGCGAACCCAACTTCGGTAAAAATTTTACTGTGTGCTCCCACAGGCAAAGCTGCTTTCTACCTGTAAATCAGGCTGGGTCCGCATTTAAAAGTTTAAGTCCTGATTTGTTGAATACCCTTCGTTCAAGATTTATTGATCTTAAAATTCTTATAATAGACGAAATTTCTATGGTCGGTGCACAATGTTTTCTCATTTAGACTCTCGCCTAAAGCAAATATTTTCTAATGCTGAAACTCCTTTCGGAGGTATTTCGGTTATCGTGTTCGGCGATCATAGACAGTTGCGGCCCGTATGTGATCGCTGGATTTTTCAGTGCTATAATTGGATCGTATCTGTGGAGTCCTTTTAGGTTTTTTGAACTCACAGAGATAATGCGACAGCGAGATGACCAACCGTTTGCAATTGCACTTAATAACATGGTATCCGGCCAAATGACGTCTGATGATGTTAGCTTGCTTAGATCTAGATTTCCGTTCCGATGAAAGTCAAATTCCAAATGACTCAATTCACCTTTTTACAAGTAATCAGGACACCAGATCGTACAATAGGGAGAAGCTAAACTCGATACCCACTGCTCAATTTAGACTTAGTTAAGTCCGCTCAAATAAGCTTAGAGCAGAGGAACAGATGTCTGGAACAAGCTAGGTCCCTAAAAACATCTGAGACACAAGGATTGTGTACCTCACTTTAAAAACCACTGCCAAATATATGATGACGGTCAATGTAGATACATCAGAAGGTCTCGTAAACGGAGCCACTGGTGTCCTTAGAGAGATAGGCTTCAGTACGTCCAACACTCCAGATTTTCTTTGGATACAACTTTTAGATGAAAGCATAGGAGTAAATGCGTGTTCCAAGCGCAGGACATTTCATGGACGCCGATTTCGAAAATTATAAAAAGTTCTTAAATTAATTCTAATCAGGCAACTACAATTGATCGAACGCAGTTTCCAGTGGTTCCTGCAGAAGCAATAACTATTCATAAAAGTCAAGGCGCTACGTACAGTAAAGTGGTACTTCACACTAACTCCAGCATGCAGAGAGCTGCGCTGTATGTAGCCTATAGTAGAGCCACAACTGCGGCAGGTTTCTTCATTATTGGACCTTTTGTCCCTCCAATATCCGTCCAGAAGCAGAGCTCCGAGAATTGCGTTCCACTAAGCTACTGAATACCCATTTCAATTGTTTAATCAATAGTCCGAACCTTCATATTTTTTTCCATAATACGGAAAGTTTACACTGCCACATTAGCGATGTTTATTCCGATCGTCTAATGCATAGGTCTTCTCTTTTGTGCTTCGCTGAAGCATCAACATACTCACATAAAGTATACGAAATTCCTGGCTTTACCACAGCAGTGAGATTAGATTCCCAGTCAGTAGCTAGCGGAGCCCGACAAAAGGGGGCATTCTCGTATTAGGGTATAAAGGGTTTTAGTTTCTTGCTAGATTTGGAATCGTCTACAACCAATAGCAATACGCATATTGATTGGACGTTTCAAATATAAATGCCTCCGTATGCTACGGACAAAACAAAATATTTGGGGAACATGGAGTTTAATAAATTTTTTAAAGTTTTGAAAACTCAAGTCGACTCGTAAGTCCGCAAAATGATTTCGGTTTAACCGACCCCGTTGTAACTCAACGGCCTCCACTTGGTGTTCCCTGGAAATTTTAAGCGGAAGCTAATTCGAGCGGCGAAAATTTACTACATATGTATATGAAGGCATATTTATTATACCCGTTACTTGTAGAGTAAAGCGTATTCTAGATTCGTTGAAAAGTATGTAACAGCAGAAGTATATATATTTTTGATCAGGATCAATAGCGCAGACGATCTGGCCATGTCCGTCTGTCCGTCCGTCTGTTCCGTCCGTCTGTCCGTCCGTATGAACGTCGAGATCTCAGGATCTACAAAAGGTAGAAAGTTGAGATTAAGCATTCGTTGTCCACTGGCTGACAGGCTTGCCTATTAGCTGCAGAAGCATCCTTGGTCTACAATTCTTAACCTTTTTTAATATTTTGATCATAAGCCCGCGGCATCTGCATCGGTCAACAATCCGACGTGGACCTCTTCTTTGAATTTTGGTACCGCCGTTTCGCCTTTTTGGAACACGAATGACTGCTGATTGGCTTATATTTAACTTCCCCAGCTATTATACCGCGTCGAAAATCCATTTTCAGTAAGGGTAATCACTGAATCTTCAACATTTATTGGCAATTTTCTTCATATTTTACGTTTTAATAGTTTTAAGAGCAAAAAACACGTGGAGATTCGTACCTTTTGGTTGAAACTTTTATATTTATACTTGATATTACATTTTCTTAAAAACAAACGGTAAATTCTAAATTAAACTTCAGTTGAATGAGCTGTCAAACTTTGTTGAAAAGTTCAAATTGAGCATTATTGATAATGCGAGTTAATTTAAATGTTATTTTTTCCTAACGAAAGAATTACATAATTGTTATTTTTTTTAAGAATTTGTAAATAAATAACCAAAGAATCAACAGTAATAATTTGGGTTCATTTGCTTAACTAATACCTTTTTTTATTTAGGCCAACATCAAAAGTTGCAAACATGTACTCATACTTGCACGCCACTGTAGTTACCACAGTGGTATATTAGTTAGCGTTAGGGAGGCCGAGTAGGATTGTAGTTATTTAATTACATATAAACTAAATAAGTATATATTTTTGAATTTTTTAGTTATCAGATGTATTCATTATTAAATTAAAAACAACAAAAAACCAAAAAAAAAAACAAAAAAACGTACAAAAATAATTAATATTTTTAATAAGTCTGATAATTTAATTTTTTAGGTATTAGATGTATTTATTATTAATTAAAAAAAAACGAAAAGAAAAAATAAAAACAAAAAAAAACCTACAAAAAAATTAATATTTTTAAATTTTAAATTAATTTAATTTAATTAAAAAAAAACAAGAAAAACTACAAAAAAAATAAATAAAACAAAAAACCTAAGAAAAAATAATTAATATTTTTTAAAAAAGTGTGATAATTTAATTTAAAATTAATTTTAATATTAATTTAATAAGAATAATATCTATGCCTCCGTGTGCTACGGATAAACAAAATTTTTGGGAACGTGGAGTTTTATAATTTTCCAAGTTTGAAAACTCAAGTCGACTCGTAGGTCCCCAAATTTGGATTAAACGACCCCGTTGTAACTCAACGGCCTCCACGTGGTGTTCCTGGGTACCGATTTAAAAAATTTTAATCGGAAGCTAATTAGAGCGCGAAAAATTACGTACATATAGGCATATTTATGTTTTTTAGCTGCTGAGTAACGGGTATCTAATAGTCGGGGATTCGACTATAGCGTTCTCTCTTGTTTTGTTTAAATATGTTAAATTCGTGTGATTAAATTTTATTTATATTAATTAATATAATTTGTGTATTGTTTGTATATACTTATTTATTCATCAGGTGCAGTTCTGCAGATGAAATTTATGCTGTGTTTATAATTAATTTACATATATAATTCAATAATTTATGTGTATATTTTTTGTTTGGAAGGCAAGCAAAGTAATACACATTACGAGTATATATATATTAACGCTTCGACATCAGCGGATCATAGAGAGACGAAGAGCAAAGTGCTTTTGTATGCACTTAAAAAAAAAAAAATACTTTCCTCTAGCCGGCGTACATATGTTTATTTATATATATGGGGGAAAGAATTAACGCCGTCGGAAAAAGGAGGCGACCACGGTCGGAATGGAAAATAAAATCGTACTTACCTTGATTTTATCCGCAAGGAGCGCCGGTGGATCAGAATAGATCCGGCTCGAAGGACAATGAAATGGTGGGGGCGGATACTTTCAATTAGTACGGCCTGTGATCGTCGGCGCTTCGCTGTTGTTGTTGTTGTCCCAAAAAGAATTCGTCGAGTCTTTGATGCACTTCACTTTATCAATCCTGGTACAGGAAATACTATACGATTTGTACGTCACTTCGTCAAATATACGGAACCATTGTTTGAGTCCATTGATAAGATGGAACGACACGGAGATTTCTATAGCTCTTTAGCTTTTTAGGCAATCGGGGTGCTTATATTGGCTTTCTTAACTGTCTTTACATACTTTATTTTTTCCGGATTCCTAAGGAATGATGGACTCCTTATCGACTGTTAAGACTCTAGGTATTTATTTATAATATCTTCTTGTAATCATACTCGTTACTCGTAGAGTAAAAGGGTATACTAGATTCGTTGAAAAGTATGTAACAGGCAGAAGGAAGCGTTTCCGACCATATAAAGTATATATATTCTTGATCAGGATCAATAGCCGAGTCGATCTGACCATGTCCGTCTGTCCGTCCGTCTGTCTGTCCGTCTGTCTGTCCGTCTGTCTGTCCGTCTGTCTGTCCGTCTGTCTGTCTGTCTCCGTCTGTCTGTCCGTCTGTCTGTCCGTCTGTCTGTCTTCCGTCCGTATGAACGTCGAGATCTCAGGAACTATAAAAGCTAGTTGAGAATAAGCATACAGACTCCAGAGACATAGACGCAGCGCAAGTTTGTCGATTCATGTTGCCACGCCCACTCCAACGCCCACAAACCGTCCAAAACTGCCACGCCCACACTTTTGAAAAATGTTTTGATATTTTTTCATTTTCTTATTAGTATTGTAAATTTCTATTGATCTGCAGAAAAACTTTTGCCACGCCCACCCTAACGCCCGCAAACCGCCCAAACTGCAACGCCCATACCTTTGAAAAATGTGGTGAATTTTTTTCACATTTTTGTTCGTCTTGTAAATTTAACTCTCTATACCAAAAAACTTTTTGCCACGCCCATTCTAACGCCCACAAACCGCCAAAAACGGTCAGTGTTGTAATTTCTCTTCGCACTTTTACCAGCTGAGTAACGGTTATCAGATAGTCGGGGAACCCGACTATAGCGTTCTATCTTGTTAATATTGTTAACTTTACGTAAACGATTGCCCTTGATGCAATTTCCTGTACAATAGCGAATTTTGAAAATTTGTCGACACACGTAAGGAAAAGGGTCCCATCTGTTGAGAATATATAGATGTGGAGTATTTCTCCAGCATAAGAGGGAATTGTCGTCTGTCCGATTTTATGTTTATTGGGTATCGACTATACTTGGCCATAGAACAGATCTTGCAGTTAGATGCAGTTTCCGTTGTTAGGCGAAGCATTTTTGGGAAGAAGTAGTCTCGCAAGATCTGTTTCACATTTTCTTGGGCTGCGCGATGGGCCCTATTGTGTTCGACTGTGGCGATTTTCCTTTGTTCCGTTTTGTCTGTAATATCTTGCACCACATGTTTTGAATATTTGAATGTGGTATTTGGGAATGCTTCTATTAGTGAATGTTGAATATATGCTAGGATTGGAAGTGTGCAATGTATTGCGTTGACGACTCCAGCATTCACCACATCTTTAATGGTGTTTATAAGGCTTTCCCGGTCGTGCCTCATTTTGTTTTTAAAGAGAATAAGGTTATTCACTGAAGAATTTGTACCCTCTTCTATAATGACCTGATTCCTGAAACAATTAATTGGCTTGTCCGTTGTGTCGATGGTCAGTGATTCTTCGCTATGAATTGTGGCTGCGTCCGACTCGTATGTGTCTTCACAAACCCTTTTGCTTTGGCGAGATAATGCGTCTGACTCGTATGTGTCTTCAAATGCGTTTACGTTCTGACGAGATAACGCATCTGCTACGAGGTTTTCTTTTCCTGGCGTGTAAATAAGCTTCTCCCCATAGTCTTCGATAATCCCATTCCAACGTTTTAGCTTCGCATTAGGATTTTTGTCCGAGATGGCGAAAGTGAGTGGTCGGTGTAGACGCGCAATTCTTATGTAATTACGAAGGGTGTTTACGCGCCCAAACTATGGCGAGAAGCTCTCGCTCGTTGGTTGCAAAATTTCGTTATCACGCAGCGTGCGCGATATCATTGCAATTGAAAGCTTGTCTTTAGATAATACGGCTCCAAGTCCGTACCCAGATGCATGCGTCGTTAAGTCGAACGGTTTTTTAAAATCTGGGTATGAAAGAAGAACGTCTTCTGATGCCAGTATTTCTCTTAGCCTCTTAAATGTAGTTTTTTGTTCTTCAGTCATATTTATATTAATTTTTTTTTACTGATACTTGCTTGTTTTCCCGTTTTCGCCTTTAAGGATTCCCGTTAGGGGGCCTGCGATTGACGCGAAGTTTTCGATAAAACACTTGTAGTAACTTGCTAAACCCAGAAAAGATCTGAGGTCAAATAGGGTTTTTGGCACGGGGAACTCATTTTCACCTTTTCAGGTGAGGTCGAAATCGAAGGAATAGGGTTCAACCAAAGACATTAGAATAACAAGATGCGTAACGGCCATACATTGGTTTGCACTATGCAGCCACTTTTTTGGTGACGACCAAAATTGCTCTCTTTCGCTCGACTAAAATTGAGAGCGTAAAAATCTAAAAATATAATTGTCTTGCTTGTGTGAGTAAAACATTAAAGGAGATAGTGTGTATGTGTGCGTGCTTCTGCTAGAAGACGATTTTCAGGCCGAAATCAATTTTGATCTATGGTTTGGTCTTATGGTTTGAAAGAAGTGTTTTTAATATTCGTTTGATAAAATCGCTTTTTTTAAAAACAACAAAATAAAATATAAGAACATAATTTAACTGAATCTTATTTGCATTTTAAATACTGAAAATGGATAATTTTCATACTAGTAATTTGACTAAATAACTATAATAAATAATTAAAACGTATACAAAGGAAATTATTGTAACTACTGTAATTTAAAACAAAGAATTTCCAATAAACGAAATTACATTTCAACAATAAATATTTCATACAAATTTAAATACAAAATTCATATTAAACAAGAGAGAACGCTATAGTCGAGTTCCCCGATTATCTGATACCCGTTACTCAGCTATTCGAAGTGCGAAGGAGAGTCTTCAGCACATACAGTTTTTGTCGGTTTTGTGGGCGTTCGAGTGGGCGTGGCAAAAAGTTTTTTGGCAAAACGATAGAAATTTACAAGACTAATACAAAATGAAAATATATCAAAACATTTTTCAAAAGTGTGGGCGTGGCAGCTTTGGGCGGTTTGTGGGCGTTAGAGAGGGCGTGGCCAAAAGTTTTTTGGCAAAACGATAGAAATTTACAAGACTAATACAAAAATGAAAATATATCAAAACATTTTTCAAAAGTGTGGGCGTGGCAGCTTTGGGCGGTTTGTGGGCGTTAGAGAGGGCGTGGCCAAAAGTTTTTTGGCAAAACGATAGAACTTTACAAGACTAATACAAAAATGAAAAAATATCAAAACATTTTTCAAAAGTGTGGGCGTGGCAGCTTTGGGCGGTTTGTGGGCGTTAGAGAGGGCGTGGCCAAAAGTTTTTTGGCAAATCGTTAGAAATTTACAAGACTAATACAAAAATGAAAATATATCGAAACATTTTTCAAAAGTGTGGACGTGGCAGTTTTGGGCGGTTTGTGGGCGTTAGAGTGGGCGTGGCAACATGAATCGACAAACTTGCGCTGCGTCTATGTCCCTGGAGTCTGTATGCTTAATCTCAACTTTCTAGCTTTTGTAGTTCCTGAGATCTCGACGTTCATACGGACGGACAGACGGACGGACAGACGGACATGGCCAAATCGACTCGGCTACTGATCCTGATCAAGAATATATATACTTTATATGGTCGGAAACGCTTCCTTCTGCCTGTTACATACTTTTCAACGAATCTAGTATACCCTTTTACTCTACGAGTAACGGGTATAAAAATGAATATATATAAAATAAATAAAAATATAGAATCTGTTTATTATAAAATTGATTTCTTGAAGCACGAAGTGCGGACATAAGCACCGAACAATCTTTGTCTGCTTATATTTTTCACACGTCGCACGCTGAATACTCTAATGACAATTATTCTAATATAAAGTCATATTTTAAAATTATTATGCATTATTATGTACATAGATTGTGATATTATCATTTCTGTGTTGAATTTGAATAATTGTTATGTTAAGGCAATGCAAGACTAGAGTTTTTAAGTGGTGTCAATTTATAAATAATAATATAGATTTAAAGTCTAAGAACTTTTAGGATCAAGGGCATCGCTGGATTTTTCGCTGGATTTTTCAGTGCCATATTTGGATCGAATCTGTGGAGTCCTTTTAGGTTTTTTGAACTCACAGAGATAATGCGACAGCGAGATGACCAACCGTTTGCAATTGCACTTAATAACATGGCATCCGGCCAAATGACGTCTGATGATGTTAGCTTGCTTAGATCTAGAATTTCCGATGAAAGTCAAATTCCAAATGACTCAATTCACCTTTTTACAAGTAATCAGGACACAGATCGGTACAATAGGGAGAAGCTAAACTCGATACCCACTGCTCAATTTAGACTCAGTTAAGTCCGCTCAAATAAGCTTAGAGCAGAGGAACAGATGTCTGGAACAAGCTAGGTCCCTAAAAACATCTGAGACACAAGGATTGTGTACCTCACTTTAAAAACCACTGCCAAATATATGATGACGGTCAATGTAGATACATCAGAAGGTCTCGTAAACGGAGCCACTGGTGTCCTTAGAGAGATAGGCTTCAGTACGTCCAACACTCCAGATTTTCTTTGGATACAACTTTTAGATGAAAGCATAGGAGTAAATACGTGTTCCAAGCGCAGACATTGTGAGGAGGCTTCATGGACGCCGATTTCGAAAATTATAAAAAGTTCTTAAATTAATTCTAATCAGGCAACTACAATTGATCGAACGCAGTTTCCAGTGGTTCCTGCAGAAGCAATAACTATTCATAAAAGTCAAGGCGCTACGTACAGTAAAGTGGTACTTCACACTAACTCCAGCATGCAGAGAGCTGCGCTGTATGTAGCCTATAGTAGAGCCACAACTGCGGCAGGTTTCTTCATTATTGGACCTTTTGTCCCCCCAATATCCGTCCAGAAGCAGAGCTCCGAGAATTGCGTTCCACTAAGCTACTGAATACCCATTTCAATTGTTTAATCAATAGTCCGAACCTTCATATTTTTTTCCATAATACGGAAAGTTTACACTGCCACATTAGCGATGTTTATTCCGATCGTCTAATGCATAGGTCTTCTCTTTTGTGCTTCGCTGAAGCATCAACATACTCACATAAAGTATACGAAATTCCTGGCTTTACCACAGCAGTGAGATTAGATTCCCAGTCAGTAGCTAGCGGAGCCCGACAAAAGGGGGCATTCTCGTATTTATTCGAAACTAACTATTTGAGAATGTTAGTCTTTGCTCAAGTGGTCGATTCTTTAAGTACCGATCTTTAGGGATTCTTGTTTTATATAAAAGTCCGACCTCTCCCTTAAAGAAGTTTGAAACTGAATTTAATGAGATATTTCAGCACCACACATTTTTAAATAGTAATTGTTTAGTGTTAGGAGATTTTAACTTGTGCCTCCACTCCATCTCTGGCTGCTGCAAGCAAATTTTTGATTTTATAGTAGATGTAAAGGGTTTTAGTTTCTTGCTAGATTTGGAATCGTCTACAACCAATAGCAATACGCATATTGATTGGACGTTTTCAAATATAAATGCCTCCGTATGCTACGGACAAACAAAATATTTGGGGAACATGGAGTTTAATAAATTTTTTAAAGTTTGAAAACTCAAGTCGACTCGTAAGTCCGCAAAATTGATTTCGGTTTAAACGACCCCGTTGTAACTCAACGGCCTCCACTTGGTGTTCCCTGGGAAATTTTAAGCGGAAGCTAATTCGAGCGGCGAAAATTTACGTACATATGTATATGAAGGCATATTTATTATACCCGTTACTTGTAGAGTAAAAGCGTATTCTAGATTCGTTGAAAAGTATGTAACAGGCAGAAGTATATATATTCTTGATCAGGATCAATAGCCGAGACGATCTGGCCATGTCCGTCTGTCCGTCCGTCTGTCCGTCCGTATGAACGTCGAGATCTCAGGAACTACAAAAGGTAGAAAGTTGAGATTAAGCATACATTGTCCACTGGCTGACAGGCTTGCCTATAGCTGCAGAAGCATCCTTGGGTCTACAATTCTTAACCTTTTTTAAGATTTTGCATCATAAGCCGCGCATCTGCATCGGTCAACAATCGACGTGGACCTCTTCTTTGAATTTTGGGTACCGCGTTTCGCCTTTTTTGAACACGAATGACTGCTGATTGGCTTATATTTAACTTCCCAGCTATTATACGCGTCGAAAATCCATTTTCAGTAAGGGTAATCACTGAATCTTCAACATTTATTGGCAATTTCTTCATATTTTACGTTTTAATAGTTTTAAGAGCAAAAACACGTGGAGATTCGTACCTTTTTGGTTGAAAGCTTTTATATTTATACTTTGATATTAAATTTTCTTAAAAACAAACGGTAAATTCTAAAATTAAACTTTCAGTTGAATGAGCTGTCCAACTTTTGTTGAAAAGTTCAAATTGAGCATTATTGAGTACATGCGAGTTAATTTAAATGTTATTTTTTTCCTAACGAAAAGAATTACATAATTGTTATTTTTTTTAAGAATTTGTAAATAAATAACCAAAGAATCAACAGTAATAATTTGGGTTCATTTGCTTAACTAATACCTTTTTTATTTAGGCCAACAGTCAAAAGTTGCAAACATGTACTCATACTTGCACGCCACTGTAGTTACCACAGTGGTATATTAGTTAGCGTTAGGGAGGCCGAGTAGGTATTGTAGTTATTTAATTACATATAAACAAATAAGTATATATTTTTGAATTTTTTTAGTTATTAGATGTATTCATTATTAAATTAAAAACAAAAAAAAAACCAAAAAAAAAAACAAAAAAACGTACAAAAATAATTAATATTTTTAAATAAGTCTGATAATTTAATTTTTTTAGGTATTAGATGTATTTATTATTAAATTAAAAAAAAAAAACGAAAAAAAAAAATAAAAACAAAAAAAACCTACAAAAAATTAATATTTTTAAATTTTAAATTAATTTAATTTAATTAAAAAAAAAAACAAGAGAAACTACAAAAAAATAAATAAAAACAAAAAACCTAAGAAAAAAAATTAATATTTTTTTAAAAAAGTGTGATAATTTAATTTAATTTAATAATTAATTTTTAAATATTTAATTTAATAATAATTATATCTATGCCTCCGTGTGCTACGGATAAACAAAACGTGGAGTTTTATAAATTTTCCAAAGTTTGAAAACTCAAGTCGACTCGTAGGTCCCCAAAATTTGGTTTAAACGACCCCGTTGTAACTCAACGGCCTCCACGTGGTGTTCCCTGGGTACCGATTTAAAAATTTTAATCGGAAGCTAATTAGACCGGCGAAAAATTACGTACATATAGGCATATTTATTGTTTTTTAAATTTAGCTGCTGAGTAACGGGTATCTAATAGTCGATGAACTCGACTATAGCGTTCTCTCTTGTTTTTGTTTAAATATGTTAAATTCGTGTGATTAAATTTTATTTATATTAATTTAATATAATTTGTGTATTGTTTTGTATATACTTATTTATTTCATCAGGTGCAGTTTCTGCAGATGAAATTTATGCTGTGTTTATAATTAATTTACATATATAATTCAATAATTTATGTGTATATTTTTTTGTTTGGAAGGCAAGCAAAGTAATACACATACGAGTATATATATATTAACGCTTCGACATCAGCGGATCATAGAGAGACGAAGTAGGGGTCGATATTGGCAAAGTGCTTTTGTATGCACTTAAAAAAAAAAAAAATACTTTCCTCTAGCCGGCGTACATATGTTTATTTATATATATGGGGGAAAGAATTAACGCCGTCGGAAAAAGGAGGCGACCACGGTCGGAATGGAAAATAAAATCGTACTTACCTTGATTTTATCCGCAAGGAGCGCCGGTGTATCAGAATAGATCCGGCTCGAAGGACAATGAAATGGTGGGGGTGGATACTTTCAATTAGTACGGCCTGTGATCGTCGGCGCTTCGCTGTTGTTGTTGTTGTCCCAAAAAGAATTCGTCGAGTCTCTGATGCACTTCACTTTATCAATCCTGGTACAGGAAATACTAATACGATTTGTACGTCACTTCGTCAAATATACGGAAACCATTGTTTGAGTCCATTGATAAGATGGAACGACACGGAGATTTCTATAGCTCTTGAGCTTTTTAGGCAATCGGGGTGCTTATATTGGCTTTCTTAACTGTCTTTACATACTTTATTTTTTTCCGGATTCCTAAGGAATGATGGACTCCTTATCGACTGTTAAGACTCTAGGTATTTATTTATAATATCTTCTTGTAACTCGTAGAGTAAAAGGGTATACTAGATTCGTTGAAAAGTATGTAACAGGCAGAAGGAAGCGTTTCCGACCATATAAAGTATATATATTCATGATCAGGATCAATAGCTGAGTCGATCTGACCATGTCCGTCTGTCCGTCCGTCTGTCTGTCCGTCTGTCTGTCCGTCTGTCTGTCCGTCTGTCTGTCTGTCTGTCCGTCTGTCTGTCTGTCTGTCTGTCTGTCCGTCTGTCTGTCCGTCTGTCTGTCCGTCCGTATGAACGTCGAGATCTCAGGAACTATAAAAGCTAGTTGAGAATAAGCATACAGACTCCAGAGACATAGACGCAGCGCAAGTTTGTCGATTCATGTTGCCACGCCCACTCCAACGCCCACAAACCGCCCAAAACTGCCACGCCCACACTTTTGAAAAATGTTTTGATATTTTTTCATTTTCTTATTAGTATTGTAAATTTCTATTGATCTGCAGAAAAACTTTTTGCCACGCCCACCCTAACGCCCGCAAACCGCCCAAAACTGCAACGCCCATACCTTTGAAAAATGTGGTGAATTTTTTTCACATTTTTGTTCGTCTTGTAAATTTAACTCTCTATACCAAAAAACTTTTTGCCACGCCCATTCTAACGCCCACAAACCGCCAAAAACGGTCAGTGTTGTAATTTCTCTTCGCACTTTTACCAGCTGAGTAACGGTTATCAGATAGTCGGGGAACCCGACTATAGCGTTCTATCTTGTTAATATTGTTAACTTTACGTAAACGATTGCCCTTGATGCAATTTCCTGTACAATAGCGAATTTTGAAATTTTGTCGACACACGTAAGGAAAAGGGTCCCATCTGTTGAGAATATATAGATGTGGAGTATTTCTCCAGCATAAGAGGGAATTGTCGTCTGTCCGATTTTATGTTTATTGGGGTATCGACTATACTTGGCCATAGAACAGATCTTGCAGTTAGATGCAGTTTCCGTTGTTAGGCGAAGCATTTTTGGGAAGAAGTAGTCTCGCAAGATCTGTTTCACATTTTCTTGGGCTGCGCGATGGGCCCTATTGTGTTCGACTGTGGCGATTTTCCTTTGTTCCGTTTTGTCTGTAATATCTTGCACCACATGTTTTGAATATTTGAATGTGGTATTTGGGAATGCTTCTATTAGTGAATGTTGAATATATGCTAGGATTGGAAGTGTGCAATGTATTGCGTTGACGACTCCAGCATTCACCACATCTTTAATGGTGTTTATAAGGCTTTCCCGGTCGTGCCTCATTTTGTTTTTAAAGAGAATAAGGTTATTCACTGAAGAATTTGTACCCTCTTCTATAATGACCTGATTCCTGAAACAATTAATTGGCTTGTCCGTTGTGTCGATGGTCAGTGATTCTTCGCTATGAATTGTGGCTGCGTCCGACTCGTATGTGTCTTCACAAACCCTTTTGCTTTGGCGAGATAATGCGTCTGACTCGTATGTGTCTTCAAATGCGTTTACGTTCTGACGAGATAACGCATCTGCTACGAGGTTTTCTTTTCCTGGCGTGTAAATAAGCTTCTCCCCATAGTCTTCGATAATCCCATTCCAACGTTTTAGCTTCGCATTAGGATTTTTGTCCGAGATGGCGAAAGTGAGTGGTCGGTGTAGACGCGCAATTCTTATGTAATTACGAAGGGTGTTTACGCGCCCAAACTATGGCGAGAAGCTCTCGCTCGTTGGTTGCAAAATTTCGTTATCACGCAGCGTGCGCGATATCATTGCAATTGAAAGCTTGTCTTTAGATAATACGGCTCCAAGTCCGTACCCAGATGCATGCGTCGTTAAGTCGAACGGTTTTTTAAAATCTGGGTATGAAAGAAGAACGTCTTCTGATGCCAGTATTTCTCTTTGCCTCTTAAATGTAGTTTTTTGTTCTTCAGTCATATTTATATTAATTTTTTTTTACTGATACTTGCTTGTTTTCCCGTTTTCACCTTTAAGGATTCCCGTTAGGGGGCCTGCGATTGACGCGAAGTTTTCGATAAAACACTTGTAGTAACTTGCTAAACCCAGAAAAGATCTGAGGTCAAATAGGGTTTTTGGCACGGGGAACTCATTTTCACCTTTTCAGGTGAGGTCGAAATCGAAGGAATAGGGTTCAACCAAAGACATTAGAATAACAAGATGCGTAACGGCCATACATTGGTTTTGCACTATGCAGCCACTTTTTTGGTGACGACCAAAATTGCTCTCTTTTCGCTCGACTAAAATTGAGAGCGTAAAAATCTAAAAATATAATTGTCTTGCTTGTGTGAGTAAAAACATTAAAGGAGATAGTGTGTATGTGTGCGTGCTTCTGCTAGAAGACGATTTTCAGGCCGAAATCAATTTTGATCTATGGTTTGGTCTTATGGTTTGAAAGAAGTGTTTTTAATATTCGTTTGATAAAATCGCTTTTTTAAAAACAACAAAATAAAATATAAGAACATAATTTAACTGAATCTTATTTGCATTTTAAATACTGAAAATGGATAATTTTCATACTAGTAATTTGACTAAATAACTATAATAAATAATTAAAACGTATACAAAGGAAATTATTGTAACTACTGTAATTTAAAACAAAGAATTTCCAATAAACGAAATTACATTTCAACAATAAATATTTCATACAAATTTAAATACAAAATTCATATTAAACAAGAGAGAACGCTATAGTCGAGTTCCCCGACTATCTGATACCCGTTACTCAGCTATTCGAAGTGCGAAGGAGAGTCTTCAGCACATACAGTTTTTGCCGGTTTTGTGGGCGTTCGAGTGGGCGTGGCAAAAAGTTTTTTGGCAAAACGATAGAAATTTACAAGACTAATACAAAAATGAAAATATATCAAAACATTTTTCAAAAGTGTGGGCGTGGCAGCTTTGGGCGGTTTGTGGGCGTTAGAGAGGGCGTGGCCAAAAGTTTTTTGGCAAAACGATAGAAATTTACAAGACTAATACAAAAATGAAAATATATCAAAACATTTTTCAAAAGTGTGGGCGTGGCAGCTTTGGGCGGTTTGTGGGCGTTAGAGAGGGCGTGGCCAAAAGTTTTTTGGCAAAACGATAGAACTTTACAAGACTAATACAAAAATGAAAAAATATCAAAACATTTTTCAAAAGTGTGGGCGTGGCAGCTTTGGGCGGTTTGTGGGCGTTAGAGAGGGCGTGGCCAAAAGTTTTTTGGCAAATCGTTAGAAATTTACAAGACTAATACAAAAATGAAAATATATCGAAACATTTTTCAAAAGTGTGGACGTGGCAGTTTTGGGCGGTTTGTGGGCGTTAGAGTGGGCGTGGCAACATGAATCGACAAACTTGCGCTGCGTCTATGTCCCTGGAGTCTGTATGCTTAATCTCAACTTTCTAGCTTTTGTAGTTCCTGAGATCTCGACGTTCATACGGACGGACAGACGGACGGACAGACGGACATGGCCAAATCGACTCGGCTACTGATCCTGATCAAGAATATATATACTTTATATGGTCGGAAACGCTTCCTTCTGCCTGTTACATACTTTTCAACGAATCTAGTATACCCTTTTACTCTACGAGTAACGGGTATAAAAATGAATATATATAAAATAAATAAAAATATAGAATCTGTTTATTATTGATTTCTTGAAGCACGAAGTGCGGACATAAGCACCGAAGAATCATTGTCTGCTTATATTTTTCACACGTCACACGCTGAATACTCTAATGACAATTATATATAAAGTCATATTTTAAAATTATTATGCATTATTATGTACATAGATTGTGATATTATCATTTCTGTGTTGAATTTGAATAATTGTTATGTTAGGGCAATGCAAGACTAGAGTTTTTAAGTGCTGTCAATTTATAAATAATAATATAGATTTAAAGTCTAAGAACTTCTAGGATCAAGGGCATATTTTGTCATTTTTACAATGCATGTGCATACGTGTGCACCAATACAGTGGTCAGCTGTCACTGTATGCGTACAAGAGAGCTGCTGGCTCTAGAGCTCTCCGCTCTGTGGCTTTTAAACAAAATTTCGAGAGAGCCAACACGAAAAAAACGTGTGCAAAAAAATCGTATGGCGTTACTCATCTTATTATTCTAATGTCTTTGGTTCAACTTTCTAAGGTCGATAACCAACCGTTTCTTTTTTACCCCGTTTTGGTCAAATCTCTTTTTGTCTACAACCCAAGTTGGGTTGTTGTAGGGCGATCGGGATGGCCTTATTACGCCATTCGCTAGAAGTTGTTTAACCTCCGCGTTTACAAATTCCGTTACGCCTATGGGGTGCGGGTATGATTTAGAGTATACCGGCTCTCCGTCTGTTTTTATGGTTGCCATTGTATGGCAGGGCTTCATCTGTGTCGGCGAAGGCCCTAAAATTGGCATGGTGCCACGTAATTTTTTGAAGTGTCAATCAATAAGTAATTTGATTTCCATCCCTGCCAACGTAAGAGTGATATACGGGCGCAGGGATTTTACCCTAAAAAATTTCAGACTTCGTCTGTGTCGAGGTCGTCTTCTATTTGTTCAACCCTCTCATGTGCCACCTGGTTATATTCTTCCTCTTCTGACCTCTGTTCTGGCATATAGCTAATTCTTTGTTCAGTCCGTGTGGACTGGCCCCTTTGCCAAGTAGCAGGCTGCCTGGACCGAGATGAGTTATCAACCTCCAATGGTTCGGGTGGGGGCGGCTGGCTCTGGGTGTTTCCCACATACGGACGAGACTGCTGCCTAAGCGAGCCGGTTTGATTGTTTCCTCCCCTTTGGGTTTTTATGAAATTGGGATTTTTTTTAATTGCCCCTAGGTTCTGACCCTGCTCATAGTTTATATGAATTTTGCTGTGATGGATTTCTCCACCCGAATGGTCGTTGAGTGTTTGGGTTGTTAATTTTTTCTTCGTTATGCCTGGCGAAACTAGCCGCGAACACACTCCTATCATTGCTTGATTCGGAATCTTGGGCCAAGGCTAAGGCTGTTGGCAGATCCCGAGGCTGTGCCAGAAAAACAGCTACTTTCAGTGATTTTTTTAGACCTGACACGAACGCATGCAGCGCGTTGTTAGTCATTACGATTTTGTTTGTTAGAAGTGTTAATTTCTTTTCTACTTCATCGTAATACCTGAGTAACGGCAAATCCCCTTGCCTTGAAAGGCTCAGTTCCTGCTGAATTACATGTGTCGGGGTTTTGTCCGCATATGTAAAGTCGAGGCGCGCCAGTATGGCATCAAAGTTTAATACTGTATTAAATATAGCTAATACACCTGCCGCTGGCCCTCTTACTTTATTTCTGAGAATTGCGACAGCCTGATAATATCGGCTGCTGCCATTATAAGGCTCAAATACCTTGTAGGCCGCCTTTGCAGCCTGCCTCAAAGAAACGTAAGTTTCCTGTTTCCCTTCAAATTCCGGGACAGATTTTATTATATCTAGGGGCTCACAACAGTCCACTCCTGGTAGGATGGTCATTTCTTTGAATGCTTCCTCTTGAGTCGTGGTTTTTATACCCGTTACTCGTAGAGTAAAAGGGTATACTAGATTCGTTGAAAAGTATGTAACAGGCAGAAGGAAGCGTTTCCATATAAGGTATATATATTCATGATCAGGATCAATAGCCGAGTCGATCTGGCCATGTCCGTCCATCTGTCCGTCCGTCCGTCTGTCCGTCCGTATGAACGTCGGGATCTCAGGAACTATAAAAGCTAATCGTCTGTCCGATTTTATGTTTATTGGGGTATCGACTATACTTGGCCATAGAACAGATCTTGCAGTTAGATGCAGTTTCCGTTGTTAGGCGAAGCATTTTTGGGAAGAAGTAGTCTCGCAAGATCTGTTTCACATTTTCTTGGGCTGCGCGATGGGCCCTATTGTGTTCGACTGTGGCGATTTTCCTTTGTTCCGTTTTGTCTGTAATATCTTGCACCACATGTTTTGAATATTTGAATGTGGTATTTGGGAATGCTTCTATTAGTGAATGTTGAATATATGCTAGGATTGGAAGTGTGCAATGTATTGCGTTGACGACTCCAGCATTCACCACATCTTTAATGGTGTTTATAAGGCTTTCCCGGTCGTGCCTCATTTTGTTTTTAAAGAGAATAAGGTTATTCACTGAAGAATTTGTACCCTCTTCTATAATGACCTGATTCCTGAAACAATTAATTGGCTTGTCCGTTGTGTCGATGGTCAGTGATTCTTCGCTATGAATTGTGGCTGCGTCCGACTCGTATGTGTCTTCACAAACCCTTTTGCTTTGGCGAGATAATGCGTCTGATTCGTATGTGTGTTCAAATGCGTTTACGTTCTGACGAGATAACGCATCTGCTACGAGGTTTTCTTTTCCTGGCGTGTAAATAAGCTTCTCCCCATAGTCTTCGATAATCCCATTCCAACGTTTTAGCTTCGCATTAAGATTTTTGTCCGAGATGGCGAAAGTGAGTGGTCGGTGTAGACGCGCAATTCTTATGTAATTACGAAGGGTGTTTACGCGCCCAAACTATGGCGAGAAGCTCTCGCTCGTTGGTTGCAAAATTTCGTTATCACGCAGCGTGCGCGATATCATTGCAATTGAAAGCTTGTCTTTAGATAATACGGCTCCAAGTCCGTACCCAGATGCATGCGTCGTTAAGTCGAACGGTTTTTTAAAGTCTGGGTATGAAAGAAGAACGTCTTCTGATGCCAGTATTTCTCTTAGCCTCTTAAATGTAGTTTTTTGTTCTTCAGTCATATTTATATTAATTTTTTTTACTGATACTTGCTTGTTTTCCCGTTTTCGCCTTTAAGGATTCCCGTTAGGGGGCCTGCGATTGACGCGAAGTTTTCGATAAAACACTTGTAGTAACTTGCTAAACCCAGAAAAGATCTGAGGTCAAATAGGGTTTTTGGCACGGGGAACTCATTTTCACCTTTTCAGGTGAGGTCGAAATCGAAGGAATAGGGTTCAACCAAAGACATTAGAATAACAAGATGCGTAACGGCCATACATTGGTTTTGCACTATGCAGCCACTTTTTTGGTGACGACCAAAATTGCTCTCTTTTCGCTCGACTAAAATTGAGAGCGAAAAAATCTAAAAATATAATTGTCTTGCTTGTGTGAGTAAAAACATTAAAGGAGATAGTGTGTATGTGTGCGTGCTTCTGCTAGAAGACGATTTTCAGGCCGAAATCAATTTTGATCTATGGTTTGGTCTTATGGTTTGAAAGAAGTGTTTTTAATATTCGTTTGATAAAATCGCTTTTTTAAAAACAACAAAATAAAATATAAGAACATAATTTAACTGAATCTTATTTGCATTTTAAATACTGAAAATGGATAATTTTCATACTAGTAATTTGACTAAATAACTATAATAAATAATTAAAACGTATACAAAGGAAATTATTGTAACTACTGTAATTTAAAACAAAGAATTTCCAATAAACGAAATTACATTTCAACAATAAATATTTCATACAAATTTAAATACAAAATTCATATTAAACAAGAGAGAACGCTATAGTCGAGTTCCCCGACTATCTGATACCCGTTACTCAGCTATTCGAAGTGCGAAGGAGAGTCTTCAGCACATACAGTTTTTGCCGGTTTTGTGGGCGTTCGAGTGGGCGTGGCAAAAAGTTTTTTGGCAAAACGATAGAAATTTACAAGACTAATACAAAAATGAAAATATATCAAAACATTTTTCAAAAGTGTGGGCGTGGCAGCTTTGGGCGGTTTGTGGGCGTTAGAGAGGGCGTGGCCAAAAGTTTTTTGGCAAAACGATAGAAATTTACAAGACTAATACAAAAATGAAAATATATCAAAGCATTTTTCAAAAGTGTGGGCGTGGCAGCTTTGGGCGGTTTGTGGGCGTTAGAGAGGGCGTGGCCAAAAGTTTTTTGGCAAAACGATAGAACTTTACAAGACTAATACAAAAATGAAAAAATATCAAAACATTTTTCAAAAGTGTGGGCGTGGCAGCTTTGGGCGGTTTGTGGGCGTTAGAGAGGGCGTGGCCAAAAGTTTTTTGGCAAATCGTTAGAAATTTACAAGACTAATACAAAAATGAAAATATATCGAAACATTTTTCAAAAGTGTGGACGTGGCAGTTTTGGGCGGTTTGTGGGCGTTAGAGTGGGCGTGGCAACATGAATCGACAAACTTGCGCTGCGTCTATGTCCCTGGAGTCTGTATGCTTAATCTCAACTTTCTAGCTTTTGTAGTTCCTGAGATCTCGACGTTCATACGGACGGACAGACGGACGGACAGACGGACATGGCCAAATCGACTCGGCTACTGATCCTGATCAAGAATATATATACTTTATATGGTCGGAAACGCTTCCTTCTGCCTGTTACATACTTTTCAACGAATCTAGTATACCCTTTTACTCTACGAGTAACGGGTATAAAAATGAATATATATAAAATAAATAAAAATATAGAATCTGTTTATTATAAAATTGATTTCTTGAAGCACGAAGTGCGGACATAAGCACCGAAGAATCATTGTCTGCTTATATTTTTCACACGTCACACGCTGAATACTCTAATGACAATTATATATAAAGTCATATTTTAAAATTATTATGCATTATTATGTACATAGATTGTGATATTATCATTTCTGTGTTGAATTTGAATAATTGTTATGTTAGGGCAATGCAAGACTAGAGTTTTTAAGTGCTGTCAATTTATAAATAATAATATAGATTTAAAGTCTAAGAACTTCTAGGATCAAGGGCATATTTTGTCATTTTTACAATGCATGTGCATACGTGTGCACCAATACAGTGGTCAGCTGTCACTGTATGCGTACAAGAGAGCTGCTGGCTCTAGAGCTCTCCGCTCTGTGGCTTTTAAACAAAATTTCGAGAGAGCCAACACGAAAAAAACGTGTGCAAAAAAATCGTATGGCGTTACTCATCTTATTATTCTAATGTCTTTGGTTCAACTTTCTAAGGTCGATAACCAACCGTTTCTTTTTTACCCCGTTTTGGTCAAATCTCTTTTTGTCTACAACCCAAGTTGGGTTGTTGTAGGGCGATCGGGATGGCCTTATTACGCCATTCGCTAGAAGTTGTTTAACCTCCGCGTTTACAAATTCCGTTACGCCTATGGGGTGCGGGTATGATTTAGAGTATACCGGCTCTCCGTCTGTTTTTATGGTTGCCATTGTATGGCAGGGCTTCATCTGTGTCGGCGAAGGCCCTAAAATTGGCATGGTGCCACGTAATTTTTTGAAGTGTCAATCAATAAGTAATTTGATTTCCATCCCTGCCAACGTAAGAGTGATATACGGGCGCAGGGATTTTACCCTAAAAAATTTCAGACTTCGTCTGTGTCGAGGTCGTCTTCTATTTGTTCAACCCTCTCATGTGCCACCTGGTTATATTCTTCCTCTTCTGACCTCTGTTCTGGCATATAGCTAATTCTTTGTTCAGTCCGTGTGGACTGGCCCCTTTGCCAAGTAGCAGGCTGCCTGGACCGAGATGAGTTATCAACCTCCAATGGTTCGGGTGGGGGCGGCTGGCTCTGGGTGTTTCCCACATACGGACGAGACTGCTGCCTAAGCGAGCCGGTTTGATTGTTTCCTCCCCTTTGGGTTTTTATGAAATTGGGATTTTTTTTAATTGCCCCTAGGTTCTGACCCTGCTCATAGTTTATATGAATTTTGCTGTGATGGATTTCTCCACCCGAATGGTCGTTGAGTGTTTGGGTTGTTAATTTTTTCTTCGTTATGCCTGGCGAAACTAGCCGCGAACACACTCCTATCATTGCTTGATTCGGAATCTTGGGCCAAGGCTAAGGCTGTTGGCAGATCCCGAGGCTGTGCCAGAAAAACAGCTACTTTCAGTGATTTTTTTAGACCTGACACGAACGCATGCAGCGCGTTGTTAGTCATTACGATTTTGTTTGTTAGAAGTGTTAATTTCTTTTCTACTTCATCGTAATACCTGAGTAACGGCAAATCCCCTTGCCTTGAAAGGCTCAGTTCCTGCTGAATTACATGTGTCGGGGTTTTGTCCGCATATGTAAAGTCGAGGCGCGCCAGTATGGCATCAAAGTTTAATACTGTATTAAATATAGCTAATACACCTGCCGCTGGCCCTCTTACTTTATTTCTGAGAATTGCGACAGCCTGATAATATCGGCTGCTGCCATTATAAGGCTCAAATACCTTGTAGGCCGCCTTTGCAGCCTGCCTCAAAGAAACGTAAGTTTCCTGTTTCCCTTCAAATTCCGGGACAGATTTTATTATATCTAGGGGCTCACAACAGTCCACTCCTGGTAGGATGGTCATTTCTTTGAATGCTTCCTCTTGAGTCGTGGTTTTTATACCCGTTACTCGTAGAGTAAAAGGGTATACTAGATTCGTTGAAAAGTATGTAACAGGCAGAAGGAAGCGTTTCCATATAAAGTATATATATTCATGATCAGGATCAATAGCCGAGTCGATCTGGCCATGTCCGTCTGTCCGTCCATCTGTCCGTCCGTCCGTCTGTCCGTCCGTAT
The DNA here is from genome assembly GCF_016746235.2 of Drosophila teissieri. Taxonomy (NCBI): domain Eukaryota; kingdom Metazoa; phylum Arthropoda; class Insecta; order Diptera; family Drosophilidae; genus Drosophila; species Drosophila teissieri. Next base: position 23,764,256 of record NC_053031.1, read on the forward strand.
GAACGTCGGGATCTCAGGAACTATAAAAGCTACAAAGTTGAGATTCAGCATGCAGACTCCAGAGACACAGAAGCAGCGCAAGTTTGTCGATTCATGTTGCCACATCCACTCTAACGCCCACAAACCGCCCAAAACTGCCACGCCCACACTTTTGAAAAATGTTTTTATATTTTTTTCATTTTTGTATTAATCTCGTAAATATATCGTTTTGCCAAAAAAACTTTTTACCACGCCCACTCTAATGCCCACATACCGCCCAAAGCTGCCACGCCCACACTTTTGAACAATGTTTTGATATTTTTTCATTTTTGTATTAGTCTTGTAAAGTTCTATCGATTTGCCAAAAAACTTTTTGCCACGCCCACAAACCGGGACGTGAGTAACGGGTACCACCACCAGCTGAGTAACGGGTATCAGATAGTCGGCGAATTCGACTATAGCGTTCTCTCTTGTTTGACGTATTCTTATTATAATTTTTAGTCCTTAGAAGGTTTTAGGGGCTGATCTCCATCTTGTTTGATTATGTTTCTATCCATAGTTATGTTTATTATAATAGTTGTAGGAAGGTCTTAAATATCTTAATAAGTTTTGGAAGGATTACTAAACGCTCAACTAAAGGGTTTTTCATTGGAGCCCTTAATCTTTGAAATGAAAAAAAACATACATGTAGGAGAGATATTTGCGAAATATTTTATTTGTGTTCGTGCAGAACATCCATCATAGCGTGTGCTGAGTGGCGGCACGTAGGGCCGTCCTGTTGAAGCCCCATGTTGTCCAGATCCATATTCTTGATTTCAGGCCAAAAAAAGTTGGTTATCATCGACTGGTATCGATCACCATTTACGGTGACGGCCACACCATTATCGTTTTCGAAAAAATACGGACCAATCACGCCTCCGGCCCAAAATCCAAACCAAACAGTCACTTTCTGCGGATGCATTGCCACTTGGTGAACCTCGTGTGAATTAGTTTCGTCCCAACACGGCATAAATTCGAAATGTATTTAATATCACGGAAATTAATGTAATTTACATATATACATTGGCTTCTTAAAGGAGCGATAGAACGGTTCATATGTTATCGGGTCTAGGATTGCTTAGCAGAGGGATGAAATTGACATCTGGAGATCGCATGATATTAAATGCAGTGCATTTCTTTAGTATTGATGTATCTGTGAAATTGCAGAATTGGCATTGGGCCGACGTTGGTTGGCGGAATGTGTTGTCATGGGTCATTTTGGTATGCCCAAGACATAATCTTATGAATTTGGTTGGTTGGATTCGCGGTAGTTACGAGTACTTTGAGGTATTTATATATTCAGCGATACTAAGTCCGTTTTTATACCCGTTATTCGTAGAGTATAAGCAAAGACATTAGAATAACAAGATGCGTAACGATTTTTTTGCACCCGATTTTTTGGTGCTGGCTCTAGCGCTGGCTCCAGGTTCTCTCGAAAAGCTAGAGAGCGGAGAGCTCTAGAGCCAGCAGCTCTCTTGTACGCATACAGCGACAGCTGACCACTGTATTGGTGCACACGTTTGCACATGCATTGTAAAAATGACAAAATATGCCCTTCATCTTAGAAGTTCTTAGACTTTAAGTCTATATTATTTTTTATAAATTGACACCACTTAAAAACTCTAGTCTTGCATTGTCTTAACATAACAATTATTCAAATTCAACACAGAAATAATAATAGCACAATCTATGTACAAAATAATGCATAATAATTTTAAAATATGACTTCATGAAAAATAAAAGAAACAATGATTCTTCGGTGCTTATGTCCGCACTTCGTGCTTCAAGAAATCAATTTTGCAATAAACAGATTCCATATTTTGATTTATTTTATATATATTAATTTTTTAATATGAATTATTTGTATGAAATATTTATTATACCCGTTACTCGTAGAGTAAAAGGGTATACTAGATTCGTTGAAAAGTATGTAACAGGCAGAAGGAAGCGTTTTCGACCATATTAAGTATATATATTCTTGACCAGGATCAGTAGCCGAGTCGATCTGGCCATGTCCGTCTGTCCGTCTGGCCGTCTGGCCGTCTGTCCGTCTGGCCGTCTGTCCGTCTGGCCGTCTGTCCGTCTGGCCGTCTGTCCGTCTGGCCGTATGAACGTCGAGATCTCAGGAACTACCAAAGCTAGAAAGTTGAGATTAAGCATACTGACTCCAGGGACATAGAAGCAGCGCAAGTTTGTCGATTCATGTTGCCACGCCCACTCTAACGCCCACAAACCGCCTAAAACGGCCACGCCCACACTTTTGAAAAAGGTTTTGATATTATTGCATTTTTGCATGATTAGACTTGTAAGTTTCTATCGATTTCCCAAAAAACTTTTGGCCACGCCCACTATAACGCCCACAAACCGCCCAAAACTGCCACGCCTACACTTTTAAAAAATGTTTTGATATTTTTTCATTTTTCTATTAGACTTGTAAATTTCTATCGACTTGCAAAAAAACTTTTTGCCACGCCCACTAACGCCTACAAGCCGCCAAAAACTGTCAGTGTTAAAGACTATCTTTTGCACTTCCACTTGCTGAGTAACGGGTATCAGATAGTCGGGGAACTCGACTATAGCGTTCTCTCTTGTTTTTGAAATGTAATTTCTTTTTTTGGAAATTCTTTGTTATACCCGGTACTCGTAGAGTAAAAGTGTTTACTAGATTCGTTGAAAAGTATGTAACAGGCAGAAGGAAGCGTTTCCGACCATATAAAGTATATATATTCTTGATCAGGATCAATAGCCGAGTCGATCTGGCCATGTCCGTCTGCCCGTCCGTCTGTCCGTCCGTCTGTCCGTCCTGTCTGTCCGTATGAACGTCGAGATCTCAGGAACTACAAAAGGTAGAAAGTTGAGATTAAGCATACTGACTCCTGACACATAGACGCAGCGCAAGTTTGTTGATTCATGTTGCCACGCCCACTCTAACGCCCACAAACCGCGCAAAACTGCCACGCCCACACTTTTGAAAAATGTTTTGATATTTTTTCATTTTTGTATTACTCTTATAAATTTCTATCGATTTGCCAAAAAACTTTTTGCCACGCCCACTCTAGCGCCCATAAACCGCCGAAAGCTGCTACGCCCACACTTTTGAAAAATGTTTTGATATTTTTTCATTTTTGTATTAGTCTTCTAAATTTCTATCGATTTGCCAAAAAACTTTTTGCCACGCCCACTCTAGCGCCCACCAACCGCCAAAAACTGTCAGTGCTGAAGACTCCTTCGCACTTTCACTAGCTGAGTAACGGGTATCAGATAGTCGGGGAACTCGACTATAGCGTTCTCTCTTAAAATAGTGTGCAAAAAAATCGTATGGCGTTACGCATCTTGTTATTCTTTGGTTCAACTTTCTAAGGTCGATAACCAACCGTTTCTTTTTTACCCCGTTTTGATCAAATCTCTTTTTGTCTACAACCCAAGTTGGGTTGTTGTAGGGCGATCGGGATGGCCTTATTACGCCATTCGCTAGAAGTTGTTTAACCTCCGCGTTTACAAATTCCGTTACGCCTATGGGGTGCGGGTATGATTTAGAGTATACCGGCTCTCCGTCTGTTTTTATGGTTGCCATTGTATGGCAGGGCTTCATCTGTGTCTGCGAAGGCCCTAAAATTGGCATGGTGCCACGTAATTTTTTGAAGTGTCAATGGTGGAAGTGCACAGGAGAGTCTTCCACACTGACAGTTTTTGGCGGTTTGTGGGCGTGGCAAAAAGTTTTTTGGCATATCGATAGGACTTTACAAGACTAATACAGAAATGAAAAAATATCAAAACATTGTTCAAAAGTGTGGGCGTGGCAGCTTTGGGCGGTATGTGGGCATTAGAGTGGGCGTGGTAAAAAGTTTTTTGGCCAAACGATATATTTACGAGATTAATACAAAAATGAAAAAATATTAAAACATTTTTCAAAAGTGTGGGCGTGGCAGTTTTATGCGGTTTGTGGGCGTTAGAGTGGGCGTGGCAACATGAATCAACAAACTTGCGCTGCGTCTATGTCTCTGGAGTCCGTATGTTTAATCTCAACTTTCTAGCTTTTGTAGTTCGTGATATCTCGACGTACATACTTTTCAACGAATCTAGTATACCCATTACTCTACGAGTAACGGGTATAAAAACTTTCAAACCATAATAGTTTTGAATCGAAATTGACCAAAACATTAATCAAATTCGTTTCTTAGATCAAAATTGATTTTGGCTCGAAAATCGTCTTCTAGCAGAAGCACGCACACATACACACTATCTCCTTTAATGTTTTTACTCACACAAGCCAGACAATTCTATTTTTAGATTTTTACGCTCTCAATTTTAGGGGAGCGAAAAGAGAGCAATTTTGGTCGTCACCAAAAAAGTGGCTGCATAGTGCAAAACCAATGTATGGCCGTTACGCACCTTGTTATTATAATGTCTTTGGTATAAGGGTATACTAGATTCGTTGAAAAGTATGTAACAGGCAGAAGAAAACGTTTCCGACCATATAAAGTATATATATTCTTGATCAGGATCAATAGCCGAGTCGATCTTGCCATGTCCGTCTGTCCGTCCGTCTCTCCGTCTGTCCGTCCGTATGAACGCTGAGATCTCAGGAACTACAAAAGCTAGAAGGCATGCAGACTCCAGAGACATAGAAGCAGCGCAAGTTTGTTGACCCATGTTGCCCCGCCCACTTTAACTCTCACAAACCTCCCAAAACTGCCACGCCCACACTTTTAGTCTTGTAAATTTTTATCGATTTGCAAAAAATCTTTTTGCCACACCCAATTTAAGAGAAATTTAAAAATTATTGTCATGTGAATCATGTTTAGCCCAATTTCTATCGATATTTCAGAAAAAGTTTAAATTTCTGCTTCGCAATTCCACTATTTGATAGTCGCGGAACCCGACCATAGCATTTCGCCTTGGTTTTTATTCAATGCGTATTCTGTGTTAGAGGGCTGCAATTTTTTAAGACTGTTTAATTTTCTAAAATTCTTTTAGAAGACTTTTCTTGGTAATGTTAATTTTCGGTAGTTGGTTAGTTGCTGTATATTGCTTTGGGTTTTAGATCCCATGGAGGCTTATACTAACATAGTTTTTTAATTTTATTGTAAGTAAGCGCTGACTTTAATACATCTTTGAATATTTTCACTTGTTTTTTATTATTATTTGTTTTTATTATGGGACCAAGTGGGTTGTCGTAAAAGTGTGTAATTCTGTGGTGCACTTGGCTTTTGTGAATTAAATTCGTTCTTTTAATGGTATTTGCCACCACGGATAAATTAGTAGTTTGTGTGTTGGGGAATGCTCCTAGTGCCGATCGTAGTGCGGATTATACGTATGTTTTGATTGGCTACTTTGTGGCCTTTCCATGTACTGCTAACGCATATTCTAATTTAGCTATACAAAGACCTTTTACCATTTGGACAGTGTATGGGTGACAATTATAATTATAGTTTAATAAACATTTAATAAATTTAATAATTTGGACAAAGAGTATTTCCGACTTTTAATAATAATACATGGAATGTATGGAAAGACCAAGCCACTTTATATCTCTTGTATTTTTTATTTCTCATAGGCTTGTATCTATTTTGCAATAGCAATTCCTATTTCTACATTACACATTTAACTTTCTTAAGGATAATAGAGCCCGTTTTCTTTAATCTCTAATCTCTAAGGATCTAAAATTCTAATAAGGAGTCTAAGCTCAATCTTATATGATTGAGTGGGTCTATTTTCAAAAAGAGTGCCGAATGAGTACATTTTAGATAATGAATTTCGTTTTAAATTTATTATTTTTCACTAGCTAAGTAAATGGTATCTGTTAGTCAAGGAACTCGACTTTAGTGTTCTGTCCAGTTTCATTTAATTTTAAGAGAGATAATAACAAACATATAAGTATTTAAATTTGCATTAAGTTCCTAAATGTTGTTCCTCTGTTAGCAACGCTCAACATGCTTGGTAGAGCATGCTGATTGTGCGCACTGGGTGGAACCAAAAAAGTATGTTTTGATTCTTTGATTCCCGGAAACCATTTTATATCTAGAAGTGTTATGAGTGTGTGCTTGGAGTATGGCGCAGCGTGTTAATATTATAATTTTGGCAATGCAAATTTCTGCGTTATGGCATAGTTCTGTTTGTGAAATAAATACTGAAACAAATGTTTGTGACATACTAGAAAGCTATTTAATGCCCATTGATCTCTTTACGTTATGTGCAAAATGTCGGCTAAGGAACAAAATTTCGTATGAATTTGCTTCCGTTTTACAATTAATGGCATATTACAGGTAAATGGTTATTATATAACTTTATATAATATTATGCTGTATGTGTTTGATATGTCTGATATGCTTTCAGGAAAATAAATCACAGCTTTATGATATCTAATTATCTTTCAAAGGAGATTTTGAATTCAATGAACATTAAAAAAAACTCATTAATTAAAAGTGGAATTGAAAGGAGTCGAAGAGATATACATTATGAAGGGAAATCGGATTTAAAATCCTCTGATGTGTTTATTAAAATGTTCGTATATAACGGATCTTTAAAGAGGTAATGAAATTCTAATATACATATGAGGATTAATACAATTAATACAATTATTTCGCAAAACTCTTTATTCGAGTTCCCCGACTATCTGATACCCGTTACTCAGCAAGTGGAAGAGCGAAGGAGAAATTTCAACACTGACAGTTGTTGGCGGTTTGTGGGCGTGGCAAAAACTTTTTCGACAAATCAATAGAAATTTTCAAGACTAATTCAAAAATGAAAAAATTATAAAAACATTTTTCAAATGTGTGGGCGTGGCAGCTTTGGGCGGTTTGTGGACATTAAAGTGGGCGTGGCAAAAAATGTATTGGCAAATCGATAGAAATTTACAAGACTAATACAAAAATGACAAAATATCAAAACATTTTTAAAAAAGGTGGGAGTGGCAGCTTTGGGCGGTTTGTGGGCGTTAGAGTGGGCGTGGCAAAAAGTTTTTGTGGCAAATCGATAGAAATTTACAAGACTAATACAAAAAAGAAAAAATATCAAAACCTTTTTTAAAAATGTGGGCGTGGCAGTTTTCGGCGGTTTGTGGGCGTGGGAAAATGAATCGACAAACTTGCCAGTTAGATTCGTTGAAAAGTATATAACAGGCAGAAGGAAGCGTTTCCGACCATATAAAGTATATATATTCTTGATCAGGATCAATAGCCGAGTCGATCTGGCCATGTCCGTCCGACTGTCCGTCCGTCCGTCCGTCTGTCTGTCCGAAAGCTAAAAACAAAGCTGAGATTAAGCATGCAGACTCCATAGACATAGACTCAGTGCAAGTTCATTGTCCCATGTTGGCACGTTGAAAAGTACGTATCAGACAGAAGCAAGCCTTTTTTGACATTATAAAGTATATATATTCTTGATCTGTCCGTCTGTCTGTCTGTCTGTCCGTATGATCTTAAGAACTATAAACGCGCGAAAGTTAAGATTAGGCTTGCAGATTTCAGAGAAATAGACGCAGTGCAAGAATGTTAACTGATGTTGCCGCGCCCACACCAAAGCACACAAACCTCAAAAAACTGTTACGTCCACACTTTTGGAAAGGTCTTTAATATATCGATTTTCTATCGATTTGCTAAAAATATTTTTGCCACGCCCACTCCAACACCCACCCAAAAAATTACATTTATATACCCGTTACTCGAAGAGTAAAAGGGTATACTAGATTCGTTGAAAAGTATGTAACAGGCAGAAGGAAGCGTTTCCGACCATATAAAGTATATATATTCTTGATCAGGATCAATAGCCGAGTCGATCTGACCATGTCCGTCTGTCCGTCTGTCTGTCCGTCCGTATGAACGTCGAGATCTCAGGAACTATAGAAGCTAGAAAGTTGAGAGTAAGCATACAGCCTCCAGAGACATAGACGCAGCGCAAGTTTGTCGATTCATGTTGCCACGTCCACTCTAACGCCCACAAACCGCCCAAAACTGTCACGCCTACACTTTTGAAAAATGTTTTGATATTTTTTCATTTTCCTATTAGTATTGTAAATTTCTATCGATCTGCAGATAAACTGGTTGCCACGCCCACCCTAACGCCCACAAACCGGCCAAAACTGCCACGCCCACACTTTTAAAAAATGTTTTAATATTTTTTCATTTTTGTATTAGTCTTAAAATTTTTTATCGATTTGCCAAAAAGCTTTTTGCCTCGCCCACTCTAACGCCCACAAACCGCCCATAGCTGCTACGCCCACACTTTTGAAAAATGTTTTGATATTTTTTCATTTTTGTATTAGTCTTGTAAATTTCTAACGATTTGCCCAAAAGCTTTTTGCCACGCCCACTCTAGCGCCCACAAACCGCCAAAAACTGTCAGCGCTGAAGACTCCTTGAGTAACGGGTATCAGATAGTAGGGGAACTCGACTATAGCGTTCTCTGTTCTTTTAAATTTTTATTAATTGTTTCCCAATTTATACCGATATTCCAAAAAATTTTAAAATTTTCCACTTCCACTAGCTAAGTTACGGGTGTCTGATAGTTGGGCAACTCGACTATATATTTATAAATATTAAATTTGTTTCTACGATTTTTTAATTTCTGTACCACGGCATTATGTAAGAACGTCGCACACTGGCTGAAGTATAGCTGTCAAGAGTCGATATGAGTGCCAATAAGATTTTTGTCATACTTAATTTCAAGGCAAGCATTCAATAGTATGGGGACCCAATCTAGAGATAAGAGGGAACTTTTAATTTCATTTACGTTTGCAATGCTTTTTCAATGCATTTTGCAATGTTTTGCAATTCAATTTGGAATAACATTAACAGACGGTAGAAAATTTAGATTCAATGTTAAAACATGGCTGGTGATGTTCGGCGAGAGCAATTGAGGAGTTAAGAACAAAACTGGTATACGTTAAATTAAGTACAACAGAGCCCAAATTCAAATCGCTACAAATAAGCCATCGGAGTCCTCTAAGTGGGTATTAATATGGGCAATGTTTTCCATGTGGGCCTGATAAAAAACAGCTTCGCTTCCATGGAGTATATAAGAAGCCACAATAAACAATTTCCCATCCGTACCAGATACAGATACCGCCACTGATAAATTCAAAAACTAGCGCCAAGACTGAAGAGATTGAAGAGTAATAGATGTAGAGAGCTGCGGACGGTGCATTAGGTGGTCCCGGCCTAACCACTGTTTGAAAAACAGTAGGAAGAACGCTTTTCCAGGAGAAGCGCTAAGCCTAAGCTCTTCGCTGTTTAGAGCGGAAGATATTATATTAGCATTGAATGGTGATGAAATTCCACCGACCCAACTGATTGAAGGGGAAAACCTTATGTTTTTTTTGTAGGAACGATGTTTGAAGAAGAAGCAAGCATCGAGAATAAGCTGTTCTCTCCTCGAAGGTGGGATTACTGACATATGATTCGGGAATAAGACAAGAGACAGACGGCCAATCTGCCAATCGTTGAAATTGTTGTTGGAAATGGAGCGGTAATTCGAACAAACGAGAACTTTAATCCAAAGGACGGTCAAGATGACGTTAAAGTCAGTGACGCCAGTTACTGTCGGTTTTTTTGGTGACACCTTGCTGGGAGTAGAGGTAATGGATAACGAATTCAAGCGATTTAATTTATTTTTCTTTGAGAAATTTGGCAGTGATGTGCATGCTTGGGTCACGAAACGAGAGAATTGACTTAATTGCAGAGCAAACAGTAGAACGATAAGTCAAATGTGTAGGTGCGAGAGTAATAAAAAAGAGAAAGAGCACGAGAGGAAAGAGCTAAGATGCTCACGCAGCTGATACGCATAGAAAACACAGATAATGCTGTTGAACTGTGTCTCCAAAGTTGGCATGTTTACAAATAACAAATTTAGGAATTTGTGGCAGTTGCGAGACCCGACATTCATTATTAAAGACAGCTGACAATGCTGCTCAGAAACTCCCAGTTTGAAGTTGATAAATTTTAAAGTATTTAAATCCATGTTTTTTAGTCAGAGAATGGGGAGTAACTAAATCAACCTTAATTTTTAGCTTATCCGCGACCGATTTAGGCATTACCTCCGGCTCTGCGGATACCGTAAACATGTCCATATGCAGAAGCCGCTGGCTAGGTAGAACTTCAAACTGGTCACAAGAAGGCGCCAACCCAATAATATGTCTTTTCTTAATGTTTTTCGGCTTATGAACCTCCTTGTGAAACACTTCGGGCTCATGGTCCAGTACGGTGCTGCCTCGATGGCTTGTTGTTGAATTTGGCTTAGTATGTGCCTTTAACTTTTTCTCATGGTTCATATTGACGATAACCGATGCAGAACACGGCTCAAGGAAGGTAATTTTCAATTAAGTGTTTATCTTTCGAAAAAGACTTTTACGTTGTTGTATTGCATCCATCAAATCATCAATCTTGGTGTGCGAATCATTGCTCACTACATAGCTGTCACACTGCCAGAGATGATTTGGTACGTTAATAAGTAATTATACCCGTTACTCGTAGAGTAAAAGGGTATACTAGATTCGTTGAAAAGTATGTAACAGGCAGAAGGAAGCGTTTCCGACCATATAAAGTATATATATTCTTGATCAGGATCAGTAGCCGAGTCGATCTGGCCATGTCCGTCTGTCCGTCCGTCTGTCCGTATGAACGTCGAGATCTCAGGAACTACAAAAGCTAGAAAGCTGAGATTAAACATACGGACTCCAGGGACATAGACGCAGCGCAAGTTTTGATTCATGTTGCCACGCCCACTCTAACGCCCACAAACCGCCCAAAACTGCCACGTCCACACTTTTGAAAATTGTTTTGATATTTTTTTATTTTTGTATTAGTGTTGTAAATTTCTTACGATTTGCCAAAAAACTTTTTGCCACGCCCACTGTAACGCCCACAAGCCGCCCAAAGCTGCCACGCCCACACTTTTGAAAAATGTTTCGATATTTTTTCATTTTTGTATTAGTATTGTAAATTTCTAACGATTTGCCAAAAAACTTTTTGCCACGCCTACTGTAACGCCCACAAACCGCCCAAAGCTGCCACGCCCACACTTTTGAAAAATGTTTTGATATTTTGTATTAGTCTTGTAATATTCTATCGATTTGCCAAAAAACTTTTTGCCACGCCCACTCTAACGCCCTCAAACCGACAAAAACTGTCAGTGTTGAAGATTCTCCTTCGCACTTCCACTAGCTGAGTAACGGGTATCAGATAGTCGGGGAACTCGACTATAGCGTTCTCTCTTGTTTTATATCATCTTCTGGTGAATCGACACAAGCCGAAGGCTCGAAGTTGGGTAGCAGTAACTTCGACATAGCACTCAGAATACGAATAAAGAAAGAAAAGTCTGCAATGAATGCTGATCAGAGCCTGAATGCATAGATTGTGATGTAGTTCATTTAGAATTCACTAAGCGTTCCGCTAATGTAACTAAGCGGGTGTAACTATTGTTATAGTCTCTGTAAATTTATTTTAAACTTTCAGACCTAGCTAAACCCGCGACGAAATGTTTGAAAAAGTCTGATTCTATTATGGAGAATCTATTTCTTGTTGCTTTGCCTTTTCCTAATAAGAGGTAGTACTTTTCAGAGAATGGGTGCAATACAAATTCTTCTGGTGTTAGGGCAAAATCTTTGAGAGTATGGTATGTACATACATATATGGTATGTATTATTTATTTATTTACATTCTGTATGCTTAAAGTTAAGAAACTAAAGATACAGGGGGGAGGACGGCAATAGCTACTAAGGCTTTAGGACGGCTTTTTGCTTATTTTATTTTATCTGTTTTTTTTTTATACATAATCTTAGTATCTATGGTATGTATAATTTTTTTGAACGGGATTCAAATAATTTTGGCATGTTTTCATTTTTCTGTATTTTTAGAGTCTACTAATTTTAATGCTAGTCAAAGTTAACGCTTAATTATTATAGAGAATTTATAATATTTATATTTTTCAGGAAGTTTTGGACTTTATGGATGTTAGTAGTAGATGGCTCGGAGAGGGAGGAGTTGAGGTTACCATTAGGGAAGTGGATGCGGGCTGTATTAAATGCTGGACACTCATTAAGTACATATGTGATTCAAGGTCATTATGTTTGGTTGCAGAATTGGCAGGGGTTAGATGTTGCCTGCAATAATCTATATTGATGAGTGAGTCTTGTATGGCCTAGACGTAGTCGAATAAACTTAGTTTGGTCACGTCTTGACAATCTAGTGATTTCCTTGTGCTTAGAGTAGCCATTGATATTAATTTTTTGTATGTTTATAGATTGGTACCAGCTTGAAGCATGTTGTAATTGGTTTAGGGAGTTATAAGATAGTTTGGATTTTATATATCTGTTTATATCGGTCTGGTTGAGATTTAAAGTGGTGATCAGAGGCGATGTAGTTGCGTATTTTGCGGAGTCGTCTGTCAATTCATTTCCTGTGATTCCCACATGGCTTGGGATCCACAGGATTTTAATTTTTGGTTAGAGGTTTGTAAGTAGTCTTCGAATTAGTGTAGGGTAATATGAGGAGTTGTCGATACCTGTTACTCGTAGAGTTATAGGGTATACTAGATTCGTTGAAAAGTATGTAACAGGCAGAAGGAAGCGTTTCCGACCATATAAAGTATATATATATTCTTGATCAAAATCAAAACCCTTTTTCCCGCCCATTCTAACGCCCACAAACCGCCAAAAACTGTCAGTGTTAAATACTCTTCTTCGCACTTCAAATAGCTGAGTAACGGGTATGAGATAGTCGATGAATTCGACTATAGCGTTCTCTCTTGTTATGGTGTATAGTCCTACTTTCTCGAATGCTTTTTCAAAGTCGAGGGATATTATTGATGCGTGTTTTTTTTCTACGAGGGTCCTGCTGATGATAGCGTCTAAATATAGTAGACAGTCTGTCACAGATTTCCCTTTTTTAAATCCTACTTGCCGACTGTTGAGAATTTTGTTAGCGGTAACAAACCACCAAAGTCGTTTGGATATTACTTTTTGATATACAGGGGTTAAGTGAGATTGGTCTGTATAATTCTATTTCCGTTTTGTCTTTGCCTGGTTTATGTATTGGAACTATTGTGCTAATTTTAAAAGCCTGAGGAATAAATGAGCTTAGAATTGAGTTAAAGAAATTAGTTATTCTGTTTTTTACTGGTTTTCCAATGTGCTGTATCATGGAGTAGTTTATTTTTTCGTTTCCTGGCGTATTCCCCTTTAGACTGATCAACGCCGTATTGAACTCTAGATACGTTATGTCTTGTTCCATAAATTCAGCATTTTTTTTAGGTATATAGTAAGTGCTTAGACTGTATGTGCTATGTTTGGCATCTATAAACGCCTGCGAGAAATTTGGATCGCCTGAGATAGATGACCACTGTTTGTAAAAGGCAGTAGCAATGTCTTCTGAATTTGTGACAGTTGTATTTGTATTTTTATCTTGGATCAAATAAATGTGAGTTGATTTGTGAATCCCGCAAAACTGCCTAAAGTTGTTTCAAACCAATTCATTCTTGGATTGGCTTGAAATTGTGGAAGTCAGAGCGTGTAAACTTTCTTTCTTACTGAGTCGAATTTCTCTTCTGAGCTGCGCATTAGCTTTTTTAAATTGTATTAATGTGTTTTCTAAATCTAAAGTAGTGAATTTTTGTAAAGGTGGAATATACGCAGAAAAGATGTTAAATTTTTGTTTGGGGTGAATTTCTAACGCGATGGCATCGAAAGTATAGCCTACCGGAATTGGTTTATGTTGAAGAGATTTGTGGATCAGCGGGGCGACTCCACCTTTTGCTATAATTCACGTAGTATTGTAGATTATGTAATTTACAGGGATGGGAATTGCTGGGAGAGAGTTATGTGTGTTTCCTGAAGGGAAATAACTTTGGGTTTGTGTAGTTTTATAAGAATTAAGAGGTCATTATAATTGTTTGTGTAGCCGTTAATGTTTCATTGTAATACATTAAGGGCCATATTTATATATAGTTTTTGTGCTTATTTGGATTTTTCGATTAGTTTTGAGTTAAGTCTGTAATTTTTTTTAAGCTTTGATCTTGTTATTATTGTGCTACTTGGTTTTTCTCTATTAATAAGATTTCTTTTAGTTCTGTTACTTATATTTCTAGGGAGTATATTTACTTTACAGTTTGTCCTATCCTTAATGTTACTTTCCTCGGTAGAGGATGAGCCCGATAGCATAATATCATCTTCCTTGTCGTCATATCCTATGATGGGTCTGCAAGTGTCTTCTGATGATGGCGTGTGATGGCAGGTTGATGCTGATGTCGAGGGCGTATTCTGTGTCAATCGTTGTGTATTGGGAGTCCTTTGTTGGTTAGAGCTTGCCACCGATGCGTATAGGGATCCATCATGATAGTGTATCTTCCTGTATAGCGACCAGGCAGTTCTTTTGTGTACTTTTTGGAGGGTTTTTATAGCTTGTACTTCTTTATGGTTAATAAATACTGGGCAATTTCTGTCTCTAGGATGGTGTTTATTATCCGGCATCTTTTTTTCGGTACAATTGATGCAGCAGACTCCGCGTTCGCATTTTTCCCCTGATGTGAAGTTGATATGGGCAGGTTGGCTGCATATAAAGCAGGTCTCTGTGTTTGTTGGCGGAACTCATATTGTCGGTCATTGTTTATTGTTTGTTGTTGCCATGTGAAGTAGAAAAAATTTGAAGTCTAGTGTAAGTTAGTTTAGGGCGAAGGCGGGAGCATAATAAAGCTCTCTCTCGCTCTTTGCGAATTCGCCCCGCCTTCGCCAACCTCTGTTAAGCTAGGCCTAAGTCGAAAATTGAATTCAACCCGAGCACACGCATTTTTTCGTTGTCGTCGTTCCGAAATTAAACCTAATTATTCTTGCCACCAAGTTCGATAAATATTTTTAATAAACTAATTAAAAACTTCAGTGCTCATACAGAATTTTTGAAGATGGCCTAGACGTAGACAGTTGTTGCATCTCATTGGGGCTGGTATATGAGGACGAACTTGGACTCTTTCGTATCCAATATAGACCTATTCCGGGAGGTCTAGTTTTTCGAATGTTAGGGTAATAAGTCCAGTTTCTGTCGGCTCTACTGTAAGAGTCTTCATAATTTTTCTTACGGCGGAAACTTTTTGGCTTTTCAGGTTCTGAAGAATCTCTTCTTCCTTAATTCCCCGTAGATCGTTGGAGTATATTATACCCTTTGAGTAGGGCAGAGTTTGGTGCTCTGAGACTGCTACGTGTATGTGCAGAATGGTTGCAAGTTTAAGGAGTTTTAGAGCTTGTGTAATATCTTTTGTTTGTAGGAGAAGGTTTCTGTCGCGTAGTCTCTTACAACTAACAACTGCACCTCCGGCCGTGAGGTCAATTATTATATATTTTTGATCGTGAACGGTGAGACTCCTGCGAAAGACCGATGGGACACATCGGTTCTGGTTATTATTAGAAATTTGCTTGTTGGTGAAGGATTTTCCTTCCAAATGTCTGGTGGAGGACGCATTTCGGTTGGGATTTAAGCTTCTTAAATTTGTTGTAAGCTTGTAACGACTGGTGCCCTAACTGATAAGCGCGATCTTTTTATCGAAAATTGTTTGTTTGTTAGAAGATTGATTTGGGAGAGCTGTCTGTCCGTCTGTCTGTGCGTCTGTCTGTCCGTCCGTATGAACGTCGAGATCTCAGGAACAACAAAAGCTAGAAAGTTGAGATTAAGCATACAGACTCCAGGGACATAGACGCAGCGCAAGTTTTCGATTCATGTTGCCACGCCCACTCTAACGCCCACAAACCGCCTAAAACTGCCACGCCCACACTTTTGAAAAATGTTTCGATAATTTTTCATTTTCGTATTAGTCTTGTAAATTTCTATCGATTTGCCAAAAAACTTTTTGCCACGCCCACAAACCGCCCAAAACTGCCACGCCCACACTTTTGAAAAATGTTTTGATATTTTTTCATTTTTGTATTAGTCTTGTAAATTTCTATCGATTTGCCAAAAAACTTTTTGCCACGCCCACTCTAACGCCCACAAACCGCCCAAAACTGCCACGCCCACACTTTTGAAAAATGTTTTGATATTTTTTCATTTTTGTATTAGACTTGTAAATTTCTATCGATTTGCCAAACAACTTTTTGCCACGCCCACTCTAACGCCTACAAGCCGCCAAAAACAGTCAGTGCAAAAATATTTTTTTCCCACGCCCTCTTCTATGCCCACAAACCGCCCAAACCTGCCACGCTCCCTGTAGAAAAATCTTTTGATATTTTTTATAAGTCTTATAAATTTTTTATAGGTTTGCAGAAAAACTTTTTGCCACGCCCACAAACCGCACAAAGCTGTCACGCGGTATGTAACAGGCAGAAGGAAGCATTTCCGACCATATAAAGTATATATATTCTTTATCAGGACCACTAGCCAAGTCGATATGGCCATGTCCGTCTGTCTGTCCGGCCGTATGAACGTCGAGATCTCAGGAACTACATAGACGCAGCGCAAGTTTGTCGATTTATGTTGCCACGCCCAAAATGTGTTGATATTTTTTCATTTTTGTATTAGTCTTGTAAATTTCTATCAATTTGACAAAAAACTTTTTGCCACGCCCACTGTAAGGCCAACATACCGCCAAAAACTGCCACGCCCACACTTTTGAAAATGTTGTTGATATTTTTTCATTTCTTGTCTTGTGAATTTCTATCGATTTGCCAAAAAACTTTTTGCCACGCCCACTCTAACGCCCACAAAGCGCCAAAAACTGTCAGTGTTGAAGACTCTCCTGCGCACTTGCACTAGCTGAGTAACGGGAATCAGATAGTCGGGGAACTCGACTATAGCGTTCTCTCTTGTTTTTTTTGTATTTAATTGATATATGAATATTGAGGTTTTTCAAGGCTTCTGGATAAAAATTTTCAGCTTGTTTGAAATTAGGTTCTTGGTTGGCGTTATATCTCTCATCTGTATTAACCTGCTGTGGCAGTTTACAGTTTGGGAACTTTGGTTGTTTTCGTTAGTTTGATGGTGATACTTCAGATAATAGTCCGTATGGTCGTAGGTTGGATCGTAAAAAAAGTGATAAGGAATGTATTGCTAATAAGATATAACGATTCAACCAAAGCATCCTATGCTGTCCACTGTTAGATGGTCTTGATCGCTCTATTGTTTGGTTGAGCACGTGGGAACTCGAATTGGGATTCTATATTGGATTAATCTTAAACATAGCGTTTTTTTTCCTGTGGTAGACAACTTGGGTAATGTTGCTATCCGACAGAAATAACATGTTTGTCATTTTGCGGGTGTTTTAGTTTTGTTTTTTACATTTAAATATTTATTTGTTATTATTTTGGTTTATTTAGTTCACATTTGTCTTCGGTCTATCTTCATGAATCTTATTTGTATTTTAATTATTTATCATATTTAATATTAATATATTGAATTTTTCACTTATTTAATAATTATTTGTTTTACTCGTAGAGTAAAAGGGTAAACTAGATTCGTTGAAAAGTATGTAACAAGCAGAAGGATTGATCACAAACCGCCAAAAACTATCAGTGTTAAAGGCTCTCCTTCGCACTTCAAATAGCTGAGTAACGGGTATCAGATAGTCGGGGTACTCGACTATAGCGTTCTCTCTTGTTTTTTATTTTAATTCGCTATAAGGGTTGCATTATAGCTTTTTCGTTGGTGTTTGACAATGTTGACACTGGTGCACGAGGTAGAGGTTTTTATTAAAACTTATCACCATATTGAGCGGCGCATGGGTGTCAAGGGTCGTGGTTTTTTTTATTCAATAGAATTAACACTATCACGACCGACTGCGCCAGTTGTGATTTTTATTATTTTTGAAATTTATATAGTGGACCGTCTTTATAGACTAACCACCGCTAAGTGTCGTTATTTTTTATTTTCACATTTACTATCCATATGCCGAAACATCATCAACATCTAAAAAAAAAGTAACATTTTTCCGATTCCCTGTGAAAGTCGAATTGGTAAAAAATAGTTCTCTCCTTTTTGACTAGTAAATTAAAAGGAAATACTAGATTCGTTGTAAAATATGTAATAGATAGAAGAAAGTGGTTTACGTATGAGCTTTCCGGTTTTAGTGCTTTCAAATGCTTTAGGGCCTCCCTTATTGCTGCTACTTCCGCTTGGACGACGCTGCAATGATCGGGGAGTCTATACGAGATGAGTAGGCCTAGTTGTTCGGAGTAAACTCCTCCTCCTACTGCATATAGCATTCTGGGGGCCAGGTGTCTGTGAGTTCCACTCGTCCCTTTCTGGGATAATAGTGTTGAACGGTGTTTGTATGTACTCCGTTGGAGTACAGTAGTCTGTCCTGGCGGGGAGGACTATTTGGGTGTGTTTTAGGATACATGAGTGACCCGCTTATTGTGGGTTCCACGGTTTGGTATTTCTAAGCCTGATTGCCGCTACTGTGGCCTGTTCCATGCCAGGATTTCTTTTTCAGGGCCGGCCACCATACCACGACCCCATACAGTAGTATTGGTCTGACGATGGCCGTATATATCCAGTTTACTATATAGGGTGTCATGCCCCATTTGAGTCCTATTGCTTTCTTGCACGTGAAGAGTGCTATTGAAGCTTTTCTGTATCTGTCTTTGAGGTTCAGGTTTCCTGTCAAGTATTACGCCCAGGTACCTTGCGCTGCTACTGAAGGAAAGTCTTTGATTGTTGAGCATAGGTGGGGCTAAGTCTGGTATACTTCCTAGTTAAGAGAACCAGCTCGGTCTTTGAGGGGTTAATTCCTAATCCGTTATTTTTGGTCCAGTTGGACAAAACACTGAGTTTTTCGCTCATGAGATCGCATAGCGTTTGGGGGTATTTTTTCACTGGGATTTTTTCCCTTAAAATATTTTTGTATTTTTGCCAGTCTGTTTTTCTTGGGTTAGAAAAAACTGCTGATTTTGAGGGGCTGATTGTGATTGTGTGTTCTATAAATCTGTGGTGCTTATCTAGCACCCTCCAGTGAGTTGCTGTCTCTAATAGTGGTTTAGAGACGAGAGTTAGGTCTATTACCTCTTTTCGGTTCTTAATGATAAAGGTGGGGTATTACCTTTATTGTATATGAAGAGATTTGAACTAAAGATAAAGTTAAAAAGAGACTCACCGTGGACGTTTGTCTCTGTACTTTCCCATTGTATATGGTGGGCGTTAGCATCACAGCCTATTAGTAGGCCTATGTTTTGCTTTTCGCTGTCTTCTACCAGTCTCCTTACCAGCTCATCCGGCGGTTCTTGTCTTTCGTAGGCCATATACGATGACAGCACTTGGAACGAAGATGGCTGACTCTCCACGGTGGCTGCCGCGTTATCTGCATCGCTGTAATTATGGAGCAGAAAAACGCTAAGGTGCTTTTTGGCTAAGATGCAGGACCTTACTTTACCTTCGCTGGGAGCTGTTAGAAGCTTATATTCCTTAGTCCCTAATCCTGAAACCTTTCCTTCCACTATCCAAGGTTCCTGGATCAGGACTATGTCGACTCCATCCTCAGCCAGATGGAGTTGAAGAGCAGCGGAAGCTGCCTTACTGTGGTAGAGGTTTATTTGCAGAAGCCTCACGGACATCTGCTGTGGGCATCTCCACCACGGTTGTATCGGCTCCCTCCTCGTCCGATGGAGGTCCGTCATTGGACCCATGTTCGCAAGACTGCGGAGGATTGAGGCATCAGTCGAGTAGCCGTCCTCGGTTTCCGATGCCTCGATCTCAGAGGCGGTCTCCGCGATCACTCCTCCACCGCCTTCCTGATTCCCATGAGCGGCCTCAATAGGAGCTAGGGACTCCTTGTTTAGGATGAGGATGGCCTGGTTTGTTGGCCCCTCCATCTCGTCGAACTTCACCACTCGCTAGTCCGAGGGTGCTTGTTGCATCGCTGCAGCATGGTGAGGATCTGGTCCGGCGCCTTGATGGATGCCGGGATCCAGAGCCTTGCACGGGGTCTGCAAGGTACGTCGGACCAGCTCAACGCAATAAGTCCGGCGCTCCGCAGAGCGCTCGTCGTCACAGGCGATCCCCTTGACGCTGCCTTGGAACCATCCCACGTCTTTGCAGGCAGGGGGGTCAAGGTTCTTTGGCCAGAATTTCGAAGAATTTTGTAGCTAGGGCTGCTTCCACACACTTCCACTCATTGCGTGGAATCCTACCACTCGGGACGTTTTGGTCGACCACGCCCAGGAGAATGCGGTTTTTCGCGATCTCCGCAAAAGATCGCCCTGGCTGTACGCGTTGCCGAGGGGTCGGAGGGAACGTCCTGGGAGCGCTACCTCTTAGGTGGAGGTCGCTTTTTGACCTCTGTGGGCTTGGGTGGCTTGGGGGCTTTCTTGCCGATGTTTGGCAATACGGCTTGCCCATTCCACCTTTTTCATTCATTCCGCAGAAGGAGCCGTTTTCGATCTCTCCTGGCTGCGTAGGATTTGCCCCGCAGATCTTTTCTCTGCTTAGGTGTGTTTGCCCATTCCACCTTTTTCATCCATTCCGCAGAAGGAGCCGTTTTCGATCTCTCCTGGCTGCGTAGGATTTGCCCCGCAGATCTTTTCTCTGCTTAGGTGTGTTTGCCGTTACCGGTTGCCACTGAGTGCTTGCCGTCCTTGGCTGCGCCTGAAGGGGGCATCATGGCACTAGGGCCTGGAGATGTTCCCATGGCGACGGCTTTGGGCGGCTTGCACTCAGTCGCCTTAGACTTGAGGCGGGGTTCACCCGAACCCGAACCTGTGGTGGTGGCCAGGCAGGTGAGCTCATTCGCCAGCTTCGCTGCCTTAAAATGTGTACGGCCAGACTCCGTCGTCACTGTCGTTTTAGTAGGTTTTTTGGGAGATCCTGACTCATTTTTATTCATATTTTTCGACTCCATGTGATTCCCACGAGTTGCGGAGAAAAAGAGGGTCCACCCGGGCGGAAATCCACGACGCCCGCGTAAGGCTTCTTAGAACAGGGGGTCGCCAGGTACCCTGAGCTCTCCGTTTGAGACTGAGCTACCATTTGCCAGCATCCTCTGCCAGGGGACCTGTTTCCAGCAGCCCTCGCGTGGAGAGTATAGTCGCACTTCCGGGTGTATGGACAATTGCGGCGCGTTCTTCTAGCAAGCGTGTAGTTTCACGTTAATCCCCTTATCCAACACTCGACTGACGGCCGAAAGCTCATACGTAAACATTTTCAATGATAGCCAAGCAGCTATCAAATCGATTGGCTCAATCTCAAGCCACTCTTTACACGAGATGACACAAGAATTCGTAATCAGCCTTATATGGGTACCCGGACACAGGGACATAGAAGGCAACTCCATCGCAGATGAACTAGCTCGAGAAGGCACTACCGCGCCACTCATACAAGAGATGGAGGGCATGCGTATGCCTTTGGCCACATATAAACTACTACTTAGGGAAGACCTAAACGGAAACAAACAGACAATATGGGAAAATACCACACACTGTCGCCTAACACGCCAAATATGGCCAAAAATAAACCCAAAAAGAACGTCAAAACTCTTAAGGCTGACCAGAGCAAACCTCAGCACTGCTATGAGAGTCGTCACAGGGCATTGGTGGATAGGCACCCATGCCAGAAAACTAAATGCCCCGTATAATGATTTCTGCCGTAGCTGTAGGGACGAGGAAGCGGAAGAAACGGTAGAGCATCTACTATGCCACTGCCCAGCACTGCAAGCGAAAAGACTTGCTCAACTGGGAAGCAGATTCCTGATAGACACGTCCGACCTATCCTACACCGATCCACATCGGATACAAAAATTCGCCAGCGCCTCTGGCTGGGGAAACTGCTAACTTCACACGAACCTCGACGGGTAAAAATGGAAAACACACACGGTATCATACGCTAAAACCTAACCTAACCTAACCTAAAAGAAAGTTTTTCCCACCCTATAAAGTATATATAAACTTCGTCAGGGTGTCTGTCCGTCCGTCTGTTTGCCCGTATGAACATCGATATTAGACCTGCAGACCCTAGTAGCACCTACACTGCTCAAGTTTTTTTTCGGAGTCACTCTAACGCCCGCAAACTGTCACGCCCACACATTTGACAAATATTTTGATATTTGTTCAGCATTTGGCAGGCGTGAGAACTCTATCTATGCATTTATGCTTGGTGCCATTTAAGTGGGTGCTGGTATTACACATGCTCTTGGATCTGGCTGTTTACGTACGCATTGCAACATAGTGCTACAATTTTTGCACTTAAATGCTTTATGAGTTATTGTATGTTGGTACAGTAAGTATTTAATGTGCGCATACCACATTTCCCTGCATTTAAAAAATAAAGAAAGCTAGTGAATTTTTTTTTTTTTAATTGTTTTTGTAATATATATATAAAATTTGTTTATTTCTTAAGAATATTATGAATGTGGCTCAGTGTGCCGATAATTGACAACACACCTGCGACAACGTTGTATTATTATAATTGTTTTTTGTATTATTAATGGTAAGAAATACATGATTATGTGATTTTAAACTTTATTGAGTTTAATACATTGTGGGTTGAGATTCCGGCACCGACTGGGCTTGTTATATTATACCTGCCATGCTTGTGAACTTTTTCTAATATGTAAGGACCAAGAAACTTTCCCTTTAACTTAGAACCAACTCCACACTACGCCTGATCGCAACAAGATCGTTCTTTGTACTATTTTTCTTTTTTTCTCTTTGAATTAAAAGCCTGCCTGTTTTGTTCCTACAACGTTTATATAAGTTAAAAAAACAGATTAATTATTTTTAATAAAAAATGTTTTTTTATTTGAGCGGTCAAGACCGTCCGTTTTATTTGATTATAATATTAAGACTAAATTATCGAATCCTAATCTGGCACTAAGAAAACGTTGTCGCTGTCGTCGGTCGCGGCAGAAGCTTCGCTGCTGAGGAATCGCGGAAGTGTCGCAGACGCTGGGTCAGTTGCATTTTTTGGAGCTGATGGGCGTGTGGTGGAGCGGACGCTCGTGTGGTCATGGCTCAGCGTTTTGGCCAAGTGCATTGCACTTTGCATGTAGAACATTTGTTTGCGCAATAGCGGGTGTCAGTTGACTTGAATTTATTTTGTTTTTTTAACTCTTCCCTTCCCTCTTTATTTTGTCCTCAAGCGTTAAAAATACGGTAAGTCGTTAAAGCGAGACACTCGTATGACGGTTGGTGCGCTGTTGGATGATGTTAAATTGTTCTGCTTAAGTTCGGGGGGGCTACCTGTAGTATGACCTTCACCTTCTTTCTTCTGCTTTAGAAACAGGAACCCGATAAGCAGTAAGATGCCGAATAGTATTATGATCGTGCTTCTATTGAAGATGGTGTCAATCTTGAGCTTACGCAATAGCTTGATGTTGTGGACATGCAGGTTCTCCAATCTTTGTAGAGATACTACTTTGATTCTTTCTGTCTCCTCCGGTGTTAATTGTATGATGGGTGCGCCTGGCCTCGTCAATGTCACCTCAGTGTTGCCATATTCCATATCGTTTATCCTTAGAGTCTCGTTGAAGAATTTTACCACATATGAGCCCACCAAATGCTTTATTCCGTTGCTCCACCTCAGTTGTTGCCATTCAATTTTGTTGAGCAATAATATTCCATCGTAAACCTCTTTGATCGTCTTAATATGATCAGCATTACCAAATGCAGCAAAAGCCTAGGCAAACATAATGTCTTACTTAGGTCTACGATTTCGTTTTTATTACAAATCTTAATATTATTAAAAGTTTTATAATTTTTTATTATTCTAAACATTTCGTAATTTTTTATTAATAACTCTCTGAAATTTAACATTGATGATTGTATTATTCCTTAAAAATGGCTTGATTTAAATGTTTTTGTATTCTATATTTTCTAGATTTGGAATTTTTATTACATATAAAAGTGTCGTTCTATTATGCAAGACTGAAACGTCAAAAAAACTTAGCATTTCCTCTATGGATAACGACGATAAATTTCCATTTTCAAAAATTTTGTTTACCTCGTGAACTTCATTTTCTCCTTATAGGAATTTATTTATTACGTTATTTTTCGCCCATTGAATGGCATACTTTATATTCATTATTTCTTCTTTGATGAGCCTAACTTGGTATTGAAGATTAATTGTTATCTCTTCCGCAAAGTGATCATTTTTTCTAATAAAATTATCAATGGAATTAGTAACACTAGACAATTTATCAAGTCTGACCATGAATTGGTTATTGATTACTACCTGTTTATTATTGATATCTATTATCTCGTTAACGTTACTTTTTAAGGATGTAAAGTCGTCATGATCTGGGGTACCTGCCACGTATTTCCATGCGGTGCCCAGTAAATTAATGGCTCTAACGGGTCTACTGTTATGGAAAAGGGAGTTAATGGAGTAGAAAGTGGAGAAGGTTTGATTCATTTCGTGGTGCAGGATATGGTAGTTGTCCGTAGTTTCTAGGCTATTTTCTATGTGTCCAGCTAGTTTATCAATGACATGTATTAGTCTGGTTTTTGATGTTCTTATTTTACCTATTCCTTTATGGATCGTTGCCGTTTGTACGTCCGTATAGTTCGTAATTTCCATGGTTGCCTTTGCTCCGGTCAGTGTTCCTGGGTCTTATGTTATTATAGTGGTTTCTTTATTTTCTTTAACTATTTATTTTTTGAATTTGGGTGATAACTTTGAACCTAATCTGGCGTTAATTCTAACGTAAACTTCGTTGCCTGTCTTGTATGTTTCAATGGGTCTTCCTTTACTGTTGTGGTATTGTAGGCCCTGATTTTGTTTTTGTCTTAGTCTGTCTATATTGTCCAGCCTGGTTTTTTCGAAGTCTTCGGGACTGACTGCTGATACTCTACCAAAGAAAACCTCGAGTGGTTTTTTTCCTGTGACCGAATGGATCGAGTAAATATACTCGTACACAGCTCTATTTAACAGTTCTTCAAAATTCCTATGAACTCCATCCTTCTTAATACACCTCATTATTTCTCAGAGTGTGGAATAGGATCTCTCGATTTGTCCATTGACAGTACTTTTATAGGGTGGTCCTCGGAAAGCTTCAATGTTAATAAAAATAATAATGCTAATAAAATTAATTGAGGCTGAAATGAGAGCTTTTTCGTTGTCCATCACAACGTACTTGGGAACTCCAAAATAAAAGACAAGGTCTCTTAATGGGAGTTGAATGCCTTCCACCGCATTAGATTTAATTATTCGAGCTTGAACTAATTTGGAAAATTTGTCAATTGCAGTCAACACTAGCATCTTCTCGGTAGAGTAGATGTCGATATGGATGACATGACCTGGTGTCTGTTTTAATTTCGGGTTTGGGGGATGTCTGTCTTATTTTCCCTCATTGCAAATTCTGCATTGCCCAACTATCGTGTCTATCTTCCTTTTCATTTTTGGAAAATAGAATCCTTCGGACAGCTGAAGCTTGTTTTTATAAGAACCGCTATGAGCTCTATTATGAACTTTTAAGATTTCCTCAACTTGGTCGGCCTCGTTTGCCAAATCTGTTACCTTTGATTGTGTGAAACGAATTTTAATTGTCTTAAAATGGACTGGGTATATTTCTTGAGTTTTACCCATAATTGGTTCTGAGGTTTATGCCATTAATGACAGATGGGGAGGAGTTTTATTAATTCGTCTTTGTGATATTGTTCTCTGTGAATCTCGTAGTGGTCGGATTTCGAAGTAAAGATAAGTATTTTGTTTTTAAATATGTTTCCATGCTAGGAATTAAATCGTGAGTTGAACTCTCGGCACTATGCTGGGTTGAAGTTACTGAATTGATCTGGTTAGGAGGGCTCGTGACAGAGCGTCTGCTACTACGTTTGCTTTTCAAGGTTTATATTCCAACTCGTAGTCGTATTCTTCCAATGTCGCCTTCTACCTTTTGATTCTTGCATTACCATTCCAAATACTCAAGGAATGGGTCAAGGGTTGGTGGTCGGTATAGATCTTGACCTTGGCTCTACCATAAAGATAGTTCCTAAGAGTCTTTAATCCCCATACTATGGCCAGCATCTCTTTCTCGTTGGATGCAAAGTTTTCTTCCGCTCTTGTCAATGTCCTAGACAAGAAGGATATGGGCTTATCATCCTGCGGGAGCACTGCTCCCAAAGCGTAGTTCCAGGCATCGGTTCAGAGATCAAAGCACTTTTTAGATTTCTGAAAGCTTACAAAGCTTCTTCATCAAGTTCTATTGTCTTAGCCTTGGATTGATTTTTAGACACACGTCCATCTTCCCCTCTTAAAAGGGAAGTCAGGGGCTTAGCGAGTCTAGCGTAGTTCCTTATGAACCGCCTGTAATATCCCGATAACCCAAGGAAAGATCTTAATTCCTTTAAAGTTTTTGGGTTTGGAAATTCGGCAATCGCTGTGACTTTAGCTGGATTGGCTTCAATCCCTTTTTTAACAGAGATTATACCCACCCTGGATTTGAAAAACTCGCACTTGTCCAGCTGACATTTCATGTTAGCATCATTAAGTGTTTTAAAAATTGTCTCCAAATTTTGTGAATGTGTTTTCTCATCTTTGCTGAAAACCACAATATCGTCTATATAGATATAACATATCTTTCCTATGTGGTCTCTGAGAACATCGTCCAGAGCACGTTGAAAAATAGACGGAGCATTTTTGAGCCCAAAGGGGAGTCGTGTAAACTCGGATTAGCCATTATTGACAGAAAAGGCTGTCTTCTCGATATCGCACGCTCTTAGAGGTATTTGGTGGAAACCACTTTTGAGATCGAGTACGGAAAACAGTTTATTGTTACTTTGTTCAATTTGCGGTAGTCTATAACCATCGTATATTTTTTTCTCCCGATGCATCAGTTTTTTTTGGGGACACTCCACACAGGTGAATTGTAGGGTGACCTTGAGGGTCGAATGATGCCATCATTGAGAAGTTCCTTTACTTGCCTGTCTACCTCCTCCTTCAGAGACATAGGGTACTGGTAAAATTTAGAATAAACGGGTTCGTCCGATTTTGTCCGTATGTCTGCTGTTCACGCCAGAAGGGCGCAAACAGTTGAGCGGCAGTGTAAGCAGTGTTAAGCTCCTCCACGGCTCGCAAGCACCGCTGCTCGCGCTCTCCTTCTCTCCTCGCGCTCTCCTTCTCTCCAATCGCTCTCCCTCCTTCCCGCAAGGTATTCACCACTCTGCGGTCCCGCGGCATTCCCAATGTTAGTTTTAAGTTAGTCTTAATTTACAAGTGTTGTAATAAAGTGCGAATTGAAGTCGATCCCGTGACTTTTCATTTCTGGAGGAACTTATCAGCAGCAGCCGCAGCAGCAGCCACCACAGCAACAACAACGACGTCAGAAGCCAAACTATCTTGGACAGAAAATCCGCCCATTCCAATTTGACGTTAGTTAGGAATTTTAGCTTTTCGTTCGGTCTGGAAAAGAGTTGAGGGTATTTACTGGTCAGTTTATTTAGTTCTTTGATTTGTGGTGGAGTCATATGGTCCGTACGGCGGCAAATGCTGTTCACTGCCTCGAGTTTCTTGTCCTTAATATGTAATTTAACACGGTTTTTAATCATCATTAGATTTTTATTGGTGTAAATAGTAGTTGGCAATTCTTTCAGGCTATCGTTTTCTAGAATAGCATCAAAAGTTTTCAGTGTGGGAAGTAAGAAAAATGTAATGGGAACGTCGGAAATGGTAAACAAATTAGCTATTATATGGTGGGTTATTTAAATGCTACCTCCTACTGAGATTGCTTCGAATGGTTTTTTATTGGGTATTGGGTTAGAGACCCAACGAGGCTGAATATAATTATACCCGTTACTCGTAGAGTAAAGAGTTGAAAAGTATGTAACAGGCAAAAGGATGCGTTTCCGACCATATAAAGTATATATATTCTTGATCAGGATCAATAGCCGAGTCGATCTGGCCATGTCCGTCTGTCTGTCCGTCCGTATGAACGTCGAGATCTCAGGAACTATAAAAGCTAGAAAGTGGAGAATAAGCATACAGACAAGTTTGTCGATTCATGTTGCCACGCCCACGGTAACGCCCACAAACCGCCCAAAACTGCCACGCCCATACTTTTGAAAAATGTTTTGAAATTTTTTCACATTTTTGTTCGTCTTGTAAATTTAACTCTATATACCAATAATCTTTTTGTCACGCCCACAAACCGCCAAAAACAGTCAGTGTTGTAATTTCTCTTCGCTCTTTCACTAGTTGAGTAACGGGTATCAGATAGTCGTGGAACCCGACTATAGCGTTCTGTCTTGTTTTTATTTGATCCCGTGTCAATAATAATTTTTAATGTCTTCCAGCCCCCTACATTTGCTTAGAAGTATGGGAAGGAGGAGCGGGTAATTCTAAAAAATGTAAATCTGTAGGTTCATCTTCGGTTTGGTCTGATACTAATACGTCTTCCCTAGCTGTGTATTCTTGTATGGTCTCATCGAATTCTCCTACTGCGCTTTCCTGTTCCAGGATTTGAGCGTAGTCCTTTTTGGTCATGTCAATTTGTTCGTTGTCATATGTCTGGATGTTAAAGTGTCTTGGTATTTTATCGCCTATTGCTTGGTATGGTGCAGGTGGCCTTTTACCAACATCGAACCTGGGCCTATTCATATAATTAATTTGCCTAGAACGGATACTAGGGTCGACCTCCATTGGTTCTGGTTTTGGTAATGGTTTAAGTGCCAATGGTCGAAGTTGTGGTGTTGGAAACCCGTTGTTGCCAGCTATGTTTCTTGGAAATGACTGTGGTCTAAATTGTTGGTACGGTGATTGGTATTGTTGTCGTGGTGGACCTTGATTAAAGAATTGTTGGTGTGTATGTTGTTGTTGTCGCACCACTGGAACATCATTATAATTGATCGTATTGCTGGGTAAGGGTACCGGTCAACCTTGTGCTGGTCTAAAACCCTGATTTCTATGATTGGCATTAGCTGTCCTGAAATTTTGGTTCTCAAGCTTCAGGCACAAGTGTAGAGCTTGGGGCAAATCTTGTGGTTCTTTAATACCCAGAAGTATAGGTAAGTCTCCTCTCAAACCCCTAACAAAGGTATCCAAGGCCCTGTCCCTATAGAACTGAGTCATGGCCCTTTCTGATTCCCTAGACAGTTCTTCTAATACTCATCTACCGTTTGGCTATTTTGCATCATTGTTGTCATCTGATGCTCTAATGTGTTTACATCACGTTTATCTGCATAATGCAAAGTCAGACATCTAGATACGGAGGACCAATCCAACGGCACATTATAAGATTCTAGTACCGCGCCTGCGTGACCTATTACCTTATTTCTTATGGTATGCAGGATACCGAAATACTTGGGGCTGTCCCTCGTTGCCTCGTAGGCACTCAATACTCTCTTCACTGACTTTCTCCATGAATTAAATTCGGTTCGGTTACCAGAAAACTCTCGTAAGCACTTAACTACATTAGGCACTTTATCGAGGTCGTTTAAATTATGCCTCAAGTCCGGTCTAATCGTTTCGTCAGCCGCGTCAATAAAATTAGGAGGTGGATTTGTTGACCTGGTGAACGCGGGAATCTGCTCCTGCAATGTTTCTGCCACTATACTGGTTATCCAGTTTTTAAGCTCATTCATGTCTAGTGTATTGCGTTGACATGGACTACTCGAGTTCGGTGGAGAGGGTTGCGCGTTTAAGACGGGGGGTCTAACTAGGTTATTAGGGTTTGAAATAATAAATTTCTACTCTTCATAAAACAAGATAAAAATTTTCTTTAAATGATTTTTTTTCCTTTAATTCACTTTATGTTAGAGTGCACTTTGAATTTGATGAATGTTTTACATTTATTTGAGGGAGGAAAATTAGCTTATTTATTTTCTTATTCTTATAAATTCTACAAAAAAAATTTTCTGTGGTATTTTTTTTCCTCTTAAATTTTTTTGTATATAATCTTATCTTACATTAAAATGTTGATCTGCATCCTTCCCGGTGGTCCAGATTTACTCCTTTTTACTCCTTAGCTACTTGGGATCCGGTAGCACACACTTCAGTTGGAGGGCGAGCTGCGGTCGTACCTTACAACTCAGAGCAGGATCTACTCCGATCTATTATTTCCGGGGTGGTAGTTTTAATTTTTTGTATGTTTCGCGTCGACCGGAAAATTTTTTGTGTAGCCGGGAGTATGTTTCGATCGCGAAAGGTTTTTATAACCGTCACTGTGCAGAATTTCCCTAGCACTTAACACGAACTTAGTTTTATTGTACGCGCGTGACGGTCCCTGTTTGGGCGCCAGTTTAAAAAACAGATTAATTCTTTTTAATAAAAAATGTTTTTTTATTTGAGCGGTCAAGTCCGCCCGTTTTATTTGATTATAATTTTAAGACTAAATTGTCGTACCCTAATTTTACCCTAAGAAAACAGAGGCTTCGTTGCTGAGGAATCGAGGAAGTGTCGCAGACGCTGGGTCCGCGATTTGGGCAGGTGCATTTTGTGGAGCGGATGCGCGTGTGGTGGAGCGGACGCTCGTGTGGTCATGGCTCAGCGTTTTGGCCAAGTGCATTGCACTTTGCATGTAGAGCATTTGTTTGCGCAATAGCGGGTGTCAGTTAACTTGATTTAATGTTTTATTAACTTATTTTATAAATGATGAGTTGCTTGTCTTTTATCAATGGGAGTGAGATATCTCTTCGTTAACTGCGTTAACTATAATGCCCTCAACACAACTTCCAACTACTTTCAGCACCTTGTCCTTCAATTTAGGAGCGAAATAGTTCTGTGTATTTTTTGCCGAAAAATGAGCAATCTGAATGATTTCGGTTTTCATTTGAGATGGAACGACGATTAGTTATTTTTCTGAATCCTTGAACAATATCTGATTAGTAATCCTCATAGCCCTTCGTTTGAACTAAACTCCTAACTGCCTCGGTCCAATCATCTGCTAACTTCGCTTCCTTTCGCTTGTGTACTATGGTCTCCGTCAAAACAAAAAAGTCGGCTGAGAACGTCTACATGGCTCATCTTTGTTCTTTCTTGTAATTTCTTATTCACGTTGTCCATCTGTACCATTGGAAAGTTGTCTCTTACAATTTTTCCGTTCAACTTACTATAGTTGCTTCCAATTTTATGTCTTCGTCGGCTATGATGTGGAATCCTACGTTCAGATCTGTGCCATCTTTCTGAACTAGGATTTTCATGCTTTCATAGTTACTATTTAAATTTTTCCGATTCCTGTCAAAACATTTTTCGGCTACCGCAAGATTTCCTTTTCCAAACTTAAAATAAATGCTGCGACTTGTCCATTATCAACTAATCCTTTGAAAAATACTTTTCCGAACACAATGCACTTCAACCCTAGACCTAACGTAAGCACGCTTGTTGGCTTTGTCTCGCCTTCGACCTGTAATATATTCGGGTTCTTCTCTTGCTTGGCTAAGAATTCTACCTTGCATTGAGCCGTATGTCCTGGTCGGTTGCATCTGAACCATTTGTTGTCTCTTTTTGGACAATCACTTTTTATGTGTGACTCGCCCCCACAGCTGAAACTGTGAGACACTACCTTCAACATCCTTTAATGTAAACCATGAAACTCTCTAATAATGAAATTTAACGTGGAGATTCCTCCCACCTACACGAAAATTCCGCATACAACACTTCCCCCTGAGAGAGGTACAGAGCGAACAGCATAACGCAACGACAAAGATGCAGCCGCGAGTACAAGAGAGCGCGATCTGCAGCTGATCCGCATAAATAGGGCTGAAATTAAAAAGCAAAAATCCAACACTTCGGTTGCACGTCAAAAGAATATTATACATTTTTTTTGTTTACGGTTTTTTTTTTGCAACGGTTCAACTTTGAACACGTGTAACTTCTAAAATACTGAACCGATTTTAATCCTTTTTTGGATTCAACCACTTTGAACTATTACCTGTCGAATGCAATATCCGATGCAACGATCGGTTGTCATCAAAAATTTGATTTTTGTATAGTATCTGTATCTTTTGCGCCATTGTGCGTCGCTAAGAACTAAACGTCTCAGTTCAAGAAACTCGTTCTTTGCGTGATTTATAATAACCATAGTAACTGGGTGATCCTTTGGTAGGATGATTGGGTGGCGACCATTGAAATCCATCCAACAAAGAGTTCTTCAACCGACCATCTACTAATGAGGGGTGACAGCGAGGCAATTGGACTAGACGGCGGACTATTCCTTTGGTCTGAGAGGATTTAATATCATTCCATAGCTGAGCACGCTGAACCAGACGCAGCAACAGAGATGTTCCACTTTGAACGTTGGTGACAGTAAGCCCAAGATGTTGAATGCGCTTGTAAAACTTATGGATGTATCCAGACGTTGAATTTTCCATCAAATACATAAAATTTACATATTATAGCTATAAGCCGAGATCGGAATACATTTCCGCAAAAGCTCGAGTTGTGGCCGGTTAGGGCTTTCAAAGGGGCCACTCGAGACTTTGAACAAAGTATGTGGCTGCTGTGAGATTGTCCCCTAGACACGACATATACACAGGTTCCATAAGCTTTAATGCTACATCGCAAAGATCATGAATCTCTAATTCAGAGCTTGGAGAAAGGTCAATCGTGGGAATGAGGCATGCCGAATTTGAGCAAAACTACAGCATATATCTTGCCATTCTGAATCTTGTACCAAAGATTGGCTTTCGTCCCAGGACAATTTTTCCTTGCACATCAGCTGAAAAAAATCTTGGACTTTGTGATTAATGCCAAGAGGACCGTGGACCGTGACCAAGCCAAGAGGATAGTGGAACCGAGAGATTGCGGATAAGACTGAACGGCGGCAAGGCCTTGATGTTGATCGAAGTATTGAACATGAAAACGACAGGTGATCAGACATCGGATCCCAGGCGAGACATAGCGTTTATGTAAAATCGCCTCCATCGTCAATCTCCAAGAAGGACTCCTTATTATCTTCTGAACTCATTCCAAAACAGCCGGTACATTTGTTCAAATGTACCACTTCTTTAGTTTAAAAGTGCCTCTGGACAATCTTCTTTGGAGCTGGCGCCAGATTTCAAATCATCAACATAAAAGTCACGGCGAAGAATCTAAGCACCCACTGGAAATGTCGCCTCCTCATCCATAGACAACTAACGCATTGATCTCACAGCTATGTAAGAAGCAGGCTTCGTGCCATACGCAACAGTATCCAGCTTAAACACGCACAGATTATCTTGAGGAGAATCTCACCACACAATGCACTGGAAGTAGCTATCCTCAGGCGAAACCCTGACACACCGGTACATTTTACATATGTCTGCTGTGATTGCAACTGGATGCAAGCAAAAACGAAGAAGAATCTGGAATGGTTTTGTCGGAATCACTGGACCAGCCATTAGAACATCGTTTAAAGAGTATCCTGAAGAAGTTGACGCCGATCCATCAAAAGCGACGCGAACTTTGTGGTGGTGCTGTCCTCTTCATGACACAATGATGAGGCGAAAAATACCAACAGGAATTGGATTCTTCTGTCGGGACTTCTGACATATGTCCCATCTGCAAGTAGTCCTCAATGAAAGCCTTGTATTGGACCTTGACGGCTGGACGATGTTCTAGTTTTCTCTCAAAAGATAAGAATCTTTGCAGAGTTTGCTGGTAGGAATCCCCCAAAAGATCTAAAATGAACTTGGCTGGCAATCGAACAGAATAATCTCCAGCCGGCAAGCGAGTAAAGTGTTTATCGAAATGAGCCTCAAGCTCTTCCCTAGTAGCACGGACAATTAGTTCGGCGCAACACTCCACCTCCCAAAGCCGGCGAAGCAGCACCTCAAAACGATCCAGTTGGGATTCCTTGTTAGGCGAAACAACCGCGCACGACGATATTAAAGCCTTGCCATTGGCCTTGCGTAGCTTAGCCTTGCAGCCTTTTGAATTAGAGGCAATCCTGGCAGAAGTCTGACTTGTCGTAAAATAGACTGGCGCCTAGCAACAAATAAACGCGCTGGGGGCGATTGAACTCTGGAACCGCGAGCTTCAGGTTTTGGGGTATGTTCCAGTTACAAAGGTCGATGTTAAACTGATGTTCGGATATATTGGAAGCAATGACAGCAGTGATATAAGTCAAGTACTCGGAGGTTCGAGATGGCATTGTAAAGTTAACTGACAAACCATTTGTCTTGAAACTAAAGTCACCTATTCTGGTAACACTAGCGTTTTTCACGACTTTGTTTTTCGAAGCTGAAGCCAGTTTACAAATCGGGACGTTATTAAGTGCAGCTGAAAGCCAGAGTCGAGTACAGCACGGCAAGGAATAAAGGTCCCTGAACGGTTTCTTACTTACACAGTGGCAGGGGCTAGGAGTACCACATCTTTGCCGACATCGTAAGCAATAAGAGCTGAAGATGGACCAGGTAATGCAGAGGGTTCTGTCGCATGATCAAATGAACCTGAGGCCACGGTAGTCAGTAAGCTGAGATCTTTCGTGTGACGAAAACTAGGTTAAGGTTCCCAAGTGAAGCAGAGTGTGGTGCTTGGATCCGCAGGCGCGGCAATGGCCGGAGTTGCACTGTCTTAAGTAATGGACATTCTTAAGGCAATTTATACAAAGAGTGAATCTTTTTGCTTTCCAACTTGCTGGATTTAGGTTCTTAAAGCTTTGACAATACTGAATTGAGTGCCCCGAAGCATTTAAGGAAGCAAATGTCAGAGGGTTAAGATTTGTGGCAAGAAAGGCAGACCTACGTATATTAGATGTACGATTAGCTCCCACCTGGCTGTCTGGCGCAAAGCTTGCCAAGACGAAATCCATAGTCTCCAGCATCGCTGCTCCAGAAATTATGCCATAGATTTCCACGTTGGTAGTAAATTCCGCAGAACGGGGTCCTCCAAATGCTCCTCCCATTTGGCCTGACTCGCCGGATCCAGCTCTTGGACAAGTACTTGGACTATAATGCATCCAGCAATTTGTTCCGTTTTACCCAATCCGTTTAGAGCGCGATTATGGGCGTTGAATTTATCCGACAGCTCACGAAGCATTGAAACGGAACCGCTCTGCACTGCCCTTAGCACCAAAATCTCAGTGACATGCACCTGAAAAACTAAACGTCGATTGGCAAATCTGTTTTGTAACAACTCCAAAGCTATAGCATAGTTGCCCTCCGAAATTTTCAGTGAGCGAACGGTTTCCATAGCCGTGTCCCTTTGATATTTAAGAGGTCAGGATGGCTATCTATTATCGTCGTAAACATAGAATAAAAATCCAGCCAGTTAGTCTCCAGCGAATTTTGGTAGCTCAAGAGGGTGCAGCGACGGTGCACATGCCGTCAGAAAAGGTTGAGTGGAAGTGGATTTGTGAGGTGCGCTTTAAAATCTTCCCACAAACTGAGGATTCTCACTAAAATTGCTTTCAATTTGATCCAAATCAAGCTCTTCAAGCTCGCTTTATATTTTTCGAAACGTTTGTTACAGCTCATCGATCAGCTCCAACCTTACATGCAGTTTCTTTTCGATTCGTACTCCAAATATTCTTGTCTGCTTAAACTAATTTTAATATGTACATATATATGTATTTTACTTTACATTTCTAAGGCAAGTCTGAAATTAAGTTAAAACTAATATTTAGCAAAAAATATACTGAATTAAGGTTTATTGTTTTCTTATAAGTCCGTAGGCAACAGCTACTTTCCTGGTACGTTTCGTTTCAATATTTTCTCTTGGCTCCTTGGTCGGAGTGCATAAGGCACCCTATATCAGCGACATATTCCTACTCACGGCGATTTTTTCTCTGCTTCTCTGTCTTCTACTGTACTTTATCTGATTCCTCCACGTGTTCTGGCTTCCTTTTCCTACTTACTTTCGTCTCTGAATCGCAGATCAGGCCTTCGCGCCAGTTACGATCGCATAGAAACTAAATCTTGGCAGCTTGCGGTCTCTGTCGGCAGCGCCTGTGCATAAATATGTGTAATCTTATGTTTGTAGCGAATGCACTAATGCCAGCGCACAGGGCCAATATGTACATATGCACACCGCGTGACTTGGCTGCACATAGGCGTGTGCCGGGGTAAGTGCCGGACAACAGTATCTCAATTCCGTAAAGAACTCGTGGTCAGTTTCTGCACAAAATAACGGTGTTCCGTGTTCTTATTCACCTGCCTTTGCAAATACACTATACACTTCTTACAAATTTTAGGAATTGAAGAGTGGCGATTTACACACTACGGTTTACTACACTTTCTTGACCGATTACTGTTTCATTTAAAGACCGCACGTGTTTTTTTTCACTTTAGTGGCCTGTTCTTTTCAGAGCGTCTGTCGTCTCAGAGTAGAAAAATCAGAATGATCGCGTGTTCGCTGTACTCTTTGAAAAGGCGACGAGCCAAGCGAGCTTTAACGGGACCTTTCCAGGCTATTTCAATTAACCCACGTATACCGAAAAGTGGTCTTGGCTGTCTTTACACATGATATTAATTTTTGTTTGATTTCTGGTACACTGACCACTACAAACGAGTACAAGAGAGCGCGATCTCCCGCTGATCCTCATAGATAAAGATGAGGTGCCCTGGACTAATTGTTTTCTCCAATGTTGACAACGACTGGACATTAGTTTAGGTGCTGCGACCCCCGATAGTGAGCAAACAGTCTGTTTTGGAATTTCATGTTTCCTTCCATCTCTGCTTGGCCTTAAATCTGTTAGTTTTTCTCGTAAATCTGCAGCTAGCAGTGCCAAAATGTCTTGTCTGTTCAAACATAAATATAGTTCTAAAAAAAGGGTAGAATGGTATAACAAATATAAAGGTAATTTTTATCAAATACAAGAATT
Source organism: Drosophila teissieri (assembly GCF_016746235.2). Lineage (NCBI taxonomy): Eukaryota > Metazoa > Arthropoda > Insecta > Diptera > Drosophilidae > Drosophila > Drosophila teissieri. The sequence continues at coordinate 23,800,904 of NC_053031.1, forward strand.
TAAATCCAAAATGCCTCTCGGCCCAAAATTACAGTTTCATGCTACCATAAAATGGTCATTTTAATAAGTCTTAATAGAACTCCTGGTAATGCAACAGCACAATTACGTAATATTAATACGTTAACAAGAAAACATCCAGTTACGACTTCTTTTATGCCGTCTTTCACTGCTGATCCAGTCTGCCCGATATCCCGATTCCTCGTCTCTCCTGATGTACAACTTTTGCGATCCGCCTTCGACCAAAAAACTTTTTCCAGATGACCATAATATAATCCTGTCTCTCGATTTTAGACGTCCATCACAAAGTCGTCGCGTTGCTCTCCGACTCGGTACACCTTTTTGCTCACATCAATCATTTTGAGTCGGTTTCACTTCAATTCTAGACAATGTCATTAAATGTTGCTACTCTGCCTTTTCGATCTCACACATTGCCTTTCTTGATTTGCGCACCTGAGTTTTGTAATTTCTTTTGTTACACCACCGCGTAGCTTATTCTTATCCACTTTACACACAATCAGTTCAGTGACTGATATTGATTTTCTCTTACGCTCTCTTGTTGCGCTATCGAAAACGACCCACTGGCTCTTCTGTAATCTGGCTCTTTTAATCAGTATGTGTGCACCGATTGTTACTTGTTTTTAATGTTATAATAAAAGGGTATACTAGATTTGTTGAAATGCATTTCCAACCATATAAAATAAATATATTCTTCATCAGGATCAATGCCTCAATCCTAGCAACTACAAAAGCTAGAATGTTGAGATTAAGCAAGCAGAGACGCAGCGCAAGTTTGTTTCCAAATGTAGTCACGCCAACTCTAACGCCCACAAACCTCCCAAAACTGCCGCGCTCACAATTTAAAAAAATGTTTTGATGTTTTTTTTTTAATAGTCTTGTAAATTTTGTATCGATTTGCCAAAAAATATTTGGAATTTTGTGTTCATTTAATTCATTTTTGTTTGCTATTTCTGTCAATATGCCAGAAAAATGTCAACATTTTTTGCTCGCACTTCCACTAGCTGGTATCTAATAGTCGGGGAACTCGACTATAGTGTTCTCTCTTGTTTAATATTATTATTTTATATCTTCTGTTTTCTACCTTATAGGGTATTTATATTTTAATTTGTGTCATACTTAAATTTTTAGTAAAACTCTATTTCCTTTTGATAAATTTATAATTTTTTTATCTAAACCATAAAGTTGTTTATTTTTGCTTCTTCTATATCATCTACATTATCAAACTGCTTAGGTAAATAGATGAAATATTTTTTTTAATTGTATAAACGGCAGAAAATAAAATCTTTTAAAGATTCCTTCTACCGTTGGTAGATGACATGCAAGATTCATAACTCTCCAAGTAGAGTTATGCCTACGTACTAAGAAAAAACCTCCGCTTTCACTCCTGTTCTTGGCAAGCTCACCGGTACTTCAAGGTACTTCATCAGTGAGCAGGATGTGTCTGGCTCTAGAGCTGGCTTCAGGCTCTCTCGAATTTTTGCTCAAAAGCCAGAGAGAGAGAGAGAGAGCTCTCAAGAGTCTGCCACTGCATGAGTGCACACATATGTATATGAGGGCTCATGCATTGTAAATTTGACAAAATAACATTCTTAACATAATAATTTTTCGAATACAGCATAGAAAAAGTAATAGCCGAATAAAAATAACAATAAATTTTAAAAATGACATTATCATCACATTCAGCCTGCGACGTGTAGGAGTTAGGGTGGGCGTGGCAAAAATGCAGATCGATAGAAATTTACAATACTAATAAAAATGGAAAACTATCAAAACATTTTTCAAAAGTGAGGGCGTGGCAGCTTTGAGCGATTAGTGGGCGTGGCAACATGGGTCAATAAGCTTGCCCTGCATCTACATGCTTAATAATAGTTCCTGAGATCTCGACATTCATACGGACAGACAGACGGACATGGCCAGATCGACTTGGCTATTGATCCTGATCAAGAATATATATACTTGATATGGTCGAAAACGCTTCCTTCTGCCTGTTACATACTTTTTATCGAATTAATATACCCTTTTACTTTACGCCCGAACAGGGACTCTTGGAGTAGGTCCTTATCCGTTTGGCGATATTTATACCTGTTACTTGTAGAGTAAAATTGTATACTAGATTCGTTGAAAAATATGTAACAGGCAGAAGGAAGGGAAACGCTTCTGTTAAGATTCGACAAAGACATTAAATTATTTCTGTTATTTTCAATTTATTTTACGCGTTTAAATTTTGTGTTTTCTGGCGCGTCTTACTTTACTTTTTATCTTTCTTAGAGTGCCCAGGCGTTTGCAAATTTCAAAATACAACTTAGGAAATACCAAATTCAAGATTACTTAAGCCATCGATATCAGATATTATCTGACATTATCGAATTCGAATTTGACATTATACTGTTTCGAATTCGTACAATACTGTTTCAAATTCTTACACCCTCCCCAACCGTGAATCGTCCTCGGATTCACCATACAACTGGAGGCGTATTAACTTCGATGCTGGTCGATGTAGAATAGTATCCACAGTTTTCACCTCAGTTGAACGTACTGGTTGATCCTTTCCAGTGAAGACTTTGATTATTCGTCCTCTCCTCCATGCTCTTCTTGGTAAGGTGGCGTCCATTATGAGTACCAGGTTGTAAATTTTAAGCGGGGTACTGTTTTGGTGCCATTTAGAACCATGAACCAGTTGTGGAAGGTATTCCACTATCCATCTTTTCCAGATACGGTCCTTAAGAGATTGGGCAATTTTCCACTGCTTTCTCAGACATATGTCGGCTTTGGCGTCTGGGTCGAATTTGTACAACCCATTAAAAAATGATTTGGAGTTAAGGGTTCTTCGTCTTCATGAGTGATTTGCAATTCAGTAAGAGGGCATGAGTTTATAATGTTTTCAGCCTCAATTAGTACAGATTGGAGTGTCTCAACTCGTGGTTTGATACAACGTTTTACTTAATAATCTCTTTATTATTCCTATTAGCCTTTCCCAAAATCCTGCGGCATTGGGCTGTAAAGGACAGTTGAAAATCCATTTAATTCCCTTCTGGACAGCTTCATTTTCGATGGCGTCTCGCTCCAATAATTCCTCGTTGTTTTTGAGCTCCTTTGTTGTTCCGATGAAGTTGGTACCATTATTGCTTTGAATCATTACAGGTGTGCCTCTACGATTAATAAAATTTCGCAAGCATAGAATAAAGGCGTCCGTGGAAAGGTCGGCTGCTAATTCTATATGAGCAGCTCTGACGGTCATGCAGGTAAATATTACTCCCCAGCGCTTCTCGTGATGACGTCCCACAGTTACGAACAAATCCACACCAGTATAAGTGAATGGTCTCACATACGGTGTTATTCGATCTGGCGGCAGTTGACCCATACGTGGAGTCTTAGGTGCGCTTTTATTTAAGATGCGTCTATTGCATTCATGCATTACTTTACTTAGGAGTTTCTTAGTATGCGGTATCCAAAATTTTTGACGGCTCTCATTTATGATGACTGCTTGGTTCTGGTGGTGGTATTTTATGTAAAAATGCCGCATAATCAAATAAGAGTCTTTGTGATCTTTCGGAAGGAGAATTGGACGACGTCTTGACAGTGGTAAATATGAGGCCTCATCTATTCGACCCAATAGATGTAGGAGACCGTCTGATCGATGTATGGAGACAGTTCATAAATTCGGCTCTGCTTGGTGATCATCTGCTGATTTCGTAGGGTCTTGATTTCCTCGGGGAAGGCTTCTTGTTGCACCATCCGACAGATCTCGATTTCGGCATCAGCTAATTCAGGATTCTTTGGCCCGTATTACCCAAGCTACTAGCCGCTTGAGGTTGCTGTAATCAAATTCCTTTGACCACCGTTTTATAAAACCAAGCACACCCCTGGCCTTATTGACAATAGACGAAATATGGTCTGAAAATTTAAGTTTAGGGTCCAGAAGAACACCAAGATCATCAACATGTGTTATTCTGTCAAAAGAGCACCCACTTAAAGTATAAGTTGCGTGCATTGAGTTGGCACGACAAAAGGTCATAACTTTACACTTAGAGCCATTTAAGTTTAATACGTTATCACGGCACCAGGTTTGAAAGCCATCTAGATCGGATTGTAAGTCCAAATGGCGAGAAATGTCCTTATATTGCAAGCATAATTTTACATCATCAGCGTACATTAGTACACGCGAATGATTTATTATTAAGGGAAGGTCGTTAATAAATAAGGTAAAAAGGAGCGGACCTAGGTGGCTCCCTTGTGGGACGCCGGATGTGACTCGGAGAATAAAAGAAAGAGAATTTTTAAAGAGGACCCGTTGCGTCCTGCCATTCAGATAAAGGCGTCCGGCTCTGCTTGGTGATCATCTGCTGATTTCGTAAGGTCTTGATTTCCTCGGGGAAGGCTTCTTGTTGCACCATCCGACAGATCTCGATTTCGGCATCAGCTAACACTTTGACAGTAAAAGATCCTTTCCTGTTCAAACACTTAAGCCAGGATTCTTTGGCCCGTATTACCCAAGCTACTAGCCGCTTGAGGTTGCTGTAGGAAGAGAATCGGTTAAACTCTATTTTTTTTTGTTTTTTCGCGCGAGTCCCACGGCCACACCTCCCGCCCAACCGACCGAGGGGCGCTTCGTATGACTCGAATCGCGGGAAGATAGACGCGATACAGAAGACAGTGAAGGACGAGGAAATATATGTATACTAGTAGTAATATCTAAGAATTCGTTAAGTACGTTAGTATTGATCGCTTTAAAAACGGCAGAGAGTCAGAATCTGAGATAATAGGATAGAATCTATTATAGTCAGAACATAATACTCTGTAGGGATCATGCAACTCATAGTTAGATCTACAATGATTTAAAATTAGAGGTACGTAATTTCTAGTAAATCTGCTTGGAACAGTGAAGTTTAGCCGACTAACCAAGTCGGGACTATCCACTACACCACGAATAAGGTTAAAAATAAAGACAGTTCCAAGCATCGTTCTACGGTTAGCTAAGGAGGGTAAGTTAATTAACATTAATCTACTCGAAGAAGGAGGTAATCTAAGGTTTGCATCCCAATTAAGGCGCCGTAAGGCAAAAAGTAAGAAGTTCTTTTGAACCGATTCAATGCGGTCGGAGTAAACTTCATATTGTGGACTCCAAACAGTTGATTTATACTCGAGGATCGGACGGACTAGAGAAATAAATAAGGTTTTGGTCATGTAAGGATCATCAAATTCCTTTGACCACCGTTTTATAAAACCAAGCACACCCCTGGCCTTATTGACAATAGACGAAATATGGTCTGAAAATTTAAGTTTAGGGTCCAGAAGAACACCAAGATCATCCACATGTGTTATTCTGTCAAAAGAGCACCCACTTAAAGTATAAGTTGCGTGCATTGAGTTGGCACGACAAAAGGTCATAACTTTACACTTAGAGCCATTTAAGTTTAATACGTTATCACGGCACCAGGTTTGAAAGCCATCTAGATCGGATTGTAAGTCCAAATGGCGAGAAATGTCCTTATATTGCAAGCATAATTTTACATCATCAGCGTACATTAGTACACGCGAATGATTTATTATTAAGGGAAGGTCGTTAATAAATAAGGTAAAAAGGAGCGGACCTAGGTGGCTCCCTTGTGGGACGCCGGATGTGACTCGGAGAATACAAGAAAGAGAATTTTTAAAGAGGACCCGTTGCGTCCTGCCATTCAGATAACTTAGAATCCAATTTTGATGAATCCAATGTTTGAAGATTATTTTTGAAACCCTGTTAGTAGTTGTTGATCTGCGTTTCATGAAATCATGCTGACATGGTGAAATAATTGACCTACAAAGGTGCTGCAAATGAGGAGTGATAACGTTTTCAAAAAGCTTAGGGATAGCAGACAATTTAGAGATTCCTCTGTAATTGCTTGCATCAGATTTGCTACCTTTCTAATGGAGGGGGATCACAAAGGACTCCTTCCATATTTGGGGGAACTGTGTAGATTCCAGAGATAAGTTAAACAGTTTTAGTAGAGGTTTGCACAAGGCTTCCGCACAGAATCTAAGCACACAGCCAGGAATTCCGTCGGGACCTGGCGAATAGACAGGCTTAACTTGCTGAAGATCATAAAGCAGTGAGCTTTCGTTTAAAGTGGGACAGAATATTAAATTTGACTTTGATACCGCGTAAGAGTAAGGTCGTTCGCAATGAGGTAACGTAGAATATGTGGTTTGAAAAAACTTGGCAAATAGATCAGCTATTGCCTGATCTGATGTTACCGAAGTATTTTCAAAAAATTGCGAGGAAGGGTAACTAGTTGTTTTGCGCTTAGTGTTAACGAAATTATAAAACTGTTTGGGATCCTGTGCGAACTGGAACTTACAACGGTTTAAATAATTCTTATAACACTGAGCGTTAAGCACGGTAAAATTTAACCGAGCACTTACATATTTAGAAAATATAGATTGAGAACCGGTATTTTTAAATTTTATATAAAGTCTGGACTTAACATTTCTTAGATGTGTCAACTCTTTATTAAACCAAGGAGGTTTGTTAGAGGTAGACGGATAGTACATCGGAACACAAGAGTTGAAAAATGATTTAATTGCAGTATAAAAAATATCTATGGCATCGGCCATTATGTTGCAAGAATATAGATCGGACCAATTAAAGCCAGATATAAAAAGATTTAACCTCTGAAAGTTTGCCTTACGAAAACAATGAATTCGTTTGGTTGACTTTTCTGGCCTCTCTTTTATTACGGTACCTGTGTCGATTGTCACCTCGAAAGTTGGATGGTATGGATCTTCAGGTTGACTAAGAGGTGCTACTCTAGTCAGAAACACACTTTCAGGACTTGAATCAAAACATAGATCAAGTAAACGACCAAGAGAATTTCGAATATAATTAACTTGCGACAACGATATGTCAAGCAAGCCGTCAATAAAGTCATGCTGTGCTATAGGCAGGAGAATATTCGACTGTTCCTCTGTGGACCACTTAGTGCCTGGTAAATTAAAGTCACCTAGGACAACTAGTTGGTCCCTATCGGACAGTCCGTTTGTAACGGATTGGATAGCGGACAAATGGTTAATATATTCAGGAAATTCAGAAGACGGCGGAATGTACGAGAACGTAATATAAACATAGCTATCAGAAAATGACAGCTTTACGCATAAGAATTCTATGTTACGAAAATCGGTATATTATCGGTATAGCTAACTGGCATTTTAACTCTGGGCGAACTTCTTCTTACAGAACATCTGGTAACATAGTGTCAGTAGTGTGCGGCCAGTCACAGCGCGGCAGCTTTAAAAAACTCGGGCCGAGTACCCATGAGCTCTGGCCAGCGATTTTCGGGGAGTTGGATAGACGAGTGGCGGCATCAGCAGTGTTGCAGGACGATGGTACCCAATTCCATTGAGACTCTAATGAATTTGAAAGTATTTCGGTTATCCGGTGGCTTACAAACGGTTTGAACTTTCTTGTCTTGGAATGAATCCACTGTAGGACGGTTTTGGAATCGCTCCAAAAAAATGTTTCCTAAATTGGGAGTTTATGATTTGCTTGTAGTAAGCGATTCAATCAAATGCCATGGATTGCAGCTTGAAGCTCCAGTCTAGGAATAGACAACACTATGTCGACGGCAGTAGGGCAAACTATGCGCAACTAAGCAACCGCTGCAAATGCTTCTTGACTCGCGTCGACGAATATATGCATCTCCAATCGGTCGCAGCAGTGTAAGTTAGGAGAGTAAACTCGGGTAACCTTAAAGTTGTGCATATTATGTATTTCAGCCAACCCACGTTTTCATTTTGTATGCAGCTCTGGCGGTATGGTTTCATCCCAATTTTTTCCAAGACTCCAAGTACTCTGAACTATGATCTTTGCCGAAATATGATAGTCAGCAATCAACCCGAACGGGTCAAAAATAACCATAACCATTCCTAATAGCTCTCTCTTTATTGAGACTCGACTTCCATTTAAGACGTTCTGTGGAATGCGATGGAACTTGGTCTCAAATTGAAAAACATCAAGCTGTGTATTCCAAAACATGCCTAAGACCCTCTCGCTTGCGAGCTGATTTTGCAGATGGTTGCTGATTGGTCATGATATTCTGCAATTTCTTCGAGTTCGAGGAGAAATTACGCAGCTTAAATCCTCCTTCTGAATGTACCTTTACGACCTCTTCACAAATCTCGATTGCCTCTTCTTCAGATGTAAAACTCATGACAAGGTCGTCTACATAATGGTGTTCAACAATTGCTTGCGTTGCCCTTGGAAATCGATCCTTAAAGTCTTTTGCGTTTAGATTCTTGACATAAATTGCACAGAATGGCGATCATATTGCTCCGAAAATTAAGGACGTCATGGCGTAGTGTCTAATCGGTTGACTTAAGTTTCCATTTCGCCTCAAAAACCGCTGGGCGCTCTGTTCGTTCTCGTTTATCTGTATCTGCGAAAACATTTCTCAAATATCTGCAGTTACACCTATTTTATTTTGCCTAAATTGCATAAGAATTGATAAGAGTGGCTTTAAATTGTCCGTGCCTTTAAGTAGCGCTTTGTTAAGCGAAATACCTTCGACTTCAGCAACTGCGTCGAAAACGATGCGCATTTTATCTGGTTTGTGAACCGACTGTACTGCAAAGTGCGGAATGTACCAGACGGGTTCGGATGTGTCAATAATTTCCGGGCACTCCATGATTTGCCTGTTCGCAATAAATATAGGCTTTGAGCTTCGAGTTGTTTTCCTGAAATGCCCACTACAGCTGGTAATCGGCCGACAATTCTCCTCATTGAACTCAACCATGTAGAAAATTGGCCAATAGATATGCACATATGCCTCCCTTCAGTGCTATGAAGCCAGTCCATCTGCAAATGGGTGGGTAGTTTCGTTAAAAGTTCTTCCAATAAGATTGGGTTATTTAAGTGCTCCCTGTGGTTGGCCGCTGACAAAAAATGTACAACCCCGCTAACATTTGTTGCAAAGTTAACAATCTGCTCGGAATTGTTATATGCAACCTTCGGAAAATCTCGAATCTTCGATAATTGTGAACGAATGAGTAACTCGGGTCGACCAAACCTAAACTCCAACTCCTCGATCACATCCTGTACATTATCTGGGTAAATTAGCAGGGATGCTACAGTCTTCTTGGCTTCTCCAACTAGGCATTTGCGCAAACGCGTGAGATTTTCTAAATTATTATAATGAAAGAGGTTAGTAGAATCATCATAGGTTCTTTTAAAGAGTGGTCAGTCCTCCGTATTTCCCGAGAATTTGGGCAAATCGTGTAGCTGCACGTTGTTTTGGGTAGGTTGAGCGACGACTGCCGAGGTGTTAGCTTGTTCTTGACCTTGATCTTGAGTAGCATTATTTGTATTGCCCTCCTCTGTATTTGAATTTGTCTTTTCTATGGAATCGTTCTGTTTTAATTGTCGATCGGCCAAAGACCTAATTTCACGTTGATTGTTTTGTATACCTAAACGGGCACTGTTTATATCTATTCGCATACCCTTTATGTTTGAGTTGAGGGCCTTTAACATGGTTACCAAGTCATTACTCTTTTCACTTTCACCTCGATTTTTAATCTCACACACTGTATCGTCTAAGTTATCCTCGTCGGATGACATTTTGCTACTTCGCTAATTATATTGACTCATTAAGCTTGAATTTTTAGGGACACGATGGGGGTGATTTATTTGCCCTGGCGGCTAGCTATGCCCCTGCTCATAGCCGACTTTTAGTCACCCAAATAAAACAAGGCTTTGGTCAAAATTGCTCTCTATACACGTTCACTCTGCTTTTCTATCCGTTTTGTCTTTTCTTATTTGCAGAATTCCAAAGTTCTGTTGAAAATAAGGACTAACACTTATGCAACACGGCGTCTGTCTTACACCGACACTTGGCGTCTGTCTCACACATTAGCAGAACTTTAAACTTCTGATGAACTTGGCCACTAACATCCATGCACTATGGCGCCTGTCTTACACCGACACTCGGCGTCGGTCTCACACACTCGTAGAATTCTAAATTTCTGATGAAATTGGGCAACGGCTTCTTATTGAAATTTTAAGTTTATAACAGTGTCTCGACATTTATTATATATACCCTGACAGGGTGTTGTTTTATAGGTATGCCTACAAGCAAATTCGACGTCGGGCTTGTGACAGCAATACCTAATTAACTTCTACCAAACTATGAAAATTTCATTAATTGTCCGCTATGTAAACTTTTCACTTCATCACTTGGGCAAAACGCACCAAAAATTGAGAACGTGTCACAACTTAGTAGACAAAATTAAAAGATGTTAAGATTCGACAAAGGCATTAAATACTTTCTGTTATTTTCAATTTATTTTACGCGTTTAAATTTTGTGTTTTCTGGCGCGTCTTACTTTACTTTGTCTCTTTCTTAGAGTGCCCAGGCGTTTACAAATTTCAAAATACAACTTAGGAAATACCAAATTCAAGATTACTTAACCTATCGATATCAAATATTATCTGACATTATTGTTTGTTGACTCATTTTGCCACACCCACTCTAACGCCCACAAATCGCCAAAAACTGCCAAAAATAATTTGATATTTTTTTATTAGTATTGAAAATTTATATCGATTTGCAGAAAAACTTTTGGCTACGCCCACCCTAACGCCCACAAACCTTCCAGTTTTGAAGTCTCTCCTTCGCACGGGCATCAGATAGTCGGGGAACTCGACTTTAGCGTTCTCTATTGTTTTTTTGTTCTGCATTATTTTTAATCTTGTTAAATGCTAATTAATTGATAATGTTTAACTGTGTGGATGTATGTGTATAGTAATATGAAAGTTTGTGAATCACTATTCATGTATGTTGCACTTTGTATAAATTCTTTAATTATAGTTGTTTTGTAGTATAGATGTAATTACATATGTAGAGGTTATATTTCTTCTCCCAGTTTTGGCAGGACGAGTCAGCGAGGTTATGCGTTCGGTGCTCGCCAAGATTTTTCCCGTTTCCCAAAAGAAAGGTGTGCAGATCTAACGCGTGTGCAGTTCATTTTCTGCACAGAACACCGATCTAAGGCACTGTGGAGCCCTATCCGCAGAGACTCTAACAGCCGGGCCGCTGGCCGTTTCAATGTGCACGCTAGATTTGCCTCTTATATCTAAAAAAAATATATAGCACAGCTCTTTTCAAACTTTAACTTTACTCCTTTTTTTTTTATAAAAATCCTCTTTTTTCTATGAGGGAGTAAGTGCCTCTGGAGCAGTGTAAAGCTACCATGCAACTCAAAGCTCTAATTGGAGCTTTGCCGTGATAAGAGTTGCATTAGAGTCATCTCATAATGACTCTGAATTATCGAGATAGTAACCGTTTTCGGATTGTGTTATTTTTTTTCTTTAAAATTCAAATTCATCGTTTTTCGGAGTTAAGCGTATTTTTCAACAAAATCGTTTCTTTCTTTTTTTTTTAATAGGGCTGTACACCACAAGCCATTTGTAAGTCGTTTAGGCCGGGAAATGGCTTGAAAAAAAGAAGCTCTGATTTTTCGCTGAAATGTAACAGTTTATCATTGTTTAATATATTTGGCATGATAAGTACCATAAGTCCCTGGAGGTCTTCTAAGACATAATAAGAACTTCCAAGCTTCGCTTTTACGCATGTCTTTAACCATTGTGGATTTCACTTGGCATTTTTTTTTTTTTTAATTCTTTGCTATTGCTCTCGGGAACTTAGGGCTTCGACGAGAGCATAATTTGTCTCGTATTTGTTTCGGTAATCGAATTGCGTTTTTCGATCTGGTGATTGGCCAGATTCGGCTTATCCCAGTGGTGGGGCTGCCACCTAACGTCATCGGGGAGTGTCGTCTACGGTGATGTTGCTAGTCGTAGAAAAGCGAACAGTCTGGTAACGTGTCAGGCCCTGCTGGGTGTTGTTGCTGTTCGCAGAACACAGGGTGCACTTGGTAACTATGTTGGGACCCCGCTTTACTCCATATAGCGTGCAGAGGGGGTAAGGCGGTTTGGCAGGGGAAAGTTGCCGAAGATTGTTGCATTAGGCATTTTTGGATGGAATAATACTTTCTAAAAACTAGAAAAGTACTTTTTGAGAGGAAAGATTGTGTGGCCATGCTCCCGTCATGGGTGGGGTTTGAACCCACGACCTCGTGTTTGACAGGTAGTTGCGCTATCCACTACACTACGAGGCCCCCTTAGAAAAATGACTGTGAGAGAAATTACGAGATTGTATTGCGTTTCATTTTGATCGTAGGCTTAAGCAATTTTTGCTTTTATTTCTTTTCTTTTATTAATCTGTCGTAAAGGGTCGTAATGTTTACCATGAGTTGCCATATCGAATCCGTATAAGGCAAAATACGGAGAACAACCAATGCTCTGATGGTGAGCGTTTCGCAATGCACAACTTATTTGGTGTGATTTTTCGAAAGAAAGGCTCTAATGCCGGCAATTAAGGATCTATTAACCCTATCTGAGGCATCTGAGCCATATAAATGTGCTTCACTTCCAATGAAGTCAACCAAGCATTGAAAGCAGACGAATTAACTCCATTGTCACTTATAATGCAGCGCGGTACTCCATATGCAAAAAATATATGATCTTGCAAAAATTCTGTTATAGGGGCCGTCTTAAATTTTTTCAATGGGCACAGCCAATGAAATTTAGAATGGTGATCAACCACTATGAGCAAACCAATATATCCTTGTTTGCTCCTCGGATAAGGACCTAAAATATCTACATATAAGCGTTCAAATGGCCTGTCAGATATGGCTGACTTACCCATAGGAGGCATTAAGGATTAATTTGGTGCCTTAGTGGATTTACACACAGCGCACCTGTGACACCCTGCCTGGCCAATAAAAAGTTAGGCCATATAAGCTCCAAATTCTTAGCCATGCCACCATGGACGATCACTACCTACTCGTGAGCCCGACGAATAACACTTTCTGTTAATCCTTTGGGTATCCATAACTTCCATGTCTGCTGCATACCTAAATCTTCATCTTCATACCTGTGCCATCTTCATGTTTAATTCGAATATATAAATATTTATCTAATACTTTTATATCTGGATATTTTTCTTCCAAAGTTTCTGATTCATTTCTCATTCGGACATAATCTCCCGCATCAAAATATGCAGAGGCGAGATCAATTTCTGGCTCAATCAGCTTAATGGCTGACACCTCCTCTACATGCATTCTTTTCGCTACGTCTCCTATGGCTTATAGAAAACCTATAGCCCTGCAAACGCATAGACCATCTAGCCAACCTTCCTTTAAGATTCGGCTGTCGTATAAGCCATAGTAAATTTTTCAATTGCCAACACAGCCGCCAAGCACTCACGTTCGGTAACGCTATAGTTGCGTTGTGCTGTGTTTAATTTTTTGGACATAAATGCCACTGGCGTTCAAGATTGTCATGTGAAAGCTGCACTAACACAGCACCCACCCCACAATCGCTTGAAATTCTTAACTTTGTTAGGATCACCACCATTTCCTATAATGTGTCCTATATATTTAGCCTCTGTAACGCAAAAAAGTCTTTTGGCCACATTAGAATTATCCCTATGAAATTTTTCTGCTAACCTGATAAGAATGGACATATGTGTGTCAAAGTCTTCTGGCACTACACACACCATCAAAGTAACCAAAAACATATGTTTTCAAGTCTACAGGGATCAATTCATCGACAAACCGGCACATGGTCTGTGGAGCATTACCGAGACCAAACGGCATCACTGTAAATTGATATAGTGGCCGCCTTGGCACTATAAAAGCAGTAATGGCTTTAGCCTCATTTGTGAGGGGTATTTACCAGAATGCATCCTTCAGATCCAATTTGGTTATGATATTGGCTTTGGCCCGGAAAAAATGCCACCTATATTTGGCAGCGGGTACGCGACTTTTTAGTGCACTTGTTAATGCATCGTGCATCTAAACAAAGGCGTACCTTGCCTGGCTTAATAACGAGCCTCATCGGAGAGCTCCAAGAACTTTTCGATGGCTCAATGACGCCTTCTGACAACATTCTGTTCACCTCTACGTTGATAAGTTTCTCTACAGCGGGAGAAACGAGATAAAAACGCTGTTTTATTGGCTAAGCGTCACCGACGTCAATAACATGGCTTAACAGGGATGTTTTTCCCAATCCCTGTTCTTTATAGTTAGGAAATAAATTAATTACGCTCTCTAATCGCTTTTCTTGAGATGAAGAAAGTGAACTTTTTTAAAGATTGTTATCAGTACTATCTACCATTGGATTAGAAGTATCAATGCTAGATATTACACCTGGTGCTAGCTGAAAAATTCACCACAAAGATGACACGCTTGTTTATTGATTGAATAACATAAAAATCGAGACGTTTTGTTAGCCCATTATAAACTACATCCGTGGTAATAAAACCAGTTATTTGGTGGGTGCTTACATCAGCTGTTTTTACACGTGATATTATTTTTTTAAAACTTGGACAGGATGACCAATCAATGGGCTGCCAAGTCTTCTCCGAAACAACTTATATTGGCTCCTGTGTCTAATAAGCCAATTTCTATTAGACCTAAAAAGGTAATAGAAGCATAAAGACGACCATCTGTCTGGGTGTCTACAACCGAAGATACAAGCAGTTTAAGCGTGCACTTAATCCTATGCCTGAAGTTTCGCATACGAAGTGTGTTCCGTTTTGTAACACGATCAAGGGTAGTTGCTTCTGAAAATATTTTTGCTCCGATCTGGTTATAATGAGCTAATCTCTCATGATATGGTTTTATTTGACGAAGTAAAAAAATGTCCGAATGTCCACACCGTGCCTGCGTCCTTCGGTGATTGGCAAACAGCCAACACCGCGAATGGCACTATTCGATAGTTGGCTTTTTCGATAGCTATCGAGGACGATCTCTCTCTCTTCTACCAGCAGTGGCCATGTGCAGAGTAAACACACTCTGATCTCAAGCTTATAATCTAATCAATAAAGGATTACTCATTCATACTCCCACATTGGTGACCCCGACGTGATCTAATTGCGAAAATCGTGTGGAGATCGCAGTATTCCGGCGAACTTATTGACTTCGGTTGAAAGCTGGCACTTTGTTGCTACATAACCTCAAAATATGGTTAGCCACAGCGATGATGAAGACGCCCACTCGAGGCAGCAACCGCCGCAGCAGGCACAAACAGTGCCCCCACAACAAGCGTACTTTCAATGGCCGCAGCAAACGCTTCAAACACCGCTGCTACAGCAGCCGGCGACCCAACCAGTTGGGCAACCGCAAGGTTCATTCCAACCTCAAAATGTACCCATTGCGTTGCAGCAACCTGTTGCGTTTTATCCGAGTTCATCCGCTCCGCCGCCATCGATCACGATAAGGCCGAGAGGCGACGAGCATGTGTCAGGCGAGATTGGCCGAGTGTCGTTTAGGGCTCCACCATACATGAAAAGGCATCCGGATGTATTTTTTGCCCTACTGGAGTCGCAATTCGCAAGTCTCCGCATAACGGTGGACGATACAAAGTTCCATCAAACTTTGAATGTACTGCCGGCAGAGTACTTGGAGATCATCATGTACATTCTGCGAAATCCGCCGCCTACTGGAAGGTATGAAGCTATTAAGGCCAAAATTATTGCCGAACACATGACTTCAACTCAAACCCAGTTCGCACAGTTGTTTCGGACGCTGGAGCTTGGAGACAGCAAGCCGTCTGTATTGCTGCGCCGCATGCGCGAACTGGCCAGGGACTGCATTGGAGAAGACGCCCTGAAAGCCATGTGGCTTGAGCGGCTACCCGAGGGCTTGCGACTTGTAGTGGCAATGGCGCAAAGCGATCTTGACAATATCGCGATAATGGCTGACTGGACCTGGGAGTACGCACACCCTACGATCAACGCGGTCGCCGCATCTGCTTCGATTACAACCTATAGCGCGTCAGCACGGCACGGATCTGTGGAGCAGCAATTGACGGAGTTGAGAGCGATGATAGTCGAGCTCGGAAGGCGCCCAGACCATCAGAGCCGTAGTCCAACCAGAAGCAACAGACCCGGATCTCGTGGAAATAGCAGCAGTCAATCAAAGTCCCGTGACGATCGCTTTTGTTTCTACCACAATCGGTTCGGTGAAAAAGTGAGGAAATGCAGATCGCCTTACAAGTGGCCAGCGGGAAACTAACCGCCACTTCGCAAGAGGCAGCATGCGAAGTGGACGCGATCCAGTCCAGACGTCTATTCATATTCGACAGAAATTCGAACTCAGAATATTTGATAGACTCTGGCGCGGACATATCAGTTCTGCCCGCCAACGCATTCCCTCATCTAAAACCATAGTCAACGCATCAATTATACGCAGCCAATGGCACACCAATTAGCACCTACGGGACGAGAACCCTAGCACTCACACTTGGACTCCGACGACGTTTCAACTGGACGTTCATAGTGGCCAATGTGTCAAAAGCTATCATAGGCGCCGATTTCATCTCTCGCTACGGTCTCATCATCGACATCAAGCGACGCAAAATCATCGATGAAGCCACCTCACTGTCTACAGTCTGTGAACTTCGTCATGTCCAGTACTCACCCATATCGACCGTTGCCACCGAATGTGAGTACCATGACATAATTTTACAATATAAAGACCTGACCCTGCCTCCTGTTTTCGATGAGGAACTCATGCAAAATACCCGAGTGCAGCACTACATTGCGACAGAGTCGAGTCGAGATCAATTTTTGGCTCAATCAGCTTAATGACTGACACCTCCTCTACGTGCATTCTTTTCGCTACGTCTCCTATGGCTTATAGAAAACCTATAGCCCTGCAAACGCATAGACCATCTAGCCAACCTTCCTTTAAGATTCGGCTGTCGTATAAGCCATAGTAAATTTTTCAATTGCCAACACAGCCGCCAAGCACTTACGTTCGGTAACGCTATAGTTGCGTTGTGCTGTGTTTAATTTTTTGGACATAAATGCCACTGGGCGTTCAAGAGTGCCATTTGAAAGCTGCACTAACACAGCACCCACCCCACAATCGCTTGAAATTCTCAACTTTGTTAGGATCACTCGCGATAGCACCATTTCCTATAATGTGTCCCATAAATTCAACTTCTGTAACGCAAAAAAGTCTTTTGGCCACATTAGAATTATCCCTATGAAATTGTTCTGCTAACCTGATAAGAATGGACATATGTGTGTCAAAGTCTTCTGGCACTACACACACCATCAAAGTAACCAAAAACATATGTTTTCAAGTCTACAGGGATCAATTCATCGACAAACCGGCACATGGTCTGTGGAGCATTACCGAGACCAAACGGCATCACTGTAAATTGATATAGTGGCCGCCCTGGCACTGTAAAAGCTGTAATGGCTTTAGCCTCATTTGTGAGGGGTATTTGCCAGAATGCATCCTTCAGATCCAATTTGGTTATGATATTGGCTTTGGGAAGCCCGGACAAAATGCCACCTATATTTGGCAGCGGGTACGCGACTTTTTTAGTGCACTCGTTAATGCATCGTGCATCTAAACAAAGGCGTACCTTGCCTGGCTTAATAACGAGCCTCATCGGAGAGCTCCAAGAACTTATCGATGGCTCAATGACGCCTTCTGACAACATTCTGTTCACCTCTACGTTGATAAGTTTCTCTACAGCGGGAGAAACGAGATAAAAACGCTGTTTTATTGGCTAAGCGTCACCGACGTCAATAACATGGCTTAACAGGGATGTTTTTCCCAATCCCTGTTCTTTATAGTTAGGAATTAAATTAATTACGCCCTCTAATCGCTTTTCTTGAGATGAAGAAAGTGAACTTTTTTAAAGATTATTATCAGTACTATCTACCATTGGATTAGAAGTATCAATGCTAGATATTACACCTGGTGCTAACTGAAAAATTCACCACAAAGATGACACGCTTGTTTATTGATTGAATAACATAAAAATCGAGACGTTTTGTTAGCCCATTATAAACTACATCCGTGGTAATAAAACCAGTTATTTGGTGGGTGCTTCCATCAGCTGTTTTTACACGTTTTAAAACTTGGACAGGATGACCAATCAATGGGCTGCCAAGTCTTCTCCGAAACTTATATTGGCTCCTGTGTCTAATAAGCCAATTTCTATTAGACCTAAAAAGGTAATAGAAGCATAAAGACGGCCATCTGTCTGGGTGTCTACAACCGAAGATACAAGCAGTTTAAGCGTGCCAGGGACTGCATTGGAGAAGACGCCCTGAAAGCCATGTGGCTTGAGCGGCTACACGAGGGCTTTCGACTTGTAGTGGCGATAATGGCTGACTGGACCTGGGAGTACGCACACCCTACGATCAACGCGGTCGCCGCATCTGCTCCGATTACAACCCATAGCGCGTCAGCACGGCACGGATCTGTGGAGCAGCAATTGACGGAGTTGAGAGCGATGATAGTCGAGCTCGGAAGGCGCCCAGACCATCAGAGCCGTAGTCCAACCAGAAGCAACAGACCCGGATCTCGTGAAAATAGCAGCAGTCGATCAAAGTCCCGTGACGATCGCTTTTGTTTCTACCACAATCGGTTCGGTGAAAAAGTGAGGAAATGCAGATCGCCTTACAAGTGGCCAGCGGGAAACTAACCGCCACTTCGCAAGAGGCAGCATGCGAAGTGGACGCGATCCAGTCCAGACGTCTATTCATATTCGACAGAAATTCGAACTCAGAATATTTGATAGACACTGGCGCGGACATATCAGTTCTGCCCGCCAACGCATTCCCTCATCTAAAACCATAGTCAACGCATCAATTATACGCAGCCAATGGCACACCAATTAGCACCTACGGGACGAGAACCCTAGCACTCACACTTGGACTCCGACGACGTTTCAACTGGACGTTCATAGTGGCCAATGTGTCAAAAGCTATCATAGGCGCCGATTTCATCTCTCGCTACGGTCTCATCATCGACATCAAGCGACGCAAAATCATCGATGAAGCCACCTCACTGTCTACAGTCTGTGAACTTCGTCATGTCCAGTACTCACCCATATCGACCGTTGCCACCGAATGTGAGTACCATGACATAATTTTACAATATAAAGACCTGACCCTGCCTCCTGTTTTCGATGAGGAACTCATGCAAAATACCCGAGTGCAGCACTACATTGCGACAGAGTCGAGTCGAGATCAATTTTTGGCTCAATCAGCTTAATGGCTGACACCTCCTCTACGTGCATTCTTTTCGCTACGTCTCCTATGGCTTATAGAAAACCTATAGCCCTGCAAACGCATAGACCATCTAGCCAACCTCCCTTTAAGATTCGGCTGTCGTATAAGCCATAGTAAATTTTTCAATTGCCAACACAGCCGCCAAGCACTTACGTTCGGTAACGCTATAGTTGCGTTGTGCTGTGTTTAATTTTTTGGACATAAATGCCACTGAGCGTTCAAGATTGCCATGTGAAAGCTGCACTAACACAGCACCCACCCCACAATCGCTTGAAATTCTCAACTTTGTTAGGATCACTCGCGATAGCACCATTTCCTATAATGTGTCCCATAAATTCAACTTCTGTAACGCAAAAAAGTCTTTTGGCCACATTAGAATTATCCCTATGAAATTGTTCTGCTAACCTGATAAGAATGGACATATGTGTGTCAAAGTCTTCTGGCACTACACACACCATCAAAGTAACCAAAAACATATGTTTTCAAGTCTACAGGGATCAATTCATCGACAAACCGGCACATGGTCTGTGGAGCATTACCGAGACCAAACGGCATCACTGTAAATTGATATAGTGGCCGCCCTGGCACTGTAAAAGCTGTAATGGCTTTAGCCTCATTTGTGAAGGGTATTTGCCAGAATGCATCCTTCAGATCCAATTTGGTTATGATATTGGCTTTGGGAAGCCCGGACAAAATGCCACCTATATTTGGCAGCGGGTACGCGACTTTTTTAGTGCACTCGTTAATGCATCGTGCATCTAAACAAAGGCGTACCTTGCCTGGCTTAATAACGAGCCTCATCGGAGAGCTCCAAGAACTTATCGATGGCTCAATGACGCCTTCTGACAACATTCTGTTCACCTCTACGTTGATAAGTTTCTCTACAGCGGGAGAAACGAGATAAAAACGCTGTTTTATTGGCTAAGCGTCACCGACGTCAATAACATGGCTTAACAGGGATGTTTTTCCCAATCCCTGTTCTTTATAGTTAGGAATTAAATTAATTACGCCCTCTAATCGCTTTTCTTGAGATGAAGAAAGTGAACTTTTTTAAAGATTATTATCAGTACTATCTACCATTGGATTAGAAGTATCAATGCTAGATATTACACCTGGTGCTAACTGAAAAATTCACCACAAAGATGACACGCTTGTTTATTGATTGAATAACATAAAAATCGAGACGTTTTGTTAGCCCATTATAAACTACATCCGTGGTAATAAAACCAGTTATTTGGTGGGTGCTTCCATCAGCTGTTTTTACACGTTTTAAAACTTGGACAGGATGACCAATCAATGGGCTGCCAAGTCTTCTCCGAAACTTATATTGGCTCCTGTGTCTAATAAGCCAATTTCTATTAGACCTAAAAAGGTAATAGAAGCATAAAGACGGCCATCTGTCTGGGTGTCTACAACCGAAGATACAAGCAGTTTAAGCGTGCCAGGGACTGCATTGGAGAAGACGCCCTGAAAGCCATGTGGCTTGAGCGGCTACACGAGGGCTTTCGACTTGTAGTGGCGATAATGGCTGACTGGACCTGGGAGTACGCACACCCTACGATCAACGCGGTCGCCGCATCTGCTCCGATTACAACCCATAGCGCGTCAGCACGGCACGGATCTGTGGAGCAGCAATTGACGGAGTTGAGAGCGATGATAGTCGAGCTCGGAAGGCGCCCAGACCATCAGAGCCGTAGTCCAACCAGAAGCAACAGACCCGGATCTCGTGAAAATAGCAGCAGTCGATCAAAGTCCCGTGACGATCGCTTTTGTTTCTACCACAATCGGTTCGGTGAAAAAGTGAGGAAATGCAGATCGCCTTACAAGTGGCCAGCGGGAAACTAACCGCCACTTCGCAAGAGGCAGCATGCGAAGTGGACGCGATCCAGTCCAGACGTCTATTCATATTCGACAGAAATTCGAACTCAGAATATTTGATAGACACTGGCGCGGACATATCAGTTCTGCCCGCCAACGCATTCCCTCATCTAAAACCATAGTCAACGCATCAATTATACGCAGCCAATGGCACACCAATTAGCACCTACGGGACGAGAACCCTAGCACTCACACTTGGACTCCGACGACGTTTCAACTGGACGTTCATAGTGGCCAATGTGTCAAAAGCTATCATAGGCGCCGATTTCATCTCTCGCTACGGTCTCATCATCGACATCAAGCGACGCAAAATCATCGATGAAGCCACCTCACTGTCTACAGTCTGTGAACTTCGTCATGTCCAGTACTCACCCATATCGACCGTTGCCACCGAATGTGAGTACCATGACATAATTTTACAATATAAAGACCTGACCCTGCCTCCTGTTTTCGATGAGGAACTCATGCAAAATACCCGAGTGCAGCACTACATTGCGACAGAGTCGAGTCGAGATCAATTTTTGGCTCAATCAGCTTAATGGCTGACACCTCCTCTACGTGCATTCTTTTCGCTACGTCTCCTATGGCTTATAGAAAACCTATAGCCCTGCAAACGCATAGACCATCTAGCCAACCTCCCTTTAAGATTCGGCTGTCGTATAAGCCATAGTAAATTTTTCAATTGCCAACACAGCCGCCAAGCACTTACGTTCGGTAACGCTATAGTTGCGTTGTGCTGTGTTTAATTTTTTGGACATAAATGCCACTGAGCGTTCAAGATTGCCATGTGAAAGCTGCACTAACACAGCACCCACCCCACAATCGCTTGAAATTCTCAACTTTGTTAGGATCACTCGCGATAGCACCATTTCCTATAATGTGTCCCATAAATTCAACTTCTGTAACGCAAAAAAGTCTTTTGGCCACATTAGAATTATCCCTATGAAATTGTTCTGCTAACCTGATAAGAATGGACATATGTGTGTCAAAGTCTTCTGGCACTACACACACCATCAAAGTAACCAAAAACATATGTTTTCAAGTCTACAGGGATCAATTCATCGACAAACCGGCACATGGTCTGTGGAGCATTACCGAGACCAAACGGCATCACTGTAAATTGATATAGTGGCCGCCCTGGCACTGTAAAAGCTGTAATGGCTTTAGCCTCATTTGTGAAGGGTATTTGCCAGAATGCATCCTTCAGATCCAATTTGGTTATGATATTGGCTTTGGGAAGCCCGGACAAAATGCCACCTATATTTGGCAGCGGGTACGCGACTTTTTTAGTGCACTCGTTAATGCATCGTGCATCTAAACAAAGGCGTACCTTGCCTGGCTTAATAACGAGCCTCATCGGAGAGCTCCAAGAACTTATCGATGGCTCAATGACGCCTTCTGACAACATTCTGTTCACCTCTACGTTGATAAGTTTCTCTACAGCGGGAGAAACGAGATAAAAACGCTGTTTTATTGGCTAAGCGTCACCGACGTCAATAACATGGCTTCACAGGGATGTTTTTCCCAATCCCTGTTCTTTATAGTTAGGAATTAAATTAATTACGCCCTCTAATCGCTTTTCTTGAGATGAAGAAAGTGAACTTTTTTAAAGATTATTATCAGTACTATCTACCATTGGATTAGAAGTATCAATGCTAGATATTACACCTGGTGCTAACTGAAAAATTCACCACAAAGATGACACGCTTGTTTATTGATTGAATAACATAAAAATCGAGACGTTTTGTTAGCCCATT
Organism: Drosophila teissieri; assembly: GCF_016746235.2. Taxonomy (NCBI): domain Eukaryota; kingdom Metazoa; phylum Arthropoda; class Insecta; order Diptera; family Drosophilidae; genus Drosophila; species Drosophila teissieri. Next base: position 23,823,690 of record NC_053031.1, read on the forward strand.
ATAAACTACATCCGTGGTAATAAAACCAGTTATTTGGTGGGTGCTTCCATCAGCTGTTTTTACACGTTTTAAAACTTGGACAGGATGACCAATCAATGGGCTGCCAAGTCTTCTCCGAAACTTATATTGGCTCCTGTGTCTAATAAGCCAATTTCTATTAGACCTAAAAAGGTAATAGAAGCATAAAGACGGCCATCTGTCTGGGTGTCTACAACCGAAGATACAAGCAGTTTAAGCGTGCCAGGGACTGCATTGGAGAAGACGCCCTGAAAGCCATGTGGCTTGAGCGGCTACACGAGGGCTTGCGACTTGTAGTGGCGATAATGGCTGACTGGACCTGGGAGTACGCACACCCTACGATCAACGCGGTCGCCGCATCTGCTCCGATTACAACCCATAGCGCGTCAGCACGGCACGGATCTGTGGAGCAGCAATTGACGGAGTTGAGAGCGATGATAGTCGAGCTCGGAAGGCGCCCAGACCATCAGAGCCGTAGTCCAACCAGAAGCAACAGACCCGGATCTCGTGGAAATAGCAGCAGTCGATCAAAGTCCCGTGACGATCGCTTTTGTTTCTACCACAATCGGTTCGGTGAAAAAGTGAGGAAATGCAGATCGCCTTACAAGTGGCCAGCGGGAAACTAACCGCCACTTCGCAAGAGGCAGCATGCGAAGTGGACGCGATCCAGTCCAGACGTCTATTCATATTCGACAGAAATTCGAACTCAGAATATTTGATAGACACTGGCGCGGACATATCAGTTCTGCCCGCCAACGCATTCCCTCATCTAAAACCATAGTCAACGCATCAATTATACGCAGCCAATGGCACACCAATTAGCACCTACGGGACGAGAACCCTAGCACTCACACTTGGACTCCGACGACGTTTCAACTGGACGTTCATAGTGGCCAATGTGTCAAAAGCTATCATAGGCGCCGATTTCATCTCTCGCTACGGTCTCATCATCGACATCAAGCGACGCAAAATCATCGATGAAGCCACCTCACTGTCTACAGTCTGTGAACTTCGTCATGTCCAGTACTCACCCATATCGACCGTTGCCACCGAATGTGAGTACCATGACATAATTTTACAATATAAAGACCTGACCCTGCCTCCTGTTTTCGATGAGGAACTCATGCAAAATACCCGAGTGCAGCACTACATTGCGACAGAGGGCCAGCCCGTATTCGGAAAGGTCCGCCGTCTGAATGCTGAGACTCTAGCTACCGCCAAAGACGAATTTGAACGAATGCTCGAAGCAGGAATATGACGGCCGAGCAGCAGCAGCTGGGCATCGCCATTACATATGGTGAAGAAAAAGAACGGCGAATGGCGACCTTGTGGTGACTATCGTCGGTTGAACGCGATCACTGTTCCTGACCGATACATGCTCCCACATGTCCACGACATCAACCAGGTGTTCGCCGGCAAGTCCATATTCTCCACCATCGATCTGGTCAGTGCCTATCATCAGATCCCGCTCGCGCCGGAAGATCGGGAGAAGACCGCCATCATCACATCATTAGGACTCATCGAGTTCAATGTAATGACATTTGGCCTCCGCAATGCATCGCAAACGTTTTAGCGGCATGTGAACAACATCCTTGGCGATCTCGATTTTGTGGCTGTGTACATCGACGACATTTGTGTGGCTTCGGCAAGTGAAGCTTAGCACCGTCAGCACCTCAAAATTGTTTTTGATCGCCTGCGGCAAGCCAACCTACATATTAACGTGGCTAAGAGTGTGTTCGGAAAGACTGACGTAACATTTCTGGGACACTCTATCACGGCATCCGGTATACCCCCAACGGTCGAACGAGTGAATGCGATCAACGAGTTCCCGAAGCCGACCAAGATATGCGAGGTGCGCCGATTCATTGCCATGCTCAACTATTACCGCCGTTTCCTGCCGCAAGCAGCCGTTGTTCAAGGCATTCTCCAGGCGCTCATCAACTGCAGCCCCTCAGTTTTTACTCTAAGCGCATGACGGAAACACAAAAGCGCCACAGTACGCTCGTTCGGGAGCTACTAGCGATTTTCCAAGCCGTCAAGTTCAATCGTTTTATGATCGAGGGACGCGACTGCACTATTTACACCGACCACAAGCCATTAATTTATGCGTTTCGACAGGATCACGAGAAAGCATCACCACGACAAGCGAGACAGTTGTCGTTTATCGCCGAATTCTGCATGAAAAAAGAGCATATTAGTGGTGCGTCCAATACTGTGGCAGACGCCCTATCCCGCATTGCTGCAATCGGACAAATAGACATGGTCGAGTGCGCACGCCTACAAGAGGCGGACGACGAGCTGCAGCAGCTGTTAAGAGACATCGAGAAGGGCAAATCTTTGTTGCAATTGCGTAAACTCCAGCTGGCGAACTGCAACATCAGCGTATATTCGTCCCGTATTCGTCCATACATTCCATCGCCGATGCGCAGAATCGTATTCGACGTGCTGCATGGTATGGCTCATTCCGGCAAACGCGCCACTGTCAAACTGGTCACTGAACGCTTTGTGTGGCCCAGCATCAACAAGCACATCGCCTCATGGTCGTCGTCCTGTGTCGAGTGCCAGCGATGTAAGGTATATCGACATAACAAAGCCGCCCTCAGCAATTTTGATGTGCCTAATGCCCGTTTCCAGCACATCAACATAGACCTGATTGGTCCGCTACCACCATCCAATGGCTATCGCTACTGCTTGACGATAATCGATCGGTCCAGCAGTTCCAGCAATCAGCAGTGCTGATTTCTGGGGGGAGTAATGTAGGGACCACCCACTAAACTTCCACACCGTGCCTGCGTCCGTCGGTGATTGGCAAACCGCCAACACCGCGAATGGCACTTTTCGATAGTTAGCTTTTTCGATAGCTTTCGAGGACGATCTCTCTCTCTTCTACCAGCAGCGGCCATGTACAGAGCATACGCACTCTGATCTCAAGCTTATAATCTAATCAATAAAGGATTGCTCATTCATACTCCCACACCTGTTTTAAAAGTACAGACATCTGCTGTGGGCAATCTGATTCTTCAGATTGATATTCATTTGCGGATTCTAGTTTTGGACCATTCGCCTTCCATCGACGAATGAGCCCTTCTTGCAGATTTTCGCTCTCTTAAAGCGTGTTGGGTATTGAGGTTTATAGAAATCTTTTGCTCCGCAACCATAGCAAAAGATTCTTCGTTCTGCGAGGCACATGTCCCATGCGTGTCCTGGCTGATCACAGTTCCAGCAGACCACAGGTGGATTGGGAAGTTGCAAAGCCTCTACAGATACAGACTCCGTCTGTGAGGCCGACTGTAAGGACTCTTCAGTCACCCCCGGTGGAATATTGACCTTGCTGCATTGCTTAAAAACCGCTTCTCCTAGCAGAATTTCACGTTTCTGGACCTGTTGTCGCAGATGAGCAACAGAATGAATGGAGATGTATAGTAATACTTGTCTTAGCTGGGGAATTAAATTTCTAGCTGCTGAACAAGTCTGTACTCAACTAAAGGAAGTCGAGAAACGATTGCCATAATGTCCTCATAAAACGAGTCAAAGGGCTCTCCCTCTTATTGCTTTCGTGCATGCAATTTCTTCCATAAGGACATCATCGTCTTTATGGAACTAATACTGATTTTTTAGTGTTGCACAAAAATCTGCCCATACTACCTCAGGGTTCCCTTTTCGGTATCTCCAATACCATTTTCTTGCTTTACTTGTAAAGAGAACATGTAAGTTTTCGCATACAATAGCAAAAACACCGTTTAGGCCAACTATGGTCAATGCTCTTACTCTGTATAAAAACTCCTGAACTGTAGATCCATTAACTGTTCCGTCGTATTTTAATCCCCAACCCTAAATGATCTGAGTACTTGATGGTTTAGAGTTAACCCAGTATCGGGTTTTCCTTAAGGGAAAATGTAAGGGATGAGGGTCGCCGCTGGGGCGTTGCGAAGATGATGTCACACCCAGGAAACGGCTGCGATACGCGAGGCCGTCCCCCGAACGGGGCTCAAGGAAAGTCTTGTCCGGAGAAGCGGCTGCGATGCGCGGGACCGCTCCCCGAACGGGGCTAGAGGAGGGAAATTCTCGTCCGGGGGAAACGGCTGCGGTGCGCGGGGCCGCTCCCGAACGGGGTTAGAGGTTGAAGGATGATTGCCGGGAAGGATTGAAATTGTCCCGTTTCTTGGTCCCACATATTCACAGTACTTTATTAATCCATAAACTCCCTAAAAGTGGGTCCCTATTAACTTTCCCTACACACACACGCCTTGCCCGCCACGGGCGTCGGCCCGATGCCCAAATTTACTCCTCCGGGATGGTGGCCAGCGTATCCATGGTGGCTGCCATCATCCGTTGTCCTTCGTCCTGATCCTCCAGTAATTTTCCAGTCGGAGCGGTCGGCGCCCAACTCCTGCCCACTTGTATTTAAATATTTTATTATTCCGCGGGGGCGTCCATTCAACTTGGTGATACGATTTTAACTCCTCCATCGCTGGGCAGCGGTGCGTCCAGTAACCCGTCTCTGCCGCCGACTGCTCTGCCCGCACAAGCGTTGTCGCCATCGGCCGACCCGAGGGGGAAAACCACGGGGCGGCGTCGAGCTTCGACTTGCCGGCTACCATGTGCATCGGCCGATCGTTGGCTCGTCTGGTTGTGTCGGTTGGTTTTTATGTTCGCTCTGCCAGGGCTCTGCTGGGGCCTCAGCCGGGGCCGGGGGGTTCTGCCGTCGTCTGCCGGGAATGTCGTGCGTTGAATTGTGTGGCTCTGCCGCTTTGGGCTCTGCCGATAATGACGTGCGTTGCTTTGTGTTGGGCTCTGCCGATGTGGACTTTGCCGATATTGGTGCGGGCTCTTGCCGTGTTGCTGGGCCTGGCCGCGTACGCTGCGGACTTGGCCGCTTATGTTGCGGGGCTTGCTAGTCGGTATTGCGGCCGTTGTTGCTGGGCCCGTGTTCGTGTGGTGCGCGGGGCGCGTGTGTTGCACGGGCGTAAGGGTGGAGTGCTTAGCCTCCTATTTACATCGGACCACCCTTCATGGGTCTTTCTTTTATCTCTTATATATTATCTTATATATTACCCTAAATCCCAAAACTAGACTAACTGTCTAACCTATCAGTAACTAAATAGCTGTTGCGAATAATATAGCCGAAGAAAGTGTGTTTATTTTCCGATACTGTTTATTTTGCGAATTGTTTACGGCAGCTAGGGCCGACAAAGAGCTATATCGAATGCACAAGTTGAGTCTTTGCCAAAAAACGAAGAAGTGACAATTGACGGGACAGGCAGCCGAATGAAGCGCCCAAGCTTAACGTAGGTAGATAACAAAGAGAACAAGGAATGAGCGCCGTACAGATAAATGCGTGCGAGAACAGCGGTTTGCACAATGGGCATCGCAACTGCTACCACTGACTACTTCGGCTTACAATATTAAGAGTATTAATAGTCTACTGCATAGTTTTGGCGGCTGCATGACCCAACATCTTCCCCCCGTTGGAAGCTTGGCTTCCGACAGAGTCCTCAAGGGGAAGCAGACACAGCTTGTTCACTGCCCGCCTTATTACTCCAGACGCGGTCCTCAATTCTGCAACTCGAATTCTGCCAGGAATCAACTGCATGACTCTCGCCAAAGGCCATCTCATTGGGGGTAGATTCTCGTCCTTAACAAGAACGACGTTGTCCACGGCTACGAAAGACTTTGGGGTGCGCCACTTGGAGCGCTGCTGGAGCAACGTCAAGTACTCTTCCTTCCATCGCGACCAAAAGATTTGCTGAAGAAAGGAGATGCGCTGCCAAGAATCAAGCCGATTATAGTTTAGGCCCGTAATATCTGGCTCGTCAAACGACGAAGGCGGACCACCATTGAGAAAATGCGCCGGAGTGAGGACGTCCAGATCGGCAGGGTTCTCTGAAATGGGAACTAAAGGTCTAGAGTTAATAACTGCCGAAATGTGGCACACCAGCACCTCAGCTCGTCGAAGGTCAGAACCGCCGTACCCACAGCACGGTAGAAATGATGTTTGGCCGTTTTCACCGCTGCTTCCCAAAGTCCACCGAAATGGGGCGACCGTGGAGGGATGAACCGCCAGTCAATCGTCTCCGAAAGGCACAAATTCTGAACGGAGCCTTGATGCTCGCTGCTGAGAAATAACCTTCGAAGTTCCAGAAGCTCATTCTTAGCGCCGACGAAGTTGGTGGCGTTGTCTGACCAAATTTGCTTCGGCTTCTGCCGGGTGCATATGAACCTCTTGAGTCCGCACAGAAACGCAACTGTCGAGAGATCCTTGATCAGCTCCAGGTGCACTGCCTTGGTTGCAAAGCATATAAATACGCAGACGTAGTATTTAACCGCGGGCTTGTTGCGAGTATCCGACTTGTGAAAGAAGGGTCCACAGAAGTCTATACCAGCAACCTCAAATACGTGAGATCCTTCCAAGCGCTCCTTGGGAAGGTTCGCCATTATGTGCTCTATCAGCCGCGGCTTAATCCGAAAACATCTGATGCATCTGTTCACGGCCTTGATAACCGTCTTCCTCCCCCCAATAGGCCAATATTGGGATCGAATTGCACCCAGAAGAGCTTGAGGTCCAGCATGAAGTGTGAAAGGATATATTCCGCCAAATAATTAAGTCACTTTATTTTAGGGTTTTAGGTGGAGCATAGCTCCATATATTTATTCTTTGCTTTCTTTGTTGAACTTCTTCCAATTGACTCCACTTTAAAACTAACTTAGCGTGGCCAGCAGGCCGATCGCGCGTGACAGCAAAAGGGCTGACACTAGCAAAATCTACAAATATGTATATATGAAGTTCATGCTCGACAACCAATGGGTGACAAGTGCGTCCCCTAAAGGCGTACATTGCTGAACTTGCATATTAAGGATTAGGGTGGACTTAAGGATCTAGGGTGGTCTTAAGTTTACTTATTGGTCGTCTTATTATTAGGATTCATATTATTATTATTGATATTGTAATTATTATTATTATTATTATATTCCTATATACTACATCTCCCTCCTTTTAAAAAATAACGTACTAAAATGAAGTTATTTTCAAATATTTATGTATATAATAAAATATATAAGTTTTTGTTTTTTTTTTTGTTATTATTTTTTTTTTTATATGTATAATAATGATATATATATATATATATATATTATTTTTTTTTTTGTAAATATATATTTTTTTGTATGTATATTAGTATTTAAAGTGAATGAGTAAAGAAATATTAAAGAATATATTTATTTAGATTGTATTTGAAAAGTAAAAGTTTAGTATTTTAATGTTTTTATTATCTTTTTATTTGTGGTTGGCCAACCAAACAAAATGTATTAAGAATTAAAAATTTTTACCTATCTTTATGGACTATCTGTTTTTTATTTTTATTTCCTATAATTGTAATGTTATCATTATCTCCTATTTCTGAAACTAAATATGGTCCTAAATAATTATTATCAAGCTTATGGCCTTTTTCGTTTTTAAGTAATATTTTATCTCCTATTTTTAATTCGAAGTTACTAATATCTCTATCATATTTTATTTTTCTATTGGCTTTTGCCTTGTCTAACATATTCTTAGCTCTTCTATATGCTATTTCTAATCTTAGCTTAACTTCTTTTGAATAATCATCCATGTTGTAAATAGGATCTATTCTGTCTATTCTGTTAAAATCTGTGAATTGTCTTGGTAATCTTCTAAATACTAATTCATATGGGCAATATTCATGAACTACCGATGGTGTTGTGTTGAAACAATAAGTAAAATATTGTATCCATATATCCCAATCGGTTTTGTCAACAGATATATATGAGCGAACATACTCGTTGAATGTTCTGTGACTTCGTTCTATTGTTCCTAAAGTCTGGTGATGGTGTGCTGTTGAAGTAATGTTTTTTATCTTCATATATTTGCACAGGTCGACTATGATTTGGTTTTTATATTCCGTTCCCATGTCCGTTATGATTGTTTTCATTGGACCGTACTTTAGAATAAAATTTTCGAATATAGCCTTAGCAACTGATCTTGCACTTTTATTTGGAATAGGTACCGTTACCAAATATTTTGTTAAATCGCAAATGATAGTAACAGCATACTCATTTCCGTTTTCTGATCTTGGCAGTGGACCAATGGTATCTATCAAAACTATATCAAATGCTGTTGCTGGCGTTTCTGTTATTGTCAGAGGTGTTTTAGTGTGTTTTGTTGTCTTGGCTTGTTGGCATTTTAAACATGTTTTAACATATTTACTTATTGCCTTTGTCATTTGTGGCCAATAATAATAGTTTTTTATTTTCTTCAGGGTTCTAGAAATTCCTGAATGGCCTCCTTCTGACGGATCATCATGATATTTAGACAGTATTGCTTTTATTTGAACCTTATCATTTTTATCTATCTTAGTCACCTTGTTTAATAGCGCTATTATTATATTTTTCAGTATTTTATTGCCCTTTTCTTTAAAATTCTTTATAGTGACAAACTCGAAGATTTGTTCACTTGGTGACAATTGTGTTTGAATGATGCTATTTATTCTTGCTTCTTCATTAAGCCTTTGAAAGAATTGATCTAAATCGAATTTTTCATTAGAATAAAAATTAGTCATATCAAAACGTGCTATAATGTTTTTTCCTCTTTTCAACAAGCACTTATGTTTGTCTATTTTGAGTATAACATATTTTTTGGCATCAATGTTATTAATTACCTGATAGATATTGGGCATTTTTATATTTTCTTTCTTATTTGGTTCATGCAATTTTTCACCTGCGCAGGTATTTTTCTGTCTTGATGTAGATCTTGTTGTGACCTTTAGTATGTTTCTATTCATTGCTTTAAGTTCTCCGATGGTTATTCGGGACAAAGCGTCTGCAACATGATTATCTTTCCCCTTGAGGTATTCTACTGTAAATTCAAACTCCTCCAAGTCTAGTCTCATTCTGGTTAATTTGGAACTCGGGTTTCTCATTGAAAAAAGATATGACAGTGGCCTATGGTCACTTTGTACTAAGAAATGCCTACCATATACGTATGGTCTGAAATGATTTATTGCCCAGTGAATAGCTGCTAGCTCCTGCTCTGTAGTGGACTTATTACTTTCGCCTTTTGTAAAGCTTCTTGAAGCGTATGCCACTGGTAGCTGTTGACCGTTATGGTCTTGAGATAATACCGCTCCACATGCTTGTTTACTAGCATCTGTGGTTATGCAAAATTGTTTGCTGAAATCTGGGTACTGAAGAAGTGTTGGTTTCATTAATTCCCTTTTGAGATATTCGAATGCATCATTGCAATCGCTTGTCCATTCAAATGGAACATTCTTTTTACAAAGCCTCGTTAAGTGGCGTGATTTCTCAGAGAAGTTCTTAATAAATCTTCTGTAATAATTGCAAAATGCGACAAATCGTCTAGCTTCGTCTGCATTTACTGGTTGTGGGTAGTTTTTAATTACCTCATATTTAGAGTCATCTGGTAATATACCTTTATCAGTACATTTATGACCTAAATATGTAACCTCTTTCATACAGAAAGTGCATTTTTCTGGATGTAGTTTTAGATTATGTTGTCTACATAATTTGAAAACATCGGTTAAATTCTTAAGCATATGCTTTTCAGAACAACCTATTACTACTAAATCATCCATATACAGAAATGCTTGCGAAGGCGTTAAGCCTGAAAATGCAAGAGTCATCATTCTTTGGAAAGAATTTGGGGCTATTTTTAAACCAAATGGTAATCGCGTGTAGCGGTATGCTCCTGTTGAAGTTGAGAATGATGTTATATTTCTTGACCTTTCGTCTAATTCTATTTGATGAAATCCTGACATCAGGTCTAGGCACGAGAAATATTTTGCTCGACCTAATTGATCAAGAATATCTTCTATTCTTGGAAGTGGGAATTTATCTGCTAGCAGTTTCTTATTGATTTGACGATAATCGACAACTAACCGCCATCTCTTTTCCGCCGAGTTAGGCAGTGATTTCTTGGGTACCAAGAGAAGTGGGCTATTATATTCTAAAATAGATGGTTCGACAATGCCATCTTTTATTAATTTATCAACTTGCCTTTGAATTTCTGGCTTTTGACTTTCTGGCATTCTATAGTTTTTGATGTAGACTGGAGTTTTATCATTTAATCTCAATTTTTGCTTATAAAAATTATTAGCTGATATGGTTTCTGTTTCAAGACCAAAAATATCGTTATATTCGGTGCATAATTTTGTTAAATCGTTTTTAAATAACGACGGAAATTTAAGAAGTTTTAATACTTCTGAAGTTCTTTGTGCACTATTTTCTATATTTGCATTGTAAACATCATAATCATCTAATGATTCGCTTTTTATATTTGCGCTGCTTACTATAGCGTCTTTTTCAGTTGTATTTATAATTCGAATCAAGACGTTCTGAGTGTTTACGAGTGCACTTGCTATTATAATGCCAGGTTGCAATTCCTGGTTGGGGATGAGGACATGTGTGTCAGTAGATGTTAGTTGAATCTTTCGAATCACTTCTGATCTAGCTGGCAAAATTATTTCGTTATCTAGTGAATGTATAATAGGAATATTTATGTTCCTGAAATTTTTGGGCCTCAAAGTGAACCAATCTTCTTGGTCGTGGAATTCCAAAATACAATTGTATTTCTTAATGAAATCCAAGCCAATTATACCATCCCCTGGTATAGGAAAATTGTCAGGTACGATATGGAATTCATATGGTATTGCTGCATTAGCAATACACATTTCTAAATGTAGTGTACCTAGAGACTGAATTGTTCCTTGCCCTATTCCTGATATATTGGTTGTGTTTTTTGGGTTAAAATCGTTAAGATTATTGTTTCTGCATTTAAGCAGGGAAATTTCCGCACCTGTATCTATTAATAGAGTTACCCATGAATTGGTACTCATATTCTTTAAACGTATGAAAATGCTTAAACTGAGATTAATTTTGTATACTTTTATTGTTGACTGTTGCTCAAGGGGGCCTGTTCGTTTTCCGATTCGATGTTTCGAACATTGTGGGTCTGATTTGTATTATAGTTATGGTTTTGGTTACCTCTTGAGTAACCTCCACCTCTGTTGTTGTTATAGTTACCGCCGCGGCCTCTTTTACCTCCGCGATAACCACCTCGGCCTCTATAGTTGTTATTATAGTTACCGCGGCCATTACCCCTATTTTGGTAATTTCCACGATAACCATTTCCTCGAAAATATCCTCTATTGTTATAGAAGAAAACACTGTTCGAGTTGCCGGTCATTTCGGTGCAGCAGTGTATGTACTTCTCTATTACACTATTCATAGTGCTGAAGTTAACTGCTTCGAGAATTGTCTTAAGCTTATCATGCTCGCAATTCTTTATCATCGCAGTGATCGCTTCTTTCGTTGCGAACTTATCTGCGTTGTTTGAGTCAAGTCCGTCATCTATGTAGGCTGCCTCAAGCGACCTACGTAGATTTTCAATTTCTGTGGTATACTGTGCTGCAGTTTTACCACGTTGTTGTGTATTTAATAATTTTGCTTTAATGACATCAGGGGATTCGCCTTTAACTGATGCTTTTAATACACCTATTATTCCAATAATGGTCCTTTCATTTTCAACTTTGTATGACAAAGGGCCAATTATTTTTGTCTTAATTACTTCAACGGCTAACATCTCCTAATCTCCTTTTGTGAGATCTGTTAGTCGGAGAGCCGTCAAAAATCTGTTTAAATTGACTTTCTTGCCATCGAACTCGGGTATCGTGGACGAAATTTGTCGCACGTATTCCCTTGAAGTTGCGGCTGAGTCAGTCATTCTGTCTTCGAGGTCTATATTTGGAGTCTCTGAACTTTCTTCTTCTATTTCTGGCAATTTAATTGTTGCCGGTATTGTAAGATCGTCTAGATCTTCTTCTTTAATTTCCTGTTCAGAGTCCTCTTCTTTAGAGTCTTGATCGGAGTCTTCCGATACTTCTGTATTGTTACTTATTTCAATTTCAACTGATGCGTTGAATATTGTAGGGACAGTCAAATTTAAATTGTGTTTTTTCTTTACTAATAGCAAGTTTTCTCTAAACTTGTTTAGAAATTTTAACGCTTGCGTTAAATGTACTCCGGTTAGTCTATCTTTGTTTATATTCAGTAATTGGCGTGCTTCATTAAAGCATTCTACCAATATTTGTGCGTGCCTATTTAGAGTATTTTGTTGTATTTCTCTATTTTGGCTTAAGCACTTATATGATTTGTCAAAGGCTATTTTTATATGTTCTAGCTGATTTTTTATGTTTTGCCAGTCCATATAGCCTTATTTTGTATTCAAACTTTTGTAAATAGTTCTAATACTTATAGACTAACCAATTTGGTTGACTTTCGACTGTTATTTCATCGACTATGACCCCTTCGATCATCGCAAGAACTGTTGCCAGGTCCTTCCTTGAATAAGCATGGAAAGGTGACCTTTTTAATTTAAATATTGTTACGTAATGGACGAACAATAAATCGAAAAGAGACATGGGTTCTCGCGATATCAGGAATAATATTCTTCTCACGAAGTTCGGGTCTTTCTTTTCTAGTTTTCTTATTATGTGTTGGATATGTGTACCCATTATTTTTTTTTTTTTTATTGGGGAAAATATACCTAAACGTCTGGATTTGTGACGTTTTCAAAATGCCATGCGACGTCTTCGTCGAGGCGAGCTTTTTCTTGCAGTTCTTCTGCGTTTATTGTAAGCCAACAGTAGGCAGTAAATCTAATAGATATGAAAGTGCGTATGTAAAAACGCCTTAAAAGGGTCACACCGATACGTCTATATCGATATATATCTATAATCATTTTTTTTTTAAATTCAATTTAATTCTTAATAAGTTTATTTATTTGTTTGGCCTTTTTTTTTTGATCTTAATATTATATTTAAACATTTATGTTTACATGTTTATATATATATTCTTATTATACCCGTTACTCGTAGAGTAAAAGGGTATACTAGATTCGTTGAAAAGTATGTAACAGGCAGAAGGAAGCGTTTCCGACCATATAAAGTATATATATTCTTGATCAGGATCAGTAGCCGAGTCGATCTGGCCATGTCCGTCTGTCCGTCTGTCCGTCCGTCTGTCCGTCTGTCCGTCTGTCCGTATGAACGTCGAGATCTCAGGAACTACAAAAGCTAAAAAGTTGAGATTAAACATACGGACTCCAGAGACATAGACGCAGCGCAAGTTTGTCGATTCATGTTGCCACGCCCACTCTAACGCCCACAAACCGCAAAAAACTGCCACGCCCACACTTTTGAAAAATGTTTTGATATTTTTTCATTTTTGTATTAGTCTTGTAAATTTCTATCGATTTGCCAAAAAACTTTTTGCCACGCCAACTCTAACGCCCACAAACCGCCCAAAATTGCCACGCCCACACTTTTGAAAAATGTTTTGATATTTTTTCATTTTTGTATTAGACTTGTAAATTTCTATCGATTTGCCAAAAAACTTTTTGCCACGCCCACTCTAACGCCCTCAAACCGAAAAAAACTGTCAGTGTTGAAGACTCGCCTTCGCACTTCCACTAGCTGAGTAACGGGTATCAGATAGTCGGGGAACTCGACTATAGCGTTCTCTCTTGTTTTTGTCTTTATTCATTCGGTTTTTTTTTTTTTAAACTTAAATTTTAAACAGTGTTCAAATTGTTCGCTCTACTTATATAACGCTTCTTTATTATTTTGTTATGTTTAACGTAAAGCGTTAGTATAAATTGAGCGACAGTTACGATAGTTAAAATTAACAGGAGTAGCCACAGTGACTGAATGTCTTCTGTGTGGTCGACTATTTTTACATTATTGACCACATTGGCCGTATTATCTTTTGTCTGACTATCGTCAGATCCAAACCAACCCATTTTCGTGTATATTTAATTACAAGATAATTTCATTTATTATTTTTTTTTTTTGGGTTTTGGTTATATTGTTACAGTTAAAGCGTTCATGATTGGTTTTCCTGTTTTTAATATAAATTTAATTTGTTCGTTTGTTTGTTGTTTTCATATTAACGTATTATTTTTGGTTTTTGTTTTTGTTACATTTACCTGCCTAATTTGTGGATGGCTTTACGGGCCATTCTTCTCATCGGGCAGAAAAGATTCCGCTCAATGTTACAATATTTTGTTTAAAATTAATATGCAGCGCAGTGCATCGAGGGTGGTGTGCCACGCAGGGCAACAAAAAAAAAATATTTTGCGTCGCAGCTCCTCCTTATTTGGGCCTTCTTCCTTGCGTTAGCTGGACGTCGCCGGCCGGGCACGCTAACGCTCCCTCGAAGGTTCAGGTGGCGGTTTGCCTCCCGAACTTGGTTTTCGGCTGCTGCTGTTGTCGCTCCTTCGTGGGCGAAAGTGGCGGAGTGCCCCTCTCGCTGTTGTCTTTACTGCTGCTGATGTCCTGGGCCTATTGGCTCAGGCGGGGCCGGCGCTGGTCTTCGCACTGGTCTTTTGTATTAGGCATGTGGATTTACATGCAGCGTCGAACAGTGGTCCAGGGCAGTCATTCGGGCAGACGTCCTTTCTCTTCGGTAATTGCTTGGGAGATGGAGGTTTTTTATTTATTTCATGTATTATTGGAATGTTTACTGAGTGAGTTGCGGGTTTTGGTTTTCTACGCTGGAGGTTTTCTCTCAGAAAATCAAGTTCTGACGTTAATTTCTGCGCCGTTGCCCATGGGGGCGGCGTTTTACTCGTATATAATAGCCATTTAATATGAGCTATTCTTTCTCTTCTCCCGCGCTGGTGTAAGGGACGGATTGCCTCTCACACTTTTTGTTGCGGTCCTGTCACGGTCGCCATGTGAAAGGATATATTCCGCCAAATAATTAAGTCACTTTATTTTAGGGTTTTAGGTGGAGCATAGCTCCATATATTTATTCTTTGCTTTCTTTGTTGAACTTCTTCCAATTGACTCCACTTTAAAACTAACTTAGCGTGGCCAGCAGGCCGATCGCGAGTGACAGCAAAAGTGCTGACACTAGCAAAATCTACAAATATGTATATATGAAGTTCATGCTCGACAACCAATGGGTGACAAGTGCGTCCCCTAAAGGCGTACATTGCTGAACTTGCATATTTAGGATTAGGGTGGACTTAAGGATCTAGGGTGGTCTTAAGTTTACTTATTGGTCGTCTTATTATTAGGATTCATATTATTATTATTAATATTGTAATTATTATTGTTATTATTATTATTATATTCCTATATACTACAGAAGATTGCTTGCATGGTAATGCGAAATAATTGCCAGAGTCACCGGATGGGACCTTGGAAGGATTTTCGGGTGGCGGCCATCAAAGTCCAATGACGAATCCCGGAGGCGACCGCCTACTCTAAGAAGTCCAAATTGATCCAGGAACGGATCAATCCTCGCGAAAGCGAGGATATGGGACTAGACGAGGAAACTCTTCCCAGCGTTTTTAGGGACTGCATGTCCTCCCATAATCGCGCGCGCTGCACCAACCGCAGCATCATCTGAGTACCCTCTTGAATGTGTGCGACGGTGAGCCCAGGATGACGAATTCCATTACAAAATTTGTAAATGTATGCAAACACTCGTTGCAGTGAGGGGTAAGAATTTGCAAATTTGGAGCTAGCAATTACATCCACGTACGGCGACTTTATGATGAACACACTTCGACGAAGCTCAAGCACCGGTTTGTCAGGACAAACAGCTGTTGGCCAATCTCTTTCAGGCTCCGTAAGATAGGCGGGTCCATGCGCCCAGAGTGACGACTCGCTAAGCTCAGACGGGAGGGATACTCTGGATAAGATGTCAGCCGGATTTAACGCTGTTGGAACATAACGCCAAGCCGTGGCATCTCTCAGCTCCTGAATGGCAGCAGCCCTATTTGCCACAAATATGTTGAACCTGGCGGGCTCATCTCGGATCCAGGAAAGTGCCACCGCCGAGTCGCACCAACAATAGTAGCGTCCTTTAAATACTTTCAAGCCAACTATTTCCCTCATGATTTTAGCCAGAAGATCCGCACCACAAAGCTCCAGCTTTGGTACTGTTATGTTCTTCAACGGAGCTAAGCTTTCATTCCAGGACAGCTTTTCCTTGCAGAGCTGCTGCAAAAAGATTTTACACCTTGTGATTACAGGACCGACCAGGCCGAGAGGATCGTAAAATTTAGCAATCGCAGACAAAACAGAGCGCCTGCAGGGTCTAATGGCGACTGAAAGGCAGAGAACGAAAACAATAGCTGGTCGGAGGCGGGATCCCAAGCGAGACCTAAAGTTTTGGTGAAATCGCTACCATCTTCAAATTTCATGAACGACTCCTTGTCCTCGGCGGGCACACCCTCCAGCACAAGCGGAATGTTAGAGCACCATTTCCTTAGCTTGAGCTTGCCCTTTGAAAGAATGCCAGCCGTCTGCTGCATTATGCTGATAGCATCCTTTACCGTGCCGGAGCCGGAGATAAGATCATCCAGCGCCGAAGGATTTCTGATCCAATGGAAACGATCCCTGCTCATCGATTGAAAACTGCTGCATAGCCCTTACGGACAAGAAGGAGGCTGGTTTGGTGCCGTAAGTAACTGTGTCGAGTTTGTATACTTGAAGGTCATCGCTCGTGGAGTCCCTCCATACAATGCACTGCAAATAGCTATCTTCTTGCGAGACCCTTACACATCGGTACATTTTACATATGTCTCCTGTAACGGCAACTGGGTGTGAGCGAAATCGAATTAGGATGTGAAATAGCTAGGGCTGGATGATCGGGCCAGCCATTAACACATCGTTAAGTGAGTAACCAGTGGAAGTGGCAGCTGATCCGTCAAAGACAACGCGAAGCTTGGTGGTAGTGCTATCCTCCTTTATGACGCAGTGATGTGGTAAAAAATATCGGCACGAGCTGACCTCGGAGGCAGGCACAGGCGACATATGTCCCAGATCACGATATTCCTTCATGAACGCCGCATATTTAACCCTCAAGCCAGGGTGCTTTGTAAGCTTCCTCTCCAGCGACAAGAATCTCCGCAAAGCCTGAGGATAGGAATCTCCTAAAGAATCCAAATGGAGTTTTAGCGGCAACCGTACCGAGTAATCGCCAGCTGGCAATCGGGTGTAATTTTTAACAAAGTGGGCCTTGCAGTTGATTTGCAAACCGAGAGGTGACCAAGTGCAGTTGAGAGCCAGAATCTAACAAGGCCCTGCAGGGAACGAACAGTCCCGACCGATTCTGCACTAGAACGGTTGCAGTGGCTAGCAGCACAAGGTCACTACCGAGAAGAAGTCGAAAGCGGGGCAGAAGGCTCAGTGTGGGAGCTTGAAGACACCGGAACATGTGGCTGCCAGGAAGGCGGACCATCTAGATGGAGCAGCGTATGATGTCGGATTCCACAGGTGCGGCAGCGGCTCGAGCTGCATTGCCGTTGCTGATGACCTGCCTTTAGGCAATTTAGGCAAAGTGCTAGTCTCTTTGCCTCGCGCAGACGATCTACTGGAGCTAAGTCTCTAAATTGCGGGCAATAATATATGGCATGCTCTGCACTATGGCAAAGCATGCAACCAAGAGAATTTTGGGTGGTAGCAACTAGCGTCGAACGATTTCTGCCCACCTGAACGCCTGGCGCATAGGTTGCCATGGCGTAATCCACGGCCTCCAAAGTCCTACATCGCTGCTCCAGGAATGCAGCCACATATATAATAAAAAGTGAACTGCCTTTGACGAAAGTTATGGTGTTAATTTCTGTGAAAATTTGTCAGTGGCCAACCATGATTGGTTATTTTCAGCAGTACATACTGTGGCAGTGCCTCTCAAACCGTACATAGTGGAAAGTTCCTGCAAAACTCGGCAGTGAACTTAAGCCCTGCTCACATTTGTATGTACATCTATGCATTTGCGTGAACAATTATTCGATTTATAGTGAGATATTTGGCCTTATAAAATTGTATTACATTTTTTGAATTTTTCGGCGGTGTTTGTAGGCATATTTAACCCGAATGGGATCCACTTAAATATTTTGGAAAGTTTATGTGTCATAAAATTCAAAATTTTGTGCATTTTCGGCTTTACCCATCAACGGTACATACACATACAAACTACACATTTTGTGCATTTCGGTGGTTCTTCGGCACAGTTAACCCTCATATAACCCAATACAATTTATTGTTGAATTTGAATTTGGAAATCAAGTTTTTTATATTTGGGTTTCGACTAAAAATTGGTTTCGTGCGCATTTACGTGTGTGATTTAGTATTTGGATTATTTTTATTACTCCAATTCATTTCAAAAATGGAAAAAGAAAAGGAAGCAAAAACACGATAGGGTTATGAGCGATATTGGACGTATGAAAACTGCATTTGAGGAAAAAACTATTTCGTTCGATAGTTTTCAACTGGAATACCGAATGCAACTTCTCGAAACATATTGTGAAAAATTAATGGATATTCAGTCAGACATTGATGTGCTAAACCCAGGAAATGATTTAAGAGCGTCTGTCGAGGTTATGTGCATAATCACAAAAGCTTTATATCGGTCGGCAATGAGTCGAGTCGAGGCTCCGAGACTTAGTAACGGGGATAACAGTGGGTTTCGTCATGCGTCCTATCTACCAAAAATGAATTTGCCGAAATTCAGTGGAAAGCATTCCGACTTTAAAAATTTTATAAGTCTTTTCGAGAGTTTAGTGCATAATGACCCGTCTCTAACAAATATATAAAAATTCAACCATTTGCTGACATATCTAACAGACGATGCATTGGGAACTGTCAAAGCGTTTCAAATTTCGGATTTAAATTATGAGAAGGCATTGGCTAGTCTGAAAAACGTTTACGACAATAAATGCTTGATTTTTTTTGACACAATTTCTCAATTGTTTGACCTCCCTCAAGTATCGAAACCATCTGCATCAGGCTTGAGGTCCCTTATAGACGAAATATCGGCTCTTTATTCGTCATTACAGTCGTTGGGTAGTGAAAAGGACATAAATAAGGCAATTTTTATTCACATTGCAATGTCCAAGGTAGATCACACTACAAAATCCCGATTTAAAGAACAGCTTGAATTTAACACGCTACAGACATGGTCCGATTGTGCGATTCAATTGAATCGAAGATATCAGCATCTAGCTGCTGAGGAGTTAACCAAAAGTAAAGGGAAGCCTAGCCAAGCTTCCAATAAGGGATATTCCAAATCATCCTTCTCATGCACACAGACAGACCGCAGACCGGATTCAAAGTGTCGATATTGCTCAGCCAGAAATCACAGTTTAGGCAGTTGTCAACCTTTCATGGCTTTATCGGTGATTCAGCGGTTCGATTTTACAAAACACAATCGGTTGTGCATAAATTGTTTAAATCCAGGTCATCCAGTGAAGAAGTGCAAAGCAACAAAGTGTCGTGTTTTCTCTAAGCCTCACAACACACTTCTTCACAGATACGGGGTAGAGCAGCAACCATTTTCGTCGGGATCAGTTCCTCAAGTGCATGTCCAGGCACCTTCAGTAGCAGTTGATCATAATAATCAAGCCCATTCTTGTCATGTTGCTAGTACTGACCAAGTTCTTCTTGCTACTGCTTACTGCTACTGTTAAAGTATGGGATAGATTTGGACAGTTTCAATTAGCACGAGCCCTGTTAGATTCAGGATCTCAATTCAATTTTATGGCAGAGAACTTAGCACAGCGTTTGCGGTTACACAGGCAAGAATCATATCTAAATATCACTACTGTAGGGAAAAACGACTCGGTAGTACGGCACAAAGTCCACACGTCAATTCATTCTCGCGTCAATGCACATAATTTCGCTACCAATTTTTGGGTGTTAAGATCAATTTCATCTTATCAACCCGATCACGAAGTCAATTGTGCCCAATGGAAAATTCCGGCAAACATTGAACTGGCAGACCCTCGTTTTCACAAGCCCGCAATAGTGGACTTACTGATTGGCGCAGATTCCTTTTTCGATCTTTTGAGCGTAGGCCAAATATAATTGAGTTCTGAACATCCTTCACTTCAGAAAACTTTACTAGGATGGATTGTTTCGGGAAAGGTCACTCAACGCGCATCGAAGATCGCTCAGGTATGCAGCGTCTTTGGCAATGAAAATGTAAGTTCTATCGACTCTCTGGTGGAACGATTTTGGGAATTGGAACACGTTCCTGAGAGATCGAATGCTGTTTATACAGCTGAACAACTTGCTTGCGAGCAGCACTTTGAGCAAACCGTACATGGGCTTTCATCTGGTCGTTTTGAGGTGAAGTTGCTATTTAAGAAAGATCCGAGTGTCTTAGGCTTATCCTTCGAATCGACAAAGCGCAGATTTCTTGCATTGGAACGCAAGCTACATGAGTTACATGACATGTATCAGGAGTTTATGAGAGAGTATCACAACCTTGGGCACATGTCACTGCTTCCAACACCTCCTCCAGAGAAACACTATTACATTCCACATCAATGTGTCTTGAGACCTGATAGTAGCACCACAAAGTTGCGTTGTTTTTGACGCTTCAAGTAAAACGTCAACCTCAATCTCATTAAATGAGAATCTACTGGTGGCTATCAAAAATTTACGCTGAGTCACATCCTGTTGCATCAGAGGTGATTTCAAGCGACTTCTATGTCGACGATATGCTCACAGGAGCGAACAGTATTGAAGAGTTGGAGGTAATTCGCAAAGAAATAACGAAGGTTTTGGAGTTAGGTGGTTTTCATCTAGCCAAATGGGCAACAAATCACCCAAGTTTGATGACCAACCAGGGATCAGAAAAATCTCTTATATTTAATACTTCTGAATCCGTTAAAACGCTTGGGATGAGATGGAACCCTCAAAATGATGCGTTTCATTATAGCTTGGAAGATTCGTTTCAGTCCTTACCACCAACTACACGCAACAATTTGTCCGTCACAGCTCGTTTGTTTGACCCTTTGGGATTATTATGTCCATTGATTACACGAGCAAAAATCTTGCTTCAGGAACTGAAGATTGGGACGAATCGGTTCCCATGAACTTGCATACTAGTTGGAACGAATTTAAGCAGAATTTACTAGCAATTGACAAGATCTCCATTCCTCGATATATCTGTCTGTCTGGCTATGACACTGTTCAAATCCACGGATTCCACTCTAGCAACATTTGTCGCAAATAGAGTCTCTGAAATTCAAGAACTCACAGAGAATGTAGTTTGGCGTCATGTGCCCACGGAAGAAAATCCGGCTGATTTAGTCTCACGTGGAACAGACTTAGAAGGTTTAAGGTGTACTCTATGGGAAAATGGACCGGAGTTCTTACTCCGAAATCCAAGCGAGTGGCCTCGGTCCCATCAGATTGAAGTTTCAACAGAGTTACAGTTTTCTGAGAACAAAAAAAGCGTGGCAGTATTTTCCGTCACAAAAAACAAACCGAATGTCTTTATTGAGCTTTTTGGAAGGTGTTCATCATTTAGTAAACTCTTACGGATCATGGCCTACGTAAATCGATTTATTCAAGGGAAGAAGCGTCAACGCGAGGTCTTCATTTCGGCTAACGAACTGAAGTTGTCGTTTCTTAGGATGGTCCAAATATTTCAAAAGGCGGAGTTCAGTTCAGAATACGTCAAGTTGGAGAAGTCTGAATGTTTAAGCCCAAATCTAAAACGTTTAAATCCTTTTATACATACCAGCGATTTAGAAGGTGTGACGTTCAACTTAATCCGAGTTGGGGGGAGATTGCTAAATGCATAGCTCGCAAATAACTGTCAACCGTTTTTCGTTTTGCGGTCTGCACTCGAACACAACCAAAAAAGACGATGCACGTGTGCTCTTGCTCTGAACAGAACTTTTCGTTTCTCTTTGTTTTGGTTTTCGGTCAACTGTTCTCAGTCGCGTGGTTCTTGTTATGCTCACTCAACTCACTCGAACACAACCGAAAAAGACGATGCACGTGTGCTCTCGCTCTGAACAGAACTTTTCCTTTCTCTTTGTTTTGGTTTTCGGTCAACTGTTCTCAGTCGCGTTGTTCTTGTTATGCTCACTCAACAACAACTCAGAGAGAGCGAGCCAACTGAACGCTCGCTCGTTCAGGGTCAGCAGAAGAGCGAAAAAACGAACGATCTTTTGTCTTCAGTGCCTTTTAAACAAAGTTTAGCAAAAATGTTAACATATTTATTAGATGTAAACATTAGATTTATTACTTATTTAGTATAACGCTTTACAACTAGTAGCGAATTAACATTTTCTGCACTTAAAGAGCTTCGTCGCTCGCTTAAAATGTAATGAAGCGCTGAAAAGGCCCTCTCAACAGACACCTGAGTCGCCGGTGTAGCCAGTACAACGTGTGCGAGCGCATTCAGGTGTGGCGACTGCAGCTTAATATCAGTAAAATACTGCAAAATGTTCGCATTTAGTGGCAAACATCCATGCATAAGGTCGAAATTTTCTATGTCAGCATAGATCTGGACCAGTTTTTTAGATGCAGGCTCTTCTTTAGTTTCGGAGATTGTCTGTACGCCATCTAAATAGGCGGAAAACAGAGACTCTTCTTTGTCAGCACATTCACCAGCGTCAGATGTCAGCTCCTTCTTCTGGTCTTGGATATAACCCTCGCATGATGGCGCACATTGTGGTGGGGAATGCAAGTTAACTGGAGTTACTTTTTGCTTATGTCCGGCTTAATGAAAACACTTTGGAGCTTTCGAGAGGAAAGCTAAGCTTTGCTGAAGAACGTAGCCAGCGACAAAGCCAACGACGTTGCCGGGGACAGAGACGAGAGCAGTCGACATTTGGAAATAACAAGCGTCGGTCATCGCCACGCACTAATATACGAATTCGGCTCATTACGTGCAGACCGCACTAGTAATTTGTACAACTACTCGAATAAACATATTGAAATACTTCGAATTATAATTGGCGCTCAACTAAATCAAAAACCTACGTTATTAAAAGGAGGCAACTTAATCTAAACACACGATATCAAAAGCAGAAACGCAACACCTGGAGCAGATCTACTCAAGCGGCGATTAAAATAAAAACACTAAATATTTCAAAACATCCCACAAGTTGTAAGTACAACGCCCCTTGATTAATTATTAAAAAATAAAATAAAAAATTTTTCATAAACACGTGAACTCCACGTCATGAAGGTTATTGAAGGTTATAAATAACACATTGTTGGGCGATAGTGATAAAGAGATCGACGACTTAATATCAAGTTGGAATAGAGTATTAAAAGGGATTAGCCAATTGGAAACAGCAATCGAAAGAAACCCGAAAACAGAAAACAAAACTAGTGAAATGGAGTTATCAGCAAATCAACTAAAAGCAATAGTAGAAAGTGCCGTTGTTGGTGCGCTTGCAAGTCAAAAAGAATTATTTGACAAAGAATTACAAGCGATCAATGAACGCATAGGGAAACTTACAGTAAACACACCAGAAGTTGAAACTTACACAGATGCTGAACTTATACCGGGTGTTGAGTGTAATGAATCTTTAGACATAGTAAAGTCGCTGCCAGACTTTGAGGGCGAAAGTGAGACATACGTGTCGTGGCGAAAAGCGGCTCATGTCGCTTTTAAAGTTTATGAATCATACGAGGGGAGTTCAAAATATTATCAAGCCCTTGGAATTATCCGTAATAAAATTAAAAACGCTGCAAACAACGTGCTATCTTCGTTCAGCACGCCGTTGAATTTTAAGGCAATAATCAATCGCCTTGACTTTACATACGCTGACAAAAGGCCCATTTACCTAATTGAGCAAGAGTTGTCGACGTTGAGACAGGGCGATATGACACTAACAGAATTCTATGATGAGGAAGAAAAGAAATTGACTCTGCTTACAAATAAGACTATAATGACGTGCGATAAACCTTTGTCGATGTCACTCAATGAAAAGTATAGGGCTGATGCGTTACGTGTATTTATAACAGGTACAAAAAAGTCATTGAGCGATATCCTGTTTGCCAAAGGACCCAAGGACTTACCAACAGCCCTTGCTCTAGCACAGGAGGTTGTCAAACCACGAGCGATATCAATTCGCTTTGAACTACTCAAGAAGCTCGCAGGACAAAGTTTCAAAGCCGGAAAAAAATTTTAATAGGGATAGAAGTACTAATATGCAAGGCAAGAACCCCTATTTTAGTAAGCGTCAATTTGTGCCTAGTTTCGAAAGCCAAGCAGTTCAAATACCAGTCCAGGCACCGACTCAGCTGTTTGATACTGACGTTTCTACGCGAACCATTCGATCGGACCAACTTAGGCAAGCACCAATCTCGAACCAGGGTAGCTTACCACAATTTCAAAATGTTTGGCCAACTCAACAGCAACAACAAAATAACTCAAGGCCTGTTCAGGCACAAATTGACTATGAACGTACAACAAAAAGACCAAATAGTGGCACTTCCAGGTTTACAGGACCGAAACATCAACGAGTGAACCATTTAGCCGAAGAAGAAGATCTAGAGGAGTCAGATGAAAATGATTATGAACAGGGGGCAACAGCAGCTGTTGAAGATATTGACCACGAACTTACAAATTATGACAATGTGCATTTTTTAGCCAAAGGTCCTTGCTACCGTTTATAGAGAGGAAAATAGCAGGGAAAACCATAAAAATCGTAATCGACACCGGCTCTTCAAAAAACTACATACAGCCTCTCACTAACTTAAGTACATTACGCCCGTACAAAAAGAATTTACAGTTAAGTCTCTTCATGGTTGCAACACGGTGAAATATAAATGCATTGTTGAACTTTTCAGCAAGACCATTCCCTTTTTCTTTCTACCGGATCTCTCAAGCTTTGACGCTATATTAGGTTTTGACACTCTTACGCAAATAAATGCAACATTGGACTTAAAAAATAAAATATTAAAAATCGGAAACTCAGTCGAATCAATTAAATTTGTAAAATGTAATAGCGTTAATTTTTCTGACATAAAAGACATCGTAGTACCAAACCAGATTGCCGACAAATTCCACAGAATGCTAAAAGACCGATTGGGTGTCTTTGCAGACCCAGAAGAGGCACTGCCATTCAATACCAATATTATTGCTACCATACGCACGGAAGATGACCAACCGGTATACTCTAGACTTTATCCATACCCCATGGGCGTAGCAGATTTTGTAAATGAGGAAACAAAGGCATTGTTAAAAGACGGAATTATACGACCTTCGCGCTCACCCTACAACAATCCAGTTTGGGTAGTCGACAAGAAGGGTACAGATGAGAAGGGAAATAAGAAAAAAAGGATGGTTATAGATTTTCGGAAGCTAAACTCAAAGACAGTGGACGACAAATACCCGGTGCCAAATGTTGTATTCATCCTTTCAAATTTGAGAAAAGCCAGATTTTTTACCACTCTAGATCTAAAGTCTGGATTTCATCAAATCCTACTTGCAGAAAATGATAGGGAGAAAACCGCATTTTCAGTTGCACATGGAAAATATGAGTTTTGTAGACTTCCCTTCGGCCTTAAAAATGCACTCAGTATGTTCCAACGTGCCATAGATGACGTACTTAGGCCCCAAATAGGAAAGTCTTGTTTCGTTTACGTCGACGACGTTATTATCTTTTCTGAACGACTTGAGGACCATCTGAATCATATTCGTTGGGTACTAGATAGACTACTTGAAGCCAATATGAGGGTGTCTAAGGAGAAATCGAACTTCTTTAAGGAAAGTGTCGCATATTTGGGATTCATAGTATCTAAAGACGGCATCACAACAAATCCTAAAAAAGTATAGGCTATCCTTAACTATGAAGAACCCACTAACTTGTTCAACGTTAGATCCTTTTTAGGGTTAGCAAGCTATTATCGCTGTTTTATAAAGGACTTTGCCTCAATAGCTCGACCTTTGAATGACATCCTCAAAGGAGAAAACGGAAAAGTTTCCGCCGCTCGTTCTAAGAAGATACCCATTATTTTTGATGACAAGCAACGCTCTGCATTTGAGAAGCTGAAAAATATCTTAGTGTCTGAAAATGTAATGTTACCTTACCCAGACTACACAAAGCCTTTTGATTTAACTACGGACGCTTCAGCTCTTGGTCTGGGCGCAGTTTTATCACAAAACGGCAAGCCTATTACGATGATATCTAGATCCTTAAAAGGTAGAGAGCTTGGTTTCGCAACAAACGAAAGAGAGCTTCTAGCCATTGTATGGGCTTTAAAAACATTAAAGGACTATCTGTATGGCGCTAAAAATCTGAATATTTACACGGACCATCAACCACTATCATTTGCCGTGTCAGATAAAAACACAAATGCTAAAATCAAAAGGTGGAAGGCATTTGTAGATGAGCAAAACGCAAAAATTTTGTACAAGCCAGGGAAGGAGAACCATGTCGCAGATGCACTATCCAGGCAGGCAATCCACGCTTTAGAAAGCGACCTTCGGTCAGATATGGCAACTATACATAGCGAAATTTCGCTTTCATATACTATTAAAACAGTTGACAAGTCAGTCAACTGCTTTAGAAACCAAATAATAATAGAAGAAAGCACAGAGGATAATACTCGCAGCTTTATTATATTTGGTAGCAAGTCAAGGCACGTTATACAATTCGTAAATAAGGAATCGTTAATAGGCAGAATTCGCGACGTAGTTAAACAGGACGTCGTGAATGCAATATTCTGCGAATTGCCCATACTAGCATTCATCCAGAACAGACTTATAGAAGAGTTCCCGGCAACGACTTTCCGGCATACAAAAAAGTTGGTGATCGACATCTATAGCAAAGAGGAACAAAAAAAAATAGTAGCAGTTGAACACAGCAGGGCGCACAGGGCAGCGCAGGAAAACGTTAAACATATTCTGCAAGATTATTTTTTCCCAAAGATGTCCCAACTGGCAGCCAGTATAGTAGGTAACTGCCTGGTTTGTAAAAAAGGCAAGTACGTACGTCATCCGCAGAAACAAGTCCTTGGGACAACGCCTATTCCTTCACAAATCGGCGAGACATTACACATTGATATTTTCTCTACAGACAGGAGATATTTCCTGACCTGTATAGATAAATTCTCCAAATTTGCAGTTGTTCAACCCATAGGTTCTAGAAATATAGCTGACATAGAGCCCGCAATAATGCAATTAATGAATCTCTACCCAAATTCAAAGACAATATTTTGCGATAATGAACCATCAATAAACTCTGAGTCAATCAGGTCACTTTTATCAAACCGGTTCAATGTTCAAGTGGAAAATTCACCACCCTATCATAGTACCTCAAACGAACAGGTGGAAAGGTTCCACAGTACACTGTTAGAAATTGCACGATGCCTAAAACTAGAAAAAGGCACTAATAAAAAGCCGATCGACATTATGCATGCAATGTCCTCAGAATTTGCAGAGGAAATCTCAGAAAAAATAGACAGAGCACAAGAAATACAATTAAGAAGAATTAATAAATCAAGATGTGACAGAACTTTCCAGGTCGGAGACACCGTCTTTGTAAAGTCCGTCATTTATATCTTAGTAGTGTCAATTTGTTTACTTACTAAACATTTATAAAATTTAGACAACTACCCCAAACTTTCAGTACAATATAAAAAATCGTCAACTCCTTAGGTACAGCCTAAAAGTAAATCTTGAACGACCTTCTCAAACGATTTCAAAAACTTTAAATTCACGCAACTAAAACCTTTCGACCCAAAAATTAAGCTGCAAAACAACAATAGACATTAAAATCAAAAAGCACAGCTTACAGAACAATAACTCAGAATAAAAAACAAAAACCCACCAGTGTTATTAATAGCCTTCTTCATCCTATTCCTACATCATGATAAAAAACAAATTTAATCAACGAGCGTTGTACATTATTATTATTATCACTATTATTAACCACTATTATTGTACTTGCAATTTATATTTTTTGTATTCTATAATAATTTAAACAAAATGTTAAAGAAAGCTCTTAAATCGTATCGGCCTAAACAACATACTTGATTGCGGCAACCGGAGAGAACAAATCGATAACTCAATCACCAAAATACATTGAGTTCTCCCCCACCAACTACTCTATCCAACATGCGCATTGTGACGACACTACAAGACCACCAGGGCCAACGTCAAACAAAGCACCGATCGCCAGGATTCCCGTTCATCATCAACCATATAATTTGAAAACACTGAGGACAGCATTCATCTTAGTAAGGGAGGAGTTAACTGGAATTACTTTTTGCTTATGTCCGGCTTAATGAGAGGAAAGCTAAGCTTTGCTGAAGAACGTAGCCAGCGACAAAGCCAACGACGTTGCCGGGGACACAGACGAGAGCAGTCGACATTTGGAAATAACAAGCGTCGGTCATCGCCACGCACTAATATACGAATTCGGCTCATTACGTGCAGACCGCACTAGTCTTATCATAATTTGTACAACTACTCGAATAAACATATTGAAATACTTCGAATTATAATTTGCACCTTAAATAAAAACTAAATTTGAACATATTTTTCGCAAAGTTAGTTTAGAACAATTGTTAGTTTTTGACATTTTGACATTTACTTTGTTAAAACATTTAATAGCAATTAACAACAATAAAACAGGACCTTAACTTCAAACACACGTAGCCTTACTTGTTTTAGTTCAAATAAACGATATGCTATTTTTTTTAGATTTTGCTTTGCTAATCATTTTTGCTGGTCATTTAAGATGCAATTGACGCGTGGTTCAATGTAGATTGCAGCTAACATCGCATCATTTTCAAGTAACTTACATTCTCGAATTTTGATCTGTCCTAGTAATTTTTTTTTTATATAATTTTGGCTGTTCTCGCACTTTAGCTTAAGCTCCATCCATATTATGAAAAATTCACTGTATACTAATTCTTTCATCTGCAACTTTAAGGTTGCTTCGTATGCGTCCTTGAACGCGTCAATATATATCTGCATCCAATCCCAGTCCGCATCTATACTAATGCTACGGTGTACAGCAAGGAACTCTTTTAAATCTAACAATTTTAATATCATTAAATATGTAGAGTTCCATCTCGTAACAACATTGAGACATGGTACGTTTTTTTTACCCTCGTTCAACCAACGTCTGCTCAGATTGAATATTTTTAAAAATTTAAAATATTATTAAAAAACTTTAAGTTTTCACTTACCTATTCGTTTCTGAACGCAATAACTTACAAATTTTGCGACATGATGAAACTTTTTCGCTGATCTCATCTAGCTTGTTGATGTCGATTACGCACAGTTGAAGTGTGTGCGCAGCACACCTTACAAGGTGAATATTCGTATTAATATTGGTATAAGTTTTTCCATCACATTTTCACCGTTAATGTCATCGTGTGTGTCATCGTCAAGAAGAGACTCCGAATCATCATTTAAAATTTGAATGGCTTTTGTCATGTTTTTTTCATTATCCGATGTAATGCTTTGATTATAGTTTTAAGGTTTCAATAACAGTCATTTAAAACATATTTTGAAATTAATATTTTACGTGAAGATTTGATCTAGGGTTATTCCGTAGTCATTTATGATCTCAATAACTTTTTTCTTAATGTACATTCCAGTGTGCGAATGACGAAGCTATATCATGCCTAAAGTCTTGATGACGATCTCAGCTTTAGACATAGTAGATTGGATCATTTGTAAATTCACTCCAAAAATAGCCTTATCTATTCTTGTAGCAACATCTATTTTCAGAGATACAAGCTTTCCCTTTACAAGCGCTCTTATATTTTCTTTAATGGTCTGCTCTTTGACAGACACATACATTTCGCAACATTTCGAGAAGTTATGGGGTTCATCGAAAGCGCGTTATAAATTGGGTTTAATATCTGTCGAAATCCTTCGCTGTCCAGAAATAAAAGAGGCTTTCTATCGGTGGTCACAATCTTTATAATCGAAGAGACCATTGATTCTTCACTGGTTTCATATGAAATTTTTCGTTTTTTCATATTTTGTTGAATTTCGTCGTCAATCTCGAATTCATTAAAGACTTCCGCATGTTTTGCAATTAAATGCCGTTTTAAATTTGTTGCGTGAGAGCCTGCTAACTTCACACCGCAAACATTGCACTTAGGCTTATTGTCTGCAGGATTTAATTTGAAAAAAAATTCACTTTTTTGTTTTGTTCGCGACCCATTTTTGGCACAAAAATTAAAACACTCCAAACGCACCGAATCCACAAGCACGTGTGACTTACAAGTTGACTGATAATTCGCATATATGTGCATACACAAATGCAAATGCAAAAGACTTTTATTTTCTTCGCTCGTTGCAAAACGGTAAGCGAATAAGCAGAGCAAAAGGGAAACACGAAATTGGTTTTTGGTTGAGCACAGACCATTCGTTCAAGAGACACTGGTGAACGATTCTTGTCCAATTTTTTGTGCAAGTGGTGCGCAAAAAACAATTATTTGGTGACTGCAAGAAACGGTCAACTGTTATTTGCGAGCTATGGCTAAATGCACCAATTCCGTATGATGCCAAGTTTCCACTATAACTGTCCTCAGTGTCAGAATTTGTTTCGCTATTTCTTCGCAACCTGCATCGGACTCATTACCATGCCGGTGTCAAGGTGATGGTTTCACTTTTGAGGCAACAGATATGGCTGATCAATGCGCGAGAAGCATGTACTAAAATTATCCGTAGCTGCGTGCACTGTTTCCGGTATAAACCAGTGCTGATGAGCCAGATAATGGGCAATTTGCCAGCCGATAGGGTCCGAATGGAGCGCCCCTTTCTAGTTTGCGGAGTAGATTTTTGTGGTCCATTTTATGTGTCCTTGAAGGTCCGCGGTAGACCTCCTATCAAAACGTATATGGCCGTTTTTGCGTGCTTTTCGTCAAAGGCTGTTCACCTTGAACTTGTTGTCGACCTATCCACTGACAGCTTCTTATCCGTATTTAAAAGGTTCGTCGGGAGGAGAGGGCTGCAGGAGAAGGTGTACAGCGACAACGCCACGAACTTCGTAGGAGCGTGCAACGTGCTGAAGGAGCTGAGCGAAGCGGTTTACCGCAGTCGGGACGAGCTGAGCGGATACGCGGCTCAGAGAGGCGTCGAGTGGTGTTTCATACCGCCGAGGTCATACCGCAGCCGTCAAGTCCGCCAAAACCCGGTTGCTGCGAGGAGTCGGCAACGCCAAGCTCACAACGGACGAGTGGAGCACCCACCTGGTCGAGGTAGAGGCGCTGCTCAATTCGCGTCCAATCGCGTCACCGGGCAACGATCCCAACGATGGAGAGGCCCTAACACCAGGACACCTACTAATCAGGCAGCCTCTGATCACGCTGCCGCAAGAATCCGGCACAGGAGGAGTTTGCAGCAAGGCCAGTTGCGCATATTTGGGACGGCTGGTCCAAGGACAACATCGCCAGCCTGCAGCAGCGCAACAAATGGAGCGTTGGATGCCGCGATCTGAAGGTCGGTTGCCTAGTGGTCGTCCACGAGGACAACGTGCCCCCGCAGCGTTGGCTAACAGGCCGCGTGGTGGCAACAACAGCAGGCGAGGACGGTAGGGTGCGTGTGGCGGAAGTTCGGACGTCAGGAGTCGTCATCAAGCGCGCCATCCACAAGCTGGCATTGCTGTCAGTGCATACTGCTCCTGTTGAGAAGATCAAAGAGCCGGAGGCCTTTAACGGGGCCGGAATGTTGGAGCAGTAGTTTAAGTTTTTATTGTTAAATATAAGTTATATGTAAGCCTAGTTATTGTTAAATATGAACTCGAAATGAAATGTAAATGTAAACAAATGAAGTGTAAAAAGCATATCAGGTTGATCTAAACCACTCGACTATGCGCTAGCTTGAGCGCACTGATAAGTTTTCGCTCTTCGTCGGATCAGAACGTTCGGGACAAGACAGTCGTAAAACTGAAGTCGAAGCTGCTGGCTGCGCACGCGCAATAAACGTATTTGGACCGAACCTTTCGTCTTTTTCTTTCGGTGGAAATTTCCCACCTAGGCTGCTAGCCACCAGTCCCAATTTCGTAACAAATTTTCTTCGGGAAAACTCTCCCGATTTTTCAATAAGGTTGACAAAGACCGGATCCTCCAAGCGCTCCTCCCGCTTAGCTTGGCTCGCCGCATCCAGCTTTTGCAGCAGCACTTGCACTATGATGCAGCCAGCGATTTGCTCAGTGGTGCCCAAACCCTTCATCGCACGAATGTGAGCGTTAAACTTGTCCGACAATTCCCGAAGCGATGCCACTGAACCATTACGTACTACCTTTAAACCCAGAATCTCGGTGATGTGCGCCTGAAAAACGAGACGCCGATTATCAAAACTTTTTTGAAGCAACTCTAAATCCGCTTCGTAATTGCCGTTTGAGATCTCCAATGATCGGATAGTTTCCAGCGCCGAATCCCTCAAACATGACCGCAGATGTTGAAATTTCTCAATGTTGGAGAGGTCCGGATGGCTGTCGATTATGCTCGTGACCACGGAGTAAAAATCCGCCCAGTTTGCGTAGCCTCCGCCAAACGTTGGCAGCTGCACAGGCGGCAACGGCATCGGCCTCGGCCGCGGCTGCGTCTGATGACCACTACACTGGTGGGGCACAACACCTTCCGCAAGCGTTGAGTGCGGCGCGAAATGCACATTACGTTTGGCTATTTCCGCGCGCACACTAGCCTTGAATTCAACGATGAATTCATCGAAACTCTCGCTCATTTCACTGCCAATTTCGTCGAAATCCAATTCCTCCAGTTCTGTATGCAGAA
Organism: Drosophila teissieri; assembly: GCF_016746235.2. Taxonomy (NCBI): domain Eukaryota; kingdom Metazoa; phylum Arthropoda; class Insecta; order Diptera; family Drosophilidae; genus Drosophila; species Drosophila teissieri. The sequence continues at coordinate 23,856,269 of NC_053031.1, forward strand.
CGTTGAAGGCACTTTGCAGCTCATCAATCTGCTCCAGCCCCACCGTAAGAGTGGGTTCGTCGTATCCGCTTAGCGTCTCATTAGACAGCGACGTTTTCTGTCGTTTTTTGTTTCTTTAATTTTAAAACCATTCAATATTTTAATTCAATTTCCGGTTTCGGTTGCTAATTTTAATTGAATTTATTTAATACCGATTGTTGGGTCATGCAGCCGCCAAAACTGTGCAGTAGTATATCTCATACTCTTAATATTGTAAGCCGAAATAGTCAGTGGTAGCAGTTGTGATGCTCATAGTGCAAACCGCTGTTCTGGCACGCATTTATCTGTACGGCGCTCATTCCTTGTTCTCTTTGTTATCTACCTACGTTAAGCTTGGGCGCTGCATTTCGGCTGTCTGTCCCGCCAATTGTCACTTCTTCGTTTTTCGGCAAAGACTCAACTTGTGTTTCGATATAGCTCTTTGTCGGCCCTAGCTGCCGTAAACAATTCGCAAAATAAACAGTATCGGAAAATAAACAAACTTTCTTCGACTATTTATTATTCGCAACAGCTATTGGAAAAGCTCAATAGCTAAACATTGGTGACCCCGACGTGATCGTGTTAATTTGCATGCATTAATTAATGCACTTATCCCGTTTATAAATAAATATAAATACATTAAATCGCAATCGGTTGGACAAGTGAGTGGTGATTTCGGTGATAGTGGCTGTGTTTAAGCGAGCTAGCATTACATATATACATACATACATTGCTACATATATCGTTACGTGCATTGACTCCGCTTGCATTTTCGGCATTTGTTTTGTGCTCATCTTCTGAAAGTGACAAAAACAGGGTGACCTTTTTAAAGCGCAAAGCCAATGCGCTGTTCAGCAGGTTGCAGCGGCTACAAACGTCGCTGTCTAATGAGACGCTGAGCGGATACGACGAACCCACTCTTACGGTGAGGCTGGTGCAAATTGATGATCTGCAAAGTGCCTTCAATGTTCTGCATACAGAAGAGGAGGAATTGGATTTCGACGAAATTGGCAGTGAAATGAGCGAGAGTTTCGATGAATTCATCGTTGAATTCAAGGCTAGTGTGCGCGCGGAAATAGCCAAACGCAATGTGCATTTCGCGGCGCACTCAACGCTTGCGGAAGGTGTTGTGCCCCACCAGTGTAGTGGTCATCAGACGCAGCCGCGGCCGATGCCGTTGCCGCCTGTGCAGCTGCCAACGTTTGGCGGAGGCTAGGCAAACTGGGCGGATTTTTACTCCGTGTTCACGAGCATAATCGACAGCCATCCGGACCTCTCCAACATTGAGAAATATCAACACCTGCGGTCATGTTTGAGGGATTCAGCGCTGGAAACTATCCGATCATTCGAGATCTCAAACGGCAATTATGAAGCGCCTTTAGAGTTGCTTCAAAAAAGGTTTGATAATCGGCGTCTCGTTTTTCAGACGCACATCACCGAGATTCTGGGTTTAAAGGTAGTACGGAATGGTTCAGTGGCATCGCTTCGGGAATTGTCGGACAAGTTTAACGCTCACATTCGTGCGTTGAAGGGTTTGGGCACCACTGAGCAAATCGCTGGGTGCATCATAGTGCAAATGCTGCTGCAAAAGCTGGATGCGGCGAGCCAAGCTAAGTGGGAGGAGCGCTTGGAGGATCCGGTCTTTATCAACCTTATTCCGTCGTGGGAATCGATGGCTGCATTCCTGGAGCAGCGATGTAGGACTTTGGAGGCCGTGGATTGCGCCATGGCAACCTATGCGCCAGGCATTCAGGTGGGCAGAAATCGTTCGACGCTAGTTGCTACCACCCAAAATTCTCTTGGTTGCATGCTTTGCCATAGTGCAGAGCATGCCATATATTATTGCCCGCAATTTAGAGACTTAGCGCCAGTAGATCGTCTGCGCGAGCAAAGAGACTAGCACTTTGCCTAAATTGCCTAAAGGCAGGTCATCAGCTACGCCAGTGCAGCTCGAGCCGCTGCCGCACCTGTGGAATCAGGCATCATACGCTGCTCCATCTAGATGTTCCGCCTTCCTCGCAGCCACATGTTCCGGTGTCTTCTGCCCCGCTTTCGACTTCGTCTACTCTAATTGCCCAGGATCTCGGTAGTGACCTTGTGCTGCTAGCCACTGAAACCGTTCTAGTGCAGAATCGGTCGGGACTGTTCGTTCCCTGCAGGGCCTTGTTAGATTCTGGCTCTCAACTGCACTTGGTCACCTCTCGGTTTGCTAATCAACTGCAAGGCCCACTTTGTTAAAAATTACACCCGATTGCCAGCTGGCGATTACTCGGTACGGTTGCCGCTAAAACTCCATTTGGATTCTTTAGGAGATTCCTATCCTCAGGCTTTGCGGAGATTCTTGTCGCTGGAGAGGAAGCTTACAAAGCACCCTGGCTTGAGGTTTAAATATGCGGCGTTCATGAAGGAATATCGTGATCTGGGACATATGTCGCCTGTGCCTGCATCTGAGGTCAGCTCGTGCCGATATTTTTTACCACATCACTGCGTCATGAAGGAGGATAGCACTACCACCAAGCTTCGCGTTGTCTTTGACGGATCAGCTGCCACTTCCACTGGTTACTCGCTAATGGTGGCCCGGTCATCCAGCCCAAGCTATTTCACATCCTAATTCGATTTCGCTCACACCCAGTTGCCGTTACAGGAGACATATGTAAAATGTACCGATGTGTAAGGGTCTCGCAAGAAGATAGCTATTTGCAGTGCATTGTATGGAGGGACTCCCCAATAGATGACCTTCAAGTATACAAACTCGACACAGTTACGTACGGCACCAAACCAGCCTCCTTCTTGTCCGTAAGGGCTATGCAGCAGTTGTCAATCGATGAGCAGGCATCTTTTCCCATTGGATCAGAATTCCTTCGGCGCGATTTTTACGTGGATGATCTTATCTCCGGCTCCGGCACGGTAAAGGATGCTATCAGCATAATGCAGCTGACGGCTGGCATTCTTGCGAAGGGCAAGCTCAAGCTAAGGAAATGGTGCTCTAACATTCCGCTTGTGCTGGAGGGTGTGCCCGCCGAGGACAAGGAGTCGTTCATGAAGTTTGAAGATGGTAGCGATTTCACCAAAACTTTAGGTCTCGCTTGGGATCCCGCCTCCGACAAGCTATTGTTTTCGTTCTCTGCCTTTCAGTCGTCATTGAGACCCTGCAGGCGCTCTGTTTTGTCTGCGATTGTTAAATTTTACGATCCTCTCGGCCTGGTCGGTCCTGTAATCACAAGGTGTAAAATCTTTTTGCAGCAGCTCTGCAAGGAAAAGCTGTCCTGGGATGAAAGCCTCCCGGAAACTCATAACACGAAATGGCTTGATATACGTCGCAGTTTTGAAATAATATGTCATGTAAGTTTCCCTCGGTTCGTGTTTAGCGCAGAGTCTGGTCTTGAGGTGCATGGTTTTTGTGATGCAAGCATTCATGCCTATGGAGCCTGCGTTTATGTGGTTTCTAAAGGGAATCAAAGTTTTAGCCATTTGCTTTGTTCGAAGTCGCGCATAGCTCCGTTGAAGACCATAACAGCACCAAAGCTGGAGCTTTGTGGTGCGGATCTTCTGGCTAAAATCATTAGGGAAATAGTTGGCTTGAAAGTATATAAAAGACGCTGCTATTGTTGGTGCGACTCGACGGTGGCACTTTCCTGGATTCGAGATGAGCCCGCCAGGTTCAACATATTTGTGGCAAATACGGTTGCCATTCAGCATCTGTCAGATGTCACGGCTTGGCGTTATGTTCCAACAGCGTTAAATCCGGCTGACATCTTATCCAGAGGATCCCTGCCGTCTGAGCTTAGCGAATCGTCACTCTGGGCGCATGGACCCGCCTATCTTACGGAGCCTGGAAGAGATTGGCCAACAGCTGTTTGTCCTGACAAACCGGTGCTCCTGGGCTCACCGTCGCACACATTCAAGAGGGTTCTCAGATGATGCTGCGGTTGGTGCAGCGCGCGCAGTTATGGGAGGACATGCAGTCCCTAAAAACGCTGGGAAGAGTTTCCTCGTCTAGTCCCATATCCTCGCTTTTGCGAGGATTGATCCGTTCCTGGATCAATTTGGACTTCTTAGAGTAGGCGGTCGCATCCGGAATTCGTCATTGGACTTTGATGGCCGCCACCCGAAAATCCTTCCAAGGTCCCATCCGGTGACTCTGGCAATTATTTCGCATTAGCAATGCCATGAAAGCAATCTTCATGCCGGACCTCGAGCTCTCCTGGGTGCAATTCGATCCACATATTGGCCTATTGAAAAGATGCGTTAGATGTTTTCGGATGAAGCCGCGGATAATAGAGCACATTATGGCGGACCTTCCCAAGGAGCGCTTGGAAGGATCTCACGCTTTTGAGGTTCTTGGCATAGACTTCTGTGGACCCTTCTTTCACAAGTCGGATACTCGCAAAAAGCCCGCGGTTAAATGCTACGTCTGCGTATTTATATGCTTAGCAACCAAGGCAGTGCACCTGGAGCTGATCAAGGATCTCTCGACAGTTGCGTTTCTGTGCGGACTCAAGTGGTTCATATGCACCCGGCGGAAGCCGAAGCAAATTTGGTCAGACAACGCCACCAACTTTGTCGGCGGCAAGAATGAACTTCTGGAACTTCGAAGGTTATTTCTCAGCAGCGAGCATCAAGGCTCCGTTCAGAATTTTTGCCTTTCGGAGACGATTGACTGGCGGTCCATCCCTCCACGGTCGCCCCATTTCGGTGGACTTTGGGAAGCGGCGGTGAAAACGGCCAAAACATCATTTCTACCGCGCTGTGGGTACGGCAGTTCTGACCTTTGACGAGCTGAGGGCGCTGGTGTGCCACATCTCGGCAGTTATTAACTCCAGACCTTTAGTTCCCATTTCAGAGAACCCTGCCGATCTGGACGTCCTCACTCCGGCGCATTTACTCAATGGTGGTCCGCCTTCGTCGTTTGACGAGCCAGATATATCGGGCCTAAACTATAATCGGCTTGACTCTTGGCAGCGCATCTCCTTTCTTCAGCAAATCTTTTGGTCGCGATGGAAGGAAGAGTACTTGACGTTGCTCTAGCAGCGCTCAAAGTGGCGCACCCCAAAGCCTGGCGACAACGTCGTTCTTGTTAAGGACGAGAATCTTCCCCCAATGAGATGGCCTTTGGCGAGAGTCATGCAGTTGATTCCTAACAGAGACGGCGTCGCTCGAGTTGCAGAATTGAGGACCGCGTCTTCAGCAAATCTTTTGGTCGCGATGGAAGGAAGAGTACTTGACGTTGCTCTAGCAGCGCTCAAAGTGGCGCACCCCAAAGCCTGGCGTCAACGTCGTTCTTGTTAAGGACGAGAATCTTCCCCCAATGAGATGGCCTCTGGCGAGAGTCATGCAGTTGATTCCTAACAGAGACGGCGTCGCTCGAGTTGCAGAATTGAGGACCGCGTCTGGAGTAATAAGGCGGGCAGTGAACAAGCTGTGTCTGCTTCCCCTTGAGGACTCTGTTGGAAGCCAAGCTTCCAACGGGGGGAGGATGTTGGGTCATGCATCCGCCAATATTGCCTCTTAATATTGTAAGCCGAAATAGTCAGTGGTAGCAGTTGTCCATAGTGCAAACCGCTGTTCTCGCACGCATTTATCTGTACGGCGCTCATTCCTTGTTCTCTTTGTTATCTACCTACGTTAAGCTTGGGCGCTGCATTTCGGCTGTCTGTCCCGCCAATTGTCACTTCTTCGTTTTTCGGCAAAGACTCAACTTGTGTTTCGATATAGCTCTTTGTCGGCCCTAGCTGCCGTAAACAATTCGCAAAATAAACAGTATCGGAAAATAAACAAACTTTCTTCGGCTATTTATTATTCGCAACAGCTATTGAAAAAGCTCAATAGCTAAACACCGATTTCTTTTCTTTCCTAATTAATGTTTATAATTGTTCTTTTTGTTTAAGTGCCAGATGTCAAATGCAGTGTGTTATATTCATTCCGTCCTCCTAAACCACCATGGCAGGCATACAGATTCGAGCAGCACGTGCCAATTGAAAATTGTTCTACAGTTCGAGCAACGTTCCGCGCACTTCGCCCCTTTTACGGTCGCGACTATCCGTCGATTGGTGGACAAATTCGAGTCAACCGGATCAGTAAACAATAAGCCGGTTCCCGTGCGTCAACGTAACGCGAGATCTGACAAGAAAATCGCCGCTATGCGCGACCGTGTCCTCAAAAACCCTCAGGAGTCAAATTCGCGTCGCGCACAAGAACTCGGCCTTTCGTTGATGACAATTTTGCGAATTTTGCGTCGGGACAAGAGTAAGCTGACCCAGGAGCTTAAGGTTAATGACAGACATGGCCGTGTGTTCGCTGACTGGGCATTACAGCAGTTGGAAGTTGACGCCGATTTTGGCAAAAAAAAATTATCTTCCGCGACGAGGCGCATTTTTAGATGAATGGCTATGCCAACAAGCAAAGTGCCGTAATTGGGACGAAACCAATCCACACGAGTTTCACCAAGTGGCAATACATCCGCAGAAAGTGACTGTTTGGTGCGAATTTTGGGCCGGAGGCGTCATTGGTACGTGTTTTTTTGAAAACGATTATGGTGTGGCCGTCACATCAATGGTGAGCGATAACCAACATCTTTTGGCCTGATATCGACAATATGGATCTGAACAACATGAGGTTAAACAGGATGGCGCGACGTGCCACACATCACACGCTACGATGGATGTTCTGCACGAGCATTTTCCCGACATGGTCATCTCGCGCAAAGGCGACGTGCGAGTTGGACTTTTTCTTGTGTTGTTTTCTTAAGTCTCAGGCTTATGCAAACATGTTTTATTCATGTTTTTTATTAATTTTTTCGGAACTTAACCTTAATTTTAATAATTAAAAACAAGAGAGAACGCTATAGTCGAGTTCCCCGACTATCTGATACCCGTTACTCAGCTAGTGAAAGTGCGATGGAGTCTTCAGCACTGACAGTTTTTGGCGGTTTGTGGGCGCTAGAGTGGGCGTGGCAAAAAGTTTTTTGGCAAATCGATAGAAATTTAGAAGACTAATACAAAAATGAAAAAATATCAAAACATTTTTCAAAAGTGTGGGCGTGGCAGCTTTGGGCGGTTTGTGGGCGTTACAGTGGGCGTGGCAAAAAGTTTTTTGGCAAATCGTTGGAAATTTACAACACTAATACAAAAACAAGAGAAAACGCTATAGTCGAGTTCCCCGACTATCTGATACCCGTTACTCAGCTAGTGAAAGTGCGAAGGAGTCTTCAGCACTGACAGTTTTTGGCGGTTTGTGGGCGCTAGAGTGGGCGTGGCAAAAAGTTTTTTGGCAAATCGATAGAAATTTATAAGACTAATACAAAAATGAAAAAATATCAAAACATTTTTCAATAGTGTGGGCGTAGCAGGTTTGGTCGGTTTGTGGGCGGTAGAGTGGGCGTGGCAAAAAGGTTTTTTGGTAAATCGATAGAAATTTATAAGACTAATACAAAAATGAAAAAATATCAAAACATTTTTCAATAGTGTGGGCGTGGCAGTTTTGGGCGGTTTGTGGGCGTTAGAGTGGGCGTGGCAACATGAATCGACAAACTTGTGCTGCGTCTATGTCTCAGAAGTTAGTATGCTTAATCTCAACTTTCTACCTTTTGTAGTTCCTGAGATCTCGACGTTCATACGGACGGACAGACGGACAGACGGACGGACAGACGGACGGACAGACGGACATGGCCAGATCGACTCAGCTATTGATCCTGATCATGAATATATATACTTTATATGGTCGGAAACGCTTCCTTCTGCCTGTTACATACTTTTCAACGAATCTAGTATACCCTTTTACTCTACGAGTAACGGGTATAATGAAAAAATATCAAAACATTTTTCAAAAGTGTGGGCGTAGCAGCTTTGGGCGGTTTGTGGGCGTTAAAGTGGGCGTGGCAAAAAGTTGTTAGGCAAATCGTTAGAAATTTATAAGAATAATACAGAAATGAAAAAATATCAAAACATTTTTCAAAAGTGTGGGCGTGGCAGTTTTGCGCGGTTTGTGGGCGTTAGAGTGGGCGTGGCAACATGAGTAGACAAACTTGCGCTGCGTCTATGTCTCAGGAGGCAGTATGCTTAATCCCATTTTTCTACCTTTTGTAGTTCCTGAGATCTCGACGTTCATACGGACAGACAGACGGACAGACGGACGGACAGACGGACATGGCCAGATCGACTCGGCTATTGATCCTGATCATGAATATATATACTTTATATGGTCGGAAACGCTTCCTTCTGCCTGTTACAAACTTTTCAACGAATTTAGTATACCCTTTTACTCTACGAGTAACGGGTATAAAAAACATCAAAACATTTTTCAAACGTGTGGGCGTGGAAGTTTTGGGCGGTTTGTGGGCGTTAGAGTGGGCGTGGCAAAAAGTTTTTTGGCAAATCGATAAAAATTTACAAGACTATTATAAAAATGAAAAAATATCAAAACCTTTTTCAAAAGTGTGGGCGTGGCAGTTTTAGGCGGCATGTGGGCGTTAGAATGGGCGTGGCAACATGAATCGACAAACTTGCGCTGCGTCTATGTCCCTGGAGTCCCCATGCTGAATCTCAACTTTCTAGTTTTAATGGTTCCTGAGATCTCGACGTTCATACGGACATGGCCAGACCGACTCGGCTATTGATCCTGATCAAGAATATATATACTGTATATGGTCGGAAACGCTTCCTTCTGCGTGTTACATACTTTTCAACGAATCTAGTATACCCTTTTACTCTACGAGTAACGGGTATAAATATTAATACATTCAAAAGGCTAAAAGTCGTATTTTAAAGAAATTTCTATTGAAAACGGATTTTCAGAGTCAGAATTTGAATCAATTTCACGATTGTACCACCTAATCTATAATATTGGGGATTTATACACATCGAAGCAAAAAGGAGCAAAATAGATTGTTAAAATGTATATACACATTGCACTATAATGGCACATAATTACTTTTTGGCACAAAATTACTTATACTACACAAAAGACGAGTTAGCTAGTCGTCCTTTTTCTACTTTTGGAGAACACAAATAAACGCACACAAAAAACACAAATATATATAAAATACAAATATTCTACATACCTTGGTCTTATTTTAACATTTTTCTTGTGAAATTGGTTAGGCCACACAAATTCTGGCACCCTTGCAAGTCAACAGAATCTTTCCCGCGGCTTTTAGTTTGGCACGCATGCAAATAAACAGCTCACTTTGAAGGGCTGCCAAAATTTCAAGGATGCATCAAAACAATTAAAATTTGGTTATTAATTTTAGTCAAATTTTACTCAAATTTTATTAATAAAATGGGTTTGAAAAATTTGAATTTTCGTCCAAAAATTCGGCTTGCTGGTCCAATGTTGGTGATGGTGAGAATAACTATATTCGCACTTTTAGATTCGGTGTATCACGGATATACACAGCCAATTCTGATGCCTTCTGTGCTGTGTAAGGCATTTATTAATGGTAAATTGGCAGTCTTGGCATCATCAGCTTAAAGAGAGATGCAAAACTGAATTGTGTTTCGGGGAATGCACGCAAACGTGCCCAAGGCTCAAATTATAACTGATTATGGTGATCTGGGATTTATATTGCGGATTGGCAAAACGAACAGATCTCTGAAGAAGACGACGAAGCGCAATCAATTACAATACCTGTTTTTCGTAAACTTCATTTATTCCCGATGTATTAGTATGAGGCAATATTTCATACGCCTCAACTTGTCTCAAATATGGCTAAGCAATCTCAGATAGGATCAAAACCAATACAAGACCTTTTCTTTGGGAATAAATTCCTTGCACTGGAATCCGATATTCTGGATATTAACGCTAGAATGGACAAAATTTTTAGATTAATTAAGGAGACAGTTGAGTCTAACTGAGCATTTCGAGAATTGGTCCAGCTCCTCACACCTCAGATGTTTAAACTTGTTAAAAGTATCTCGGAAGAACGCACATTTTGCGTGACGACCACTGGATGCAAGTTTTCTCTAAAATGCATTGGGTGTTAATGATTTTGTGGTTATTTGAGATATGTGAAATGAGTAATAATTTGTTTTTTTTGTTTAACCCAATTTGATGTTTTATTAAGGGTATATTCTGGTTGTTAATGCTTTCTAACTTTTCGTAATTAAGTAAGTGTCCAAGTCGTGAAAGTAGTATGTCCATTTCTATGTATTCTATGTATTCGATAAATTGCATAACTTCATAAACTAGTGTGTGTCAATACTAATGCGGTTAAATTCGTAATAAGTAATTTTCTGCAGTCCGTCCAAGTCCAAGTCATTCACAAACTCTACAACATCATAAAATTTATAAAGTTGAATTTTTATTTAAATTTTTACCCTTTCATTTTCATTAGGTGTGCCAAAAAGAACTTTAAAAGATAAACCTATTATGTCGAAAATCTACGTTTCTGCCTATTTGGCTAATGAATAGTTATGCCATCTAATTTTTTTAGTTGTTTATTGTACAAATTTATCATTATGGGTGTGTCTGTAATTTTGTTAGCAGATAATTTAAGATGACATCGATTTCCGTTAAATTAATTCTTAGACAGTGATGTCCATATGCTACCGATATTTGAATTGGATTGCTTGAGAATAGTAAATAGCCAAGGTCGGAATCTGGGTGGTAAATAATAAAAACAACATTATTATACACAAGGTTCCTGTGGAAGTTTAACGGTATTAGTTTTCTTTTGTCTCTTAAATTGTGTTTTGTAGTATTTGGTTTTCCTATTAGTAATTTTGTAATGGTCTTCGTCTGTTCTTACTTCATTTTTATTAGCCTTCAATGGATTTTTTGAGATTTTCCTTTTTGAATTGGACCTTTTCTGTATTTAGTGTCAATACTAAAATCCTGTCGATCTTGATTTATTTTCCTTACTTAAATCTACGATTTTAGCAGGTGTGTGTCCACTCGTGTCATGTTTAATTTAATGGTTGTATGTATAAAAGATTGTTCCTATCTTGTTTAATTTTACTTCTTCATCATCGGATAAATTTATTATATAGATTTTTTCAGTTGTCTCTCGACGACTGCTACACCGTTAAGTTGCAATTCGTTTCATTTTTCCAAAAGCCATAATTTTGGTGTTTCTATGTTCCGTTTTAGCCAAATAACATATTTTGCATTCGTTTATTATATTCTGAATTAGTAAAATTAGTGGAAATAAGTAAATATGATTATATAATTTTGTCATTTTCTGTATACTTTCTCTCTTCTCTTCTCTAGTGATACTTTAAATACTTTACAATGAAGCTCTATCTTCTAGCATACTTTATCTTCCTCTACGATGTGTCAAATTATATATATTTCTGTACATTTTTACAGTTCTGGCTCTATAATGGCTCTATATTACCTAGATACAAAGGAAATAAGTCTAATTACCCGATATCGAAGATCGTCAAATCTAAATCAGGCGAATACCATAGCGACCGAAGAATATGATTACGGGGACATTACTGGTTACGCTTATGAGGGTGCTCAGGCACCTAGAAATAATTTTATTGTAAGTTAAGTCTATTATTCATTGTAAAGCATTCATCTATTTGTCTCCTACAGCCTCCTGGTAAATTGAGCACCAAATTCAACTTAATTTTGAAGAAAAACTATAAAAATGGTATGTTCCAAGTTATAAATATCTTAACATTTTATGTAAAAGCTTCTTTAAGGATATGAACATCCTCAAAGGGATTACACATCCGATTATGAGGGACATACGGAGCGTCATAATTCTGTAAGCGATTTCGAGAACCAGAAGAAAGAAATTAATTTCAAGGACATATCAGACATCGCACTAACAACATTAGCATTTTTATCGTTCGGAATGTTTACTCTCCAAGTGCTTATGTGCATAGTTATGGTAATTTTTTTTTTTTTTATGAAAAAACAATTTATTCGTTACGCAAATATAGAAAGTTTAAGTTAGATCGACTGATTTGGAGATCGACCTCCTCTCTAGTAATCTTAATCTAAACAATATAAACAACAGGGGTTAATATCTCTTCCTTCACCTGGTAAGTTTTATAAAACTGATGATTAATGTAATACAATTAATATAAAAACAAACTATATCTTTAACTAGGATCACTAACCAAGTCTGTCCCTATGACCGTCAGGAACTATAAAGCTATAGTGTTGGGACTGAGGTAAAGGCAGCGGGCCCAATTCTGTGCCGAAAACGTATCTTATCTTAAACTTACTTATCTTATCGAGCAGAATTCGACAGGAATTTGCGGTTGAGGAAATAGATTTTATTCTTTATAATTATATAAACATTATTCTGATACCGATGTTCATTGTGCATAACATTTCTTAGGAAATCTCAAAGATGCAACAGACTGTTTTAATCAGATTTCCATATATCATCGGCAAAGAATCTATGCCAAGTGCCTGTTACGTCGGCGTAATAGACAAAGTCCGAGGGAGGGGCATCCGATGCTCAGGCACCAGGTTGCCAGCTTAAGCTCTCGATTTTGGATCATGGGATCTGGGTAAGCCCCTCACCTCTCCAACATAACGAGAATAAATATTAGAAGTGCCTGTAAAAGTTCGTACCGTTCGTCAGTCAGCAGTCCCAACTGGCCCACAAGATGAGCTGTAGCTTGACCGTAAAACGATCGGGCAATGTTTTGGCCACACTCCCTTCTGCCTGATGGAGGCCTGATGGATCGTCGCGGTCCGCGCAATATGATCCCCTTTTGTCATCACCGGACAACGGTGCGCACGTCAACAATAATTGTTGGCTATTGTCTTTACATATCAAAAACAAGGCAGATACTCGCCGCTGAAAAGGTATTTTTATTTAAACAATGTTGAACATTGAGCATTTAGTGTATATTAATGAAATATATTGCCTGGACGAGGCTAACAATAAAATATTTTCTTTTATACCGGACACCCTTCGTTTATCATTATTAAATTGATAGTATAACCATAATGATTAACATCTTGTTGGCTAGTGCCATGTGTAATATACAAATTAAAAGCTAGTATACAAAGAATACGAGAAGTTGACTATAATTGTTTTTAGCGGGGAGTATCGAATTCATCCCGCGAACGTCAACCAAAATTGTTGGCTATTCACGACTACAAACGTCGCTCTGAGGGCTCTTGGCTATGCCTATCAAAAACAAAGCGGATACTCGCCGCTGAAAGGTTTTTTTTATTTAAACAATATTGAACATTTAACATTTAATATCTATCAATGAAATACATTTCCTGGAAGAACCTAACAATAAAATATTTTTTTTATACACCCTTCAGTTATCATTATTACAAAAATATACGTATATTTACTAATCGTATGAAAATAAAATTGGCACGAGAATATATGCATATATGAAAATATAGAAAAACACGGGAACAGTGTTTACCCCACTTTAATCCGGAGCGATGAGATCTCGACGCGTTGGATCCTGGGTGTTGCTATATATACTGATAGAATTATACAAATTATTACAATAACGTAATACTCGTATACAAGTTAGCACGCGCAACGAAGATATTGCCAAACTGCCGAGTTGTAGACCAGACGGAAAGGTCCGCACGCGAAAGACAGAAACTGCTGAATACGCAGTCCGTGGTGCAGTGCTCGATACTCTGCCGGAGCACGCCGACAACAAGTGGCCGTCGTTAAGCGGACGCAAAGTCGTTGACACGGCATCTAATCGAACCTAATAAAACTCCGCCGAAGAACAGCGAAACATTTAGGTTCAGTTTAAGAGAATACCTCCATCGACTAACATCGGTGCAACAATTGTGAACTTAGAATAATTTGAATCAATAAAAAATAAAGAGCAATCTAATAATTTAAATCAATAAAGAATAAAGAGCAATCTAATAATTGACGCCCAACGGCCGAACATCTACGGCAGTGCACAGCTGAAAAAAATAGCAGTGCAGAAACAACAGAGGTGTTGCCCTCCACCGAGGGAAACGAAAGTTGATTGCTGGGAGCTGTGGGAATACCCTCGCCCTCCGCCGAGGGAGAATACAACCAGCTGCAGACAATTTCAATAATAACTAATTCGATGGAAAAAAGAAAATACGTTTTTCTAGTCGCATTTTCTTACAATTACCCACAACAGGCCATTTTTACCTTGCTACACAGGGAAGAGAAACAATATTCTAAACTATTTTATAACAAAAATACATAGAAAATTGTATACAAGTTTTTCGCTAGCGAAGAAATTTCTTTCTTCTTCACATTAACTCATGCTCAGAGACGACAATATCGACTTGTCAGAGGAAGACATAATTCGGGAGTATACAAATCTGCTAACAACAAGGGTAAAGAAAACCGAAGCGGACTTAGACGAGAGAGCAACAACAAGCAGGGCCATACACAATAAGCCATTAAGGAAAAGTGCGTTAGATTTTGCAATCGCGGAAAGTACTCAACAAAAACAAAAAATGGAGCGCGACCAAAAATGCAGTTTGACGAAAAATTGGAAACTATTATGGGGGAGTTGAAATAACTAAAAAACAAGAGAGAACGCTATAGTCGAATTCGCCGACTATCTGATACCCGTTACTCAGCTGGTGGAAGTGCGCAGGAGAGTCTTCCACACTGACAGTTTTTGGCGGTTTGTGGGCGTGGCAAAAAGTTTTTTGGCAAATCGATAGAACTTTACAAGACTAATACAAAAATGAAAATATATCAAAACATTGTTCAAAAGTGTGGGCGTGGCAGCTTTGGGCGGTATGTGGGCATTAGAGTGGGCGTGGTAAAAAGTTTTTTGGCAAAACGATATATTTACGAGATTAATACAAAAATGAAAAAAATATGAAAACATTTTTCAAAAGTGTGGGCGTGGCAGTTTTGTGCGGTTTGTGGGCGTTAGAGTGGACGTGGCAACATGAATCGACAAACTTGCGCAGTCTGGAGTCTGCATGCTGAATCTCAACTTTGTAGCTTTTATAGTTCCTGAGATCCCGACGTTCATACGGACGGACAGACGGACGGACGGACAGATGGACGGACAGACGGACATGGCCAGATCGACTCGGCTATTGATCCTGATCATGAATATATATACTTTATATGGAAACGCTTCCTTCTGCCTGTTACATACTTTTCAACGAATCTAGTATACCCTCTTACTCTACGAGTAACGGGTATAAAAACCACGACTCAAGAGGAAGCATTCAAAGAAATGACCATCCTACCAGGAGTGGACTGTTTTGAGCCCCTAGATATAATAAAATCTGTCCCGTTATTTGAAGGGAAACAGGAAACTTACGTTTCTTGGAGGCAGGCTGCAAAGGCGGCCTACAAGGTATTTGAGCCTTATAATGGCAGCAGCCGATATTATCAGGCTGTCGCAATTCTCAGAAATAAAGTAAGAGGGCCAGCGGCAGCTGTATTAGCCTTATTTAATACAGTATTAAACTTTGATGCCATACTGGCGCGCCTCGACTTTACATATGCGGACAAAACCCCGACACATGTAATTCAGCAGGAACTGAGCCTTTCAAAGCAAGGGGATTTGCACTGAAAGTAGCTGTTTTTCTGGCACAGCCTCGGGATCTGCCAACAGCCTTAGCCTTGGCCCAAGATTCCGAATCAAGCAATGATGAAGTGTGTTCGCGGCTAGTTTCGCCAGGCATAACGAAGAAATAATTAACAACCCAAACACTCAACGACCATTTGGGTGGAGAAATCCATCACAGCAAAATTCATATAAACTATGAGCAGGGTCCGAACCTAGGGGCAATTAAAAAAAATCCCAATTTCATAAAAACCCAAAGGGGAGGAAACAATCAAACCGGCTCGCTTAGGCAGCAGTCTCGTCCGTATGTGGGAAACACCCAGAGCCAGCCGCCCCCACCCGAACCATTGGAGGTTGATAACTCATCTCGGTCCAGGCAGCCTGCTACTTGGCAAAGGGGCCAGTCCACACGGACTGAACAAAAAATTAGCTATATGCCAGAACAGAGGTCAGAAGAGGAAGAATATAACCAGGTGGCACATGAGAGGGTTGAACAAATAGAAGACGACCTCGACACAGACGAAGTCTGAAATTTTTTAGGGTAAAATCCCTGCGCCCGTATATCACTCTTACGTTGGCAGGGATGGAAATCAAATTACTTATTGATTGACACTTCAAAAAATTACGTGGCACCATGCCAATTTTAGGGCCTTCGCCGACACAGATGAAGCCCTGCCATACAATGGCAACCATAAAAACAGACGGAGAGCCGGTATACTCTAAATCATACCCGCACCCCATAGGCGTAACGGAATTTGTAAACGCGGAGGTTAAACAACTTCTAGCGAATGGCGTAATAAGGCCATCCCGATCGCCCTACAACAACCCAACTTGGGTTGTAGACAAAAAGAGATTTGACCAAAACGGGGTAAAAAAGAAACGGTTGGTTATCGACCTTAGAAAGTTGAACCAAAGACATTAGAATAATAAGATGAGTAACGCCATACGATTTTTTTGCACACGTTTTTTTCGTGTTGGCTCTCTCGAAATTTTGTTTAAAAACCACAGAGCGGAGAGCTCTAGAGCCAGCAGCTCTCTTGTACGCATACAGTGACAGCTGACCACTGTATTGGTGCACACGTATGCACATGCATTGTAAAAATGACAAAATATGCCCTTGATCCTAGAAGTTCTTAGACTTTAAATCTATATTATTATTTATAAATTGACACCACTTAAAAACTCTAGTCTTGCATTGCCCTAACATAACAATTATTCAAATTCAACACAGAAATGATAATATCACAATCTATGTACATAATAATGCATAATAATTTTAAAATATGACTTTATATATAATTGTCATTAGAGTATTCAGCGTGTGACGTGTGAAAAATATAAGCAGACAATGATTCTTCGGTGCTTATGTCCGCACTTCGTGCTTCAAGAAATCAATTTTATAATAAACAGATTCTATATTTTTATTTATTTTATATATATTCATTTTTTAATATGAATTTTGTATTGAAATTTGTATGAAATATTTATTGTTGAAATGTAATTTCTTTTTTTGGAAATTCTTTGTTTCAAATTACAGTAGTTATAATAATTTACTTTGTATACGTTTTAATTATTTATTATAGTTATTTAGTCAAATTACTAGTATGAAAATTATCCATTTTCAGTATTTAAAATGCAAATAAGATTCAGTTAAATTATGTTCTTATATTTTATTTTGTTGTTTTTAAAAAAGCGATTTTATCAAACGAATATTAAAAAAACTTCTTTCAAACCATAAGACCAAACCATAGATCAAAATTGATTTCGGCCTGAAAATCGTCTTCTAGCAGAAGCACGCACACATACACACTATCTCCTTTAATGTTTTTACTCAAACAAGCAAGACAATTCTATTTTTAGATTTTTACGCTCTCAATTTTAGTCGAGCGAAAAGAGAGCAAAAAAGAGAGCCAAAAAAGTGGCTGCATAGTGCAAAACCAATGTATGGCCGTTACGCATCTTGTTATTCTAATGTCTTTGGTTGAACCAAAGACATTATAATAACAAGATGCGTAACGGCCATACATTAGTTTTGCACTATGCAGCCACTTTTTTGGTGACGACCAAAATTGCTCTCTTTTCGCTCGCCTAAAATTGAGAGCGTATAAAAATCTAAAAATAGAATTGTCTTACTTGTGTGAGTTAAAACATTAAAGGAGATAGTGTGTATGTGTGCGTGCTTCTGCTAGAAGACAATTTTCGGGCCGAAATCAATTTTGATCTAAGAAACGAATTTGATTAATGTTTTGGTCAATTTCGATTCAAAACTATTATGGTTTGAAAGAAGTTTTTTAATATTCGTTTGATAAAATCGCCGCTCGAATTAGCTACCGGTTACATATTTATATTTATATTTATATTGATAATTATTAATATGTAATATATGTAATATATTTCCGTACTTTACCAATGCAACAAAACGACTTTAATTGATTATAAATACAATTATATAGCGAAATTTAAAAAAATCGAGGAGCTATACGTATAGTCAGCTTTAAGCAAACGTTTTAAGAGAAAAAAAAACGTATTAAAAGAAAAAACAAAAAAAATTGGCGCGCTTTTCTGCCTACCCATAATTGCGCGCTGTTTTAAAAACAACAAAATGAAATATAAGAAAATAATTTAAATGAATCTTAGTTGCATTTTAAATACTGAAAATGCTTAATTTTCATACTAGTAATTTGACTAAATAACTACAGTAAATAATTAAAACGTATACAAAGTAAATTATTATTACTACTGTAATTTAAAACAAAGAATTTCCAAAAAAAGAAATTACATTTCAAAAGTAAATATTTCATACAAATAATTCATATTAAAAAATTAATATTTATAAAATAAATAAAAATATGGAATCTGTTTATTGCAAAATTGATTTCTTGAAGCACGAAGTGCGGACATAAGCACCGAAGAATCATTGTCTTCTTATATTTTTCACACGTCGCACGCTGAATACTCTAATGACAATTATTCTAATATAAAGTCATCTTTTAAAATTATTATTCATTTTTTTGTACATAGATTGTGCTATTATTATTTCTGTGTTGAATTTGAATAATTGTTATGTTAGGGCAATGCAAGACTAGAGTTTTTAAGTGGTGTCAATTTATAAATAATAATATAGATTTAAAGTCTAAGAACTTCTAGGATCAAGGGCATATTTTGTCATTTTTACAATGCATGTGCATACGTGTGCACCAATACAGTGGTCAGCTGTCGCTGTATGCGTACAAGAGAGCTGGTGGCTCTAGAGCTCTCCGCTCTCTGGCTTTTGAATAAAATTTCGAGAGAGCGAAAAGCCACTTGAAAAGCCACCACGAAAAAATCGTGTGCAAAAAAATCGTATGGCGTTACGCATCTTGTTATTCTAATGTCTTTGGTTGAACCCTATTCCTTCGATTTCGACCTCACCTGAAAAGGTGAAAATGAGTTCCCCGTGCCAAAAACTCTTTTTGACCTCAGATCTTTTCTGGGTTTAGCAAGTTACTACAAGTGTTTTATCGAAAACTTCGCGTCAATCGCAGGCCCCCTAACGGGAATCCTTAAAGGCGAAAACGGGAAAACAAGCAAGTATCAGTAAAAAAAAATTAATATAAATATGACTGAAGAACAAAAAACTACATTTAAGAGGCTAAGAGAAATACTGGCATCAGAAGACGTTCTTCTTTCATACCCAGACTTTAAAAAACCGTTCGACTTAACGACGCATGCATCTGGGTACGGACTTGGAGCCGTATTATCTAAAGACAAGCTTTCAATTGCAATGATATCGCGCACGCTGCGTGATAACGAAATTTTGCAACCAACGAGCGAGAGCTTCTCGCCATAGTTTGGGCGCGTAAACACCCTTCGTAATTACATAAGAATTGCGCGTCTACACCGACCACTCACTTTCGCCATCTCGGACAAAAATCCTAATGCGAAGCTAAAACGTTGGAATGGGATTATCGAAGACTATGGGGAGAAGCTTATTTACACGCCAGGAAAAGAAAACCTCGTAGCAGATGCGTTATCTCGTCAGAACGTAAACGCATTTGAAGACACATACGAGTCAGACGCATTATCTCGCCAAAGCAAAAGGGTTTGTGAAGACACATACGAGTCGGACGCAGCCACAATTCATAGCGAAGAATCACTGACCATCGACACAACGGACAAGCCAATTAATTGTTTCAGGAATCAGGTCATTATAGAAGAGGGTACAAATTCTTCAGTGAATAACCTTATTCTCTTTAAAAACAAAATGAGGCACGACCGGGAAAACCTTATAAACACCATTAAAGATGTGGTGAATGCTGGAGTCGTCAACGCAATACATTGCATACTTCCAATCCTAGCATATATTCAACATTCACAAATAGAAGCATTCCCAAATACCACATTCAAATATTCAAAACATGTGGTGCAAGATATTACAGACAAAACGGAACAAAGGAAAATCGCCACAGTCGAACACAATAGGGCCCATCGCGCAGCCCAAGAAAATGTGAAACAGATCTTGCGAGACTACTTCTTCCCAAAAATGCTTCGCCTAACAACGGAAACTGCATCTAACTGCAAGATCTGTTCTATGGCCAAGTATAGTCGATACCCCAATAAACATAAAATCGGACAGACGACAATTCCCTCTTATGCTGGAGAAATACTCCACATCGATATATTCTCAACAGATGGGACCCTTTTCCTTACGTGTGTCGACAAATTTTCAAAATTCGCTATTTTACAGGAAATCGCATCAAGGGCAATCGCTTACGTAAAGTTACCAATATTAACAAGATGGAACGCTATAGTCGGGTTCCCCGACTATCTGATAACCGTTACTCAGCTGGTAAAAGTGCGAAGAGAATTTACAACACTGACCGTTTTTGGCGGTTTGTGGGCGTTAGAGTGGGCGTGGCAAAAAGTTGTTTGGTATAGAGAGTTAAATTTACAAGACGAACAAAAATGTGAAAAAAATTCGAAACATTTTTCAAAGGTATGGGCGTTGCAGTTTTGGGCGGTTTGCGGGCGTTAGGGTGGGCGTGGCAAAAAGTTTTTCTGCAGATCAATAGAAATTTACAATACTAATAAGAAAATGAAAAGATATCAAAACATTTTTCAAAAGTGTGGGCGTGGCAGTTTTGGGCGGTTTGTGGGCGTTGGAGTGGGCATGGCAACATGAATCGACAAACTTGCGCTGCGTCTATGTCTCTGGAGTCTGTATGCTTATTCTCAACTTTCTAGCTTTTATAGTTCCTGAGATCTCGACGTTCATACGGACGGACAGACAGACGGACAGACAGACGGACAGACAGACGGACAGACAGACGGACAGACAGACGGACAGACAGACGGACAGACAGACGGACGGACAGACGGACATGGTCAGATCGACTCGGCTATTGATCCTGATCAAGAAAATATATACTTTATATGGTCGGAAACGCTTCCTTCTGCCTGTTACATACTTTTCAACGAATCTAGTATACCCTTTTACTCTACGAGTAACGGGTATAAATATAGCCAACTTCTTTCCAAACGTAAAAATCACTAAATTCAGAAATCAGTCCTCCTCAACAATTTTAACATTTCAATCGCAAATGCACATCTTTACACAGTACTTCCAACAGGCAGGTAGAAAGGTTTCACGGCGCACTCGCAGAAATAGTCCGGTACCTGAAAATAGAAAAAAGGATAAACGACACCTCAGAATAAATTCCTTTAGCAACTACCAGGAATAATAGAACCATACATTCGGTAACAGACAAAAAACCAATAAAAATAATAAATTCAACACCAGTAGAATTCGAGAAAGAAATCAGCGATAAAATTCAACCAGCACAGAATATGAGCTTGGAAAAATTCAATAAAGATAGGACAAATAAAGATTACCAAGTTTTCTTAAAGTCAAACAAACGCTTGAGAAACAAACTCTCGCCGCTCTGCTCTGAACAAACCATTGAAGCAGACCTGGGGACCACGGTTCTCATAAAGGGGAGGGTGCTCCATAAAGACAATCTTCGTTTATCACCCCTTACTTATTTTTATATTTCGTTTAGGTTAGGAGCATATTTTCTACCTCTAGTAATAGCGGCTGTGACGACGGACGCGGTGACAAAAATCGGTAACTACACGAAAACGGACGGAGACGTAGTAATATTGGACAGCTACGGATACTTTCAAGACTCAACGAACATGACGTCCTACGCAGACTACTCAGACCAGACGGAGAAGCTTACGGTGGGCTATACAGATGACCACAGGACACCAGTGGTAAAGGCGGACCTTCAGCATATTCGCAATTTAGTTGCTACCCTTAAAATACACCATAGGGGAAGTAGGAGCATTAATATACTGGGTACAACGTTAAAGGTTATTGCAGGAACTCCCGACTTTGATGACTGGGAGCAAATAAAATTTAATCAGGAGCAATTAAGTTGAACAGAAGAAAGTCAAAACGAGTTAAATATAAAATTTCAAGATAGACTAAACGCGCTAACCAACTCGCTAAATAGAATCCAGAAATCGGATGGAGTTAAAGAAGCTCACCTCTTAGAGATCATCTCAGCGAAAAACAGAATACTCATCACAGATTTGGAAAATATAGTCATGGGCCTAACCCTGGCAAAACTAAATATTGTAAACCCAGCTATCCTGGATAGCACCAATATAACCGAACTCAAAGACAAACAGCCCAAATATTAGTTTGGTAGAAATATTAGAAGTATCTAGTGTAAGCGTTTTTCAAAATTATGAATTAATTAATTTCCTCATTAAATTACCATACGCTAAGTTAGTCTGTAAAAATAGCTGTTTACCCGGTTCAACACCACAACCGGATCCTAGATGCGCCGCTCGGATTAAAAACATCGGCGACTGCAAGACAACAGTCGGAGCAACTTTCTGCAAGGAACTACAAAGCAGCACATGCGCACGTCAAATGGTTGCGGGTATTATTGCACACTGTAATACGCTTCCGGGGCACCTGAACTCAGTCACCATTGTGGACCATGCCAACATCATCATCAATGATGCCAACATGACCATCATAGATGATAACGGTCTCGTCCAGACGGTAGCTGGTACCTACCTGGTTAATTACTCGAACAGAGTTTACCTAAATGGAACCTGGTATGTCAACCAGCTAGGAAGCTCAAGAAAAAAAAACGCAGTGGCGGCCATGACCTTGGTGAATGTCACTTTACACCAGGACTAAGCCTCCCTTTATTACACGAGCTGTGCCTGAGAAACCTCCATCAGATCGGAGCTATAAAGGAAAGGTTCCTGTTGGGATTCCTGGTCGGCTACCCCTTAATCTAGTTGTAGCCTGCGTCATCTGGCTTAGCCGTCTGATTTGGATAGCTAATCGGCGCACCAACTCAAAGAGCGGTGACGACATAGAAGTAGGAGGCCGCCGGGACGACCACCATTTAAAGGAGGGAAGAGTTAGCACGCACAACGAAGATATTGCGAAACTGCCAAGTTGCAGACCGGACTGAAAGGCCCGCACGCAAAAGACTGAAACTGCTGAATACGCAGTCCGTGGTGCAGTGCTCGATACTCTGCCGGAGCTCGCCGACAACAAGTGGCCGTCGTTAAGCGGACGCAAAGTCGCTGACACGGCACCTAATCGACCGCGCAGTCGAAAGTCCGAAACTTCGCCGAAGAAAAACGAAACATTTAGGTTCAGTTTAAGAGAATAACTCCATCGATTAACATTGGTGCAACAATTGTGAACTTAGAATAATTAGAATCAATAAAGAATAAAGAGCAATCTAATAATTTGAATCAATAAAGAATAAAGAGCAATTTAATAATTCACACAAACAAACAAAGAAGATACACCAAGTAAAGGTCGTCTATCTAGACTTATATATATACGTTTGTATGAATGCTATTCTCACATTACTTGAATTGTGCACATATTTGGGAAAGTCACTGCTGTTATTTTGTCTTTGTTGATATCCACATAAAAAAAAAGAACCGGTTTACTTATTCTTTGTTTGTTTGGTTAACCGGCTTTTATGTTATGGTCGGTAGTAGGCGCGTGAGGTTTCATTGACGGATTGTTTTGCCCGATACACTGCCCATATCTGTTGAGCGCACTACGTTTCATGCGCTATGCGCTATTGGTGTTGCGGAATACTGGATACGATCCGTTCCAGGGTGTGGTGGTGATCCCGACGCCGCTGTACTCATTGTTTGTAAATCGTTTGTAAAATCTCGGCGATGAAGTCAAGGATATGCTGCACACCTAAGATCTCATTTTTGTGGTCGATGACTTCCACAGTGTTGATCACGTTGGCGGTGTTGTCGGATGCTTGGACTCCTTGCCGCCCATCTTGAGAACTCTGTAGGATGGTAGTTTTTCCTTTAAGGGTGTTCCTTATGCTGGTCCTTGATCCTTCCAGTCTAAGTCCTGTTATCCTGGGGGTTGGTGTAGGATTGAGTCCTTGCTTCTCTCTGCACTTTTCTTTTGACCTAAGCTATTAGCGTTTCAAGGCAGTCTTCACTTCAGTGGGGTACCGTCCGAGGATAGACTTCCCGAGAGTAGAATCGCGAGGATGAAATCTCGAAAAGGGAATCTCGAGAATTGAGTCCCAACTACTGACTCTCGAGTAATGGTTCTCGAGAGCTGACTCTTCAATCTTGACTCTCGGGTATGGACTTCTTTATCGGTGGGCTACGGTCTATTTATATCGGCTCAGAGCATTTCCGAGCTGGTGCGAGCATCGGTATTCTATGCCAAGTATTCCCAACTAGGAGTCAAATTTCTAGATTTCCCCTATTTTGGGAGTCAATACCCCCCTCGTGAACTGTGCCCGTAACTGGAATAAGTTTTTTTTTATGCGACTTATTACGGCAGCTGAACTGGTCATCGGACACTCGTTTATTGTCGACTTGCATTTTCTTTGTCGCGTTCAGTTTAACTCAACGCGATGATTGTACCCCTTCCCCTGCTTTAGATTCTGGATGTGAATTTTCAAAGTTTTATGGTCTTACAAAAAGGGTGTACGTAACATGCCTATATTACATTATAAGATTAAATAGCAGGAACCATATAAACAATTATCTTAATGTACAAGGCTTATGATTACAACATTTACAGAACAACTACAACCACACATTTTCGTCTCCCTATTTCTTATTTGGAAAGCATGTTCTTACCAGAGATTGGTACAGAATGAAGGAATCCATATTTTCAAGAAACGTAGAGCGGCATACGGAAACGGTGTAATGCCTGTTCTGTAAGTTCTGTTCTTCATCTCTCTGTTTCCCTCCCTATTTATTCTGAAATACTTAACATAGGTCGGTAAAAACTTGTTAGGTTTGACATCAATTTCATCCAGAATTACGGGGTTTAATTAGTTTACAAAATGCTAATGGTATTGAGACTAACATTTTCCACATTATTTAGTATAATTTTATTTTTGGCTTAGATGATTTTATAATGATGACTTTTGCTTACTCTGCTTGTCTGTAAATTGCGTTTAAAGATTGCTAATTAGTTAAAACATGTTTCAATATTTGTATTATAACAATTTTAATGAATATGAGATATTAGGATCTTGTTAGTTAGTGGACTCTAGAATCAAGTTTTTAACAAATGAAGGATACACCGGTTATTGGTGAGGTTTGGTGTCCAGGGTGTTTGCGCATACGTCACTTGCCCCTCATTAAATGGATTGAATATCCTTGTTGAATCTAACGAAATCTTCCATTTTAGATCTATTTGATCTATTTATTTTTAACATTTGTATTGGTTCATTTAATGTTACATATATTTTATATATTTTATTATAATTTTATTTTCTTTAACTTTTTTTAAGTTGAAAATTTAAAATTTTCCCTCTTTGGTGCTTAAAGGCTCTTCTTCGTTTTCATCTTTTTAAAAAATCAATACCAACTTTATTAAACCCGTAACTTGTGGAGTAATAGGAGTAATAGTCTGCTACAGGCGGAAGGTAGCGTTTCGGACCATATAATGTATATATACTCTTGATCAGGACCAGAGACATAGACGCAGCGTATGTTTGTTGATCTATGGCCCACTCTAACACCCACCAACCGCTGAAAACTGTCATAACATTTAGAAAATGTTTTTAGAAATGTTTTCTCAGTTTTTTAATCATCTTGTACATTTCTACCGTTTTACCAACAACTTTTCAAAACTGCTACGCCCACAATTCTGACACATTTTTTTTTGGGCTTGGTGGGTTAATTTAAAATGTATCAATATTTATTCAAAACTAATATTAAACAAGTGAAAACGCTATAGTCGAGTTTCTCGACTATCTGATACCCGTTACTCAGCTACTTAATGTACGAAGGAGAAATTTCCACACAGTTTTAGGCGGTTTGTCTAACGCCCACAAATGGGCGTGGCAACAAGATTTTTGGCAAATAGAGACAAAATACCAAAACACTGTGGGCGCGGCAGTTTTGGGCGGTGAGTCCACAGACTTGCGCTCCGTCCATGTCACTGGAGTCTGCATGCTGAATCTCAACTTTCTAGCTTTTGTAGTTCCTGAGATCTCGACGTTCATACGGACGGACAGACGTACGGTGGACATGGCCAGATCGACTCGGCTATTGATCCTGATTAAGGATATAAGTATATACTTTATATGGTAGGAGCCGCTTTCTTCTGCCTGTTACATACTTTTCAACGAATCAAGTATACCCTTATCAATAATAATACCATACGCTTTTTATACTTATTACTCGTGGAGATTCTACATTTGTTGAAAAGTATTTTACTGGAAGGCAGAAGAAAGCGTTGCCGACCGTATATATTTATATGTAATATTTATTTAAATATTGGTTATTGTTTATTGATATTATTTCATGTAACGAAGTTTAGTTTAAGAAAAAAGACAAATGTGTGAAAAAACTTGATAATACTTCAATTTGGTTTGACAAACTCTAATAAAACATTACGCAACACTACCTCTACTTTCAACGACTGTCCGACTTGACTGATCGTTTCTGAAAAGGGCATACTTATCCACCTTTTTAATACTGTCGCTCTATAACCTTTCTTTTCGACTTCTACGCTGCAACTGCTTTATCGATCATTCCGGCCAACTACACTCCTGATCCTATCGATAGTTTCCTATTACACTGCCACTATCATCATTGCTTACACTCGGTCATCCTGCTCATCATCGTCTGTCCCAGACGATAAGTCATCCTCATTGTTCTGCGCATACTTCCATAGCTTCATGTTATCAGAACTCGTATGCGTCTTGTTGGGGCCTTCTCCTTGGACAGCTTTACGAACTTCATATCTGCCATTACGTTTTGCTTTTATAATTTTATATGGTCCTAGAAAAGCGCTTGCCAACTTTTTCCCAGCAGCAAACTGAGTACGTTTTACTGCTACCAGAACACCTTTTTTGTATACAACTTCTCCTTCACGTTACTTGTCGTACTGTTTTTTATAAATATGTTTAGCCCTTAGTATTTGCTCCTTAGCCGTTTGTCGCAATATCTGCCTCTCTTTGTCAAATTCTTTAAGCATTTCGTTCTCCAAAAGTTTCAAAAGTCTTTATAAATATATTTTATAAATATCTTTAGCCCTTAGTATTTGCTCCTTAGCCGTTTGTCGCAATATCTGCCTCTCTTTGTCAAATTCTTTAAGCATTTCGTTCTCCAAAAGTTTCAATAGTCTGTCGTTGGAACTTTTGACCTGACCTTGGTCTCTAGGTGTGCAATCCAAAACTGCTGTTGTATAGAATGTATGGTCTTCTGGTTTGCATAATGTCCGACTCTAGAGCTTCGCTAATAATCTGACGTTCCATTATTTTAGGTACAACAATCAAATCATTTCCTTTGACAAACTTCAACAAAACTCCGTCCTTCAGTTTTAAGTCGTTGTAGGGTCGTTCTTCCAATATAAACGCATGATATTGGAAGGCTTGAATATATTCATCTTTTTGTTGGGCAGCCTTCAACTGGCAAGATATCTCAGACGATATGAAAAAATCTCGTCATAACGGCTGAGACAATCCACGTGACGCATTCTCTCACCCGTACGATGCTTAGTCTTGAAGTCGAAGTCTGCCATGTAAAATAAGCATTCAGCTCCCTCTCGAGGAACATCTTTCTTCTTGATGGTTTCTGTAAGCGCTATGTTGTCAGTAACCAACTTGAACGGAACACCAAGTAAATAATGACGAAATTACGTCATAGCTAGATTAGCAGCCCTTACTTCCTAAATAGTTACTAAATGTAAGTATTTCTTCCTGATTCACTTGAGCTCGACATTTTGCTCCAATAAAATATGGGGTGCAATTGATCTTCAACATTTTTTTGCAATGTGGCACAAAACCCGTCCTTTGAAGCATCTGTGTGCAGCTCCGTTGACGCACCTCTACAATAAATCCTTAAAACAGGGTATTTACACAATGCACTCTTCAGATTCTCAAAAGCTGCCTAATCTTTAGACTCCAATTTAAAAGTGGCTTCCTTTATTAATAGGGTCGCGCAATGACGGCATAGTCTTTCACAAACTTTTTGAAGATAGACCCAAAAAGGATTGAACAGCTTTCACACTCTTAGGTACTGCAAACTATTTAACGGCTACTGTTTTTCTTTGACAGACCAAACCTTTCCATCTTGTACTGTATTTCCCAAGAAGTGGATTTTGTTTACAAGGAAATGACATTTCTTCCACTCTATACGAACTTCCACTTATACGAACTGCGCTAATTCAAATAGAACCAACTTTAATTTCTCAATACATTCGTCATTCGTCTGTCCATATATTATAATGTCATCCATGTAAAGTTGCAGAATGTCTCGTGATACAAACTCCTGGAATATGTGGTTTATGAATCTTAGGAGAATTGCAAGAATCCAAATGGCGAACTCATATAAGCCTTCTTTAATGATGAACGCAGTATATTTTCGACTTGATTCTTCTATTGGGACGTGAAAATAACTGTTCTCTAAGTCCAACGATACAAACACCTTGGCGGCTTGTAGTTTCGAGTACATCTTCTATGATCGGCACAGGGAAGCAATCCTTGAGCAATATGCTTTTAAATTGGCGATAGTCAATACAGATTCAGCAAGGCCGTCTTTTTTCTTCACTACGACGGTTCTGCTGGCGAAGCTTGAAGTAGATGGTCGAACAATTCCTTCTTTTAACCAGCAATCCTTGAGCACCATGCTGTTAAATTGGCGATAGTCAATACAGATTCTGTAAGTGGCGTCTTTTTTCTTCACTACGACGGTTCTGCTGGCGAAGCCTGAGGTAGATGGTCGAACGATTCCTTCTTTTAACCAGTCATCGACTTGTTTTTTAACGGCTTCGGCTTCAACTGGAGGATGTCGACTTGGTTGATGACGAAACGGTTTGATTTTCTCATCCGGCACAACTTTTAGCTGAACAGGTGACTCAGCAAGCAGCGAGGTGGGATGATATTCGTCTATCAAATTCCGTATCATAGGTGCAAACTGGGGAGGAGCATTCACATTACTTTCAATACTTTCATAATCGTGAATACTTATCTGGTTAATGTCAGCTATCTCAGGACAAGCTGACAAAGACGAAAACTTTAACCCAGTTGCATTTAGTGTAAATTGAAACTGCTAGAAAATTGTATCCAAGGAGAGCATCATCTTCCATTTTTTCATCCGCTTCCACGATGAAATTTTGAACAGTCTCCATATCGTCTATTTGAACAGCTCCAATGAAAACTACCAGCGGCACCGAAACCCCCTTGCCCAGGCCACGCAACAAAGAACGACATGGACTTGGCACAACATCTTTTAGCCTTATGTACACAGAGTGCTTCACAACCGTAACATCAGCACCCATGTCTCTGTAATTTTCCGCTGTTTCTTTCGTACCTCTCTTTCTTGCAGCCGCTTTTGAACTTGACACACTCGAAGCAACGCCAACACATACACAAAGCAATTTTCAATTTCTGGCGCAATTTCACAATAAGGCAAGGTTTTTTTTCTTGATTCGGCGGTTGAGCCCCCAAATGTAATATATATATATATATTTTTTTAATTCCTTGCTATTCCTCTCGGGAACTTAGGGCTTCTACGAGAGCCTTCCATCTAACTCTGTTTTGTGCTGCCTGTTTAGCATTTTTCATGTGATGTTTATTTGGGCAAGTTCTTGTTTAGCGGTTCTTCTCCATGTTGCTCTTGGCCTTCCTCCTGCTTCCTTGGGTGTTCCAGTCCAGTGCCATCCTTACTATGCTACTTAGGTTTCTCCTGAGAGCGTGCCCTATTCATATCCATGTCTCACTTCCGTTTTGCAGTATGGATTTCTCACACGCATTGTAGATCCGGAGCTTTGTTCGTCGGCTGATTTGTCTGTCTCTCCATATACGGTATAGTCTCCCAAATGCTGAGCGGGCTTTGCAAAGACGACTCGAGAAATCATCATCCACTCCTCCGCTGTTGGATATGATGGTGCCAATGTATGGGAAGCTGGTGACGAACTCGATTGGGTTCCCATGTATGTAGATGTTTCCTTGGTTGGAGTGGTTGAAACGCATAGCTTTTGTTTTTGCTACGTTTATCTAGAGTCCGACGCTGCTGGCTATCCTGACGAGGATATCAGTTTTCCTCTGTAGGCATAGCATTGTATGATGTTTATATGTCTAGCTCTACATCTGAATCTGGCTGTCATGAGTCTATCAGAAATGGGTTCCCAGGAGTGCAGTGTCTTTTTTATGCGCTTGGACACGTAAATCCCCACTCCGTATCTGCTGCCGTCACTAGATTGCTATTTGATGTTGTTGTTTCCCCACCACCAGACCACCTTATCTCACTGATTCCAGCTATTGCAATATGGAGTCTCTCCATCTCCGTCTCGAACTGTGCTAAGCTAGATGGTTCTCTCAGGGTTCTAACGTTCCATTGTCCAATTCATGTCCGTTTTGATATGCCTATGGCCGTCATCGAATTTGGAGGGCCGTTTATGTTCAATTTCTCTCGTATTTCTTTCAGTAATCGATAAGTCTTGTGGAGGGCAAGAGGAAGTTGCCAAAGATTCGGAATTTTTTGGATGGAAGAATACTTTCTAAAATCTAGAAAAGTATTTTTTGAGGGGAAAGTTTGTGTGGCCATGCTCTCGTCATGAGTGGGGTTTGAACCCACGACCTCGTGTTTGACAGTACGAGGCCCCCGAACACTACGAGGCCCCCACACACTACGAGGCCCCCGCACACTACGAGGCCCCCGCATTTATTTAAATATTGTTTATTTTTTATTGATATTATTTCATGTAACAAAGTTAAGTTTAAGAGAAAAGACAGATGTGTGAATAAACTTGGTAATACTTCATTTTGATTTGACAAGTTCTAATAAAGCTTCGAGCAACACTACCTCTACTTTCAACGACTGTCCGACTTGACTGATCGTTTCTGAAAAGGACCGACCGACCTATCTACCTTTTTACAACTGTCGCTCTATAACCTTTCTTTTCGACTTCTACGCTGCAACTGCTTTATCGATCATTCCGGCCAACTACACCGATAGTTCCAACTACATTCCTGATCCTAACGATAGTTTTCTATCACACTGCCACCACCATTATTGTTTACAAATATATATGTATATTTTATACGATCTTGCGCCACACAAAGCGGTCAATTTAATTATTTTACAAAACCATAAACAACAAGAGAGAACGCTATAGTCGAGTTCCCCGACTATCTGATACCCGTTACTCAGCTATTCGAAGTGCGAAGGAGGGTCTTCAGCACATACAGTTTTTGGCGGTTTTGTGGGCGTTAGAGTGGGCGTGGCAAAAACTTTTTTAGCAAATCGATAGAAATTTACAAGACTAATATAAAAATGAAAAAATATCAAAACATTTTTCATTATTTGGTAACGGCACTTAGCCATTTTTGTAAACAAATCATTAAGCCTAAGAGCAATTTTACGTGCTCTCCTTCTGAAGCTCTACTCAACTTTAGCATGCAAGAGTAATGCTCTCCTGATATACACTAACATTGTTCTTAAAGCACTGAGGCTTGAGCACTGAGAAAAATGAAACGTGACCCAAGTTGCCTACTAGATTGAAGAAAAACTCTCTGCTTAAGATTTATTAAATCCAATCTCATTGATAATTACCTACACACATTTATTAAAGAATAAACAAGAGAGAACGCTATAGTCGAGTTCCCCGACTATTAGATACCCGTTACTCAGCAGCTAAATTTAAAAAACAATAAATATGCCTTAATATTTACGTAACTTTTCGCCGCTCGAATAAGCTTCCGATTAAAATTTTGAAATCGGTACCCAGGGAACACCACGTGGAGGCCGTTGAGTTACAACGGGGTCGTTTAATCCAAATTTTGGGGACCTACGAGTCGACTTGAGTTTTCAAACTTTGGAAAATTTATAAAACTCCACGTTCCCCAAAAATTTTGTTTATCCGTAGCACACGGAGGCATAGATATTATTCTTATTAAATTAAATATTTAAAAATTAATTATTAAATTAAATTATCACACTTTTTTAAAAAATATTAATTATTTTTTCTTAGGTTTTTTGTTTTTATTTATTTTTTTTTGTAGTTTTTCTTGTTTTTTTTTAATTAAATTAAATTAATTTAAAATTTAAAAATATTAATTTTTTTGTAGGTTTTTTTTGTTTTTATTTTTTCTTTTCGTTTTTTTTTTAATTTAATAATAAATACATCTAATACCTAAAAAAATTAAATTATCAGACTTATTTAAAAATATTAATTATTTTTGTACGTTTTTTTGTTTTTTTTTTTTGGTTTTTTGTTGTTTTTAATTTAATAATGAATACATCTGATAACTAAAAAAATTCAAAAATATATACTTATTTAGTTTATATGTAATTAAATAACTACAATACCTACTCGGCCTCCCTAACGCTAACTAATATACCACTGTGGTAACTACAGTGGCGTGCAAGTATGAGTACATGTTTGCAACTTTTGACTGTTGGCCTAAATAAAAAAAGGTATTAGTTAAGCAAATGAACCCAAATTATTACTGTTGATTCTTTGGTTATTTATTTACAAATTCTTAAAAAAAATAACAATTATGTAATTCTTTTCGTTAGGAAAAAAATAACATTTAAATTAACTCGCATGTACTCAATAATGCTCAATTTGAACTTTTCAACAAAAGTTGGACAGCTCATTCAACTGAAAGTTTAATTTTAGAATTTACCGTTTGTTTTTAAGAAAATTTAATATCAAAGTATAAATATAAAAGCTTTCAACCAAAAAGGTACGAATCTCCACGTGTTTTTGCTCTTAAAACTATTAAAACGTAAAATATGAAGAAATTGCCAATAAATGTTGAAGATTCAGTGATTACCCTTACTGAAAATGGATTTTCGACGCGTATAATAGCTGGGAAGTTAAATATAAGCCAATCAGCAGTCATTCGTGTTCAAAAAAGGCGAAACGCGGTACCCAAAATTCAAAGAAGAGGTCCACGTCGATTGTTGACCGATGCAGATGCGCGGCTTATGATGCAAAATATTAAAAAAGGTTAAGAATTGTAGACCCAAGGATGCTTCTGCAGCTATAGGCAAGCCTGTCAGCCAGTGGACAATGTATGCTTAATCTCAACTTTCTACCTTTTGTAGATCCTGAGATCTCGACGTTCATACGGACGGACAGACGGACGGACAGACGGACGGACAGACGGACATGGCCAGATCGTCTCGGCTATTGATCCTGATCAAAAATATATATACTTCTGCCTGTTACATACTTTTCAACGAATCTAGAATACGCTTTTACTCTACAAGTAACGGGTATAATAAATATGCCTTCATATACATATGTACGTAAATTTTCGCCGCTCGAATTAGCTTCCGCTTAAAATTACCCAGGGAACACCAAGTGGAGGCCGTTGAGTTACAACGGGGTCGTTTAAACCGAAATCAATTTTGCGGACTTACGAGTCGACTTGAGTTTTCAAACTTTAAAAAATTTATTAAACTCCATGTTCCCCAAATATTTTGTTTGTCCGTAGCATACGGAGGCATTTATATTTGAAAACGTCCAATCAATATGCGTATTGCTATTGGTTGTGGACGATTCCAAATCTAGCAAGAAACTAAAACCCTTTACATCTACTATAAAATCAAAAATTTGCTTGCAGCAGCCAGAGATGGAGTGGAGGCACAAGTTAAAATCTCCTAACACTAAACAATTACTATTTAAAAATGTGTGGTGCTGAAATATCTCATTAAATTCAGTTTCAAACTTCTTTAAGGGAGAGGTCGGACTTTTATATAAAACAAGAATCCCTAAAGATCGGTACTTAAAGAATCGACCACTTGAGCAAAGACTAACATTCTCAAATAGTTAGTTTCGAATAAATACGAGAATGCCCCCTTTTGTCGGGCTCCGCTAGCTACTGACTGGGAATCTAATCTCACTGCTGTGGTAAAGCCAGGAATTTCGTATACTTTATGTGAGTATGTTGATGCTTCAGCGAAGCACAAAAGAGAAGACCTATGCATTAGACGATCGGAATAAACATCGCTAATGTGGCAGTGTAAACTTTCCGTATTATGGAAAAAAATATGAAGGTTCGGACTATTGATTAAACAATTGAAATGGGTATTCAGTAGCTTAGTGGAACGCAATTCTCGGAGCTCTGCTTCTGGACGGATATTGGGGGGACAAAAGGTCCAATAATGAAGAAACCTGCCGCAGTTGTGGCTCTACTATAGGCTACATACAGCGCAGCTCTCTGCATGCTGGAGTTAGTGTGAAGTACCACTTTACTGTACGTAGCGCCTTGACTTTTATGAATAGTTATTGCTTCTGCAGGAACCTCTGGAAACTGCGTTCGATCAATTGTAGTTGCCTGATTAGAATTAATTTAAGAACTTTTTATAATTTTCGAAATCGGCGTCCATGAAGCCTCCTCACAATGTCTGCGCTTGGAACACGCATTTACTCCTATGCTTTCATCTAAAAGTTGTATCCAAAGAAAATCTGGAGTGTTGGACGTACTGAAGCCTATCTCCCTAAGGACACCAGTGGCTCCGTTTACGAGACCATCTGATGTATCTACATTGACCGTCATCATATATTTGGCAGTGGTTTTTAAAGTCAGAGAGGTACACAATCCTTGTGTCTCAGATGTTTTTAGGGACCTAGCTTGTTCCAGACATCTGTTCCTCTGCTCTAAGCTTATTTGAGCGGACTTAACTGAGTCTAAAGCTTCCGAGAGAAATTGAGCAGTGGGTATCGAGTTAAGCTTCTCCCTATTGTACCGATCTGTGTCCTGATTACTTGTAAAGAGGTGAATTGAGTCATTTGGAATTTGACTTTCATCGGAAATTCTAGATCTAAGCTAGCTAATATCATCAGACGTCATTTGGCCGGATGCCATGTTATTAAGTGCAATTGCAAAAGGTTGGTCATCTCGCTGTCGCATTATCTCTGTGAGTTCAAAAAATTTAAAAGGACTCCACAGATACGATCCAAATATAGCACTGTATGGATCATGCGACGGGGCCTGAAAATCCAGCGATCACATACGGGCCGCAACTGTCTAAGATCGCCGAACACGATAACCGAAATACCTCCGAAAGGAGTTTCAACATTAGAAAATATTTGCTTTAGGCAAGAGTCTAAATGAGAAAACATTATTGCACCGACCATAGAAATTTCGTCTATTATAAGAATTTTAAGATCAATAAATCTTGAACGAAGGGTATTCAACAAATCAGGACTTAAACTTCTAAATGCGGACCCAGCCTGATTTACAGGGAGAGAGAACATGGAATAAAGAGTGGATCCTCCGATTCCGAAAGCAGCTTTGCCTGTGGGAGAACACAGTAAAATTTTTACCGAAGTTGGGTCGCATCCTACTCTACCATTATACTCCTTGGATAGGGACTGAAATAACGTTGATATTAATCTACTTTTGCCGACACCTGCTCCGCCACCTACGAACTCATAAAAGGTTCGATTTGTCCTTGCAATATGCAAGACATGAGTATGGAAAGTTTTTTGCTCCAAATTTAGAGATCTAACTAAATTGGATAAGTTTAAAGGGGATATAAGTGGCGGAAGCTTTATAACCCGGATATTGCTATCCGGATCAACATCTAACAAATTGTTGTTTAAGTTTAAAACATTAATTTGAGAAGATATTTCAGGAATAGCTTATGCTCTAAACTCCTCATTATGTTCGACCTCCTCTTCTTCATTTTCTTCTACACTATCTGCTTCCATGGCCCTTCTAAACGCGTCTTCCAAACTATCTATGGAATTATACTTTTCAAAGTTGGCTTTAATAGCCTCCTCAATTTCCTTATAAAATTCCTCGCAATTTCTTTGAATCTACCTGTTCGTTTCGCCACGGAGAAAAGAGCATAACTAATGATCTAAAATAGTTAAACCTATCTGTATTAATATTAAATGGCCTATACCTAATAATACTAGCCCTATTTCTTTCCCTAATAAAACCGCTTCCATCTCGGAGCGGAAAATATACATCTCCTAACACGTCATTGCCTTCTTCAGTTTCATCGTCACTTTTTGCCCTCTGACGAGTACTTCTACGGCTTTTCGAAAACTCAAAATTTGCTGAAAAATCGGCTAAATACAGGCCTTCATGGAAATCTGGTCTTTGTTCGTATCTGTCCAGCAATCCTTTCAGAAATATGTCAGTTGAATTCTGAGGCATATTTTGAAGGTCGCGTGTAGGTCTAAGCATACGAACTCGTTGTTCTGGAGGGAAGGTGTTAATATGAACGCACTTATTACTTGCTTCGGACAACGCCATTCCCAGACAACAATACACGGCTTCCTGAGCAGAAATCTCAGTGCCTGAAATAAACTTGTGACCGAGATACTGTAGCTTTTGTCGAATGCTTGAATTGCCTCTTCTAATGTAATTGCCTGCTTCTCGCATTAACTTCGAAATACCCCGTTGGGATTTGTTAATATAATTAATAATGTAGCTACAGCAAGCAAAAGGGTCCAAAATTAACTGGATATCCATATTTGCCCTTTGCATAGAAAGAATGTGTTTATTATAAGCATTTACTAGAATTTCTGCAAATGTTCTCTTCAGAAAAATCTTTGGTTTTTTCAAACTAGACCTAATAGCATAAATGTAGTCCTCGTAACTGAGGCTCACATGGTTGTGAGAAAGAAAATTTTCAAATATGCTTAAATGGCTAATCATGTCGTCTGCATGATTGCGAAGTAGAAAATCTCGAATTTTTTTGAAGTTTTCGTGATGAAGAGAATTTTGAGTTGCTTCGGGAAGTGGATTTAAAATTTCCGTCTGGGGCATTGGAGAGTATGGAATACCGAAACGACAAATAGATTGTCCCCGCACTTTTTTAAAACACGAATGCCCGTGCTTATGCTTTTGGTATTCAATATACGGAGCCAAATCTGGGTTTGTAACATCCACAGTTACAAACTGATCAATGAAGGCTTTTACAGTACGTTTAGACTCTAAATTGTTTAAATCCACTTTAGGGGCATCTTTCAGCCAAAACATGCCGTTAATATGAGGCGAACCTCTCTGTTGAAACTTAACTCGCCAGTAATAGGTAGTAACGAAATTACTTCCAAAGACACCTGGCTTTTTCATAAGTTTTAAAACTTCTCTATATCTGTAATCAAAATATCTAGCGCACGTCACTGGGTCTGTTCTTATAAGGCGCGCCTTTTCCCTAAACTGCAAATTTGAAGCTTCTTCTTATATTAACCCTATCTACATTGTTTCGACGGCCGATAAAGTTATGAAAAAAGTTGGCAGCCCAAATTGGCGAATCATGGCCATGACCTTTTTCTTCTCATCTTCCCAGTGAGCAGGAGACGTGCGAATGTCCCTAAGGATCCTATATCCCTCATCATGACAAATGAGGTTGCCCATAAAATCTTCATTTAGGACGTTAGCAGCTGTTATGGCACTGGAGGCACTCCGCTTACGTAAGCAAGTTGAAATATTATTTCGAATTTTTATTAATTCCAACTTCTTATAATTGAAGAATAACTTATCAGTTCGACAACCTCGTCTATCTACATTCCTGAGTTCAGATCTAACTATGGTTGTGTAGCTTTCTGAAGATGGTCTTTTTATGCCAGCATATATGCTAGGGAATGCCAGTTCTTCAGAATCCACATCGAGAATTACGTCGAGAGGCTTTTGGTCCTCACCTGGAGCTATAGTAATTCTCGTCATTCCTACAGTATGTGTCTGGTTATTCTCAAGCAAAGTTTCTTGTCCTCCAGGATTTAGTTCTTCGGCTTCTGTATTCTGATCAGAACTACGCGCCTCAGAATTTTCATCCTCCTGCTGGATGGCTAGTTGTCCCTCTACAAAGGCTACATCAGCTTGAGATGCTATGAATGGAACAGTTTCGGATGTGAAGTCAGAGATCCACTGCTCGTTAACTGACACATTGTGATTTCTATAAAGCTCTGTTTTAACTAAATACCTAATAGCGTCAGCAATTTTTGCAGGCCGTATGGTTTCTGCCATGAAATCATGTCCGTATTCCATTCTTCGTTTGAGGTGGAGCTGAATTACCTCTGCCTCATTGAAAGCTCATGGAAGAGACGTCACGATATTGCTTACTGGAATAGGGACATTCACAACTGCTCCTTTAATAGCACTTTGACGCTCGTGACCTATTGACTTAATTATCATAAATGGAAGGCGAGGTGAAATCAGTCGTTCTTCCAAGGGAGTTAGGCCCCTCAAAGAGTTATGAATTTCTGGGAAATCTAAACCATTTGACATGGCCCCTTTGGGCTTTCGGCCGGCTTTAATGTTGCTGTGACAAGTTTTGCAAAACTTGAAAAGATTACCAGTGAAAGCAAGATGTCTTGCATTTTGGTATATCTCTTCCCTGAACTCGCAATGTTCTTCCAAATAAGACCTAGAAAGCTTACTTATTTGCTTGGGGAACCACAATCCTTTGCAACAAAAGCAAATCTGATCTGGGCCAAGCTTAACATTCCTATTGAATGTAGCTATGTGAGCTTCTATTTTAATAGGTCTGATTCTAATAGTCCTATTTTCCTGAGCTATATCAAGTCTAATCTCCTGACTTCGAAGTGAACGAAACT
This sequence comes from Drosophila teissieri, assembly GCF_016746235.2. Taxonomy (NCBI): domain Eukaryota; kingdom Metazoa; phylum Arthropoda; class Insecta; order Diptera; family Drosophilidae; genus Drosophila; species Drosophila teissieri. The sequence goes on from NC_053031.1 coordinate 23,894,810, forward strand.
GAGAATTAGATTCTTGCTCAATCGCACGAACAGGACGAGTCAAGCGTCTCGACCTTCGCGACACTGTATTGACGCCCTGTTCTGCATTCCTGACTAACGAATCTTCCCTTCGCCTACGCTGATATACTGCATTTGCCACTCTCTCCACCTCTGCATATCCCTCATTTTCCCTATTTATCCTATTTCTCAACAACTGCGTTCTAGCACGTTGAGAAGCAGTGGGTCTATTTAGACTAGGCATTTCTAAGAATTATATACACGACTTAATAAAATATTTATAAATATATATATTAAATATTTAGAAATTATTATTTATTGAACACAGAAAAAATACTTAATAGAAAAATAATATTATAGGAATAAGTATTTAAAAATACTCAAGCTTATATTATTATTTTAAATATTAATATAATTTAATTAATAGTATTAGAAGTTTAAGTCTTTATAAAGACTAACGCTTGCAGCACTATTAAACAAATTCGTATAAATATGTAAAATATGTATGTATAAAAATATAAAAAATATAAAAATTATTCTTTTAAAAAGAATAATTCTTTTATTTTTATTAATTAACTGCGAAAAAAAGGGAAATAATATAAAGTTAAGAAAAAGTCTATAAAAAGACTTAAGCTTAAATTATTATTATTAAAACCAACCTAACAAAATTAATAGTATTATAAGTACAAGTCTTTAAAAAGACTTCAACTTTTAGTACTTGTTCATAAATAAACTCGCCAGTGTTACTGTTTAGTTTGATATATTGGTTAATTTCCGACACTTAATATTAATTAGTTCGACACCGATGCGTACGTTTGCTTGCAGATCAAAAATGTGACTGATTTAAGCTTTGGCTGTACTCACGCCATACGATTCAACTAGCATAAGATGTAAACAAGTTACAGTTAGAAGGGAGTTAGAAGTTTGGAAAAGTACTGGGCAAGCTCGCGGACAATTACAGCGGTGCGATGCTTGCATTGATTCCGCTGATAAGCTCCGCTGAAGCTGCAGATGTAAACAAAGATAAAGGGTGACTTGTTCGCGCATACAGGGTGTCTCGTTCCCAAACATACCGGCCCCCCTGAACGGTTGTTCAGCAGAGAGGCAGTACAGCGATTTTGGCAATTGGGCGTTTGTATAATCCGTTAGCAGTCTTCACTGTAACGACTCGGACCTTGTCGTCGATTCCTGCGTGCACTGCGGTGATGCGGCCAAGAATCCATTTAGAGGGCGGTAGATTGGGCTCCTTGAGTACTACCAGTGTGTCGATCTTCAGATTCTCGGTTTCCAGATGCCACTTTGTCCGCTCATGAAGAGATGTCAGGTATTCCATATGCCACCTTTTCCAAAAGCCTTGAACCATGGCTTGCAGCTGATTCCACCTCTCCAATCGATTGACTTGCATATCCAGACGACAGGGTTCAGGCAACGCAGTATACGGAGATCCAGTCAAAAAATGAGCAGGCGTCAGTGGATCCAAAGAATTATCCCCAGTTGGGCACAGCGGGCGTGAATTCAGGATAGCTTCAATTTGGGTCAGGACAGTAGAGAGCTCCTCAAACGTTAAAGCCTTTGATCCAAGTATCCGTTTCATATGGAGTTTAATTGAGCGAACTCCAGCTTCCCACATCCCTCCAAAATGGGGAGCAGACGGGGGTATAAAGTGCCAAGAAATCCCTTCATTGGCAAAGAATCCTGCTAGTTCCTCATCTTTGGCTTGTTGAATGGCCAGACGTCTCATGTCATCCAACGTTCGCTTGCCTCCATGAAATGTAGTTCCGTTGTCCGAATACAGGTCAGTAGGCTTCGCTCGGCGGGCAATGAATCGTTGAAATTCACACAGGCTGCGATGAAAGCCTGTGTAGTTAGCTCACTAACAACCTCGATGTGAAGTGCCTTTGTAGTGAGGCACATGAAAATAGAAAACCATGCCTTTCCGATGCGTGGAGTTCTTCCTTTTGATTCCTTGATTGCGATCGGTCCAGCGCAGTCCAGCCCTGTGTGTTGAAAGCAGCGGCTATCTTGAACTCGAGGAATTGGTAGCTCTCCCATGATCTGGTTGCTTGTGCCCTTTCGTTGAAGAAAACAGGATTTGCATTGGAAGACTGCCTTTCTGACGAGATTGCGGGCTCCCAGAATCCAGTACTGCTGACGAAGATTGGTGAACGTTGCAGCAACTCCAGTGTGCAGATAGGAGACATGAAAATGTCGAACCAGCAGTCCAGCTAGTGGTGTATCTTTGGGTATCAGAATCGGGTGCTTGGCGTTGTAGTTGAGTGTAGATTGCTCGATTCTCCCACCGACTCGCATTACTCCATAATCATCCAGAAACGGAGAAAACCGGATAAGATGCGATTTAGCGTTAAGCTGGCGTCGATTCTCTAGCTGCGCATATTCTCTGGCAAAGGATTTTTGTTGCACATGTCGAATAAGTCGGCGCTGTGCGTCTAGCAACTCTTCAGACGTAAGGAATGGTGCCGAATTCCTATGATGAGATCGAAGAGTGTGAATAAAGCGATGACATTAGCTAGATACCCTTATAAGACGCGTCCAGGTTGAGAATTTGTGGATGAGTAACTCGTGTATACTTTCATCAGGAAAGTTATGTAGAGTCGTGGGCTTTATGGCTCGTTCTTCGGTGTTGACATCGAAACTTGAAGATACGCTGAACTTGCTTGTAGAAGGTGGCCACTCAGAGGTGGGTGTGGCCAGCCAGGACGGACCTTTCCACCACAGCCGATGCTCCAGAAGCTTTGACGGATGAAGTCCTCGGGAAGCACAATCAGCAGGATTGTCTTCCGTGCGAACATGGTTCCAGCAGCTACGGGGAAAGTCGCTCAATATCTCAGAAGTTCGGTTGCAGACGTAGGTGTTCCACCGTCGAGGGGGAGCTGAAAGCCAGTGTAGCACAATTTCTGAATCTGTCCAGCAGCTTGTGCTGAAAAGAGGAATTGTTAGTGATGTTTTGACAATAGAAAGCAATCGAGATAGAAGTAACGCAGCGTTGAGCTCCAAACGTGGAATTGATACGGGCTTGATCGGGGCCACCCGTGTTTTGGCGGCAACCAGAGTTACTTGAAAGCTGCATCCAACTGCAACTCGAGCGTAAACTACCGCACCGTAGGCGTGCGAGGATGCGTCGGCGAATCCGTGTAGTTGAACATCTCCAAATGGTGACGCAATATACCGTGGTACTTGGCATTGCGTAAGTGCTGGCAAATCCTCTACTAAGGCTCTCCAGCGCGTACGTAGACTTTCAGGAATGGGGTCGTCCCACTGCAGGACACTTGTCCAGCTTTCTTTGAAGATTAGCTTGAGTAGAACTGTGACCGGCGCTACCAGTCCAAGCGGATCATAAATTCTTGATAGCTGAGACAAGAGTTCTCTTTTCGTCGGAGAAATGGTCGCATCGCATCCCTTTAGGTTGAGATACAGAACGTCCTTCCCAGGGTTCCATTGGATACCAAGAACTTTGACAGGTGAATCCACAGCTGATTTGTTGAGGAGCTGGATAGGTTCAAAACATCTATCTTCTGGTATTGATTTCAGAAGACGCCAACTATAAGAACTCCATTTGCGTAGCTTGAATTTTCCCTTATCTAAGAGGGCTATAAGCTCGTCCTTGAGAATCATAAGCTCCTCGAATGTGTTGGCGCCTGTAGGAATATCGTCCACATAGGCATCGTGCAGAAGAGCGTGAGCTGCTGCAGGGTATTCATGGCCATGATCGTCGGCAAGTTGCTTTAGAACTCGAACAGCCAGAAATGGTGACGGTGCCAATCCGTAGGTAACCGTCAGCAGGCGAAAATGAAGCAGAGGTTCATTCTCAGTCTTGCGCCAAACAATGCGCTGAAAATTGGTGTGTGGCTTAAAGATTTTAATGCCTCGAAACATCTTTTCGACATCCGCGCATAAAACATATTGGTGCTGCCGGAAGCGTAGACAAACGCCAAGAAGATCGCGTTGAATCGGTGGACCAATATGTAGTCTGTCATTGAGCGATACTCCAGAGCTGTCATTTCCTGATCCATCAAAAACTACACGACATTTTTTAGTCAGACTGTCCAGTTTGATGACAGCGTGGCGCGGCAAATAGAAGCAGGTGTCTGGGGACTCCTCAACCTGAGCCGAGGTCAGTTGTTCCATATGTCCACGTTGCAAGTAGTCGTCCAGGAAAGCTTCGTACTGCTGCTTCAATTCTGGATACCGAAGAAATTTGCGTTCCAGCGAGAAGAAGCGATTGATGGCCTGTGGCAAGGTCGAATCAATAGGCGGTGCCTTCTCCTTGAAGGGATACTCGACGACGTACACCCCGTCCGTCGAGCGCTTGTGTGTGGCAGCAAAATGACGCTCTGTGGGATCGCTGGCGTTCAGGAGAGCCTGGTTAGGCTGAATGCTGTCCATCTCCATGAATGAACGAACCATCGTGTCTAGGTCCGCGTGATGAGTAACTGCAGAAGTAGGTTGATCATCGAATGCAGAGTAAGAGCCTGCAAGAATCCAACCAAATACAGTATGGAGAGCGATAGGAAAGTCGTTACCAAAGTGTTTCCGATCTCCTGTGTATAGAGACCAAAGTTGATCCGATCCAACAATGACATCGATTGTGCAGAACGTTGGGTCTGCCAAAGGAAGCTCGCAGACTTGCCTCCACGTAGAGGATGAGGTGTCAATAACTTGGGCAGGAAGTGATGACATCAGCGAGTTGAGAATGAACGAGACCAATTCGACAGTTTGGCCCGAATGACGAGAGCGCAGCTTGATATGTGCGCGTCCTCGGGTAACGCCCGCGCTGTTGGCGGCGAGACCGAGAATAGAAATCCGTGCGTGCGTTCGACGCACGCCTATTCGCTGAACAAATGATTCCGATGCCAAGGTTATTGTAGATCCAGTGTCCAGGAGCAGCCTGCAGGTTGTAGTGTTTCCCCAGGCGTCGATGACGTCAGCAAGGATGGTTGACAACAGAGTCTGAGAACCAGCCGCCGGAATATTCTCCAGAGTATGATGCGTAAAGTTGTTTTCCGCGGGAGTCTCGCTTCCCAAGCGATGACCTTCTCGAGCTAGCGGTTTATTGTGGCCAATTGTAGATCCCGCATGTGAGACTGCTGGTCGATCGCGGCTGTCAACACTTGCTGTGTCAATGTTGTTGCCATTTTGAATTGGCTGCGACGAGCCATGAACCAAAGTATGATGCTTGCGGCGGCAGATCCGACAAGTATGCCTCGATGTACAGTTGCCCACCATATGAGCCGGGCTGAGGCAATTGAAACAGAGCTTTCTTGATTTGAGGAAGTCTCGGCGAGATGCAATGTCGAGTGCGATGAATTGAGGACACTTAAACAGTTGGTGATTCTGCTGGCACGATGTGCACTTCGGCTCTTCCCGTCTTGGATGCGTGTCTGCGTGGTGCGTTGTAGCTGCGCGTCGAGCTTGGGTTGATCCAATTAAGTTAAAAGCCTCCAACGTATCGCAGCGTGATGTGAGAAATTTCAGGAATCGGTTGATGGTCACACCTTTTTCCTCGGATTCTGCGCACTGAGCCCAGGCTTGGCGGGTATCGCTATCTAATTTTGAAAGTAAAATGAAAATTAGCCAGGGATCCCTCTCTTCGCAATTAAGAGCTCGTAGACCACGAATAACTTCGTCTGCACAATCGGCAATTTTCCGCACTGTGCCGATATTTGAATTTATAGCACTCGGAAGGCTCATGAAACTGTTTAAGAACGATCGAATAATCAGCGATTGTTTGTTATATCGCTGTTCCAGCCGATCCCATGCTTCCCGATAGTTGTCATTAGTAACTGGAATATGTTTAACTAATGCAAGCGCGTCTCCGGCAAGGTACGATTTTAAATAATGAAATCGTTGGCAATCCGTCAGGCTCGAATTGGAAGCAATCGATCCATGTCCGAAAAATGTTTCCAGTCCTCATAATTTCCAGAAAAAGTCGGAAGTTTAATTCGCTGGAACTGAAAATCGACATGACTTCTCTGGGATGTGTCTGCGGCTTGAACTGTGGCATCAACACTGTTTGAGGTGACATCCCGTCTCAACTCCTCCAAAGTATTGCTGAGAATAGCGTGTGTAGCATAATGTTTGTCCTCATATGCGTCAAAATCCTCGTCAGGGTTCTCCCAATCGGCTTCCGATTTAAATGCATACAGCTCTTCCGAGAGCCGTACGAACCGCAAATAATTTTCCTGTAGTTGCGCCAGGCGGACAACTATTGTTTGCACTGAATGAATGTCATCAATAAATTTTAAGGCATTATTATGCGCACGAGTAATGTGGCTTTTGCAGAAGCCCCGTTGTTGAATCACACTCCGCATGGTGGTCGAAAGAAGGGAACGATTCTATACGATGTAGGAATCTATAGATCACCGTTTGCCAAAAGGCCAATAATCAAAATCAAATGCCCGAAAGAAACGCAGTTCCGGTAATCCGGCTCGAAGGACCAATTTTTTATGTTCATAAATAAACTCGCCAGTGTTATTGTTTAGTTTGATTTATTGGTTAATTTCCGACACTTAATATAAATTAGTTCGACACCGATGCGTACGTTTGCTTGCAGATCAAAAATGTGACTGATTTAAGCTTTGGCTGTACTCACGCCATACGATTCAACTAGCATAAGATGTAAACAAGTTACAGTTAGAAGGGAGTTAGAAGTTTGGATAAGTACTGGGCAAGCTCGCGGACAATTACAGCGGTGCGATGCTTGCATTGATTCCGCTGATAAGCTCCGCGGAAGCTGCAGATGTAAACAAAGATAAAGGGTGACTTGTTCGCGCATACAGGGTGTCTCGTTCCCAAACAGTACTATTAAGATAATATACGCTAAGTACGTATATGAATATAAATATAAAAGTAAGCTATTAAAAATGCTTATAATTATATTAATGGGAAAATGTATAGAATATATTAAGATAAAATGTGAAAAAAAGAAATAATAATAAGTTAAGAAGTCTTTAAAAAAACTTAAGACTTAAATTATTATTATTTCAATATAGTATACTTATATAGTATAATAATAAAGTATAATATTAATAGTATTATAAGTGCAAGTCTTTAAAAGGACTTACACTTTTAGTACTATTAAGTTTATATACGCTGAATACGTATATGGATAAAAATATAAGAATAAGCCTTTAAAAAGGCTCAGTTCTTATATTAATATGGGTAGAAAAGCGTGGGCGATATAAATATAAAGAAAAGTCAACTACAAATTTGATACTTAGCAATGAGCGCAGCGACGAGACAGCAGCGGGCCAAACGGCAGCGACGTCAATCGATGCAGCAACAGCACTCACGACCGCGTTGTAATTTAAAAATATAATTTTATGTTAATGTATGCCACTTTTTATCCAAAAATTGAATCTTCACGTTAAAAATTAAGCTTCACACTTATTGCTTGACAAAAAAACGTTAAAAACTGGAAAAATCAATTAAAAATCGAACTCGGCTCTAAAAAGATGTTGTAATACGCAAATTTAGTCTTCGACTGACTTCCTTCTTCTTTACTTTCTTTTACTATTTACTTTTTCAAGAAAAGCGCGGGAAAGCACCGTATGCTAAGAGCGAGTTCTTACATTTAGATTTAACATTATCTAAGAGCAATGCTCTGTCTGCCCCCGTCTGGGGCATTGGAGGGTATGGAATACCGAAACGACAAATAGGTTGTCCCCGCACTTTTTTAAAACACGAATGCCCGTGCTTATGCTTTTGGTATTCAATATACGGAGCCAAATCTGGGTTTGTAACATCCACAGTTACAAACTGATCAATGAAGGCTTTTACAGTACGTTTAGACTCTACATTGTTTAAATCCACTTTAGGGGCATCTTTCAGCCAAAACATGCCGTTAATATGAGGCGAACCTCTCTGTTGAAACTTAACTCGCCAGTAATAGGTAGTAACGAAATTACTTCCAAAGACACCCCCTGGCTTTTTCATAAGTTTTAAAACTTCTCTATATCTGTAATCAAAATATCTAGCGCACGTCACTGGGTCTGTTCTTATAAGGCGCGCCTTTTCCCTAAACTGCAAATTTGAAGCTTCTTCTTATATTAACCCTATCTACATTGCGCTGGAGCAGTACTAGCAGCTCTGGCCACCTAGTTTCAGCGGCCGATAAAGTTATGAAAAAAGTTGGCAGCCCAAATTGGCGAATCATGGCCATGACCTTTTTCTTCTCATCTTCCCAGTGAGCAGGAGACGTGCGAATGTCCCTAAGGATCCTATATCCCTCATCATGACAAATGAGGTTGCCCATAAAATCTTCATTTAGGACGTTAGCAGCTGTTATGGCACTGGAGGCACTCCGCTTACGTAAGCAAGTTGAAATATTATTTCGAATTTTTATTAATTCCAACTTCTTATAATTGAAGAATAACTTATCAGTTCGACAACCTCGTCTATCTACATTCCTGAGTTCAGATCTAACTATGGTTGTGTAACTTTCTGAAGATGGTCTTTTAATGCCAGCATATATGCTGGAAAATGGCACATTTTGATAATATTATGTTTTTTCAAAAACCGAGTTTCGCTCTTTATAAAGAGTGCCCATCGATTTCTATTTTCAAAGTGTCAAAAAAGACGTCTATCTCTCTCTAACATTAACCTGCCACGCACTTGTAAAAACGTGGAAAAGCGCTCTAAGAGAGAGAGAAGCTAAGAGCGAGATTTAACACTAAAATTCTTTGCAACACTAGAATAATATATATTGAATTATTGAGAAGTGGGAAAGAAAAGCAAAACAACATATGATTTAATTTATTTATCATCATATTTCAGCTACTTAGATATATCAGATACTCATGAATGAATATTGTTAGCGTCTGCCAAAAAGTCGCTGCAGCGATCTATTACGTCATCGGCTGGCTGTCTCTGACGTCATAGAACATGCTACTCCTTTCAAAGTGTCAATAGAGACGTCTCTTTCTCTTTAACATTAGCCTGCCACGCACTTGTGAAAAACGTGAAAAAGCGCTCTAAGAGAGAGAAGCTAAGAGCGAGATTTAACACTAAAATTCTTTGCAACACTAGATCAATATATATTGAATTATTGAGAAGTAGAAAAGAAAAGCAAAACAACATATGATTTCATTTATTTATCATCATATATCAGCTACTTAGATATATCAGCTACTCAGATAAAGCGTGGCTCCGATCAAAATTATATAATAAGATAATATTTAAACAGATATTGATATTGGGCTTATTTCGTGGGGGCAGAACAATAATATTTCAAAGGGTGTACTTAATAATACGAATATTTTATTTGTGCACGAAATAACCTTTGAAGCATTTTTGCAGTTTTGAATATTGTTAGCGTCTGCCAAAAAGTCGCTGCACTGATCTATTACGTCATCGGCTGGCTAACTCCTTGAAATCTTACATTCTTAAAAACATGTAATGTAATGGTGTTTTGGGGAGTCTGTGGGCGTTAGAGTGGGCGTGGTAAAAAGTTTTTTGGCAATTCGAGAGAAATTTGCAAGACTAATAAAACTATGAAAAAAGTTTTTTGCGGTTTGTGGGCGTTATAGTGGGCGTGGAAAATATTTATTTGGCAAAAAAATTGAAATTTGCACGACTAATAAAACTATGAATAAATATGACAACAATTTTTAGAAGTGTGGGCGTGGCAGTTTTTTGCGGTTTGTGGGCGTTAGAGAGGGCGTGGCAAATATTTATTTGGCAAATCGAGAGAAATTTGCAAGACTAATAAAACTTTGAAAAAATATCAAAACATTTTCCAAAAGTGTCGGCGTGGCAGTTTTTTGCGGTTTGTGGGCGTTAGAGTGGGCGTGGCAAATTTTTTTTTTGGCAAATCTAGAGAAATTTGCAAGACTATAAAAACTATGAAAAAATATCAAAACATTTTTCAAAAGTGTGGGCGTGGCAGTTTTTTGCGGTTTAACGGGCGTGGCAACATGAATCGACAAACTTGCGCTGCGTCTATGTCTCTGGACTCTGCATGCTGTATCTCAACTTTCTGGCTTTAATAGTTTTTGAGATCTCGACGTTCATACGGACGGAAAGACGAACAGACGGACGGACAGACGGACATGGCCAGATTGACTCGGCTATTGATCCTGATCAAGAATATATATACTTTATATGGTCGGAAACACTTCCTTCTGCCTGTTACATACTTTTCAACGAATCTTGTATACCCTTTTACTCTACGAGTAACGGGTATAAAAAACCGCAACATACCAAAAAATAATATATAAATAAATCGTACAAGTACAACTACCCAAAACCAAAATATTTCTGATATGCATTTAATCATGTTGTTATTAGCAACATCAGAAAACATTTAACACGTTTCCTACAATATAAATCACCAGTGCCAAATACAGCCCACAAATAAACACCACTAAATAATAATCCATATCCAGTCCCACAAGTTTATCAAACATTACTAAATATCGCCATATCGTCATCCAATACCCTAATACAAACAATAACTGTTAACCAAGCTGACATGCAAACTTTAGACCTCAATCAGTTATTTACATCCATCGATACAATGCATTTGGTATAGACAACAATCCCAATATCAAAATCAACAATCACGTGCTCAACCAACCAATAGAGCAATTAAGACCATCTAACAGTGGACAGCCTAGGATGCATTGGTTGAATCGTTATATCAAGAGAGCGCTGCTTATCAGCAATACATTCCTTATCACTTTTTTTACGATCCAACCTACGACCATACGGACTATCATCTGGAGTAGCACCATCAAACTAACGAAAACAACCAAAGTTCCCAAACAGTAAACTGCCACAGCTGGTTAATACAGATGAGACATATAACACCAACCAAGAACCTAATTTCAAACAAACTGAAAACTTGTATCCCCAAGCCTTGGAAAACCTCAATATTCATATATCAATTAAATACAAAGAAAATAATTTAAAATGCCTTATTGATATTCCAAAACATATTTGAATTACCAATTCGCACCAGCAATAGACCGCCTATTGTCAACAGAAGTATAAAACAAGAGAGAACGCTATAGTCGAATTCGCTGACTATCTGATACCCGTTACTCAGATGGTGGAAGTGCGCAGGAGAGTCTTCCACACTGACAGTTTTTGGCGGTTTGTGGGCGTGTCAAAAAGTTTTTTGGCAAATCGATAGAACTTTACAAGACTAATACAAAAATGAAAATATATCAAAACATTGTTCAAAAGTGTGGGCGTGGCAGCTTTGGGCGGTATGTGGGCATTAGAGTGGGCGTGGTAAAAAGTTTTTTGGCAAAACGATATATTTACGAGATTAATACAAAAATGAAAAAAATATGAAAACATTTTTCAAAAGTGTAGGCGTGGCAGTTTTGTGTGGTTTGTGGGCGTTAGAGTGGACGTGGCAACATGAATCGACAAACTTGCGCAGTCTGGAGTCTGCATGCTGAATCTCAACTTTGTAGCTTTTATAGTTCCTGAGATCCCGACGTTCATACGGACGGACAGACGGACGGACGGACAGATGGACGGACATGGCCAGATCGACTCGGCTATTGATCCTGATCATGAATATATATACTTTATATGGAAACGCTTCCTTCTGCCTGTTACATACTTTTCAACGAATCTAGTATACCCTTTTACTCTACGAGTAACGGGTATAAAAACCACGACTTAAGAGGAAGCATTCAAAGAAATGACCATCCTACCAGGAGTGGACTGTTGTGAGCCCCTAGATATAATAAAATCTGTCCCGGAATTTGAAGGGAAACAGGAAACTTACGTTTCTTGGAGGCAGGCTGCAAAGGCGGCCTACAAGGTATTTGAGCCTTATAATGGCAGCAGCCGATATTATCAGGCTGTCGCAATTCTCAGAAATAAAGTAAGAGGGCCAGCGGCAGCTGTATTAGCCTTATTTAATACAGTATTAAACTTTGATGCCATACTGGCGCGCCTCGACTTTACATATGCGGACAAAACCCCGACACATGTAATTCAGCAGGAACTGAGCCTTTCAAGGCAAGGGGATTTGCCGTTACTCAGGTATTACGATGAAGTAGAAAAGAAATAAACACTTCTAACAAACAAAATCGTAATGACTAACGACGCGCTGCATGCGTTCGTGTCAGGTCTAAAAAAATCACTGAAAGTAGCTGTTTTTCTGGCACAGCCTCGGGATCTGCCAACAGCCTTAGCCTTGGCCCAAGATTCCGAATCAAGCAATGATAGAAGTGTGTTCGCGGCTAGTTTCGCCAGGCATAACGAAGAAAACAACCCAAACACTCAACGACCATTCGGGTAGAGAAATCCATCACAGCAAAATTCATATAAACTATGAGCAGGGTCCGAACCTAGGGGCAATTAAAAAAATCCCAATTTCATAAAAACCCAAAGGGGAGGAAACAATCAAACCGGCTCGCTTAGGCAGCAGTCTCGTGCGTATGTGGGAAACACCCAGAGCCAGCCGCCCCCACCCGAACCATTGGAGGTTGATAACTCATCTCGGTCCAGGCAGCCTGCTACTTGGCAAAGGGGCCAGTCCACACGGACTGAACAAAGAATTAGCTATATGCCAGAACAGAGGTCAGAAGAGGAAGAATATAACCAGGTGGCACATGAACACAAAAAGGGTTGTAGACAAAAAGAGATTTGACCAAAACGGGGTAAAAAAGAAACGGTTGGTTATCGACCTTAGAAAGTTGAACCAAAGACATTAGAATAACAAGATGCGTAACGCCATACGATTTTTTTGCACACTATTTTTTCGTGTTGGCTCTCTCGAAATTTTGTTTAAAAGCCACAGAGCGGAGAGCTTTAGAGCCAGCAGCTCTCTTGTTCGCATACAGTGACAGCTGACCACTGTTTTTATGCACACATGCATTGTAAAAATTACAAAATATGCCCTTGATCCTAGAAGTTCTTAGACTTTAAATCTATATTATTATTTATAAATTGACACCACTTAAAAACTCTAGTCTTGCATTGCCTTAACATAACAATTATTCAAATTCAACACAGAAATGATAATAAAACAATCTGTGTACATAATAATGCATAATAATTTTAAAATATGACTTTATATAAGAATAATTGTCATTAGAGTATTCAGCGTGCGACGTGTGAAAAATATAAGCAGACAATGATTCTTCGGTGCTTATGTCGGCACTTCGTGCTTCAAGAAATCAATTTTATAATAAACAGATTGATTGTTTGACAGTTTTTGGCGGTTTGTGGGCGTGTCAAAAAGTTTTTTGGCAAATCGATAGAACTTTACAAGACTAATACAAAAATGAAAATATATCAAAACATTGTTCAAAAGTGTGGGCGTGGCAGCTTTGGGCGGTATGTGGGCATTAGAGTGGGCGTGGTAAAAAGTTTTTTGGCAAAACGATATATTTACGAGATTAATACAAAAATGAAAAAAATATGAAAACATTTTTCAAAAGTGTAGGCGTGGCAGTTTTGTGTGGTTTGTGGGCGTTAGAGTGGACGTGGCAACATGAATCGACAAACTTGCGCAGTCTGGAGTCTGCATGCTGAATCTCAACTTTGTAGCTTTTATAGTTCATGAGATCCCGACGTTCATACGGACGGACAGACGGACGGACGGACAGATGGACGGACATGGCCAGATCGACTCGGCTATTGATCCTGATCATGAATATATATACTTTATATGGAAACGCTTCCTTCTGCCTGTTACATACTTTTCAACGAATCTAGTATACCCTTTTACTCTACGAGTAACGGGTATAAAAACCACGACTTAAGAGGAAGCATTCAAAGAAATGACCATCCTACCAGGAGTGGACTGTTGTGAGCCCCTAGATATAATAAAATCTGTCCCGGAATTTGAAGGGAAACAGGAAACTTACGTTTCTTGGAGGCAGGCTGCAAAGGCGGCCTACAAGGTATTTGAGCCTTATAATGGCAGCAGCCGATATTATCAGCCTGTCGCAATTCTCAGAAATAAAGTAAGAGGGCCAGCGGCAGCTGTATTAGCCTTATTTAATACAGTATTAAACTTTGATGCCATACTGGCGCGCCTCGACTTTACATATGCGGACAAAACCCCGACACATGTAATTCAGCAGGAACTGAGCCTTTCAAGGCAAGGGGATTTGCCGTTACTCAGGTATTACGATGAAGTAGAAAAGAAATAAACACTTCTAACAAACAAAATCGTAATGACTAACGACGCGCTGCATGCGTTCGTGTCAGGTCTAAAAAAATCACTGAAAGTAGCTGTTTTTCTGGCACAGCCTCGGGATCTGCCAACAGCCTTAGCCTTGGCCCAAGATTCCGAATCAAGCAATGATAGAAGTGTGTTCGCGGCTAGTTTTGCCAGGCATAACGAAGAAAACAACCCAAACACTCAACGACCATTCGGGTGGAGAAATCCATCACTGCAAAATTCATATAAACTATGAGCAGGGTCCGAACCTAGGGGCAATTAAAAAAAATCCCAATTTCATAAAAACCCAAAGGGGAGGAAACAATCAAAATATTTAAAATATGACTTTATATAAGAATAATTGTCATTAGAGTATTCAGCGTGCGACGTGTGAAAAATATAAGCAGACAATGATTCTTCGGTGCTTATGTCGGCACTTCGTGCTTCAAGAAATCAATTTTATAATAAACAGATTCTATATTTTTATTTATTTTATATATATTCATTTTTTAATATGAATTTTGTATTTAAATTTGTATGAAATATTTATTGTTGAAATGTAATTTCTTTTATTGGAAATTCTTTGTTTTAAATTACAGTAGTTATAATAATTTACTTTGTATACGTTTTAATTATTTATTATAGTTATTTAGTCAAATTACTAGTATGAAAATTATCCATTTTCAGTATTTAAAATGCAAATAAGATTCAGTTAAATTATGTTCTTATATTTTATTTTGTTGTTTTTAAAAAAGCGATTTTATCAAACGAATATTAAAAAAACTTCTTTCAAACCATAAGACCAAACCATAGATCAAAATTGATTTCGGCCTGAAAATCGTCTTCTAGCAGAAGCACGCACACATACACACTATCTCCTTTAATGTTTTTACTCAAACAAGCAAGACAATTCTATTTTTAGATTTTTACGCTCTCAATTTTAGTCGAGCGAAAAGAGAGCAAAAAAGAGAGCCAAAAAAGTGGCTGCATAGTGCAAAACCAATGTATGGCCGTTACGCATCTTGTTATTCTAATGTCTTTGGTTGAACCCTATTCCTTCGATTTCGACCTCACCTGAAAAGGTGAAAATGAGTTCCCCGTGCCAAAAACTCTTTTTGACCTCAGATCTTTTCTGGGTTTAGCAAGTTACTACAAGTGTTTTATCGAAAACTTCGCGTCAATCGTAGGCCCCTAACGGGAATCCTTAAAGGCGAAAACGGGAAAACAAGCAAGTATCAGTAAAAAAAAATTAATATAAATATGACTGAAGAACAAAAAACTACATTTAAGAGGCTAAGAGAAATACTGGCATCAGAAGACGTTCTTCTTTCATACCCAGACTTTAAAAAACCGTTCGACTTAACGACGCATGCATCTGGGTACGGACTTGGAGCCGTATTATCTAAAGACAAGCTTTCAATTGCAATGATATCGCGCACGCTGCGTGATAACGAAATTTTGCAACCAACGAGCGAGAGCTTCTCGCCATAGTTTGGGCGCGTAAACACCCTTCGTAATTACATAAGAATTGCGCGTCTACACCGACCACTCACTTTCGCCATCTCGGACAAAAATCCTAATGCGAAGCTAAAACGTTGGAATGGGATTATCGAAGACTATGGGGAGAAGCTTATTTACACGCCAGGAAAAGAAAACCTCGTAGCAGATGGGTTATCTCGTCAGAACGTAAACGCATTTGAAGACACATACGAGTCAGACGCATTATCTCGCCAAAGCAAAAGGGTTTGTGAAGACACATACGAGTCGGACGCAGACACAATTCATAGCGAAGAATCACTGACCATCGACACAACGGACAAGCCAATTAATTGTTTCAGGAATCAGGTCATTATAGAAGAGGGTACAAATTCTTCAGTGAATAACCTTATTCTCTTTAAAAACAAAATGAGGCACGACCGGGAAAACCTTATAAACACCATTAAAGATGTGGTGAATGCTGGAGTCGTCAACGCAATACATTGCATACTTCCAATCCTAGCATATATTCAACATTCACAAATAGAAGCATTCCCAAATACCACATTCAAATATTCAAAACATGTGGTGCAAGATATTACAGACAAAACGGAACAAAGGAAAATCGCCACAGTCGAACACAATAGGGCCCATCGCGCAGCCCAAGAAAATGTGAAACAGATCTTGCGAGACTACTTCTTCCCAAAAATGCTTCGCCTAACAACGGAAACTGCATCTAACTGCAAGATCTGTTCTATGGCCAAGTATAGTCGATACCCCAATAAACATAAAATCGGACAGACGACAATTCCCTCTTATGCTGGAGAAATACTCCACATCGATATATTCTCAACAGATGGGACCCTTTTCCTTACGTGTGTCGACAAATTTTCAAAATTCGCTATTGTACAGGAAATCGCATCAAGGGCAATCGTTTACGTAAAGTTACCAATATTAACAAGATGGAACGCTATAGTCGGGTTCCCCGACTATCTGATAACCGTTACTCAGCTGGTAAAAGTGCGAAGAGAAATTACAACACTGACCGTTTTTGGCGGTTTGTGGGCGTTGGAGTGGGCGTGGCAAAAAGTTGTTTGGTATAGAGAGTTAAATTTACAAGACGAACAAAAATGTGAAAAAAATTCACAACATTTTTCAAAGGTATGGGTGTTGCAGTTTTGGGCGGTTTGCGGGCGTTAGGGTGGGCGTGGCAAACAGTTTTTCTGCAGATCAATAGAAATTTACAATACTAATAAGAAAATGAAAAAATATCAAAACATTTTTCAAAAGTGTGGGCGTGGCAGTTTTGGGCGGTTTGTGGGCGTTGGAGTGGGCATGGCAACATGAATCGACAAACTTGCGCTGCGTCTATGTCTCTGGAGTCTGTATGCTTATTCTCAACTAGCTTTTATAGTTCCGGACGACGTTCATACGGACGGACAGACAGACGGACAGACTCGACTCGGCTATTGATCCTGATCAAGAATATATATACTTTATATGGTCGTAAACGCTACCTTCCGCCTGTTACATACTTTTCAACGAATCTAGTATACCCTTTTACTCTACGAGTAACGGGTATAACTACCCTCAAAGATTTTGCCCTAACGCCAAAAGAATTTTTATTGCACTCATTCTCTGAAAGCTACATCCTCTTATTAGGAAAAGGCAAAGCAACAATAAGCTACCGCGATCAGGTGGTGCCTCTTTACAACAACAAATACAAACTAATCGAAAGCAAAGCAGCACAAAATAAGGAAAGCATCTGATACCACGCCTGGACAAACCAAAAAATACACCCATATTAGAATCCGACCTATACAGACTGAAAAACTTAAATAAAGGAAAAATAAAGATTGTTAGCACTCCAGCAACAATACCACCAGGGTGATAAGATGGCATTTACAAACTAAACAAAAACAAGAGAGAACGCTATAGTCGAGTTCACCGACTATCTAATACCCGTTACTCAGCTAGTGGAAGTGCGAAGGAGAGTCTTTAACACTGACAGTTTTTGGCGGATTGTGGGCGTTAAAGTGGGCGTGGCAAAAAGTTTTTTGGCAAATCGATAGAAATTTACAAGACTAATACAAAAAAGAAAAAATATAAAACCATTTTTCAAATGTGTGGGCGCGGCAGCTTTGGGCAGTTTGTGGGCGTGGCAAAAAGTTTTTCTGCAGATCGATAGAAATTTACAATACTAATAAAAAAGTAAAAAATATATCAAAACATTTTTTAAAATTGTGGGCGTATCAGTTTTGGCCGCTTTGTGGGCGTTAGAGTGGGCGTGGCAACATGAGTCAACAAACTAGCGCTGCGTCTATGTCTCTGGAGTCTGTATGCTTAATCTCATTTTAGCTTTTGTAGTTCCTAAGATCTCGACGTTCATACGGACAGGCGGACATACCCATATCGACTAGGCTATTGATCCTGATTTAGAATATATATACTTTATATGGTCGGAAACGCTTCCCTTTGCCTTTTACATACTTTTCAACGAATCTTGTATACCCTTGTACTCTACGAGTAACGGGTATAAATACAAACAATACCAAGCACAATATACCCATTCATACTAAATTATACAGTTACCCAAAGGCTAATGAGCAAGAGGTGGAAAGCCAAATGCAAGATATGCTAAATCAGGTTTTTATACGTACCAGTAACTCACCTTACAGTAGCCCCATCTGGGTAGTCCCAAAGAATCCAGATGCATCAGGGAAACAGAATTTCCGTATTGTAATAGAATACCGAAAATTTAATAGAATCCCATTGGAAGACAGGCACCCAACCCAAACATGCACGTAATCTTAGAAAAACTAGGCAGATGCAAATTCTGTACAACAACAAGGGGTATCCACCAGATCGAAATGGATTCCGACTCAGTTTCAAAGACAGTTTTTTTTACCAATTGAAAAGGAACTCTTGGCCAGTTTGAAGTTCTACCTAGCCAGCGGCTTCTGCATATGGACAAGTTTACGGTATCCACAGAGCCGGAGTTAGTGGCTAAATCCGTCGACGATAAGCTAAAAATTAAGGTGGACTTAATTACTCGCAATTCTCTGACTAAATACTTTAAAGTTTACCAACTTTTAACTTGGAGTTCCAGCATTATCGAGCTGACTTCAATAATGAGTTTTGGCCGCAATCGATTAGAGTGAGTTGATTCATTCAAAAGACAATTTCAACGATTAGCAGTTTGGCCGTCTGCCGTCATATGTCAGAAATCCCACCTTCGAAGAGAGAAAAGCTTTATTCGTCAAACATCGTTCCTACAAAAACAACATACGGCTTCGACGTGGGCGTGGGCATGGGTCAACAAGCTTTCGCATCGTCTATGTCCCTGGAGTCTACATGCTGAGTCTCAACTTTCTTGAATTATACTTCTATAGTTTATAGTTCCTCAGATCTCGACGTTCATACGGACGGACAGATGGTCATGGCCAGATCGAATCGGCTATTGATCCGGATCAAGAATATGTACTCTACAAGTAACGGGTATAAACAGCATTTAATGGTTTGTGTGTCAAAATTTTATACATTTCAATAGTATTAAAAGATTATTCACATATTATATTAACTATGGGCGTGACAGTTCTGAGCGGTGTTTAAGTTTGTGTGGAAATCTACTGATAAAAGAGTTCGCGGCATCCGGGCCTAAGTCCGAAATTTCTTCGCTCATTTGGACAGACAGGCGGACATCTGAACATTGTCTCGGCTAGTGATGGGGATGAGGAATATATATTCTTATTCTTATTTCATTGGTAACGACACTTAGCGGTAGTTAGTCTGTAAGGAATGTAAAACACAACTGACGCAATCGGTCGGTTATTCGGTTATTCTATTGAATAAAAAAAAATCCGCCCAATGCGCCGGTCAATATTGTTTTAAGTTTTTATAAAAACCTTTACAATAAAGCGCCACCGTGTAACCCAGTGTCAGCATTGTTAATTTGTG
The DNA here is from genome assembly GCF_016746235.2 of Drosophila teissieri. Taxonomy (NCBI): domain Eukaryota; kingdom Metazoa; phylum Arthropoda; class Insecta; order Diptera; family Drosophilidae; genus Drosophila; species Drosophila teissieri. The sequence continues at coordinate 23,914,392 of NC_053031.1, forward strand.
AGAGGTTGTAAATTCAATTGTTTACCTCAAAACCCCACGAAAAAGCTATAATGCAACCCTTATAATCTATCTTAAAAAAGCGAAAAACCAAAATAATAATAAAAAAGGTGAAAAATAAAATTTATCAATATTGAATATGATAAATAAATAAGGTACAAATAAGATTCATAAAGACAGACCGAAGATACAGAGCCAAATAAATAAACCAAAATAATAACATATAAATAAATAAACGTTAAAACAACAACTATAGCACCAGCAAAATGACAAACATGCCATTCCTGTCGTACAACAACATTACAAAACTCTTTCACCCCAATACAAACAATTTTCAGCCAAGCAGACATGCAATTTCAGACCTCGATCAATTTTTAACATCCATCGATACAATGCATTTGGTATAGCCAACAACCCCAATATCAAAGTCAACACCTTATTCGAGTATCCACCTGCTCAACCAACCAATACAGCGATCAATACCATGGAACAGTTGATAGCATAGGATGCTTTCGTTAAATCGTTATATCAAGAGAGCGCTGCTTATCAGAAATACATTCCCTATGACTTTTACGAGCCAACCTACGACCATACGGACTATTACCATACGGACATACAATCAAACTGACGAAGACAACCAAAGTTCGCAAACAGTAAACTGCCACAGCAGATTAATACAGATGATACATAAAACGCCCTGTTGAGCTAATAAGCCTTTTTATTATCCTTTTTTGCAAAATAAAAGACGGTTTTGATGGTTGCGAATTCAATCATTTATTTTTCTTCGAGAAATTCGGCAGTCATGCGCATACTTACAGAGTAAGTAGCTAACGCAGCTGACCTGCATAGATAAAGCTGAGCTGCCGTGGACTAATTGTTTTTTTCAATGTTGACAATAACTGTTCATAAATTTAAGTGCTGCTTGTGGTTGCGACCCCCGACATACTTCCTCCATTGGAAGCGTGGTTCTGCAGCTGCATTCCTAAGGGGAAGAAGACACAGCTTATTCACTGCCCGCTTTGTCAATCCTGTTGGTATCATCAGCACAGCAACTCGGGCGACTCCAGCTCAACGACTCTCGCTAAAGGCCATGAGCCCACAAAGAAACTGGGTAAGATCGCTGGGAAGAGCTCCCCGCGTAAGAATATCTGCCAGATTTAAAGCAGTGGGAATGTAGCGTCATTGTAACCGTAAACTCGTGAATTGCAGCCACACGGAATCCACCCGGATCCAAGACAGCACCACAATTGAGTCGCACCAGCAGTAGAATTCAATTTACAGATTTTAGCTATAAGCCGAGCTAGAAGTTCAGCTCCGCTAAGCGCAAGTTTTGGCACGTGGCTTTCAAAGGGGCCACTCGAGATTTTGAACAAAGTAAGTGGCTTCTTCGAGATTGTACCCTAGACGCGACATATACACAGGCTCCATAAGCTTCAATGCTGCCATCGCAAAAATCATGAATCTCTGATTCAGAGCTTGGAAAAAGGTCAATCGTGGGAATATCTTGCCATTCTGAATCTTGGGCCAAAGGACGGCTTTCGTCCCAGGAAAACTTTTCCTTGCACAGCAGCTGAAAAAAAACTTGGACTTTGATTTCTGGGCCAAGCAAACCCAGAGGATCGTGGAACCGAGAGATTGCTGATAAAACTGAACGTCGGCAAGGCCTTGATGTTGATCGAAACATTGAAAATGAAAACGACAGCTGATCAGACACCGGATCCCAGGCGAGGCCTAGCGGTTTTGTAAAATCACCATTATCGTCAAACTTCGAGAAGGACTCCTTATTGTCTTTCGAAACTACTTCCAAAACAGGCGTTACACTTGAACACCACTTCCTTAGTTTAAAATTGCCTTTGGACAAATTGCCTTTGGACACCCACTGGAAATGTCGCCTCCATAAATAACTGATGCATGGACCTCACAGCTAGGTTGTGAGCAGGTTTCGTACCATTCGACACAGTATCCAACTTAAACACGCACAGAATCTCTCCACACTGAAAGTGGTTATACTCAGGCGAAACCACACACCGGTACATTTTACAGATGTCTCCTGTGATTGCAACTGGATCCGAGCGAAAACGAAGAAGAATCTGGAATAGTTTTGGATAAATCACTGGACCAGCCATCAGAACATCGTTTAAGGAGTATCCTGAAGAAGTTGAAGCCAATCCATCAAAAACGACGCGAACCTTTGAGGTGGTGCAGTCCTCTTTCATGACACAATGAAGAGGCAATAAATACCGACAGGAATTGGATTCTTCTGTCGGAACTTCCGAAATATGTCCCATTTTCAAGTACTTCTCAATGAAAGTCTTGTATTTGTTGACATAAAGATTTTTGGCAAATCGAGACAAAATTACAGGAAAACAAGAGAGAACGCTATAGACGAGTTCCCCGACTATCTGATACCCGTTACTCAGCTAGTGGAAGTGCGAAGGAGAATCTTCAACACTGACAGTTTTTGTCGGTTTCAGGGCGTTAGAGTGGGCGTGGCAAAAAGTTTTTTGACAAATCGTTAGAAATTTACAAGACTAATACAAAAATGAAAAAATATCAAAACAATTTTCAAAAGTGTGGACGTGGCAGTTTTGGGCGGTTTGTGGGCGTTAGAGTGGGCGTGGCAACATGAATCGACAAACTTGCGCTGCGTCTATGTCCCTGGAGTCCGTATGTTTAATCTCAACTTTCTAGATCTCGACGTTCATACGGACAGACGGACAGACGGACGGACAGACGGACGGACAGACGAACATGGCCAGATCGACTCGGCTACTGATCCTGATCAAGAATATATATACTTTATATGGTCGGAAACGCTTCCTTCTGCCTGTTACATACTTTTCAACGAATCTAGTATACCCTTTTACTATACGAGTAACGGGTATAAAAATATAGAGAAAACTCGGGAACAGGGTTTCGTCAAACTTACCCTACTTTAATCCGGAGCGATGAGATCTCGACGCGTTGGATCCTGGGTGTTGCTACATATATATAGTGATGGAGTTATACATACATATACCTTCGTGCACCAATAATTCTAACCGAACAATAATAAGATATACACAAACAAATAAAAAAAAATACACTAAGTGAAGGTCATCTTTCTTTAGATATATATAAGGTTGTCAAATATCTCCCTTCCGCCTTTTTATCTTTTGAATTTCGCGGCTATGTACAAAGCGCTACTCGTATCTGGCAATACTATACATAATTTGAAAGGTCTTGACATAACCTACAAAACGACGCTATGCATGATTAGTTTGGATATTGCGTTCAACAGTTATAGACGTGTAAACATGGAGTTCACTAACGCCGAAATTCGCGCTATTTTAAAGTTTTCCTTCGTTAAAGGCAAATCCGCTAGAGAAACGTTCCGTGAGATTAATGGTGTTTTGGGGGATGGTACTCTATCACTTCGAACCGCGGAGGAATGGTTTCGACGATTCAGAGCCGGTGAAAACGACACCGTGGATAAGCCAGCCGGCGGAAGACCTGTGACGACAAATACCGATCAAATCATGGAATACATCGAGTTAGACCGGCATGTGGCATCTCAACTTTCTACCTTTTGTAGTTCCTGAGATCTCGACGTTCATACGGACAGACAGACGGACAGACGGACGGACAGACGGACATGGCCAGATCGACTCGGCTATTGATCCTGATCAAGAATATATATACTTTATATGGTCGGAAACGCTTCCTTCTGCCTGTTACATACTTTTCAACGAATCTAGTATACCCTTTTACTCTACGAGTAACGGGTATAAAAAAAAATCTGAAAAAATATGACAAAAAATATGACAAGATTTTTTAAAAGTGTGGGCGTGGCAGCTTTGGTCGGTTTCTGGGCGTTAGAGTGGGCGTGGCAACATGGGTCAATAAACTTGCGCTGCGTCTATGTCTCTGGAGTCCTCATGCTTATACATTACAAAACACCCACTATTAATGCCAAGCAAGCCGTTTGTATTTCACTCATTATTTGAATGTTACGTTTTCGCGATTAAGATACAGGGTCATCAATGCCAGAAAGATCGCTCGCAGCAGCACAATTCGGCGCATTTGGATGCATTACAATCAGAGAGGTCGTCAGCCAACAAAGGCTCGACGAGGAGTGTGCACGGAATTGATTTGCGAATTTCGAAATTCGTTGGCGCGTCGCTCAAGACCCCGGCGGATCAGATGCGAAACGACGACAACAAGCAACAAATTGTAAACCAATTGTAAGCCCTTCACATATGGATCGTCGCGGGCCGTGAAATACGATCCTCTTTTGTCAAGGTTGTCCGTCAAACATTATGTCAGCACGCCCTCGCAGTTGAATTAATATCATATTTTTTATTGATTAAGGATTAATTGATTAATATTTTCTTGGCTAGTGCAATATGTAATACAAAAAAATAAAAGCCAGTAAAGGGGCGCGCACTATATGTAGGGTGCTTTTAGACAGTGACTCGGAACTGTCATACATCTCGGAACGGTGCATTCAAGCACTCGGGCTGGCACGCTGGCCTTCACGAATTCTTGTATCTGGAATCTCGTTGATCAAGGCGGAAACAACTTAAGACTTCAGCACCCTGGAGTTGCAGTCAAGAATCTCAGATAACAAAATGCTAGTACGGGCCCACGTTTTGAGTAAAATCACTTCTACATTAGCCAGACCCCTCGGCACTGAAGGTGTTCGACGGCTTCGAACTTGCCTATTCGGAGTATCAATCACTAGCTCCCATTGATATCCATTTGGGAGGCGACTAAGTTTGGTCAGTTTTCACGGGCTAAAAATGTTCGACAGCCAGGGCAACATCATCGCCATTTCCACAATTTTTGGTTGGGTCATCTCATCAACAATGACCACTAATTCATCGTCTGCTACAACTTTGCATACCGATATTGATATCGACGCCACCCGTCGACACTTTTGGGAGTTGGAGGATGTTAACCAATACACACATCAAAAACCAGATAATGACAAGGTTAAGTAACATTTTGTCAACACACCCTCGCGGGACGCCAAAGGGCACTACATCTTTGTACTGCCGTTCAAAACTCCTAGCCAACAGATCTCAGACACACTACAAGGACTACACGATTCCGAGTTGTAGAAGGCCGTCTGAAACCAAGCTCTGATCTGTATGCACATTATGTTAAGTTTATGCGTGACTATTTGAATCTTAGCCACATGCAAAAGTTATCGCCCGAGGAAATCGACCAGAAACACAGCTTTTATTTGCCACATCACCCTGTGATTACTCAAAAACTTAGGGTGGTCTTTGACGGCTTCTTTAAGGACACAATTTAAAGCTGTCTAAACAACGCTCTGCATATTGGACCGAGTATCCGAGAAACTTGTTTACCATTTGTATATATTTCAGAAAGTCCAAGTTTGTGTTTTCTGCAGACATTGTTAAAATGTATAGTCAAGTCTGAGTGGCTGCCAATCATTGCGATTATCAGCGTATCATGTGAAGAGAAATATCATATACCTATCGAACTGTCAATAGTAACATACGGAACATCTAACCCACCATTTTTAGCAGTAAGGGTAATAGATCAGCTGGCTCACGACCATCAACACGAGTTTCCTACAGCTGCAAGTATACTCAAGAAGGAGTTTTACGTAGATGATGTACTCCCTGGAGTACGGAAGAATAACTTCTCAATATTCGACATGAACTGATACAACTGCTGAAACACGCAGGCATGGAGCTTAGCAAATGGGTCACAAACTCATCATGCATTCGCACGGAAATTGCTGAAACTAATGAGGACGGCCAAGGCAAGGGTAATGCTTCGTCAGCAAAGAATGATATCCAGAAGATAACACTTTATCCTACTCAGTTTGCCTCACATCAAATGCGAATAGCACAAAACGGCAAGTGCCGCAAGAACTCAATGTTCTGCGCCAACTACGTTTGCCACGCTTTCTACACAACAAAAAGGAACAAATTGAGTTACCCGGATTTTTGGATGCAGCCATCAAAGCATATTCTGCAATCGCCTACAGTCGAAAAGTACAGGAAGATGGCACTATGGCACTTTCTCCATTAAAGCAACAATTGTTACCGCGCCTCGAGCTATGCGGCGCTTTGCTTGTAAGTCGACTCATCGTGTTGATTAAGGCTGCTCTGCAGCATAAGAAGATCGAAGCTCACGCTGGTGCGACCTAACAGCATAAACAATCGGAACTTAAAACGTTTTTAGCAAATAGGACATCAAAAATTCTCCATGCTATTCCACGAAATACATGTCATCATGTATCAGACCTGCTCAATTTTGAACTTTGGTGGACGGGGCATGCGGTACAGTTAAAATCCTCAAGGTTCTGTTCTTCTCTTTCGGAAAATCACGAACAAGAAGAGATGAAAACTTTGTCTTTGAGCACACATCAAGAACCATCGGATACCCCACTAGAATTTCTGTTTCAGCGTATCTCGTCAACACTAGTTCGCATCGTAGCTTACGTCTTACGCATCATCAAACAAACAAGGACACCCGCTTCAGGCTCGCGTACATGCCTCTAACTACTGACCATTGATGAAATTCACATCGCTCGCATCATTTGTTTTCGACAGGCCCAGAGTTTCTTTAATGAGAATCGTAACTTTATATTGAATAAAAAGAATTGTCCTCAATTGTATGCAAGGATGACATTTTTAGAGTTGGATGCAGATCAGGCAACTCGCAGCTACCGCAGATGTCAAACATCCTATTTTGCTGCTAAAGTCACATCGCATCACAAAGATGATTCTAGAGCATGAACACTGGGCAAACCTATATCCAAGAGATTCTGCACTGTTTGTCACTGTACGGCAAAAATATTGGATCTTTGACGCGCGCAACCTAGTAGGAAAGCTGGTTCACGACATACATACAACGCACACATACTTCAAATGTTCATGGCTGATCTACCGAGCAATCGAATCACAGAGGCACTGCCATTTCAGCACTAAGGAAGTGATTACGCTGATGTCTTCGTCGTTATATGGCACTTCGAGAAAATACTCTTTAATCTTCAGCGACAATGGCACAAATTTTGTGGGTGCAAAATGAGTTTTAGATGACATTTTTTACCTACTCCAGTTGCAGCACCATAAACACACCGTTGCACAGTCGTTGGCTAACGACGGAATCAAAGGAGTTTCATACCACCACATTCACCACAATCGGTCGACCATCCACTTGCGTTCCAGAGGGAGACCTAAGTCATTTGACAATTAATCGCTTGGATTATTGACAGCATTACAATCCATGTACCAAGGATTTTGGAAAAGATGGCACCAAGAATATTTAACAACATTGCAAGAACGCCACAAGTGGAACAATAAGAAATCCAATATCTGCAGACAACGTGGCACTGGTCAAGGATTCTAATCAGCCACCAGCCGCTTGGCTCTGAAAAACAATTACATTGGCTTAAGACGGAAACATACGTCACATAACGATATACCTGATGAGTTCGCCGGCGTTAATAAAAATACGCTTTTAATAGCGACCGAAATAAGTACGCAGAAATTTGTAGTGTTTAATATTTATTTTTACTGAAACTTTGTGAAGACCTAGCACATTTTTCGGAAAATTGGTCAATAAAGAGTTGGCATCACTATCTTCCTTGGAGACGGTTCAGAAATTTTCAATGTAAATTTAATTGGCAGACGTCATATTTTTATTCCAGCTTATTGGTCGAAATACTTCCAAGACATAGCGAAAATCTGCGGCAGCGCTGCGCCAAATATCCAAGGCAGAGCAAATTAACCAAAGCAGCGCTTAAACAACCAAAGCAGCGAAGAATTAGGTAGAGCAGCGGCAGCGCAGCTCCACATAACCAAAACGGCCGCAGCACTACGAACAGCGCAGTTGCAAATAACTCAAACGAGGTTTGCCATGACGTCACAAAATTGCCAAAACCTCGTGTGCTAATTTGGGGTGGGATTTTCTTCTGCTATAAACATGCAGGAATTTTCTCCAAACAATATATCTTATATAAGAAGGCACTGGCACTAAATAGGCACTGAAAAAAAATTTGTTTATAAATTGTTCATAAGAAAATGAGCAATTTTATACCTGGCCACTTTTAATTCACAGAAATTAATTTTATGCGTATGTTTGCCGGTTTTTAACTGATATTATTATATTGAAATGTATTTTTATACATTAAGTTCAGTATATAATATTTTCAGCAAAATATATAAATTTATTTCACGCACTTGACTTGAACTTAATTGGTAGGCTGCTGTTCTTAGAGTAAGCTGTACTCAACTAGGCCTAGGCATATATCAAAGCCGAGCATGCGACAACGGCAAGTGCAGCCGAAGTCGACAAACATGCGTGGGTGTCGGCACGCACAAACGATGCGCTAGCTTTTTCAAAGTGACCGAATTAAAGATAAGCCACACTTAAGCTAATTGCTTTCGGAACTAGCAAAAGGGGAAAGAGAAAAGAAACAAATGCCCCTGTAGGAAATTGGACACTACACCGCAGTTAATGCTGCAGAGAGTCTTTTAAATAATATACACCTATTGATTTACCCGACTCATTAATCAGTTCGTAATACGTACAACTTAATTTCTTTTCAACCTTAGCTGGAATGAACACAGGTGCTAGCTTGGCGTTGAATCTTTTCCCTGCATTGCTTTGGGCAAAGTTTCTAGCATACACGTTGGCTCCCACACTGAATTGTATTGGTCGGCAGCGTAGATTATCAGTGCAAGCGGTAACGTCGTGAGATATAGCGACTGTCCCTTTAGCTTTTGCTCTAGCAATCTGAGTCACGTCCTGCTGTTTAAGAGAAGTATCGTCAGACAGCAGATTAGGTTTTCGAAGACGCTCGTAATCTTGACCATTTAATATCATGTTTTGGCCAAACGCCAAGAAATAGGGCGAGAATCCAGTGCTGCGGTGAACACAGGCTCTTAATGAACCACTAATTTCGTTGAGATGGTTATCTCAATTCGAATGGTCATTACCAATATATGCTCGAATTGCCGCAAGAACTGATCTATTTAGCCTTTCACTGGCGTTCGCCTGTGGCGAATAGACAGCTGTACACATATGATTAATGTCCAATCGTGTTAAGAACGATTAAAAAAAAAAACAGATTTGAATTGAGAACCGTTATCGGTTAGTACTACCTCGGGTACCCCAAAAACGTAAAAGAAGTAATTCTCTAAATAGTCACAAATCCGGTTCGAAGTAAAATTCTTTAAAGGATGTGTGGCAACTCTCAGCAGCTTAATATAGTGTTACCGAACTCGATAGCTTGCACGAGCATCGAGATCGAGAGAGGCCTTCTCTAGGCGCTTCTATCATCACCATTCTCGAAGACCACGGCATCCTTCGCGGCTTCTTAGCTTTTGCCTTGTATACGATTTGTTATAATTAAAATACAGTAAACTGAATAAATACTAGAACTTATTTCTGTGTACGATACACGTTAAATTGGTGACCCCGACGTGATTCACTATATTCATACACTCGAAAATCTGCATAAATTTTAACAACCAACGACGCCATGGAAGACGACGCCGACGTTTTTCACGATCCCGTTGCTCGTGTTCCCGACGCTGCAATCAACCACGTGGCTGTAAAAATACCACCGTTTTGGCCCGAGCACCCCGAATTATGGTTGTCTGTCATCAATCGAAGCACCAGTTTTGGCGCGAATTTCCGACGCAGTCGTCAACCAGCCAAGTGTAGGCAAATACGAAAATTTAAAATCTTGCATTCTGGAACGCTTCTGTGAAAGGGAACAGAAGAAAATCCAGAAGTTAATATCGGAGATCGACCTTCGTGATAAGCGTCCTTCGCAATTGCTTAATGAGTTAAGCTCGCCCGCCGCAAATAAAGTTAACGAAAGCTTCTTAAAAGCACTTTTGATGCAGCGCTTACCAACGCAAGTGCAAACTATCTTGCAGGTATCGGACGCCAGCCTATCAGACTTGGCTAAGTTGGCAGATAAAGTAGTTGATGTTGGCGACTTTCACAATGTACGCACGGTTGACTACAGTTCTAAGTCTTTGCCACCCCGCAACACTGATGTTGGCGACCGTTTAGAACGCATCGAGCAACAGCCAACCATGCTCTTTTTCGTCACAAACAAAAAAATAACGCTGTCTTCGAATTCGGGAGGCAAGTTTGAAGAGTGCCACTGCACAATTGCCCGCCTCAGCATCAGCGACAGCTTTTCCAAAATAAACTTCCTAATCGACACCGGCGCCGACATTTCAAAAATACAAACCTATATAGAAAAAAAAAATAACATTATCACTCGGACTAAGGCGAAATTTTGTTTGGACTTTCGTGATAGCTAACGTCAATTGCGCTATCATTGGATCCGATTCAATACTTCGATTTGCTCGTTGACGTAAGCGACGTAAACTTATCAATCGAGCAACGCTTTCTGAATCGACCTGTGACACGCCTAAGCATGAAATAGCTCGGATTTTATCCTACGATGCGTGCAACCAATACGCCAAGCTACTTCACGAATATCGAGATCTCGAAACGATCAATTTAAGCAGGCTGTTAATAACATCAAAAGTAACCCATTTTATCACGACAAACGGCCCGCCCACTCACGCTCGTGCACGACGACTGGCAGCAGACAAACTCAAAGCAGCGCTTTTGGATAAAGGAATATGTCGTCCCTCAAAGAGCAACTGGTCAAGCCCTTTACACTTGGTAAAGAAAGCGAACGGAGAATGGCGTCCATCCGGAGACTACCGAGCTCTAAACAACGTAACAGTGCCTGATCGATATCCGATTCCGTACATACTGGATGTAACGAGTATTCTATACGGTAAGACTATATTTTCTAAAATCGACCTGCAAAAAGCATATCACCAGATCCCTGTCGAGCCGCAAGATATTCCCAAAACAGCCATTATCACGCCTTTTGTGTTACTTGAATTCTTGTACATGACGTTCGGCTTGCGAAATGTAGCGCAGACTTTTCAGCGGTACATAAACGACGTCATACAGGGCCTCGATTTTGCTTTCGCATACATCGATGACATTTAGATCGCTTCAGAGTCCGCAGCGCAACACGAGACGCACCTCCGCATAGTCCACAACCGCCTCCGAAAGGCACAACTCCCCGTGAACTTCGAGAAGTGTCAGTTCGGAAAGGCGCAACTCACGTTCCTGGGTCATGACATCAGCCAACACGGTTTAAAACCATCTGAATCTAAAGTGGAAACCATTCGTCACTTTAAAAAACCGCTTTTCGCTAAGGATCTGAAAAAGTTTCTGGGTATGATCAACTTCTATCGGCCGTTTATCCCACGTGCTGCTGATAATCAACACATACTCCAGACACTTGTTACACTGAAGGTAACAAAAAAAAAGGCCAGAACTGCGATACTCTGGTCTACAGAAGCCGATCACGCGTTCGACGACTGTAAACTATATGGCACCAAATTCTCAAGTAACGTTGACCACTGATGCATCGGACGACGCTATGGGTGCCGTGTTACATTCGATCGTCAACGGACAAACACAGCCACCTTCTTTCTTCTCCAAGAAATTTTCATCGGCGCAAAAGAAGTACAGCGCCTACGATAGAGAGCTCACCGCTATTTATCAGGCCATTCTGCATTTCAAGTACGCACTGGAGGGCAGAAATTTTGTAATCTTCACCGACCATAAGCCGCTGATGTTCGCTTTCATTGAAAACAGTGAGAAATCATCACCTCGACGCGCCCGGCAGCTGGATTTTATTAGCCAATTCTGCACCAACATTCAGCACATCTCGGGAGAGAAAAACAACGTCGCTGACCTTCTCTCACGCATCGACGCCATCAAACACATCGATTTTGACGAGAAGGAACTAGAACAGGAAAAGCGATGACGAACTACAATCTCTGCTCAAGTCTGACCCAGAAAATACCATATCACTATCGAAATTGTTTATTCCAGGCTCAAACAAAAATTGTACTGCCACGTTAACAATAAACAGGTGCCCAGTTGCCTACGCCCAACGGTAGTCCAAGGCCTGCACTCGATATGCCATCCAGGACTTAAGGCATGGCAAAGGATGTCGACAAAATCGTACGATCTTGTATCCCGTGCCAAAAAGCCAAAGTCCAGCGTCACACCAAATCGCCACTTGAAGAGTATGCCACCTGCGACGCTCGCTTCGAGCACATCAATATAGATATTGTTGGCCCACTGCCCTCTTCGAACAGATATCGATACTGTCTTACGTGCATCGATCGCTTCTCACGAAAAAAAGCTGCCATAAAATGTTCTGATCCAATCAACTGGAACACTGCATTGCACCTCATCCTACTAGAACTACGCACCACGATCAAAGACGACATCGGGTTAATTCCATCCGAAATGGTGTACGGCACAACACTGCGATTTCCTGGCGGTTTTTTTCATCAAGCTCTAAAAATCGCACCTAGTCTGCGTTCACCGAGGCTCTTCAGCTGCTGCCAGCTACTAAGCCAGTGCACCATCACACCCCTCAAGAGTTTATCCACCCCGATCTAAATCAATGCAAACACGTCTTCGTCAGAGTGGATCGAGTTAAAACTCTGATAGAACCTAACTACGAAGGTCCGTTCGAAGTAATAGCGAAACACGACAAATACTTTACTCTCAAAGGTCGCACAAAGGACAATAATGTTTCTATCGACCGTCTTAAACCAGCATACATCTTCAAAGAAGAACCTCCTCGAATACAGGAACAAAGGAAAACACCAATCGCTCAACCTGCCACGCAGGTATCGAGACTTAGACGACGAGTCATACTCCCAGCGAGATACCTTTCCCAACTGGTACTCTAGGAGGGGGTACTGTGGCAACTCTCAGCAGCTTAATATAGTGTAACCGAACTCTATAGCTCGTTCTCGACAACCACGGCATCCTCCGCGGCTTCTTAGCGTTTGCCTTGTACACGATTCGTTATAATTAAAATAAAGTAAACTAAATAAATACTACAACTTATCTCTGTGTACGATACACATTAAAGATGTAAGAAATGAAATTTAGTATGATGGTCAACGATGATAAGAAGTCCTTTCTTTGATCTGGGGTAAGGTCCCAGCAGATCAATATATAGTTTCTGAAACGCTCCATCTGAGGTCATTGGTTTACCCATAGGTGGTCGCAAAACAGTATTTGGGTTTTTTGTAGACCTACAAACAGAACAAACCGATACGTAAGTACGTTTTGAGTCACCATTCCTGGCCAAAACAGATATCTCTTCAGCTTTTCTATTAATTTACCTGTGCCACAGTGAGCTGCATCGGGTGAATTATCTGCACGATAGAGAATATCTTCAGTGAGAGCTGTTGGAATCCATAATTTCTTCTTGCGTTGCATCACCAGTTGCGTGTTGCGTGCGCTTATATACAAAATTATCGCTAACTTTTAAATCAGGCAACTTAAGCTGATTTTCTTGTACGCGTCTAATGAGATCTTGGTACTCGATTGAGTTAAACTCTTTCGATGTTAAGTCTAGTATCGGACCGATATCATTAAGTTCATTTACGTACGGTTCATCGCGTCTAGATAGAGTGTCGGCTACGATATTCTCAGTACCTTTTTGATGACTAATCTCCAACAAATAATCCTGCAGATAGATTGCCCATCGAGCTAATCTTCCTGTTAGATCTTTTTGCGCCATTAACCATTTGAGCGGGGCGTGATCGGTAATTACCGGATTACGGCTAGGCACTCAAGCTCAGTGACAGTGTAGTTTCTTTGGGCCTTTGACAACTTCTTCGACATAAACGCGATAGGTAGCTCTTCGCCCTCTTCATTCTTTTGAGCTAATACGTAGCCAAGACCATGGGTGCTAGCGTCGCAAATAAGTATGAATGGTTTAGAGAAATCGGGAGACCTAAGCACTGGAGCTGTAGTTAGACTAGATTTCAGTTTCTTGAAAGCTTCTTCTGCGGCTTCATTCCACTCTAAGTATTTTTTTTTTTTGAGAAGCTCAGTTAGTGGAAAGCTAATTGCGGCGTAGTTTTCAACGAATCTCCTATACCAACCTGAGAGTCCTAAAAATCTTCTCAGTTGTTTTACTGATTTGGGAATCGGAAAATCTAAGATAGCGTGAATTTTTCCGATATAGGTTTTCAATTGGCCATCGCCAATTATGAAACCGAGATATTTAATCTCCCGCATGCAAAACTTAGACTTTTGTATATTAATAGTCAAGTTGGCTTTCTGGAGATATAAGGCGACTTCCTTTAAAAGGCACATGTGGGAATTAAAGTCGTCCGACAAAATAAGGAGATCGTCTAAATATACGACTTTTTCCATAAGCCTACTTGCCAAAAAGCATGCTTCATGTCTAGACCAGTTATGTAACGAGCAGGAGGTAGCCGGCTTAAGATGCCGTCGATATGTGGCAGAGGGTATATTTAGTATATTTATTTACGACTCTCGAATCTAAGCAAAAACGCAACTTTTCGCCACGTCTAACTAAAAGATAGTTGCTGCTCCACGGACTGTTGGATTCTTCTATCAAGCATCTTGTTTATTTCCTTAAACATGTCTTTCTCGACGGTTGGTGAGACTGGCCAATGCCTTTGCTTGACAGGGATTGCGTTACCTACATCGATGCTGTGCTCACACAAGTGAGTTCGGCCTAAACCTTCCTGATCGACTGAGGGGAACTAAACGTAAATGAAAAGGCAAGTGGGGGTTTATTCCGGTTTTAATTCAATTTTGTTGGCTCTGTTCTGCGACTTGACTGAAGTCTGTTTGAGCACCACTATCTACGGTAATTACTTTGGATGCGACAAGTGGGTTCTGTTTGCCGCATCCCTCTGGTAGTTTTCCTGAGGGTTACAGGTCAGACATTTGGGCTTGAAGGTATTCTTAGTCCCACAACCGTAACAAAAGATGGTTCTCTGTTCTAAACAGTCATCGAAACGATGTCCCAGCCTTTCGCAATTCCAGCACATCAATCGCTTGTGTTGAATGGCGTAAACATTCTCGGGAATCTGCTCGTGAGTTCGAATTTCCTACCGAAGACTGGCTAAGTTTGTTATGCCCAAGTGCATAAGCTCATAACGAATTTGAATTATGAATAAGAATTCGTACGAGTGAACGTTCAGAAATTTGCTTGCTAAGTCGGCCTACCACTCTTTCTACAGCGAATTGGAAATCTTTAAAAGATTCCTGATCACCCTGTTTTCGAGAATTGATTAATTCCCAGACGTCAATATCGTCTTCGATATCTTCAAACTTTTTACGAAACTCATTACAGAATGTTTCCCAAGAAAAATTAGGGTTTGAACGGTGGAACCGCCAGAACCAATCATTGGCCCTTCCCGAGAACAATGAGTGTAGATTATCGCATAGAAGCTGATAATCTCTACCCAAGTTCTGGATTGCCAAGGAACGAATTCGGTAGAGAAAGTCCTGTGCTGACATGCCTTCCCTACTGCTATCAAATTTAATCCTCCAGCTTTGAATAACGCTTGAAGCTTTATCCAAAGAGATTTTAGAAGTGTTTCTGGATATATCCATGCTTAAACCATTAAGTGAAGATGATGCAGCTGGAGACACGACGAAAGGTCTATTATTGGGTCTTAAACTTTGATGTGGTTCAACATGTTCTGCTCGGTTTATATTTAGGGCAGCTAGTTGAGCTTGGACCGCATTTTCGAGGTTCCAGGCGAGTAAGCCATTTATGGATTGAAGAAGTCGGTCTTGACTAGCATCGATAGCCTCTCTAACGAGATGAGTGACGTCATCTCTATTCAAAACAGAAGAGCGAGTACCTTCTTTGTTTTTGGATACAACAGATGGACGGGTTTCGATAGGAAGTTCGTCATTATTTCGAATCACAGCTCGAGTATTCATACCCCTCTTAGGAGTTGCTCCTCTACCTCTTTTATTGGTATCTCTGGGATTAACCGAAGAATCTCTAATCGAATTAAGAAAACGTTGAACAGCCTCGCTGACAACCGTAGCGTCTTGGATCTCAATATCCAGTGTATTGTTCAGATAAGTTACCTGGGTTGGAGTCCAAGTAGTTTTGCACTCAGGACATTGCGGGGAAGCTTTAAAGCTGTCTACAACGCAACAAAACGGATCTTGAATGGGGATTTCAAAAGCCACATTTTCATTACTGCGATAAATAATATAAATAATATTTTAATAATATAAAAGTATATCCAACAAATTCATTAAAACTAGTGGTCTGTCGCTTTACAAAATGCCGAAACCTAAAACATAATTTGAGCCAATGTAACGCCAAATGTATAATCAATAAATTGTATCCTTACTGAATTCTAATATATTGTTTTATTGTCCGATTTGTAATAAAAGGTGAGTATCAATCCGGTCAGATTATCCAAATTTTTCTAATAATCTAAATTTTCAAGCTTGACTCTCAAAATCAAATTCAAAGTTACTAAAGATTAACTTTTAAACATGTAGATGTTTTTAGAGACGGTTAAATTTGGTCGACCAATCCAGAAAACTCCGAATTGCAATCGCAATTCAACAATATTAAATCCGTACTCCTCGAGTACAAAACTACTAAAAGGTAAAATTCATATCTTAGGTTCGCTTGGGTTGTTTAAATCGTAAATTTAAATTAAAACCAATATTCCACAAGACGATTTTCCGAGTGTCTTAAAAAAACGTTTGTTACAAAGAAAATCTTGTTTGAAACATAAAATAAATTGAAATTTAATAGGTGGGTTAAGCGAGCAAATAGCCGCGAAGCTAACTAACACATTTATACAGATGTTTTGAGTATAAATATACATACAGGTGCGCCAATTGTGTAGTGTGCAGTCCTTTTACTTTTTTTTTTTTTTTTTAATTCTTCCTAGCTGAGCAGCCAGGGCCATGACAGAGCTCGGCAGTGTGCACTTCTAGCATTTGCTCTAACTAGCTCGACGGATGGGGCGGGGTTCTTGCCTACTCTATAATTCATGGAAGCACCTTTTCACAATACGTTAAGTGCATGGTTTCAAATGAACAAAAATCAACAGGATATGTATAAAAAGATGAAAAAAATATTGTAAGTCCCAATAAAAAAATAGATACCGGATTATAGACAGAAACATTCGGTTCCGGAAAGAGGCACTGCCTCGAGATTTCTAGCACGGAAGGGAGACCAAAACCGTGCAAGTCCTCGCGACCGCACCGGGATGTTTATGCAGGGGAGAAGGTGTAGGAATTAGGTTAACGGAGGCTGTTGCGGGGAAAAGAAATAACGGGGAAGAAAATTCGTCGTGGATAATGTTCAGAATTTGGGCCTTTATTGATAATTAAGAAATAAGTGGTTTTCCCTGGCTGCTGCCCGAAGGAGTAGGGATCGTCAGCTTACGTAGTTCCTGAGTGCTTTCCTATTGGGTCTAAGTCTTGGTTTGGGGCATGGCGAAACCCTTTGCTGGCACGGAAATGCTGCATTCACTGTAAGTTTCTTCGCGCAGGCAAATACACGTCTTTTCTTCGTCGCGACTTGAAATCAAAGGCCCCGTTCTGCAAATCTAGCGATCGCACTTCGACAACGTTTGCCGCAAGCGGGGCCTCGGATCATCGTGCATTGTGTGGTCGATAAGCATATCGATGTATCTGGGCTTGTGTTTTGTTTTGTGGGCTTGTGTCTTGGGAAGCGGGGGGTAAATTTAGCGGGCAAAAAATATACTAACTTTTACGTTTTAAACTTAGTCTAATTAATTAAGAACTTCAGGCGTTGGACTTCGTGTCCGAGACTTATGGGCTAGGCCTACATTCGATATTACAACTATTATTATTATACTATATGAATTATATGAAAGGGATTTGTGGGGACCATGCGTCAGGGTCGTCACAGTGTTCATTATTGTCGATGTTGCACATTCTCTGCAGCCAATTTCCATTATAAGTCGGCTTAATGAAATCGCCTCCTTGTATGCGGATGATAACGCCATGTATTCCGCTTCTGTGCTGCTGAGAGCTTCGCTGCGTTGTTTTTTAGATTTCCACGAAATTGATCCTCCAGCCAGATAGAATACGTATCCTGTGTATGATTTTCGTCACCTCCCCAGTCAGCATCCACGTAACCAATTAGAGGCTCATTGGTAACTTAATAATGCAATTTTAGATCCTTTGTCGATGCCAAATATCTGAGTACGTGTTTTACTCCTGTCCAATGCTCACTGTGGGGATCCTTGTTACGCTGCGCCAATTTAGATACTAAATGTAATATGTCTAGCCTTGATGAAAGCGCCAACCACATGAGTTCACCTATGGCCGCTTGATATACCTGCTCGTTGACTCTTTTGCATCCCTCTTTGTCGCATGTGATTTGAAATCCTGCATCCAGTGGAATTGCAGCTGCTCTACACTCCTTCATACCGTGCAGCTGAAGCAGATTCTCTATATACTTGCTCAGACATAGCATTATCTCGCCTAGTTCGCCTTTTCGCTGAACTTCTAATCCAAGAAACATGTGCATGTCCGTGATCTACACATTTGAAAGATTGAGCGACTTTGCCTTTAATGCTGATAAGATCATTTTTATCTTGGCAAGCTATGATCAGATCGTCAACATATACAAGAATAAGCGAAAGTTGGCTACCACCCATGTTCATGTATAGACATGGCTCGTTTGTTTTCTCCAATTTACGGTTCCATTGTCTGCTAGACTGTTTAAGACCGTAAATGGCCTTCTTTAGCAAAAGCACGCCGTCCGCATGATCTTTGTCTCGGAATCCGAGTGGCTGTTGCATGTACACAGTGTCTGTTAAATCGCTATTTAAATATGCTGTGCAGACATCCCTTTCGTCGTCCGAACTAGAGGTGGGCGCGGGCCTACTTTTTGACGCCCGGCCCGGCACGATCGCGAAACCTAGTCCCAAAAAAAAGCACGAGGCCCGCACGACTTTTTTTGAAAAAGCACGGCCTGGCCAAAGCCAAACACGAAAATTTCAACAAAAAAAAAACCAATGCAATTTTTTTTATTTATAGTATGTCATATACAAAGAAATTTAGTTAAGTCCAATATACTTATTAATTGTCAATTGAAAAAATGAAATGAAAAGAATTATTCACAACATCTGACTATTTTTATTGTACTAACCTTTAGGTACGGAAAACGAATGTAGATCTTTTGCAACCAGTGCGAGCTGTTTTCTCTCCAGAATTTTCATCACACGATTGGGCACCGTTTTCTTGGCAAATAATGGAAGCGAATCGATTCTGGGTTGGGTGGCATTTCATTTACCGCCAAAACACATCTGTGTCGGGCGAGTGTGCCCGTTCCATGCCTAGATGCATATGCAATTACGTTCTTGCATTCGCTGCAGCATACAGCGGCCTCCGGGCTTTTGCGGGCCTCCGGGCTTTTTTCTCAGGCCCGGGGCCCGCACGAACCCGCACGAAACTCGATTTTTAGGCACGAGCACGTTTTTTTTTGACAAAAGCCCGCGGGCCACGAAAAAAAAGCACGGCATTGGCTTATTCTGGCGAACCGGGATTGACTTTGCCATCTGAGCCTACGTCGTTACTGCAGTTGTCCCTCTCATCCTCCAGTTTCCGGTCTGATACACCGCCTCCTTGTGGTAGGTCAATTGATACGGATCCAGCATCCTTTGTCAGGTTATCAGCTCGCTCGTCGAAAAGTACGTCACTCTTTCCGATAACTAGTCCTGTGCTCGGGTCGTAAGCACTATACCCTTTGGCTGTTTGAGAACAACCAACCATTCGGTATTCCTTTCCTTTCTGCTTGAATTTACTTCGTGCGTCGCCTATATCCAATGCCTATATCCAATGCGAGATCTGTTTAGAGCGCTGGCCAGCCGATTTCTGTGGCGCTCCAACCTGTCATGGTATCTGCTCCAGTGCTGGTTTATTTCGTCCTTTCAAAAAGTAAACAAATATGCGATGAGAATTCTCATCGATAAACGTAAGAAAATATCGATTGCCACCCAGTGATCTTGTACTAAACGGGCCGCATACATCTGTATAAACAAGTTCCAATATTTCACTGGCTCACCGAGCCGCACTCATACTTTCTATTTAGCAATTCGAATCCGATTCCATCTGCTTGCACTCGTAATGCAAACGCCGTTACTTCGTCAACTTCTCGCAACTTCTTTACTCAAGAAACGCGTGGCCTGTACATGTATATGAATGTATGTGTGCCCTGGGCCCATAACCTATTGGGGTTTATTCCCGCTTGAGTAAAAACACGTCCGCTTTGGTTGAGTATATACGTTCAAAATGATCTTTATTCGATACCTTTAGTAACTGCTGTATGTACTATCGATACATATTATGGTTTACAGATTACAGTGCTATCTGATAGTTTCAATAGTTTCCATTAACTTAAAATCTTCTGTGACGCAAATATCAGCGACACATTACAGGGTAGTGATTACTTCCCCATTTCAATACATAAGATAAGCTCACAAAACAAAAAAATACACAAATAAGTTCGCAAATTGGGAAAACTACGAATTAACAGGAAAAAAAAACCCACTGAAATTCCAGTCGCCACAAACACCAATAGAGAAGCAAGTAATATTTGAAAAATAATTGTGTAGAGTGCTTACAGAAGCATTCCACAACTCATTCCCCGAACACAACAGTACAATTATTAAAAAAGAGTAAAAACTAAGCATGTAGAAAATTTAACAGAAAGAAAACCTCATCAATTTCAAACGTAGTAACGCGCAGTACAGAAGAGTAATCAGAAAATGCAAAAAAGAGTGTATATATGTACAATCCAATTCCAGCATCTGCCGCAACACCAAATGTGAAACAATATCGAATAAAATACGACTGTTTTGTTGCTTACATAATGCAACTGCGATCCATTGTGATCAAGTGATTTCGCTAGACTTTGCAAAAGCTTTTGGCAAAATTGGATTGCATACCATATCAGGCCAACCGAAAAAATGGGTCTGTGGACTCTCACTTCATGATCTACACAACGGTCTACCACAAGGATCACCGCCATGAGTAGTTATACCCGTTACTCGTTGAGTAAAAGGGTATACTAGATTCGTTGAAAACTATGTAACAGGCAGAAGGAAGCGTTTCCGACTGTCAATGTATCGCCTCTGCGCACAGAGCTTTCGCTCTCGTCCGCGCTCGCCCATCTTTTCCGCACTTACGCTCTCGCTCTCATCCGAGCTCGTGCTCTCCAAACTCCGCGGTCGGCCGCCGCCGATCACCCGAGCCCGCTTTAGCGAAGTAAAGCGGGTGGGAGCGCCGCTCTAGTTTTAAACTCGAACTTGAGTCTCATGAATGCAGCTGAATAAAGCAGAACTTATACCCACGACGCCCCCGCTTCTTTATTCTTCCTCTTCGAACCATGCTTTTCGACTTGTGATCTGCGCCGTGGACATTATATATTCGCCAGCGGCTTGCCGCTTATTCTTGGAGGACGGATCGCCTCCCTACATACATTGGTCCTTCAAGCTAGTATATTCTTCCCGTCTGCCAACAGTTCCCGGCCATTATTCCGCCAAGATAAGTACGAGCCTTCTTAAATTTTCTCACTGCCGGTCTTAATTTAATTTAATTTCGGTCGCACTGCTGTAAGACTATTTCCCGTGTCAATTCCACATCCGTGAATTTTCCCGACACAACGGCAGGTAAGAGATTCAGTTCACCTCATCGATTGACATTTTTCCTTTCAAGCCGTCTTCGCTTCGCTTTTATTCGCGCCGCCGTTCCTTTTTCGTACATCAACGTGCAAACGGTCATATACATACATATGGTCATATGTTCATACCTCATACATATTTATATATGTTCATACATCATACATACTTCCATATGTTCATACATCATACATACTTCCATATGTTCATACATCCTACATAGTTACATATATATTCATCCCATACATCCTTGCACATACGTACGTACATACATATGTACACAATTATATGTCGGCGCAATTCTAACTCCGCGAATTCGCAAAGTAGACAGTATACCATATCGTGAGAAAAGTGGTGAGAAAAGGCATAATTAATATCGGCCAACTGGTGTGCACTGTGTTCGGGAATTTCTTTGTTCGCCGGACAGTCCGCCGTGCTTGCGATATTTTTTTTTTTCATCTTGGTGTGTGCCATTTTTTGGCCACATAATTTTTCTGTCCTTTTACATCCATATACAGTCCACTTCTCGACGCTTTACTGTGCCCTTACACATGCATGCATGCCCATATATTTCATATACGTAAATTATCTGCCATTTTTCCAGGAGCTAACCTTAACATATATAATAAATTTAAAAAAAAAAAATAAATTATTAAATATAAATACTGTTCATGCCGAACAGCGAAGTCCGGTATACCGCCAGCAGAGCATCGCTGTTGGCGGAATGTTTCGGAAGTGGGGCACGAAGCCGTTATATTCATGTAAAAATTACTCAAAAATAAACCCCGACCAAAGAAGGACGAATTCCAACACCCCTTGTGTTTTTATTGAATTCTGGGACATTTTGCGACATCACCTTTTCCGGCCCCCGACGTCTTCATTTTGGTCCTTCGAGGCGGATCATCCAGCGCTTTGCCGAGATAAGTACGGTGCCAAAATCCCCACCATATATGTATATACATACGCATATATATTGCTGCGATCAAAATCCGCTCACTATCAACTAGTGGCCACCTGCGCAATAATATATGTTCGTGTGTATATGCTGTATGCATCCTTTCCCTTTTATGTTTAATCCAACCATCAACCAATCATCTACTTTCAAATAAAAACACAATTCGCCACCCAAACTTGCACATACACAAAAACATACAGACATTCCATGTATGTTGGCCGATCGATGTACATACATATGTCCATTGCATCTGCATACATTGCGTACATGGCACATACGCAACGTCGTACATCTGCATGGTCATAGGGTGTTTCATTAATCCCCAAACCATTCAAACAGACATTAATATCATCCAACATATGTACATACATATATTAATGTTATTGTTTATTTTCACATACACGAAAGCTTCCACACACACGACAAGCACAGACGATTTGTTGGACCGGCAGATAAGAACCGGCTGCAGCCAACACTAGCGACGAACACATCCACAAAAACAAGCGCAGTAAGAAAAAAAAAAGAATAACAAAAAAAACAAATTTAAAAGCAACCATCGGCGCTAATATTTACATATTGCATATATATATATATGTACCAGCATATGTACGTATGTGTCAAGGTAGCCACTCTAGGGCCATACACGGCATATTCCAATAAGGGACCGTTCACACTGGCACTACTTTTTTTCTAGTTTCCAATAGAAAGTGTCTCTGTGTGTTTATTTTTGTTTCTTTAATACTTTTTTTTAACTCCGTTCTTGATTTTATTCCGATTCGCATATATCGTCTCAAAAAATTGGCCAACCATCCCCGCTTATCCAGCGTCGCACATCGACAATTATAGTCCAGCGTGATCCATATCTGTTTTTTTTCTCAATCGATTTCTCAATTTGGTTCTTAAATTACTTTTGTGCGCTTTATCGAGCGACCCAGTATAACTCCAAATCAACAATCCTTAGCTTTCGATTATTTTGGGTGTCCGCTTTATCTAGCGACTCCAGTTATTTTTTCCAAATACGGAACATTCCGATCGATCCAACTGGTCGCACGCTTATCCAGCGTCCCAATATATACGTTGTTTCGAGCTTGGTTGCACGCTTATCCAGCGCCCCAATATATAAGTTGTTTCGATCTTGGTTGCACGCTTTATCCAGCGTCCCAATATATAAGTTATTTCGATCTTGGTTGCACGCTTTATCCAGCGTCCCCGTATTTGTCCAAGTGGACAGACTGTTTCGCCCCCACACGGTTTTCGGCTCCTCCGAGAGCTTAATATGCCAATTGGCCACGGTGAGGAGGTAAACCCGTTTGACTCTTTCTAAAACGTCTCAACGAGTTAGAGCCAAGAGCGAGTCCTCTGTGCACTTCAAAAGCCCAAGTCCCACTCGAAGCAAAAGCCCATCGACAACTCCACGAAAATCCACGAGCACGTCGCTCCGAGTTCCACGGTCAGCACCGAACACGAAACCGAATTTAGACTTCTCACCCCAAATTACTAGGGCAACCGCAAAAATGGCGCAAGCTGAGGCAGACAGGGCCTTGATGAAATTCATGACCATAACCGATAGAGTAGGTCAGTTCGAGGCCAGAGTCAACACCCCAGCAGTCACAAGTTCGTCAATCCACACAAGTAGGGTGCGACTCGAGCAGATTAGGGCCCTATGGGACAAGGTGGAGAAGGAATACGAGGCGTGCTCCGAAGCTCTGTCCGGTCTGGGATCCACAGACACAATGACAGTCATGCAGTCCAAGTATGACTACTGTTATGCCGTTTACGAGCGGTGCGCAGCGAGCCTCAACGAGATCATTGAAGAAGGTTCACGCTCGCAACAGGCCGTTCAGGCCTCCATTCCGGCGCCTCCTCAGGGAGGGTGTCGCTTACCCCCAGTCGAGTGCGACAGTTTCAGTGGGGACTATGTTCACTGGCCCACGTTTCGGGATCTTTCTTACAAGATCGTCATCGAACGCTCGAGGCGATTGAAGATTTTAAGCCAAACGCTCAATCCAGAGCACTGCGGACTGACAATAGCTCGCGGGACCTTTGAGAATAGAGTGACGGTAACTCCACAATCCTGTAAACTTTGTTCGCAAGAGAACCATCCTATCCGAGTATGTCCGTTATTCTTACGAATGCCAGTCGGAGAGCGGGAGAAATATATAAAACAGCCGAAGTTGTGCTTAAACTGTTTTGCTAGAACGCATCTGCTTAGGGATTGCACTAGCACGCATAATTGCAATACTTGTAGAGGGCGCCACAACACTCTCCTGCACCGAAACGGCACTCCACCAGTCCAGTCAGCGGTCAATCCCGACCACCAGCCCCACGTATCCACATTTAACCACCAGCAAGATATACAGTCCACTCCATTAACGAATCAACCGAATGTGCAAACGTTTCTGGCTGTAAACACTCAAGGGGTCCTCCTGAGTACAGCTTTAATAGAGATTTGCCTTTAGGCATCAAATACTCAGCACGGGCACTTATTGACTCGGGTTCTGAGGCAACCTTTATTGTTCAACTTGATTAAGTTGCATAATGAATCCATCCATACTCAAGTTTCAGGGCTCAACCTCACTGTTGCGGCTCAGCCCCGTAAGCGCTATCAACTCAGCATAGGTTCTCCCGTCAAGCCCCACATCCAAATTAAGACTTCTGCATATGTACTACCACAACTGGCCGGGAGTCTCCCATCCTTTACTCTACCTGAAGACTCTTTGAAGCATCTGCCGCCTTTGCAACTAGCAGACCCAAATTTCTACCGGAGCTCGCAGATCGACGTTCTGATTGGTGCCGATATCCTGCCATCGATCATTCTCAGCGGCTCCCATTCCAATATCTGTGGCACGCTTCTTGGCCAGGAGACCATATTCGGATGGATTCTTTGCGGTCCGATCGCAACGAATCCCACAAGCAGAATATGCTCATTTTCGTCCCGACTAGCTGTCACCGAGTCCAGACTGGACAACATTCTCACAAAATTTTGGGAGGTGGAGGATGTTCCAGTGAAGCTGGTTAGGGAATCCACCTCGATTTGCGAGAAAAACTTTGTCCAATCTACCAAAAGGAACGAAGGTATGTGGTCTCGTTGCCCTTTAAAGAGCCTAACAATATCAATCTTGGGCACTCCAGGTCGATCGCACTGGCTCAGTTCCTCCGAAACGAGATTCGACTGAATAAAGACGTTGCGTCAAAAAAGCAGTAAGACTCCGTCATTCAAGAGTATTTAGGTTTAGGTCATATGCACCAAGTCTCTCCGAACGACTCTAATAATTTTTATTTGCCCCATCATGCTGTCTTCAAACCAGACAGCACCACAACGAAGGTTCGCGTTGTGTTTAATGCTTCCAATCCTTCATCAAACGGGAACAGCCTCAATGATATCCTTCATGCGGGGCCCGTACTGCAGTCCGATCTGACTATCCAGATTCTAAAATGGCGTTTCTTCAAGTATGTGTTCAATGCTGACATCACAAAGATGTACAGGCAAATTCGGGTAAATTCAAACTCCTACAAGAGGTTCCAATGGAGCACTTTCTTGAGCTTGAAGGGGCTAGTACGGCGAAAACTCTTGGGATCCGTTGGCAAGCTACATCTGATAGTTTCTTTTTTATTCGAATGGTGATCCACCTCCAAACTGCTTACACAAAACGAGAGGTTTTATCTCAGATAGCCAAACTTTTCGACCCAGCAGGATAGCTATCACCTTTCGTAGTCCGAGCCAAGATTTTTATGCAGAAAATTTGGCTACGGGAGCTAGGCTGGGATCAGCCACTCTCCAGGGATCTCGAGACCCAGTGGCGGGAGTTCCTAGAAGGGTATCCTGCCCTGAAGGAGATTCGTATTCCGAGATGGGTACGTTTCCATCCAGCAGCGAAACTTCAGTACCATGCGTTTTGCGACGCGTCACAGGACGCCTATGGGGCTGCTATTTTCGTCCGAATCGAAACGAAGGAAGGCTGTTGTACCCATCTACTTACATCCAAAACCCGAGTCGCTCCTGTCAGATCCATCTCCATACCACGTTTGGAATTGTGCGGAGCAGTGCTGCTCATGGAGCTGGCAGCTCTACCAGAACTTTGGTTTTATCCCAGCACAGTCTTTAGAATGTGTCCTGGCATTTCAACCCTCCTGGCGCACCTCATATGGGAGGGCTTTGGGAGGCAGGTGTGAAGAGCTTCAAGTCGCATTTTTACAAGTACACAGCCTCTGGGAAATACACGTTCGAGGAACTGACTACCCTCCTGGCGAAAATTGAGGCCTGTTTGAATTCCAGGCCCATCTCGCCAATGTCCGAAGATCCCACGGACCTTATCGCTCTGAGCCCTGGGCATTTTCTAATCGGTGGACCATTACTTGCGGTAGCAGAACCTGAGGTAAAAGAAGGTCCCAGCTCCATTATCAATCGGTGGCGGAGGTTGAAAGCCCTGAATCAGCAGTTCTGCCTGCGTTGGAAGGAAGAATACCTAAATGAACTCCACAAAAGGAACAAATGGAAGTTCCCAACGCGAGATCTCCAGGCGGAAGACATGGTGGTGATCAAAGAGGAGAACTTGCCTCCAGCGATCCGCCACGATGTATACCGCTGTCGAGTGTGCAGGGGGTTTCACCCATTGAAGAGCTGCCAGCGATTCCTGCAACTGCCGGCTGTGAAGCGGCTCCGGGCAGTCTTGATTAACAAGTACTGCGCTAACTGTCTGGCCCACGAGCATTCGAGTCGGCGCAAGCCACGAGCAGCGGCTCAGCCTCAACGGCGTCAGGAGGTGGGTTCGACCGGGTCACGACGCTCAGCCTCGGCATACGTGTAGGAAGAAATAATAGCAATATACAATTTTTAATCAAAATTTAATAAAAAAAAAATAATAATCGTTCAATTAACAACTATGGGTTGGTTCGGATCTGACGATAGCCAGACCAAAGACAACACGGCTAATGTCGTGAACTACGTCAAAATAGTAGATCACACAGAAAATATTCAAGCACTGTGGGTTTTACTCCTAATTTTGACAATTACCAGTGTGGCCCAGTTCCTTCTGACGTTGTACATAAAACATAACAAAATATTAAAAAGAAGATATATGAGTAGGGCGAACAATCTAGACAGGGCTTAGACAAAAAAAAAAAAGAGCTAAACAAAAAAAAAATATATATATATTATCAAAAAAAAGAAACTAAAAAAAAACAAGAGAGAACGCTATAGTCGAGT
The DNA here is from genome assembly GCF_016746235.2 of Drosophila teissieri. NCBI lineage: Eukaryota > Metazoa > Arthropoda > Insecta > Diptera > Drosophilidae > Drosophila > Drosophila teissieri. The sequence goes on from NC_053031.1 coordinate 23,942,119, forward strand.
TCCCCGACTAGCTGATACCCGTTACTCAGCTAGTGGAAGTGCGAAGGAGAGTCTTTAACACTGACAGTTTTTGGAGGCTTGTAGGCGTTAAAGTGGGCGTGGCAAAAAGTTTTTTGGCAAATCGATAGAAATTTACAAAAATATTAATACAAAAATGAAAAAATATCAAAACCTGTTTCAAAAGTGTGGGCGTGGCAGTTTTTGGCGGTTTGTGGGCGTTAGAGTGGGCGTGGCAACATGAATCGACAAACTTGCGCTGCGTCTATGTCCCTGATGTCTGTATGCTTAATCTCAACTGTCTAGCTTTTGTAGTTCCTGAGATCTCGACATTCATACGTACAGACGGACAGACAGACGGACGGACATGGCCAGATCGACTCGGCTACTGATCCTGATCAAGAATATATGGTCGGAAACGCTTCCTTCTGCCTGTTACATACTTTTCAACGAATCTAGTATACCCTTTTACTCTACGAGTAACGGGTATAAAAATAAAGAATGAGTATATAAATATATACTAACAAGTATGAATATATAAAATAGTATGGAATGGAACAAGTTATGTAAAAACATAACAAGAATAAGAAACGAATTTGAAAAATCTCATAAATGTTTGTCACAAAATAGACCTATTGTAGGACCGACAATAAAGAAACACGCAAATATTCGTAAATTCCTTCAACGAAGCACGAATACTAGTGTATGATAACAAGGAAAGACTAAATCCAGATCATTGGTCTCAGGTATCGAAAGTTCTCATAAAACTTAGATCGAACTTGTTATCTGTAAAATTAAAACTTGGTTTGGATATATCAATACCAACCATTTTAAATTCGCCAATAAAAATAGAATCGGACGAACAAACAGAAACAGAAATAGAAGACGAAGATTTGAACACCTTAACAATTCCAGCTATATTAACACTAGCTGAATTGACGGAGGAAGAATTGGCTGAGTCAGACATAGAAGGAACAGAAACAAAATCTGTCATCATGGTGGACGAAGCAACTGCCCACAGGGCATACATAAAATACATTTCAACGGCGATTCCGGAATTTGACGGTAAGAAGATAAATTTGCGTAGATTTATCACGGCAATCAAGTTGGTTAACCTGACTAAGGGACCACATGAAGCTATTGCCATTGAAGTGATTAAATCAAAAATAATCGGAACAACACTCTATAGAGTACAGAATGAAGTTACAATTGATGCCATTATTAGGAAATTAGAAGAAGTGGTCGTAGGAGAAACAACGGACGTAGTAAGAGCAAAAATGGCAAATGTTTACCAAAAAGGTAAAACAGCCACACAATTTACAAATGAAATTGAAAACCTACGCAAGTCTCTTGAATCTTCATATATAGATGAAGGATTGCAACCAGAACATGCTATCAAATTTAGCACAAAGGAAGCAATCAATACAATGACAAAGAATTGCGATCATGGAAAACTGAAAACAATCCTAGAGGCAGGAACATTTAAGACAATGGACGAAGCTATAAGTATATACATCCATTGTAGCACTGAGATGACAGGGAGTGCAAGTTCGGTTTTGATTTCCAAGAGAGGACAAGGAAGTTACAACAGAGGTAACTACCGAGGACGAGGAAATGGTCGAGGTGGTAATTATAGAAATAATTATAACCATTATTGTGGTTACAACAACTATAATAATTATAACAATGGCAATGGCAGAGGACGTGAAGGATATAGAGGAAATAACTACCAGAACAGATGTGGTGGTAACTATAACAACAAAAACCGCAATTCCTCAAATTATAACCAAAAAAGGAACGTCGGAAAACTAGCAGGCTCCCTTAGGAAATCAACAACAGTGAAACAAAAGGTTCATACCATCAATCTCAAACTAAATATTTTCATTAAAGTACAAAATGAACACACAGGTAGGATACTTACATTTCTAGTAGACACAGGCGCCGATATATCGGTCATTTAAGAAAATTCAGATCAACTTTTGAATGTTCATCATAATAATATAACACAAATTACAGGAATTGGAAAGGGTTCAATAAATTCAATAGGTTTAACATTTCTCGAGATGAGAACCGGTAACTATATAGTACCGCACAATTTTCATGTTGTGGACGACAATTTTCCGATCCCTGGTGACGGGATATTTGGAATCGACTTCATAAAAACATTCAATTGCCAATTAGATTTTACTACAGAAAGTGAGTTTTTCATTCTAAGACCAAATAATATAAAACAATCAATACAAATACCAATTTTTATACCCGTTACTCGTAGAGTAAAAGGGTATACTAGATTCGTTGAAAAGTATGTAACAGGCAGAAGGAAGCGTTTCCGACCATATAAAGTATATATATTCTTGATCAGGATCAATAGCCGAGTCGATCTGGCCATGTCCGTCTGTCCGTCCGTCTGTCCGTCTGTCTGTCCGTCTGTCTGTCCGTCCGTATGAACGTCGAGATCTCAGGAACTACAAAAGGTAAAAAGTTGAGATTAAGCATACTGACTCCTGAGACATAGACGCAGCGCAAGTTTGTCGATTCATGTTGCCACGCCCACTCTAACGCCCACAAACCGCGCAAAACTGCCACGCCCACACTTTTGAAAAATGTTTTGATATTTTTTCATTTTTGTATTAGTCTTATAAATTTCTAACCATTTGCCAAACAACTTTTTGCCACGCCCACTCTAGCGCCCACAAACCGCCAAAAACTGTCAGTGCTGAAGACTCCATCGCACTTTCACTAGCTGAGTAACGGGTATCAGATAGTCGGGGAACTCGACTATATCGTTCTCTCTTGTTCATAATATTTTTAACACTGAGATAACCATACCAACTCGTTGTGAGGTTATCAGGCAAATTAACGGAAGTTCGGTGGATAACCAAATTCTAATACCTAATCAGGAAATAGAAGATGGTGTATTTGGTGTGGTGTATTCGGATGTACACGTACATCCAAATACTAAACACAACTAATAGCAATAAAATTTTAAACGTTAGCAAATTAATTTCGAACCATTGACTTACTACAAAATTGCAGACCTAAACCACTCCAGAGGCGAATCAATTTTAAGCAGATTAAAGAAAAACTTTCCATCTGCACATAGAAAAAAATTTTGACTGAACTGTGTTCACAATATACTGATATTTATACCCGTTACTCGTAGAGTAAAAGGGTATACTAGATTCGTTGAAAAGTATGTAACAGGCAGAAGGTAGCGTTTCCGACCATATAAAGTATATATATTCTTGATCAGGATCAATAGCCGAGTCGATCTGGCCATGTCCGTCTGTCCGTCCGTCTGTCCGTCTGTCTGTCCGTCTGTCTGTCCGTCCGTATGAACGTCGAGATCTCAGGAACTACAAAAGGTAAAAAGTTGAGATTAAGCATACTGACTCCTGAGACATAGACGCAGCGCAAGTTTGTCGATTCATGTTGCCACGCCCACTCTAACGCCCACAAACCGCGCAAAACTGCCACGCCCACACTTTTGAAAAATGTTTTGATATTTTTTCATTTTTGTATTAGTCTTATAAATTTCTAACCATTTGCCAAACAACTTTTTGCCACGCCCACTCTAACGCCCACAAACCGCCCAAAGCTGCTACGCCCACACTTTTGAAAAATGTTTTGATATTTTTTCATTTTTGTATTAGTCTTCTAAATTTTTATCGATTTGCCAAAAAACTTTTTGCCACGCCCACTCTAGCGCCCACAAACCGCCAAAAACTGTCAGTGCTGAAGACTCCTTCGCACTTTCACTAGCTGAGTAACGGGTATCAGATAGTCGGGGAACTCGACTATAGCGTTCTCTCTTGTTTTGGATTGGAGACAGAGCCAATCCCTACAAATAATTTTTACAAACAGAAGATAAGATTGAGAGATGATGAACCAAGCTATATTAAGAACTGTAGAACACCTCATTCCCAACAAGCCGAAATATCGAAACAGGTAACTAAATTAATAGAAGACAAGATAGTAGAACCAGCTGTATCTGAATATAATAGCCCATTATTGCTAGTTCCAAAGAAATCCTTACCGGATTCAAAAGAAAAAAAAATGGCGTTTAGTGATAGACTATCGCCAAATAAATAAAAAGTTATTAGCTGACAAGTTCCCCTTGCCAAGAATAGATGACATACTTGATCAATTAGGCCGAGCAAAATATTTCTCGTGCCTGGATCTTATGTCGGGATTCCATCAAATAGAGTTAGAAGAAGATTCTCGAAATATAACATCCTTTTCTACGAGCAGTGGCTCTTATCGCTTCACGCGACTACCATACGGATTAAAAATAGCTCCAAATTCCTTTCAACGAATGATCACAATGGCATTTACAGGTCTGGAACCATCTCAAGCATTTCTGTACATGGATGACTTAATTGTCATAGGCTGTTCTGAAAAACAAATGACCAAGAATCTTACAAATGTTTTTGAACTATGCAGGAAAAACAACCTCAAACTGCATCCAGATAAGTGCTCATTTTTCATGAGTGAAGTCACTTTTCTTGGACACAAATGTACTGATAAAGGCATATTGCCTGACGATACTAAATATGATGCTATACAGAGATATCCAAATCCTACTGACGCAGACAGTGCCAGAAGATTCGTAGCATTTTGTAACTATTATAGACGTTTTATACAAAATGTTGCAAATTATTCCCGTCACATAACAAGATTATGTAAGAAAAATGTAAAGTTCGAATGGACAGCTGATTGCCAGCATGCCTTCGAACACCTTAAAAAAGAACTAATGAATCCAACTTTGCTGAAATACCCCGACTTTAGCAAAGAGTTCTGTATCATAACTGATGCTAGCAAAGAGGCATGCGGAGCGGTATTGACCCAGAACTATAATGGTATCCATTTGCCAGTAGCTTATGCATCCCGTAGCTTCACTAATGGTGAGAGCAACAAGTCAATAACAGAGCAAGAGTTGTCAGCAATACATTGGGCGATAAATCATTTCAAACCATATATGTATATATGGTAGACACTTCACCGTCAAAACAGATCACAGACCGTTAACATACATGTGCTCGATGGTTAATCTAAGTTCAAAACTGACCAGAATAAGGCTTGATTTAGAAGAATATGAATTTACTGTGGAATATCTTAAGGGAAAAGACAATTATGTAGCAGATGCGTTATCCATAATAACCATCGACCAACTAAAAAATATATCCAAACAAGTACTTAAAGTCACTACAAGAAATCAAAGTAGACAGGAATCCTGCGCAGGAAAAGGAAATAAAAATGATAAAGTAGAATTGCCTAAGCAAACTACTCAAGAAGCTTCTAAGCCCAAAGTATACGGAGTCATTAATAATGACGAAGTACGCCAAGTAGTGACATTGCATGTAAATAATATGATATGTTTTTTTAAACATGGAAAAAAAATTACTGCAAGATACAACGTTGAAGATTTATATATTAATATAACTCTCGACTTAGGTCGAGAGCCACAGGCTTGAAATGCAGGCCGGTATGCATAATATCAATCAACTTAAAATGGCACCGTGGGAAAATATCTTTGATAACATTTCAATAGATACATTTAAGAAAATGGGCAATAAAACATTAAAACTATTGAGAGTAGCGCAACTCAACCCGGTGACCTTAGTGAATACAAAGAAAGAAAAAGAAGCAATCCTGTCTACACAGCACGACGATCCAACACAAGGAGGACACGCAGGCATAACAAAAACCCTGGCCAGGATTAAAAGACATTACTTTTGGAAAGGTATGACTCGGGATATAACAGAGTACATACGGAAATGTCAAAAATGCCAAAAAGCAAAAATTATGAAACACACAAAAACTCCTTTATTAATTACAGAGACACCAATAAGCGCATTTGACAGAGTCATAGTGTTTACGATAGGTCCACAACCAAAGTCAGAAAACAGTAATGAATATGCTGTTACACTTATATGCGACCTGACAAAATATTTGGTAACCATTCCAATCGCAAATAAAAGCGCAAATACAGTAGCGAAAGCAATATTTGAATCTTTTGTACTAAAGTTCGGTCCAATGAAGACGTTCATTTCGGACATGGGAACTGAATACAGAAATTCAATTATCAAAGACTTATGCAAATACCTGAAAGTAGAAAATATAACTTCTTCAGCACACCATCATCAGACGGTAGGAACAGTGGAAAGAAGTCATAGAACTTTTAACGAATACATCCGGTCATACATATCGGTTGATAAAACTGACTGGGACGTATGGATAAAATATTTCGAATTTTGTTTTAATACTACATCCTCTATGGCACATAATTATTGTCCATATGAGTTGATTTTTGGTAAAACATGCAATTTACCAAAGCATTTTAATAGCACAGATAGAATAGAACCCATTTATAATATAGAAGACTATGCTAAAGAAAGTAAATATAGGTTAGAAGTAGCATATAACAGAGCAAGAAGAAAAAGAATAAGGAATTATATGACTTAAAATTAAACGATATAAGTATATCAATAGGAGATAAGGTGTTATTAAAAAACGAAACCGGACATAAGTTAGATTTCAAATATACTGGACCATATACGGTAGTAAAGATAGAAGAAAGGGATAATATAGTAATATCAAATGATAAGAAAAAACCACAAACGGTACATAAGGATAGGTTAAAATTGTTTAGTTCTTAAAAAAAAAAAAAATTAAAATATGGTGGCCACCAGCAAAAAAATATATATATAGAGAAAAGAGTTAACCCCACATAAGTGCATTGAATGTAAGAAAACATTTTTCTTTTATCATCTTTGATGGTTGAACGATTATAAACAACAAATTTGAATTTAAAAACCCAAGAACACGTATGTTTGTACAGAATGTTCCTTAAATTTCCTTAACATTAAAATTACTTTCTTAAAATAATACAAAAAAAAAAAAAAAAAATTATTTTTGTAAATTTCCTATCAACTTAACAAAGAAAAAAAAAATTTTTTAATTATAAAATAACTTCATAAAATTACGTTATTTTCCAAAAGAAGGGAGATGTAATGTGCACACATATCGAATAAGCACTGTACCAAATCAGAACATTGGCAACAATCACATTGTAGCACTTTTGCAACAATGTTTATGTAAGACTTTTCAGTTCCCAGGCATATCTTGAGTGCAATCTGACCACACAAGAATGCTATTCAGACCAGAAGTGCAGAGTCGGCATAATTAGCATGCGCGACTGCTCGATCTTTATGTGCACATGACTCTCTTAGACAGCGGCGCTCTCGCTGCCAAAGTTAAGTACATAAGAGCAAAGCAACGTCTCTGCCTCTCTGCCGGCGCAGACGGATTGCATTTGGCTAGCTTGGACTCTTCAAGACCAAGTACAAGTCAGTCGTCAAAGAGTCTTCAACATGCCTTAATTGAATATTAATGAGTCTTAACAGAAGTTGCAAATATACTGGATATCCAACTGAATCTCTATTTCAATAAAAGTTATATAAAAAACATAAAAATGCATTACTATTATTACAATCCCGCCAGCAGAGCATCGCTGTTGGCGGAATGTTTCGGAAGTGGGGCACGAAGCCGTTATATTCATGTAAAAATTACTCGAAAATAAACCCCGACCAAAGAAGGACGAATTCCAACACCCCTTGTGTTTTTATTGAATTCTGGGACAATTTGCGACATCACCTTTTTCGGCCCCCAACGTCTTCAAATACAAACTAAAAGCGAGATAAAAACATCAACATTATTACAAATCCATAAGGCGGGACCGCGATTGTTTTTGTCCAGTTTTGATTTAACCGCTGCAGAGGCCGCGGTGTTGTTCTTGTCTGTTCTCCCTCTCTCTTGCGTCCCTTAGGCACACTATGCTTGCCGACGGCATAACAGGCAAGGTCTGAATTCCACCGTTCCGGTTTCGCAATTATTAAGTTGGAGAATAAGTGAATTCTTGCGATTACTATTTTCTGAATTATTAATTAAATATTTTCGAATTACGGGACAAGATTAACCTTTTTGGTCAACCTTATTGGTTTTCTGACCCAACAGAATATAAACAAGAGAGAACGCTATAATCGAGTTCCCCGACTATCTCATACCCCTTTCTCAGCTATTTGAAGTGCGAAGAAGAGTCTTTAACACTGATAGTTTTTGGCGGTTTGTGGGCGTTAGAGTGGTCGACAAACTTGCGCTGCTTCTATGTATGTGGAGTTTGCATGCTGAATATCAACTTTCTAGCTTTTATAGTTCCTGAGATCTCGACGTTCATACGGACGGACAGACGGACATGGCCAGATCGGCTATTGATCCTGATCAAGAATATATATACTTTATATGGTCGAAATCGCTTCCTTCTCCCTGTTACATACTGTTACATACATACTCTACGAGTAACGGGTATAAAAAGCTCAACGTCCGAGCAACGAAATATTAATATTTGTATTCACATATTCATGTCCGACGACATCGAGATCTCTGATCTTCTTGCCTACACTCCCGTTCCCAATTCTGTTGTCCATTCCGCATAGGGCACCATCCGCCCGCAGCAGCAGTCGGCCGTTGCAGTTTTCTGACCGAATTTTCTTCGATGGCATCCCGAGCCCGCGCAACTTTCGCCAGTTTCGGATCCGCTCCGGAGTCGCGGCGCACATATATTCGAGTGCAACTCAGGTCGTGTCAGCGTCGTTCGCCGCCGGACCTTTCCGTGTCCTTTCCGTGTCCTTTCCGTGTCCGCCGAGGATCCCGCCACCTTAACAGTGCTGGAATCCAAATACAGCTACTTTTATTTTGTCTATTCGAGGTGTGTTGCCAATCTTCAGGAGATAATAGAAAAGGTGGCCGTCCAGTCCACTCAGGCTTCCGTCAGTGCTCACACACCTTAGAGGACAGTGTGTCGTCTACCGCCAGTGGACACCGAAGTTTTCGCTGGTGATTATCTTCGGTGGCCCACATTCCGAGACCTTTTCACCGCAATATATATCCAAAATCGTCGTCACACCGGTGGAAAGGTTGTTTCACTTGCTTGAGAAATATGACTCCTAGGTGGGAACCCTTGTCATAGAAGACCAATAGATCAGAAAAAGCTCTATGCCGGTATAAAAAGACCGTGGCCCACAGATAAAATAGTCAATACCCGGGTAAATACCCGTACATCATACCCGGGCGATTATCCGTCAGTCTATAGCCGGGAAGACTCAAAGTGAGCACCCGAAAGTAAGTATCCTGGAAGAAACCACCACCACTACCCGAAAGCCAACACTCTGGATAATCTCAGTCAAAGGAAAAGTTTCGAGGAGCGAGTGCATAATTAAAAACACAAACGGCAAAACAAATAAACAAAGAACAAGTTAACCGGTGCATTCTCGTTAATGTGGATATCAGCAAAAACAAAGCAACAGCGTGGACTTTCCAAACAAGTGCTTACTCCAAGTAATCTGATAGTCGAATAGCAGCCGAAGCGTGCCGCAGAAAAACAACTCATTCATATATATATATATCTAAAGAAAGATGACCTTCACTTAGTGTATTTTTTTTTATTTGTTTGTGTATATCTTATTATTGTTCGGTTAGAATTATTGGTGCACGAAGGTATATGTATGTATAACTCCATCACTATATATATGTAGCAACACCCAGGATCCAACGCGTCGAGATCTCATCGCTCCAGATTAAAGTAGGGTAAGTTTGACGAAACCCTGTTCCCGAGTTTTCTCTATATTTTTATACCCGTTACTCGTATAGTAAAAGGGTATACTAGATTCGTTGAAAAGTATGTAACAGGCAGAAGGAAGCGTTTCCGACCATATAAAGTATATATATTCTTGATCAGGATCAGTTGCCGAGTCGATCTGGCCATGTTCGTCTGTCCGTCCGTCTGTCCGTCTGTCCGTATGAACGTCGAGATCTAGAAAGTTGAGATTAAACATACGGACTCCAGGGACATAGACGCAGCGCAAGTTTGTCGATTCATGTTGCCACGCCCACTCTAACGCCCACAAACCGCCCAAAACTGCCACGTCCACACTTTTGAAAATTGTTTTGATATTTTTTCATTTTTGTACTAGTGTTGTAAATTTCTAACGATTTGCCAAAAAACTTTTTGTCACGACCACTCTAACGCCCACAAACCGCCCAAAGCTGCCACGCCCACACTTTTGAAAAATGTTTCGATATTTTTTCATTTTTGTATTAGTCTTGTAAATTTCTAACGATTTGCCAAAAAACTTTTTGCCACGCCCACTCTAACGCCCTCAAACCGACAAAAACTGTCAGTGTTGAAGATTCTCCTTCGCACTTCCACTAGCTGAGTAACGGGTATCAGATAGTCGGGGAACTCGACTATAGCGTTCTCTCTTGTTATATTTACATATATTCTTGTGCTCACTTTATTTTCACACCATTAGTAAATATATGTGTATATTTCGTAACAATGGTAACCGAAGGGTGTCAGGTTTAGAGAAAAATATTTTATTGTTAGCCTCTTCCAGGCAATGTATTTCATTGTTTGTTTGTTTTTGTTCGATATTGTCTTAAATAAAAATTACTTTTCAGCGGCGAGTATCCGCCTTGTTTTTGTTAAGCAAAAACAAGAGACCTCAGAGCGTGAATAGCCAACAATTTTTGTTGACGTGCGCACCATTGCCTGGTGATGAATTCGATACTCCTCGCTAAAAACCATTATATTCAATTTATCATAATTTTTGTATGCTAGCCTTATAATTCTTTTTGTATTACACATTACACATGGCACTTGCCAAAAACTTATTACTCAATAAAATTATGCTGTTATTTTAACTGCAACAAAATGAGTAGGTAAACATTTCCAGAAGGGGTGCTGACGCAAGAAGTGGAGTAGGTCAAAAACGATGACATAACGTTTGACGGACAACCTTGACAAAAGGGGATCGTATTGCGCGGCCCGCGACGATCCATCACGCATGCGGACGCACGAAGGGGAGGGAATGTGGCCGAAACATTGCCCGATCGTTTTACGATCAAGCTACAGCTTGTGGGGCAGTGAGGACTGCCACTACTAATATTAATTCTCGTTATGTTAAAGATGTGAGGGGCTTACCAAGATCCCACGACCCAAAATCGACGAGCTTACGCTGGCATCATGGTGCCTGAACATCGGATGCCCCTCCCTCGGCCTGAGTCCTTATCCAGGACACAGGCTCGAATACGCCGACGTAACAACTGCCCTCATAAACATGTGCCATCTGGGGTGCAACTTCCAAGCGCGAACCCTGATTGACCCTGGGTCCGAACCAACTTTCATTACAGAATGGGTGTTCAACTTAATCAGGCTTCCTTTCAAGACAATCCAAGCGCAAGTGTCCTAAACCAAACCGTGACCGGTCACCTCACTAAGGTGTGTAATTTTTCGATTAGATCGCCATCCAGCTTATGTTCTTCCGCACCTGGCCGGAAATCTGCCCTCGTATCCAATCCCACAAGATCTTCTAAAGGATCTTCTGGACATCCCCCTTGCGGACCCCAAGATCTTTGAGAGCTCCCAGATTGTTGTCTTGATAGGAGCAGACATTCTTCCGTCTATTCTCCGCCGAAACTGCAAAAAAAAATATTTGTGGATCCCTTTCCGGTCAGGAAACCATTTTTGAATGGCCCAGTCCATTCGGCAGACCCCCGGAGGGTGTCCACCTTCTCTACGCGAGTTTCCTGCGCCTTCGAGGACTCGCTGGACCAGCTCCTCACCAAATTCTGGGAGGTGGAGGAAAGGTCCACACAGATCGTCTCCGAGTCTGATTCGTTTTGCAAACGAAATTTTGTAAAAACCACCAGAAGGGACCATCGTGGCAAGTATGTTGTTACGCTCAGTTCCTCCGCAACGAGCAGCATCTGAAAAGGGATCCCTTACTCAAAACCCAGTATGACGCTGTGATCCAAGAATACCTTGACATAGGTCACATGGCCGAGTACTATCTTCCACATCATGCCGTTGTCAAGCCCGAAAGTACAACCACTAAAGTGCGGGTAGTTTTCAATGCTTCTAGCCCTTCCGCAAACGGGACCAGTCTGAATGACATCCTTTACGCGGGCCCGGTCTTACAGACCGACCTAACTATTCAAATCCTAAAGTGGCGATACTTTAAGTTCGTTTTTAATGCCGACATCGAGAAGATGTACCGCCAGAGTTGGGTAGACCCCAAGCATACTCCTCTCCAGCGCATTCTGTTTCGCAATTCCGATGGGGAAATCCGCGACTACGAACTAAAGGCGGTCACCTTCGGGATCAATTGCGCTCCATTCCTGGCGATACGGGTCCTACAGAAGCTCGCCAACGACGAAGAGTCTTGGAATCCGCAGGCGAGTCAGATTATCCGACAGTTCATGTACGTTGACGACGTGCTCGCTGGGGCAGACTCATAAACGGAGGCGCAAGCAGCCATCCGAGAGCTCCAGGGGGCCCTGGGTTCAGCGGGGTTCCCCCTTATGAAGTGGACGTCCAATAGCAAGGCGATTTTGGCAGACATCCAGACTGACCATCTCCTTCGGGCTGATTTTCTCGAAATTGCGACAGAGAGCACGGCCAAGACACTCGGCGTGCGGTGGAAGGCGACCACTGATGAGTTTTTCTTCAATCCTCCAGAATTGACCTGGGAGTCGTCGTTCTCGAAGCGTCAAGTCCTTTCCCGAATTGCCCAGTTATTCGATACAGCCGGCTGTCTAGACCCCTTTATTGTCCGAGCAAAGATGTTTATGCAGGACATTTGGCTCCAGGATCTAGGCTGGGACGATGTCCTCCCTCAGGAATTCTGCAAGAGATGGGTTGACTTACGGGAAAATTACTCGGCGGTTGATCAGATCCGCATTCCCCGCTGGGTCGCATTCCGACCACACTTAAAAATATAACATCATGGGTTCTGTGACGCCTCGCAAAGGGCGTATGGCGCCACCATTTATGTCCGAGTTGAGGTCGGGTTCACGGTAGCGGTGAACTTGCTAACGGCAAAGACACGGGTTGCCCCAGTAAAGACGGTGTCGCTCCCGCGGCCGGAGTTGTGCGGAGCCCTTCTATTGTCCGAGATTTCCAACGCCATTCTTCCGAAGATGCCTGTTGCGAAGGCCCCTCCGGAAGATATTCTTGAGCGTTTTTCCACCCTCGACAAGGCATTGTGGCGAAGGATCTATGCTTTGTTTGAGAACCACATAACGTCTACTGAGATTGCGTCGGCCGAACGTCTTCTAATTTCCGCCACGCAACGCAAGCATTTCATCCATGAGATTGGCTGTGTAAGCCAAAAGCGGCCAGTGCCTGCATCCAGTCCTGTTCAAAACCCGTTTCTCGATTCTCAAGGGCTCATGAGAGCTTTACGGCCTCCTTCTTTAATATGACGAACGGCATCCGGTAATCCTTCCGTACAGCAGCCATCTGTCTCGACTGCTCGTCCATTTTACTCATCGCATAACGCTGCACGGCGGTAATCAATTGATGATCCGTCTGCTCCCTTCCAAATTTTGGATTCCGAAGGTGAGGTGAAGTCCGTTATCTATTCGTGCAATTCGTATGCGTCATTCACAAAAAGAAGTGGCAAACTCAACTCATGGGAAGGTTACCCAAGGAACGGACGTCCTTCTCTCGTCCCTTCACCCATACCGGTATGGACTATGCCGATACCTTCGACATCAAAAGGGTATATGTTGGTATTTGTGTGCTTCTCCACCAAGGCCATCCATTTAGAGGCGGCGTCCGACCTCACGACTGAGAAATTTTTTGCTGCTTTAGCCCGTTTTGTATCCCGAAGAGGATGCCCCCGTCAAGTTCAGTCGGACAATGGAAAGACATTTGTGGGTGCGACGTCCCAACTCCCCCGAGATTTTCTCCAAGCACTCAATGGGGCTGTGACGGGTGCCTACAGTCACCAGCAGCTGCTTTTGGAATTCATTCCTCCGGGTGCCCCCCCACGGGAGGCTTGCGGGAGGCCGGCGTCAAGAGTTTCAAGACTCTGTTCTACAAGTCTACGGCCACCCGTAAATACACGTTCGAAGAGCTGTCCACGCTTTTGGCTAGGATCGAAGCGTGCTTGAATTCGCGTCCGCTCGCGCCAATGTCCGAAGACCCCGCGGACCTGCTGGCACTTACCGTGCCAACGGACTGACGGACAGACGGACAGACAGACGGACGGACAGACGGACATGGCCAGATCGACTCGGCTACTGATCCTGATCAAGAATATATATACTTTATATGGTCGGAAACGCTTCCTTATGCCTGTTACATACTTTTCAACGAATCTTGTATACCCTTTTACTCTACGTGTAACGGGTATAATAAAAAAAAATTGGGCACCCCCTTACCGACGGTTGTCCTTATGGACAAGCCCTGTCGTGTCCAGATCAGCCTCAATGACCTCTTCTGAGCAGAGTGGCGTAATTTGGTCTGTAGGTTTTTAGACTGTTTCGTCTTCTTGGTACTGCTTATTGCCTTTGTGTGAATTTGAGTACCTAAGTGTTTTCTCTTTCGCCCGCAAGATCTGGTGAAATAGCGTGAACTATTTCATGAGGCTTTTTATTTGAAACCGAGTGGACAATTTGGTTATATTCTATTGTTGCGAATAGAATAAGGTCGGTCGCATCGGATATATTTTGGTCTATCTTGATGCACCGTGTGATTTCCGTTAGGGTGCTATGAAATCTCTCAACTTGCACATTAGATGTGCTGTGCAACAGTGGCGCATTTACTACCTGTATACCATACCTATTTTCTAGGATGGTTCGCATGGTGGGTGACGATTGTATTGTATGCTTTGGAACACGTTCTGCAATTTGCGGTGATTTCTGCCGCTAGCTGGCCCATTTTGTGGAAAAAGTAGTCACGGAGGACCTGTTTTACGTTTTCCTGTCCTGCTCTATGGGCTGTCATTTTGGGACCTATAAATCAAGAATGTAGAGTTTAGACGCAACGCAGCTTTTATATGTTGTACCAACATATTTATTGGACTGATGGTGGCTGAACAGCCTCCTACTTAGACTGACCCGGACAGCTACCTGTTCGGCTGAACAATGTCACATTGGCGCATTTCTTAGCACTGACGCACACGTTTCAGCTCTCAGCCAATTGCTGGAATGCATCCCGATATTCCTGTAGTCCAAAAGATGCAGCCAAGATACTTTTGCTGATCGTGAGAACAGCAGAATTATCAGCGCAATGGTACTGGTGTGTGAGCAAAGACTGAGTATATGAGGGCCAAGTAGCGCGCTTACTTGACGTTGTTGAAAATTTGTACCCAACAGCAGAATGTGCTTTCTTCCAAAAAACTGTTTACAACCAAGTACAGCTGCGGCGGAACCAATCTCTTTGTTTTGTGCGAATTTCTTTTGAATTTCAAGAAAGTCAGCTACAGCATACTCCTCCTGTTCCACAGTTTCTTTGGAAATTTTACTACTCTAGACTGGTGGTGGCCAGCTTGATATTATTGCCAAAGATGGGAGATTAGTTTGACAGGAAATTATACTCCTATGCCTATGCCTATATATTAAAGACGATAGCTGGAGTTCAGATTATAAGCCAAGTGATCTTTTTTGAAATAATTCGTGAACTGTGGGGATACAAACATTACGAATTCTTAGCAAGGAAGACAAAGCCGACCACGTGATCGCGGAACATGGTGATCCGCTTTACTCACCACGGTTTAGTCCACAAAGGCGACAAGCTCCCAGCACATTGAAAACACTAGGACGATACGAGACTACTTTACGTGATTTGCCTCAGAGAGTGTTTGCGTCGGTACCCAAATTAAAAAGGAAACTATCTACTTGTAGATTTCTTCGAGCAAGGGACTTATTCAGCAAACTGGTCAGTCTACTGAGGATCTGATGCGTGCCAGGATCTCCTATTACCGCATAAATGTATTGAACTCTTAGTTTTATCTAAGCAGTGCCAATATTGTGGAGGAAGTTGAGGTCGTCTGGGTCCACTTCTTCACTCTACCTCACTCAATGTTCTTCTTTTAAATATGTTTTGGTCAGCATTAAACATTAATTGGACGTAAGATAATGTCCATTTTTCTGCTGAAGGTAGGTATACAGCAGCTACAGTGACGGTCCTAACCGATGTTTGCTGGCGCATGCTCTCTATCTGCTTGTCATTACTAGAGGTAGATGTGTGTTTCCGTGGCAAGCATTACGTCTATATCGTCAACGATGAAAAATAACCGAAGCTTCTCCGGACCACTTATAAATCCCCGAGTGATCCATAATCTGATTTTTAAGTTTGGTTGGGTAATTTCGGAATACGTGGTATATGAACGTGAATCAGTTCTCTGAAAGCTTAACTAGCATCTCCTGTTTCTTGTATACGATTAAAGAATTGATACATTCTTGTATTGATGGTCCGAATAGAGTTGTCTATCGCCATGAATTCATTGTTAAGACGACAGACGTTGGTAAATCTCCAACCTGCACAATTACATAAGCCCTAGATTGACTCGCGATACGTCGTATGATATTTTTGTTCTTAATGCCTCAGCTGGAATAAATCTGCTTAGGGAACCTGGGCATAGTTTGTGTTCGGCAGTTGTTAATCAACGATTGCCTAGCACTTTGCTTTAGCCGACATCTATCGCTTGTACACAAAGCATACCTGTCATATGGGGACCACTACAATTGGCAAAATTAGGGTCTTGGGCGCAATAGTTCTTATAATGTACAAAAATTTGGCATCTTTTGCATTGTAGCATCTCTTTTTTATATGTAGCTCGCTTAACCGTGACTTTGCATCTGCCAAGTTAGGAGATACTAAAACATTCGGGATTTCTTTTATTTAAATATTGAAAAAAAATTTTCTGATTGGAAAATTTATCGTTGTTTTGTTATGGTCGTTAACCTGAATGATTTTTCAGTCCGACTTTTAGGGGCAATAGATGTTAAGAACCTCACAGCCACAATAATTAAATGCTTCTTCTATTAGTGAACTTGGAGCAAAACAGCTATGAACCTTACTAACCAATAACAGACTTTCCGAGCGAGATAAGTCCGCAGATGTTGGACCACTAGATAAATTCAACTATTATGAGCGGACGTACTCCCGCAATTCAATGATGGTTTTACCAGATAATCTCTCTAGGATCAATGATCCTAGCATGTACTCTAACCCTGTGATAGGTACAGCTTTAAGCTAAAGAAAGATGTTTTTGCTTACACTTGCACGACCGCGTGTCCGCTGGGCATCTGAGCCCCACTTGCCAAGAATTCCTACTGACTTAATTGTAAACAGGAGAGAACGCTATAGTAGAGTTCCCCGACTATCTCATACCCGTTAGCCAGCTATTTGAAGTGCGAAGGAGAGGCTCTAACACTGACAGTTTTTGGCTGTTTGTGGGCGTTGAAGTGGGCGTGGCAAAAAGTTGTTTGGCAAATCGATAGAAATTTACAAGACTAATACAAAAATTAAAAAATATCAAAACATTTTTCAGATAGTCGGGGAACTTGACTATAGCGTTCTCTCTTGTTTTGAAGATTGGCGAAAGTGTTTGTGTTTATATGTGTTGTTTTGTTCGTGCAACATGTTTTTCGGAAAAGTTTTTCGTAGGTACAAAAGTCACTGAAAGAAAGCTTTTTTAATTACCGGACCACATGTTCGGAGCGAAGGAACTATCAGTCCGTCTGTTTCTCAATCTGTCTGTATGAACGCCACGCTCGCAGAAACTATAAAAGCTATAAAGTTGAGATTAGGTATGCCGATATCAGGGCCGTAATCGAAGCGCAGGTTTGTTTCCTGTTCTCCTTGCCATTAAACCGACCAAAACTAACTTCCGCGCCCAAAACTTTTCAATAATGTTTAAATTTTGTTCGCTTCAACATATGCCTTGCCAATTTCTATCGGAATACCGAAACCATTTTTGCCACGCCAACTCTAACGCCCACAAACCGCCCAAAACTGTCAAGCCCACACTTTCTTTCAAAAAAAAAAACACATAGCACATGGCGCCATATATATGTATATACCCACATTTATTAAACACATTTGTATCTTAATAACTGGTAACTAGGCTGTAAAGTTTCTTTTGTTTTAAGTTACCATTTAAATTCATTTTTTTCAGAGTAAAGAAGACGAACAAAGTATAATGATGCTTCCAATGGAAGTAACTGAGCCTTCTGACATAATTGATGGGACGGAAGAAATAAGAAGACGAAAGCGATCGTTAAATAGGAATTCAACATATAAACAAGTTAGTATAAAATATACATCAAATCAAAAAACAAATCTATGGAATACAGTTAATAACGATAAATAATTTTTATACCAGTTACTCGTAGAGTAAAAAGGTATACTAGATTCGTTGAAAAGTATGTAACAGGCAGAAGGAAAAGTTTCCGTCCATATCAAGCATATATATTCTTGATCAGGATCAATAGCAAAGTCGATATGGAACGTCAAGATCTCAGGAACTATAAAAGCTAGAAGGTTCAGATTCAGCATCCAGACTCCAGTAACATAGACGCAGCGCAAGTTTATCGATTCATGTTGCCACGCCCACTCTAACGCCCTCTAACCGCCCAAAGCTGCCACGCCCACACTTTTGAATGTTTTGATTTTTTTTCATTTTTGTATTAGTCTTGTAAATTTCTATCGATTTGCCAAAAAACTTTTTGCCACGCCCACTCTAACGCCCACAAACCGCCAAAAACTGTCAGTGTTGAAGAGGCTCTTTCGCACTCCACTAGCTGAGTAACGGGTTTCAGATAGTCGGGGAACTCGACTATAGCGTTCTCTCTTGTTTTGAAGGTTGGCGAAAGTGTTTGTGATAATATGTGTTGTTTTGTTCGTGCAACATGTTTTTCGGAAAAGTCATTGATGCTAATTTAAATGTGAGTTCATGAAGAAGGAAACGGAATTCCTGGGACACATTGTAACCACAAATGGCATTAAACCCAATCCGAATAAAACTAACGCAGTTACGAATTTTCCAATACCTAAGACACCAAAATAAATAAAATCATTTTTGGGATTATGTTGGTTCTACCGCATTCATTCCAAACTTTGCCAATGTAGTTAAACCTATGACCCTTAAACTAAAGGAAGGTGCAGTAATCGATACTAAATGTAAAGACTACGGTAATTCATTCGAAAGGTAAAATGTTTTGATAACTTCAGATCCGACATTGATCTATACAGATTTCTCAAAGCCATTTTCTTTGACAACTAGTGCAAGTAATTTAGCTATTATGCCAGCAAAACGCTGAATGAGCACGAGATTAATTACGAGATATCGCCTTCGTCAGGAGATATTTTTCGTAAAAGGTGTCTCTCAAACGTTGAATTTTGATTTGGTGAAAAGTACGATGTTAACGTCTCGACCAATATGGAGAAAACGTCATTATTAGCTTCTTTGTTATATTCAACTATAGCACCCGGTAGTGCGTATGCAACCGTCTGCAGTTGCGTGCCACCCAAGTGTAATAATTTCATTCTCTTCTGAAATACAGACTTGACACATCCCACCTGTAGGTATATGCTGAAAGCTCGAAGCCACTTCTCCCATTCATCTGGGAGTTTTTTTTTTTAATTCCTTCTATTCCACTCGGGAACTTAGGGCTTCTACGAGAGCTTTCCATCTAACTCTATTTTGAGCTGTCTGTTTTGCACTTTCCCATGTAGTGTTTATTTGGGCTAGTTCTTGGTGAGCGGTTCTTCTCCAGGTTGCTCTTGGCCTTCCCACTCGCCTGCTTCCTTGGGGGTTCCAGTCTAGTGCCATCCTCACAATGCTACTCGGGTTTCTTCTGAGAGCGTGCCCTATCCACATCCATTTTTTCTTCCTTATTTGTATATGAATCGGGGACTCGTCTGTAACGCGCCACAGTTCTGTGTTGGCTATTCTGTTTGGCCAGAATACCCCACATATGACTCTCAGGCATTTGTTGCTGAAAGCCTGTAGCTTCTGCGTTATTTTCTTCGTGGCGAGCCATGTCTCACTTCCGTATAGCAGTATGGATTTCACACACGCATTGTAGATCCTGATCTTTGTTCGTCGGCTGCTTTTTCGTTCTCTCTATATGCGGTATAGTCTCCCAAATGCTGAGCGGGCTTTGCCAAGACGACTGGAGACATCATCATCCACTCCACCACTGTTGGATATGATGGTGCCAAGGTATGGGAAACTCGTAATGAACTCGATTGGGTTCCCATTTATGTTGATGTTTCCTTGGCTGGAGTGGTTGAAGCGCATAGCATTTGTTTTCGCTATGTTTATCTCGAGCCCTACGCTGCTGGCTATCCTGACGAGGTCGTCACTTTACCTCTGTATGTCGCCGAGTCTGTGCGATATGAGACATATGTCGTCTGCGTAGTCCAAGTCCTCAAGGTGTCTGGTGAGGTTCCACGAAATTCCGCGCTTGGAAGAGCATACTTCGCTCATTAACTCGTCGACTACGATGTTGAAGAGGAGTGGTGACAGCGGGCATCCTTGCCGAATTCCGGTGTTCGTCTGGAAAGGTGCACTAGTTTTTCCATTGTGCAGTACCGCCAGGTTGGCATCGTCATACATCGATTTGATGATGGCGATGAGGTTTGCAGGTACTCCTTTTCTTGCAAGTGCTCGCCATATTGCTGCTCTTTCAACTGAGTCGAATGCCTTCTTGAAGTCGATAAACAGGAGGTAAAGCGGGGCTCTCCATTCCACAGCTTGCTCGGTTATTATTTGCCTGGTCTACGCAACTCCTGTGTGGTCTGAAGCCTGCCTGTTCGTCTCGTATTGTTGGCTCAATTTTTTCCTGGAGGCGTTCGTTCAGAAGTGTAGCTAAGATCCTGTTGCTGGTGTTGAGCAGTGTTATCCCTCTCCAGTTGTTGCAGTCACTAAGGCCGCCTTTTTTGGAAAGCTTCACAATGATTCCGTTTTTCCAGGAGTCTGGCACCGTCTCGCCTTCCCATATGCGTGAGAAGTGTGGATGCAATGTTTCAGCCATTAGTTGGGTGTCAACTTGAAGCAATTCGGCTGGAATGTTGTCTTCGCCAGCTGCCCTGTTGTGCTTCAGCTTCTTTATTGCATTCACGATTTCTCTTACATTCGGGGGTGCAGAGGGTATCCTGCTACTCCCACTTGGCGGCACAACACTCCTGTAGTCTATGGCCACGTTTGGTGATGTGGTGTGGCTAATTCCCATGAAGTGTTGGCGCCATCTTCGGATTTGTGCGTCATCATTGGATAAGAGGTTACCTTCTAGATCTCTGACTGGTTTGTTCTGTCTGTGATGGGTTCCTGTGATCCGTGAGATCTGCTGGTATAGCGAGCGCATGTTGTTCTCGCCGGCTGCTCGTTCTGCGTCTGCCGCAAGTCTATCCAGCTGTGCTCTTTTGTCCTTTCTGGCCGACCTTTTCACCGATCTGCATAGTCCGCGATACTCCTCACGGTACTGCGTGAGCTGGTCCGCCAGAGGCTTCAGGTGGTTCCTCCTTCTAATTAGGTCCCTTCAGATACCCAGTCCGTTCTTCCGCGTTGTTGCAGGCCAAGTATTTCCTCCGCCGTGGTCCTTAGTTGTCTGCAGGTGTACTCCCATGGGTGGTCTTCTAGGGGGATCAGCTGTTCTCGCAGCGTGGACGTCATTCTCGTCTTCAGAGTAGAGTCGCTAAGGAGGTGCAGGTTCAGGGGGGGCGCACGCCGGTGTTGGCTGTTGCCAGTGGTCCTTGAGTGGTTGCGGTTGAGCTTTATTGAAAGGTCTCCAATGACCAACTCATGATCACTGTCTATGGCTGCTCCCCTTTTGTTCCGTACGTCCAGTAGCGAGTGTCTCCATTTCCTGCTAATGCATATGTGGTCGATCTGGTTGCGCGTATTACCACTTGGAGATGTCCAGGAGTATTTGTGGACATCTTTGTGTGGAAATAATGTGCCACCGATGACCAGTTGGAATAGCTGGCAGAGTTCCACTAATCTCTCTCCGTTATCGTTGTGAGTCCCAGTTCCATGCTGGCCCATGACAGATCTTAGTCCGGTGTTGTTGGGGCCAATTTTTGCATTGAAGTCACCCATGAGGATGATGTTAATGTCACCTTGCCGTAACTTGTTGAGGGTTGCTGTAAGGGCAGTATAGAAGTCGTCCTTGGTGTCGTCGTTTGCGTCTTCCGTCGTGGCATAGCATTGAGTGATGTTTATATATCTAGCTCTACATCTGAACCTGGCGGTCATGATTCTATCAGAAATGGGTTCCCAGGAAACCAGTGCCTTCTTTATGCGCTTGGACACGAAAATTCCCACTCCATATCTGCTGCCGTCACTGTTGCCACTGTGTAGGACTAGATTGCTATCTGATGTTGTTGTTTCCCCACTGCCATCCCACCTCATCTCGCTGATTCCAGCTATTGCAATGTGGAGTTTCTCCATCTCCGCCTCGAACTGTGCTAACCTAGATGGTTCTCTTAGAGCTCTAACGTTCCATTGTCCAATTCGTGTCCGTTTTGAAATGCCTATGGTCGTCATCGAATTTGGGGATCCGTTTATGTTTAAATTTCTCGTATTAGTTTCAGTAATCGTTGTAAGTTTTTCGACCGATCTGGTGATTGGCCAGATGCGGCTTATCCCAGTGGTGGGGCTGCCACCTGTCGCCATCGGGGAGTGGCGCCTACGGTGTTGCGTTGTTATTCGTAGAAAAGCGAACAGTCTGGTAACGCGATCGCCCTGCTGGTGTTGTTGCTGTTCGCAGAAAAACACAGGGTGCGCTTGGTACTATGTGGAAGCCCCCCGTTTTTCTCCCATGTAACGAGGAGGGGGGGGTTGGGACGGTGTGGCAAGTGGAAGTTGCCGAAGATTGTTGTAATAGGCAGTTATGTGGAAGAATACTTTCTAAAAGTTAGAAAAGCATTTCAGAGAGGAAGTTTTTGTATGGCCATGCTCTCGTCATGGGTGGGGTTTGAACCCACGACCCCGTGGTTAGCAGGTAGTTACACTATCCACTACACCACTGGGAGTAACGCCTTCTAAATATACACACAAAGGAATGGTTTTATTACGCTCTTCGCCATCACGAACAAACGTCTGGAATGTCTAGAAAAACAAATATTAATTCAAGGCTTTTGTGAAGCAATTTGTATTTTAAATATATTCTTTAAATATATTCTGGAAAAGAATTGTCTGGGCAACGAAATATTTCATGTCATATTTGTTTAGTAGACCATTTGAAATACTGAGTAATACATTAATAAACAACGCACAATTCGGATTATCAAATTATTTATTTTTACTTCAGTTTGATTGCTTCCAAGGTCAAAGTCAGACTAAAACTACGAAGTAATTATGCATACTAAAAGAGTAAAGTAAAGTCATAGAGCGAGAGCGCGAGCGCGAGATAGAGAGCGTAGGCCGTCGATCTTCGCTCAGCATCGTGGTACTGGTTCCCACATCCTATCCTTCCTAATCAGCTTTAGCTTCAGGTCATCTATTTTATGTAGCTCGTTCTCTTCCGCGGTCGGCAAGCTTAGAGAAGGGGTCAATTGTAGACGCATCGGACTATGTACTCTGTTGGGGAAGCTTTTTAAGATGACATTACATTCCCCATTAGGGTCAGCGCCTACGTACTGTCGACCGTTATCCGTCCGCAGCTGTTTTGGGTACCCAAGTCTACAGAAAAAATGTGTACACGCGTCAATAAGCGACTCTGATGTAATATGTAATAGATCGCAAAATCTTGAATTCCATATATCTTGAAAAATAATCGATTAGGACTAAGATGTATTCGTTATTTGGCAATGGGCCTAGCAAGTCTGTTGCTACTGCAAGCCAA
The DNA here is from genome assembly GCF_016746235.2 of Drosophila teissieri. Taxonomy (NCBI): domain Eukaryota; kingdom Metazoa; phylum Arthropoda; class Insecta; order Diptera; family Drosophilidae; genus Drosophila; species Drosophila teissieri. The sequence continues at coordinate 23,965,819 of NC_053031.1, forward strand.
GGACCGTTCGGAAATTCAGTTCTCTTCATCAGCGGCGGTTTTACTGCTCGGGAACCCAGAGTACAATCCAGGCAGTCCTTTACAATTTTCCCGCCGTCTTTGTTTATTTGGGCCCACCAAACTTTGGCTCTTAACCGCCGCTTCATTGCCGATTCGCCTGGATGGCCTTTGTGTGCCAACGTCAACATCTTCTGCCTTAGATTTGATGGAATAAAAATGCGTACTCCTCTCAACATAATTGTTCCCATAGTTCGTGTCGGAATGGGTACAGTTCACTTGAAAGTGCAGAGTTCCAAGAACCGTATTGGGGGCACATCATTGCGTCAACGATTTCTTCGTCATGAGTGCCCGTCTCGGCCAACTCAGATATCTCAATCGAAGTGGGAACCGCATTTTTCATTATCAAGAGTATGCTGTGCTCGCCTTTGATATCGTAACACATTGATGTATGTCCACACAGCCGTGATAAACTGTCAGCAATATTTTCTTTCACGGATTTGTATATTACCTTAAATTTATACGCCTTATACGCTTATAGGCGCAATATCCATCTTTTAATCCGTGCCGACAGTTTTGAGGTTGGTTTAAAAATTGTCTCCATGGGCTTATGGTCGGTCACTAATTTAAACTCCAATCCCAGAAAGTAAAAATAATATCTCTCTACTGCCCAAACCAAGTCCAAATTTCCTTCTCAGTTGGGGAGTATCGTTTCTCCATATTGGTTAAGCTTCGACTAGCAAATTCCATTATTTTTGGGTCGTGATCATTGTCATATTGTAATAATACTGCCCCCAAAGCTACAGGGCTACCATCTGCTATCAATATAGTCCTATTGTTGGGGTCAAAATTTGAGAGCCTTGGGCTTTTAGGTAACGCTGACTTAAGTTTTCGAAACCCCTGGTCTTGAACTGGTCCGCAGATGAACTTCTCATCCTTCTTGAACAACTCACGCAGTGGTTCCGTCAAATCGGCCAGGTCTGGAATAAATTTAGGTGATTAAACCAAAGAAACTCCGCGTCTCTTCTTTATTTTATTACGTCGTCGATATAATTCATTACGTTATCGCACGATGAAATAAGTTACTCGAGTCGTCTTTGGAATATTTCAGGCGCCGCGTTTATGCCAAACATCCATCGCTTGTATCTGAACAGTCCTCGAGTTTGGAAGAATGTGGTAATCGCTCTACTTGCTTGGTCCAGTTCCAACTGGTGAAACGCGTCCTTTAGATCACAATTCGGATTATCAAATTATTTATTTTTACTTCAGTTTGATTGCTTCCAAGGTCAAAGTCAGACTAAAACTACGAAGTAATTATGCATACTAAAAGAGTAAAGTAAAGTCATAGAGCGAGAGCGCGAGCGCGAGATAGAGAGCGTAGGCCGTCGATCTTCGCTCAGCATCGTGGTACTGGTTCCCACATCCTATCCTTCCTAATCAGCTTTAGCTTCAGGTCATCCATTTTATGTAGCTCGTTCTCTTCCGCGGTCGGCAAGCTTAGTGGAAGGGGTCAATTGTAGACGCATCGGACTATGTACTCTGTTGGGGAAGCTTTTTAAGATGACATTACATTCCCCATTAGGGTCAGCGCCTACGTACTGTCGACCGTTATCCGTCCGCAGCTGTTTTGGGTACCCAAGTCTACAGAAAAAATTTGTACACGCGTCAATAAGCGACTCTGATGTAATATGTAATAGATCGCAAAATCTTGAATTCCATATATCTTGAAAAATAATCGATTAGGACTAAGATGTATTCGTTATTTGGCAATGGGCCTAGCAAGTCTGTTGCTACTGCAAGCCAAGGACCGTTCGGAAATTCAGTTCTCTTCATCAGCGGCGGATTTACTGCTCGGGAAACCAGAGTACAATCCAGGCAGTCCTTTACAAATTTCTCGCCGTCTTTGCTTATTTGGGGCCACCAAACTTTGGCTCTTAACCGCCGCTTCATTGCCGATTCGCCTGGATGGCCTTTGTGTGCCAACGTCAACATCTTCTGCCTTAGATTTGATGGAATAAAAATGCGTACTCCTCTCAACATAATTGTTCCCATAGTTCGTGTCGGAATGGGTACAGTTCACTTGAAAGTGCAGAGTTCCAAGAACCGTATTGGGGGCACATCATTGCGTCAACGATTTCTTCGTCATGAGTGCCCGTCTCGGCCAACTCAGATATCTCAATCGAAGTGGGAACCGCATTTTTCATTATCAAGAGTATGCTGTGCTCGCCTTTGATATCGTAACACATTGATGTATGTCCACACAGCCGTGATAAACTGTCAGCAATATTTTCTTTCACGGATTTGTATATTACCTTAAATTTATACGCCTTATACGCTTATAGGCGCAATATCCATCTTTTAATCCGTGCCGACAGTTTTGAGGTTGGTTTAAAAATTGTCTCCATGGGCTTATGGTCGGTCACTAATTTAAACTCCAATCCCAGAAAGTAAAAATAATATCTCTCTACTGCCCAAACCAAGTCCAAATTTCCTTCTCAGTTGGGGAGTATCGTTTCTCCATATTGGTTAAGCTTCGACTAGCAAATTCCATTATTTTTGGGTCGTGATCATTGTCATATTGTAATAATACTGCCCCCAAAGCTACAGGGCTACCATCTGCTATCAATATAGTCCTATTGTTGGGGTCAAAATTTGAGAGCCTTGGGCTTTTAGGTAACGCTGACTTAAGTTTTCGAAACCCCTGGTCTTGAACTGGTCCGCAGATGAACTTCTCATCCTTCTTGAACAACTCACGCAGTGGTTCCGTCAAATCGGCCAGGTCTGGAATAAATTTAGGTGATTAAACCAAAGAAACTCCGCGTCTCTTCTTTATTTTATTACGTCGTCGATATAATTCATTACGTTATCGCACGATGAAATAAGTTACTCGAGTCGTCTTTGGAATATTTCAGGCGCCGCGTTTATGCCAAACATCCATCGCTTGTATCTGAACAGTCCTCGAGTTTGGAAGAATGTGGTAATCGCTCTACTTGCTTGGTCCAGTTCCAACTGGTGAAACGCGTCCTTTAGATCACAATTCGGATTATCAAATTATTTATTTTTACTTCAGTTTGATTGCTTCCAAGGTCAAAGTCAGACTAAAACTACGAAGTAATTATGCATACTAAAAGAGTAAAGTAAAGTCATAGAGCGAGAGCGCGAGCGCGAGATAGAGAGCGTAGGCCGTCGATCTTCGCTCAGCATCGTGGTACTGGTTCCCACATCCTATCCTTCCTAATCAGCTTTAGCTTCAGGTCATCCATTTTATGTAGCTCGTTCTCTTCCGCGGTCGGCAAGCTTAGTGGAAGGGGTCAATTGTAGACGCATCGGACTATGTACTCTGTTGGGGAAGCTTTTTAAGATGACATTACATTCCCCATTAGGGTCAGCGCCTACGTACTGTCGACCGTTATCCGTCCGCAGCTGTTTTGGGTACCCAAGTCTACAGAAAAAATTTGTACACGCGTCAATAAGCGACTCTGATGTAATATGTAATAGATCGCAAAATCTTGAATTCCATATATCTTGAAAAATAATCGATTAGGACTAAGATGTATTCGTTATTTGGCAATGGGCCTAGCAAGTCTGTTGCTACTGCAAGCCAAGGACCGTTCGGAAATTCAGTTCTCTTCATCAGCGGCGGATTTACTGCTCGGGAAACCAGAGTACAATCCAGGCAGTCCTTTACAAATTTCTCGCCGTCTTTGCTTATTTGGGGCCACCAAACTTTGGCTCTTAACCGCCGCTTCATTGCCGATTCGCCTGGATGGCCTTTGTGTGCCAACGTTAACATCTTCTGCCTTAGATTTGATGGAATAAAAATGCGTACTCCTCTCAACATAATTGTTCCCATAGTTCGTGTCGGAATGGGTACAGTTCACTTGAAAGTGCAGAGTTCCAAGAACCGTATTGGGGGCACATCATTGCGTCAACGATTTCTTCGTCATGAGTGCCCGTCTCGGCCAACTCAGATATCTCAATCGAAGTGGGAACCGCATTTTTCATTATCAAGAGTATGCTGTGCTCGCCTTTGATATCGTAACACATTGATGTATGTCCACACAGCCGTGATAAACTGTCAGCAATATTTTCTTTCACGGATTTGTATATTACCTTAAATTTATACGCCTTATACGCTTATAGGCGCAATATCCATCTTTTAATCCGTGCCGACAGTTTTGAGGTTGGTTTAAAAATTGTCTCCATGGGCTTATGGTCGGTCACTAATTTAAACTCCAATCCCAGAAAGTAAAAATAATATCTCTCTACTGCCCAAACCAAGTCCAAATTTCCTTCTCAGTTGGGGAGTATCGTTTCTCCATATTGGTTAAGCTTCGACTAGCAAATTCCATTATTTTTGGGTCGTGATCATTGTCATATTGTAATAATACTGCCCCAAAGCTACAGGGCTACCATCTGCTATCAATATAGTCCTATTGTTGGGGTCAAAATTTGAGAGCCTTGGGCTTTTAGAAAACTTAAGTTTTCGAAACCCCTGGTCTTGAACTGGTCCGCAGATGAACTTCTCATCCTTCTTGAACAACTCACGCAGTGGTTCCGTCAAATCGGCCAGGTCTGGAATAAATTTAGGTGATTAAACCAAAGAAACTCCGCGTCTCTTCTTTATTTTATTACGTCGTCGATATAATTCATTACGTTATCGCACGATGAAATAAGTTACTCGAGTCGTCTTTGGAAAATTTCAGGCGCCGCGTTTATGCCAAACATCCATCGCTTGTATCTGAACAGTCCTCGAGTTTGGAAGAATGTGGTAATCGCTCTACTTGCTTGGTCCAGTTCCAACTGGTAAAACGCGTCCTTTAGATCATGTCGAGAAAATAATATGGCGTTTCGTAATTTAGTCATAAAGAATTCGAACGTAGGCAGAGGATAGTTTTCACGAAGAATGTCTCGGTGGGCCTGTCGCATATCCAGTCGGATGTCGCCATTCGGCTTGAGCGGCATTACCATCTGGGAAATCCAAGGATTGTGCCTACCCACCGGCTCAGTAATGTCCATGCGGTTTGCATCTTCTAACTTAGCATTCATCTTGTCTTCCAATGCCACAGTCGTGGTGGTTTTAAAGGGTCAACATCCGGATCTATTGTTAGCTTAACGCTAACGCTTTTACATTTTGGGAACGGCGCTATGATTTCAATGTGGTTAACCGGTAACCCCATTCGGCGGACATGTAACTTTGTAGCCGTTTCCCTTCCAAGCAATAACTGCCCTCATTTTTCAATGACTAAAAATGATGCAATTTGCTCCGGATATTCCTTGATCGCTATTGGTGCCACAAAAACACAATTAAATTTTTAAATTTCGTCCGAGGCAGATTCCCTAAACCGATTATGCGCATTCGCGCGAGCATTGAAAACTGCTGCATTCTTTGTTTTCAAAACCAACCGATGGTCATGCGCGATCAGGTTGAACCGGGAACCGGAATCGATTATTAATGAAACGTTCTCGCCAGCTGTCTCAGCTTTTGTGGAACTAAACTGGCATTTTTGAAGTTTCTGACGCAGCCGTAGTATAAATTTCCCCAAATTTCGCCTTCGTCAGAAGATATTTTACGTAAAAGGTGTCTCTCAAACGTTGAATTTGGATTTGGTGAAAAGTACGATGTTAATTTCTCGACCAATATGGAGAAAACGTCATTATTAGCTTCTTTGTTATATTCAACTATAGCACCCGGTAGTGCGTATGCAACCGTCTGCAGTTGCGTGCCACCCAAGTGGTAGACTTGACACATCCCACCTGTAGGTATATGCTGAAAGCTCGGAGCCACTTCTCCCATTCATCTCGGAGTAACGCCTTCTAGATATACACACAAAGCAATGGTTTTATTACGCTCTTCGCCATCACGAACAAACGTCTGGAATGTCTAGAAAAACAAATATTAATTCAAGGCTTTTGTGAAGCAATTTGTATTTTAAATATATTCTTTTTCTCTTTGCTCAAAGCCACTCTACATAGAATAGATTGTCTTTCTGTCTCAGTACTCAGTACTAATCGGCGAGGAATTTCCATACAACAGGCGTTCGTGGCGAGGAATTCGAAGTTCCCGAGGAAATCCTCTGGAATTCCTCAGGTATTCCTCGGAAATATCGAATTCCTCAGGAATTACTCGGGAATTCCTCAGATATTCCTGGACGAATTCCCGAGGATTTTCCCGAGGAATTCCTTAGGAATATACCTGTAAATCTAGAAAAATCTCCCAAAAAATGTATTTAAATTTTTATTTTTTTTTTTATTACATTAATTTTTTCCTATTTTTGTTTGCGTTCTTTTTAACACATGCAATTGCGGCCAATGGGGCAAGGCCTTCTCCGGTGGCTGCTGGTCTGGTTTTCTAATGTGCTTATGCTATCTGTAAAGAAAAATATTTAAATAATATATATTAATATCATGTAGTTTGGAATGCAATTAGCTATGCTAATTTACCAATGCGAAACACTACTTACCGGTTTTATATATTTCACGTTGAAAATTTTCCAAACACCACGTGTCACGTTCTACAATTGAATGCAAATGCAAAAGAAAAGGGGTGACCGAAAACGAAACCGAAAATTCTAACAGGCACATAGGGTATACTTGACCGTAATGATCCCGTATAATTAGAACTACAGAGGCAAATAATTAAACACGGACGCATCGGCGTTCCCTATAGCGACATTTTAACTTCTATAAAAATTAAAAATCCTTAAATCAATAAATAAATATTAAATATACAAATATAAATATAAAAAATATCCCACCAATTATTTGAATGGTATTCAGAAGTCTATACATAGCGTTTTTTCTCTACTCTGATTTTGTCTGCTCTCATCTCTCACTCTCTTTTTCGGTCACTGCTCTGAACTACTTCGAAAAAAAAACAACAAATATGAACTTGGAACATAGGCAGCAGCAAAGCCATGACAAAATTCGGCTTGACTTCGGTGTTTGAAACTTTGCTCAAAAAGGCCTGTGAGATTTGTTTTCGTTTTTTCGAACTCTCGCGACGAAAATAGCGGGCGAGGAATTTGTATATTGAAGGGATAATACTTCGCTAATTCCGTTGCTTTGCAGAGACATGTTTGTATGTGTGTGCGTTCTTGATTTCACTTGGGTGATACTCTCAAAACAACCGTAAAACAAAACGCAAAGAGACAAAAATAAAAATGCGGCTTTGCAGAATTATTTTTCATTTAGCGCATGCACGTGGATACTTGCACGTGGATACTTGCAGCGCGATCGAAGATAATCTAAATTACATATCAATAACTGAAAGACCACTTAATTTTTTCTCCAGACAACTAAAATTAGAAAAGGGAAACAATGATACAACCAATGTCAGAAGTTGAAAATCAAAATAATTTACAAGGAAATGGCAGCTGAATTCACTAAGAACATCATAAAGGAATATTTGTGCACTAAGAACAGCGCAATTTACTTCCCTAATAACGAAGACTTTCTGATTTTCCAGAGGGCATACACCGAAATCATAAGACCTAACAGTTTGACAAATTGTTAAGGTGTACCAAACAGCTAATCGATATCTTAACCTACGCCGAATTTAAAGACGTAATACTGAAAAGGCATAAGGAAGTTTTGCATCCACGAATAGAAAAAACCATTAACTGGTTTGAAGAAGAATATTATTTCCTAGATAGCCAAAAATTAATTCAGAACATCATTAACAAGGGTAATATAGCGAAAACAGAACACAGAAACACGAAACTGACATTTGAAACAACTCCGGAGATATTCAACGTAAGAGGGAAATACGTGAGACTTCTATCTCATCGGAAACGAAATAATTCTATAATGCATTGACGTCTATTAAAAATTTGCATCACTAGTGCAGGTGATAAGTAAAAATTGGTTAGAGGCAAAGAGGGCCATAACAATAAATATTTAATGACATGGGAAAACCATAGGAGATGAAAGCGGATAAGGACTCAGCCTTCATGTGCATAGTTTTTCAGAATTGGTTAAGATCTGAGGCAGTAATCATATCCGTCACTACAAGTAAAAATGGCGTATCCGATACAGAGAGGTTCCAAAAGACCGTGAATGAGAAATTAAGAGTCATTGGTAGTGAACAAAATATAGAAAATAGATGTACAAGATTTGAAACAATCCAATATTGCTTGTTCTAGCATGGTGAGTTAGAATCGATGTTAACGTTTTTGCCGCTCGTTGCAATCACGTCCGCTTTTATCGTTGGTTTTCTCTCGACTCTCTCATGGCATTCCCTTTTTATATTTTGCAACACCGAATGTGTACATATGGTACTTATAAGGATGCCACCAGGTTGAGTTTTGATTGGAGTGTGACAGCTCGGCCAATCCTGCATTCGGATCGTCCTCGATTCGGTCATCTTCGTCATCAGACACATCTAGCTCGGGTTTCATCTTGTCGGAGAAGAACACAGAACTGTATTTACGGCCTGTAATCTGTATTCCGGGGATATCTCCGACGACGTAGCGATCATTTCCCAGGACTTTGACAACTTGATAGGGTCCTCGGTATCGTGGTTCTAACTTGCGTGATTCTCCCGTTTCAGCCGGCTCATTTTCAATGACTACGAGGTTACCTATGGAATAAATAGAAGGGTTAGAATGTTTGGAGTCGAATCCCTGCTTCCATTTGCCTCGTTCGCATGCGATGTTAGCGACAGCTTGAGTTCGGTTGTCGGTAACTGGGTCCTTCTAATCATGTTCCAGATCTGCTTGTATGGCTCCCGTTAAATGGTTTTGCACAACGTCGACAGCATTGAAGTTAAAAACGAGATCAATCGGACTGAATCCCGACGTATCATTCTTTTGTGAATTGACACTCCATTGAAGATTATGTAAAGTTAGGTCCCAATCCTTCGGGTTCTCACTCATAGTCCGTACATAATTAAAGATTGTTTGATTCGCACGCTGAAAACGAAACCGAAAATTCTAACAGGCACATAGGGTATACTTGACCGTAATGATCCCGTATAATTAGAACTACAGAGGCAAATAATTAAACACGGACGCATCGGCGTTCCCTATAGCGACATTTTAACTTCTATAAAAATTAAAAATCCTTAAATCAATAAATAAATATTAAATATACAAATATAAATATAAAAAATATCCCACCAATTATTTGAATGGTATTCAGAAGTCTATACATAGCGTTTTTTCTCTACTCTGATTTTGTCTGCTCTCATCTCTCACTCTCTTTTTCGGTCACTGCTCTGAACTACTTCGAAAAAAAACAACAAATATGAACTTGGAACATAGGCAGCAGCAAAGCCATGACAAAATTCGGCTTGACTTCGGTGTTTGAAACTTTGCTCAAAAAGGCCTGTGAGATTTGTTTTCGTTTTTTCGAACTCTCGCGACGAAAATAGCGGGCGAGGAATTTGTATATTGAAGGGATAATACTTCGCTAATTCCGTTGCTTTGCAGAGACATGTTTGTATGTGTGTGCGTTCTTGATTTCACTTGGGTGATACTCTCCTCCTTCTAATTAGGTCCCTTCAGATATCCAGTCCGTTCTTCCGCGTTGTTGCAGGCCAAGTATTTCCTCCGCCGTGGTCCTTAGTTGTCTGCAGGTGTACTCCCATGGGTGGTCTTCTAGGGGGATCAGCTGTTCTCGCAGCGTGGACGTCATTCTCGTCTTCAGAGTAGAGTCGCTAAGGAGGTGCAGGTTCAGGGGGGGCGCACGCCGGTGTTGGCTGTTGCCAGTGGTCCTTGAGTGGTTGCGGTTGAGCTTTATTGAAAGGTCTCCAATGACCAACTCATGATCACTGTCTATTGCTGCTCCTCTTTTGTTCCGTACGTCCAGTAGCGAGTGTCTCCATTTCCTGCTAATGCATATGTGGTCGATCTGGTTGCGCGTATTACCACTTGGAGATGTCCAGGAGTATTTGTGGACATCTTTGTGTGGAAATAATGTGCCACCGATGACCAGTTGGAATAGCTGGCAGAGTTCCACTAATCTCTCTCCGTTATCGTTGTGAGTCCCAGTTCCATGCTGGCCCATGACAGATCTTAGTCCGGTGTTGTTGGGGCCAATTTTTGCATTGAAGTCACCCATGAGGATGTAACTTGTTGAGGGTTGCTGTAAGGGCAGTATAGAAGTCGTCCTTGGTGTCGTCGTTTGCGTCTTCCGTCGTGGCATAGCATTGAGTGATGTTTATATATCTAGCTCTACATCTGAACCTGGCGGTCATGATTCTATCAGAAATGGGTTCCCAGGAAACCAGTGCCTTCTTTATGCGCTTGGACACGAAAATTCCCACTCCATATCTGCTGCCGTCACTGTTGCCACTGTGTAGGACTAGATTGCTATCTGATGTTGTTGTTTCCCCACTGCCATCCCACCTCATCTCGCTGATTCCAGCTATTGCAATGTGGAGTTTCTCCATCTCCGCCTCGAACTGTGCTAACCTAGATGGTTCTCTTAGAGCTCTAACGTTCCATTGTCCAATTCGTGTCCGTTTTGAAATGCCTATGGTCGTCATCGAATTTGGGGATCCGTTTATGTTTAAATTTCTCGTATTAGTTTCAGTAATCGTTGTAAGTTTTTCGACCGATCTGGTGATTGGCCAGATGCGGCTTATCCCAGTGGTGGGGCTGCCACCTGTCGCCATCGGGGATTGGCGCCTACGGTGTTGCGTTGTTATTCGTAGAAAAGCGAACAGTCTGGTAACGCGATCGCCCTGCTGGTGTTGTTGCTGTTCGCAGAAAAACACAGGGTGCGCTTGGTACTATGTGGAAGCCCCCCGTTTTTCTCCCATGTAACGAGGAGGGGGGGGTTGGGACGGTGTGGCAAGTGGAAGTTGCCGAAGATTGTTGTAATAGGCAGTTATGTGGAAGAATACTTTCTAAAAGTTAGAAAAGCATTTCAGAGAGGAAGTTTTTGTATGGCCATGCTCTCGTCATGGGTGGGGTTTGAACCCACGACCCCGTGGTTAGCAGGTAGTTACACTATCCACTACACCACTGGGAGTAACGCCTTCTAAATATACACACAAAGGAATGGTTTTATTACGCTCTTCGCCATCACGAACAAACGTCTGGAATGTCTAGAAAAACAAATATTAATTCAAGGCTTTTGTGAAGCAATTTGTATTTTAAATATATTCTTTAAATATATTCTGGAAAAGAATTGTCTGGGCAACGAAATATTTCATGTCATATTTGTTTAGTAGACCATTTGAAATACTGAGTAATACATTAATAAACAACGCACAATTCGGATTATCAAATTATTTATTTTTACTTCAGTTTGATTGCTTCCAAGGTCAAAGTCAGACTAAAACTACGAAGTAATTATGCATACTAAAAGAGTAAAGTAAAGTCATAGAGCGAGAGCGCGAGCGCGAGATAGAGAGCGTAGGCCGTCGATCTTCGCTCAGCATCGTGGTACTGGTTCCCACATCCTATCCTTCCTCATCAGCTTTAGCTTCAGGTCATCCATTTTATGTAGCTCGTTCTCTTCCGCGGTCGGCAAGCTTAGTGGAAGGGGTCAATTGTAGACGCATCGGACTATGTACTCTGTTGGGGAAGCTTTTTAGGATGACATTACATTCCCCATTAGGGTCAGCGCCTACGTACTGTCGACCGTTATCCGTCCGCAGCTGTTTTGGGTACCCAAGTCTACAGAAAAAATTTGTACACGCGTCAATAAGCGACTCTGATGTAATATGTAATAGATCGCAAAATCTTGAATTCCATATATCTTGAAAAATAATCGATTAGGACTAAGATGTATTCGTTATTTGGCAATGGGCCTAGCAAGTCTGTTGCTACTGCAAGCCAAGGACCGTTCGGAAATTCAGTTCTCTTCATCAGCGGCGGATTTACTGCTCGGGAAACCAGAGTACAATCCAGGCAGTCCTTTACAAATTTCTCGCCGTCTTTGCTTATTTGGGGCCACCAAACTTTGGCTCTTAACCGCCGCTTCATTGCCGATTCGCCTGGATGGCCTTTGTGTGCCAACGTCAACATCTTCTGCCTTAGATTTGATGGAATAAAAATGCGTACTCCTCTCAACATAATTGTTCCCATAGTTCGTGTCGGAATGGGTACAGTTCACTTGAAAGTGCAGAGTTCCAAGAACCGTATTGGGGGCACATCATTGCGTCAACGATTTCTTCGTCATGAGTGCCCGTCTCGGCCAACTCAGATATCTCAATCGAAGTGGGAACCGCATTTTTCATTATCAAGAGTATGCTGTGCTCGCCTTTGATATCGTAACACATTGATGTATGTCCACACAGCCGTGATAAACTGTCAGCAATATTTTCTTTCACGGATTTGTATATTACCTTAAATTTATACGCCTTATACGCTTATAGGCGCAATATCCATCTTTTAATCCGTGCCGACAGTTTTGAGGTTGGTTTAAAAATTGTCTCCATGGGCTTATGGTAGGTCACTAATTTAAACTCCAATCCCAGAAAGTAAAAATAATATCTCTCTACTGCCCAAACCAAGTCCAAATTTCCTTCTCAGTTGGGGAGTATCGTTTCTCCATATTGGTTAAGCTTCGACTAGCAAATTCCATTATTTTTGGGTCGTGATCATTGTCATATTGTAATAATACTGCCCCAAAGCTACAGGGCTACCATCTGCTATCAATATAGTCCTATTGTTGGGGTCAAAATTTGAGAGCCTTGGGCTTTTAGAAAACTTAAGTTTTCGAAACCCCTGGTCTTGAACTGGTCCGCAGATGAACTTCTCATCCTTCTTGAACAACTCACGCAGTGGTTCCGTCAAATCGGCCAGGTCTGGAATAAATTTAGGTGATTAAACCAAAGAAACTCCGCGTCTCTTCTTTATTTTATTACGTCGTCGATATAATTCATTACGTTATCGCACGATGAAATAAGTTACTCGAGTCGTCTTTGGAAAATTTCAGGCGCCGCGTTTATGCCAAACATCCATCGCTTGTATCTGAACAGTCCTCGAGTTTGGAAGAATGTGGTAATCGCTCTACTTGCTTGGTCCAGTTCCAACTGGTGAAACGCGTCCTTTAGATCATGTCGAGAAAATAATATGGCGTTTCGTAATTTAGTCATAAAGAATTCGAACGTAGGCAGAGGATAGTTTTCACGAAGAATGTCTCGGTGGGCCTGTCGCATATCCAGTCGGATGTCGCCATTCGGCTTGAGCGGCATTACCATCGGGGAAATCCAAGGATTGTGCCTACCCACCGGCTCAGTAATGTCCATGCGGTTTGCATCTTCTAACTTAGCATTCATCTTGTCTTCCAATGCCACAGTCGTGGTGGTTTTAAAGGGTCAACATCCGGATCTATTGTTAGCTTAACGCTAACGCTTTTACATTTTGGGAACGGCGCTATGATTTCAATGTGGTTAACCGGTAACCCCATTCGGCGGACATGTAACTTTGTAGCCGTTTCCCTTCCAAGCAATAACTGCCCTCATTTTTCAATGACTAAAAATGATGCAATTTGCTCCGGATATTGTTGATCGCTATTGGTGCCACAAAAACACAATTAAATTTTTAAATTTCGTCCGAGGCAGATTCCCTAAACCGATTATGCGCATTCGCGCGAGCATTGAAAACTGCTGCATTCTTTGTTTTCAAAACCAACCGATGGTCATGCGCGATCAGGTTGAACCGGGAACCGGAATCGATTATTAATGAAACGTTCTCGCCAGCTGTCTCAGCTTTTGTGGAACTAAACTGGCATTTTTGAAGTTTCTGACGCAGCCGTAGCATAAATTTCCCCAAATTTCGCCTTCGTCAGAAGATATTTTACGTAAAAGGTGTCTCTCAAACGTTGAATTTGGATTTGGTGAAAAGTACGATGTTAATTTCTCGACCAATATGGAGAAAACGTCATTATTAGCTTCTTTGTTATATTCAACTATAGCACCCGGTAGTGCGTATGCAACCGTCTGCAGTTGCGTGCCACCCAAGTGGTAGACTTGACACATCCCACCTGTAGGTATATGCTGAAAGCTCGGAGCCACTTCTCCCATTCATCTCGGAGTAACGCCTTCTAGATATACACACAAAGCAATGGTTTTATTACGCTCTTCGCCATCACGAACAAACGTCTGGAATGTCTAGAAAAACAAATATTAATTCAAGGCTTTTGTGAAGCAATTTGTATTTTAAATATATTCTTTTTCTCTTTGCTCAAAGCCACTCTACATAGAATAGATTGTCTTTCTGTCTCAGTACTCAGTACTAATCGGCGAGGAATTTCCATACAACAGGCGTTCGTGGCGAGGAATTCGAAGTTCCCGAGGAAATCCTCTGGAATTCCTCAGGTATTCCTCGGAAATATCGAATTCCTCAGGAATTACTCGGGAATTCCTCAGATATTCCTGGACGAATTCCCGAGGATTTTCCCGAGGAATTCCTTAGGAATATACCTGTAAATCTAGAAAAATCTCCCAAAAAATGTATTTAAATTTTTATTTTTTTTTTTATTACATTAATTTTTTCCTATTTTTGTTTGCGTTCTTTTTAACACATGCAATTGCGGCCAATGGGGCAAGGCCTTCTCCGGTGGCTGCTGGTCTGGTTTTCTAATGTGCTTATGCTATCTGTAAAGAAAAATATTTAAATAATATATATTAATATCATGTAGTTTGGAATGCAATTAGCTATGCTAATTTACCAATGCGAAACACTACTTACCGGTTTTATATATTTCACGTTGAAAATTTTCCAAACACCACGTGTCACGTTCTACAATTGAATGCAAATGCAAAAGAAAAGGGGTGACCGAAAACGAAACCGAAAATTCTAACAGGCACATAGGGTATACTTGACCGTAATGATCCCGTATAATTAGAACTACAGAGGCAAATAATTAAACACGGACGCATCGGCGTTCCCTATAGCGACATTTTAACTTCTATAAAAATTAAAAATCCTTAAATCAATAAATAAATATTAAATATACAAATATAAATATAAAAAATATCCCACCAATTATTTGAATGGTATTCAGAAGTCTATACATAGCGTTTTTTCTCTACTCTGATTTTGTCTGCTCTCATCTCTCACTCTCTTTTTCGGTCACTGCTCTGAACTACTTCGAAAAAAAAACAACAAATATGAACTTGGAACATAGGCAGCAGCAAAGCCATGACAAAATTCGGCTTGACTTCGGTGTTTGAAACTTTGCTCAAAAAGGCCTGTGAGATTTGTTTTCGTTTTTTCGAACTCTCGCGACGAAAATAGCGGGCGAGGAATTTGTATATTGAAGGGATAATACTTCGCTAATTCCGTTGCTTTGCAGAGACATGTTTGTATGTGTGTGCGTTCTTGATTTCACTTGGGTGATACTCTCAAAACAACCGTAAAACAAAACGCAAAGAGACAAAAATAAAAATGCGGCTTTGCAGAATTATTTTTCATTTAGCGCATGCACGTGGATACTTGCACGTGGATACTTGCAGCGCGATCGAAGATAATCTAAATTACATATCAATAACTGAAAGACCACTTAATTTTTTCTCCAGACAACTAAAATTAGAAAAGGGAAACAATGATACAACCAATGTCAGAAGTTGAAAATCAAAATAATTTACAAGGAAATGGCAGCTGAATTCACTAAGAACATCATAAAGGAATATTTGTGCACTAAGAACAGCGCAATTTACTTCCCTAATAACGAAGACTTTCTGATTTTCCAGAGGGCATACACCGAAATCATAAGACCTAACAGTTTGACAAATTGTTAAGGTGTACCAAACAGCTAATCGATATCTTAACCTACGCCGAATTTAAAGACGTAATACTGAAAAGGCATAAGGAAGTTTTGCATCCACGAATAGAAAAAACCATTAACTGGTTTGAAGAAGAATATTATTTCCTAGATAGCCAAAAATTAATTCAGAACATCATTAACAAGGGTAATATAGCGAAAACAGAACACAGAAACACGAAACTGACATTTGAAACAACTCCGGAGATATTCAACGTAAGAGGGAAATACGTGAGACTTCTATCTCATCGGAAACGAAATAATTCTATAATGCATTGACGTCTATTAAAAATTTGCATCACTAGTGCAGGTGATAAGTAAAAATTGGTTAGAGGCAAAGAGGGCCATAACAATAAATATTTAATGACATGGGAAAACCATAGGAGATGAAAGCGGATAAGGACTCAGCCTTCATGTGCATAGTTTTTCAGAATTGGTTAAGATCTGAGGCAGTAATCATATCCGTCACTACAAGTAAAAATGGCGTATCCGATACAGAGAGGTTCCAAAAGACCGTGAATGAGAAATTAAGAGTCATTGGTAGTGAACAAAATATAGAAAATAGATGTACAAGATTTGAAACAATCCAATATTGCTTGTTCTAGCATGGTGAGTTAGAATCGATGTTAACGTTTTTGCCGCTCGTTGCAATCACGTCCGCTTTTATCGTTGGTTTTCTCTCGACTCTCTCATGGCATTCCCTTTTTATATTTTGCAACACCGAATGTGTACATATGGTACTTATAAGGATGCCACCAGGTTGAGTTTTGATTGGAGTGTGACAGCTCGGCCAATCCTGCATTCGGATCGTCCTCGATTCGGTCATCTTCGTCATCAGACACATCTAGCTCGGGTTTCATCTTGTCGGAGAAGAACACAGAACTGTATTTACGGCCTGTAATCTGTATTCCGGGGATATCTCCGACGACGTAGCGATCATTTCCCAGGACTTTGACAACTTGATAGGGTCCTCGGTATCGTGGTTCTAACTTGCGTGATTCTCCCGTTTCAGCCGGCTCATTTTCAATGACTACGAGGTTACCTATGGAATAAATAGAAGGGTTAGAATGTTTGGAGTCGAATCCCTGCTTCCATTTGCCTCGTTCGCATGCGATGTTAGCGACAGCTTGAGTTCGGTTGTCGGTAACTGGGTCCTTCTAATCATGTTCCAGATCTGCTTGTATGGCTCCCGTTAAATGGTTTTGCACAACGTCGACAGCATTGAAGTTAAAAACGAGATCAATCGGACTGAATCCCGACGTATCATTCTTTTGTGAATTGACACTCCATTGAAGATTATGTAAAGTTAGGTCCCAATCCTTCGGGTTCTCACTCATAGTCCGTACATAATTAAAGATTGTTTGATTCGCACGCTGAAAACGAAACCGAAAATTCTAACAGGCACATAGGGTATACTTGACCGTAATGATCCCGTATAATTAGAACTACAGAGGCAAATAATTAAACACGGACGCATCGGCGTTCCCTATAGCGACATTTTAACTTCTATAAAAATTAAAAATCCTTAAATCAATAAATAAATATTAAATATACAAATATAAATATAAAAAATATCCCACCAATTATTTGAATGGTATTCAGAAGTCTATACATAGCGTTTTTTCTCTACTCTGATTTTGTCTGCTCTCATCTCTCACTCTCTTTTTCGGTCACTGCTCTGAACTACTTCGAAAAAAAACAACAAATATGAACTTGGAACATAGGCAGCAGCAAAGCCATGACAAAATTCGGCTTGACTTCGGTGTTTGAAACTTTGCTCAAAAAGGCCTGTGAGAGTTGTTTTCGTTTTTTCGAACTCTCGCGACGAAAATAGCGGGCGAGGAATTTGTATATTGAAGGGATAATACTTCGCTAATTCCGTTGCTTTGCAGAGACATGTTTGTATGTGTGTGCGTTCTTGATTTCACTTGGGTGATACTCTCAAAACAACCGTAAAACAAAACGCAAAGAGACAAAAATAAAAATGCGGCTTTGCAGAATTATTTTTCATTTAGCGCATGCACGTGGATACTTGCACGTGGATACTTGCACGTGGATACTTGCAGCGCGATCGAAGATAATCTAAATTACATATCAATAACTGAAAGACCACTTAATTTTTTCTCCAGACAACTAAAATTAGAAAAGGGAAACAATGATACAACCAATGTCAGAAGTTGAAAATCAAAATAATTTACAAGGAAATGGCAGCTGAATTCACTAAGAACATCATAAAGGAATATTTGTGCACTAAGAACAGCGCAATTTACTTCCCTAATAACGAAGACTTTCTGATTTTCCAGAGGGCATACACCGAAATCATAAGACCTAACAGTTTGACAAATTGTTAAGGTGTACCAAACAGCTAATCGATATCTTAACCTACGCCGAATTTAAAGACGTAATACTGAAAAGGCATAAGGAAGTTTTGCATCCACGAATAGAAAAAACCATTAACTGGTTTGAAGAAGAATATTATTTCCTAGATAGCCAAAAATTAATTCAGAACATCATTAACAAGGGTAATATAGCGAAAACAGAACACAGAAACACGAAACTGACATTTGAAACAACTCCGGAGATATTCAACGTAAGAGGGAAATACGTGAGACTTCTATCTCATCGGAAACGAAATAATTCTATAATGCATTGACGTCTATTAAAAATTTGCATCACTAGTGCAGGTGATAAGTAAAAATTGGTTAGAGGCAAAGAGGGCCATAACAATAAATATTTAATGACATGGGAAAACCATAGGAGATGAAAGCGGATAAGGACTCAGCCTTCATGTGCATAGTTTTTCAGAATTGGTTAAGATCTGAGGCCGTAATCATATCCGTCACTACAAGTAAAAATGGCGTATCCGATACAGAGAGGTTCCAAAAGACCGTGAATGAGAAATTAAGAGTCATTGGTAGTGAACAAAATATAGAAAATAGATGTACAAGATTTGAAACAATCCAATATTGCTTGTTCTAGCATGGTGAGTTAGAATCGATGTTAACGTTTTTGCCGCTCGTTGCAATCACGTCCGCTTTTATCGTTGGTTTTCTCTCGACTCTCTCATGGCATTCCCTTTTTATATTTTGCAACACCGAATGTGTACATATGGTACTTATAAGGATGCCACCAGGTTGAGTTTTGATTGGAGTGTGACAGCTCGGCCAATCCTGCATTCGGATCGTCCTCGATTCGGTCATCTTCGTCATCAGACACATCTAGCTCGGGTTTCATCTTGTCGGAGAAGAACACAGAACTGTATTTACGGCCTGTAATCTGTATTCCGGGGATATCTCCGACGACGTAGCGATCATTTCCCAGGACTTTGACAACTTGATAGGGTCCTCGGTATCGTGGTTCTAACTTGCGTGATTCTCCCGTTTCAGCCGGCTCATTTTCAATGACTACGAGGTTACCTATGGAATAAATAGAAGGGTTAGAATGTTTGGAGTCGAATCCCTGCTTCCATTTGCCTCGTTCGCATGCGATGTTAGCGACAGCTTGAGTTCGGTTGTCGGTAACTGGGTCCTTCTAATCATGTTCCAGATCTGCTTGTATGGCTCCCGTTAAATGGTTTTGCACAACGTCGACAGCATTGAAGTTAAAAACGAGATCAATCGGACTGAATCCCGACGTATCATTCTTTTGTGAATTGACACTCCATTGAAGATTATGTAAAGTTAGGTCCCAATCCTTCGGGTTCTCACTCATAGTCCGTACATAATTAAAGATTGTTTGATTCGCACGCTCTACTTGTCCATTTGCTCTATGTGTTCGTACGGCGTTTTTGATGTGCTGAATCTGGTTGTTCTTACAATAATCTTCAAACTGCTTTGAAGTAAACGCTGTTCCACGTTCGGATATAATAACGCTAGGCAAACCGAAATAACTTTATACTTCACTAAGGATGTTTATTACGGGTGCAGATTTCGTACTTTTTACTGCTTTTACGATTAGAAACTTGCTGAACGGATCAGATATAGCCAGAATATGGGTATTTCCTCGTTTGCTACGAATGAAGGGTCCCAGATGGTCTACGTGAAGTTTTCGAAATGGTATTGGATCGGAGTCGTTGTAGTGCATACGGGTTTTCCACCTTTCGACTTGTAGTAGCAGCATTCAATGCATGATGATATGTAGTCCTTTACACATTTTCGCATTTTTGGGAACCAGAATCATTGTTTAATCCGTGCAATGGTTTTGTCCTATCCAAAATGCCCTACATCATCGTGACTTGTCCGTACTTTACGCCACCTAACTGCCCATGAAACAACGAAAGCCTTTCCATTTTCGACTTTGCGATACAGACGGTGATTTTCAATGACGTAATCAGCTTGAAGTTGCTTTGACTGCTCCTTATGTCGTTGACCCTTTAAGACGGCGATAGTCTCAGCAAGCGTTTGGGCTGTAGTTGCATAGTCAAAAGCCAGTCGTCAATGTCAGTTATTATAGTGCGTACTATTTCATCTATAGGTATCTGAGAACTTAAATACGGAGCACGACTCAAGGCGTCAACGTGAGCCATTTTGCTACCATCTCGGTGAATGAATTCACAATCGTAGTCCAAGATCTTGATCCACCAACGTGCAACCTGAGGTATTAATTCTTTATTCACCTTAACTTTGGCAATAGCAGAACAATCAGTAATAAGACGAAATGGTTTACCCAAGATATACACCCGGAATCTTTGAAGCGTCTCTACTACGGCCAATGTCTCGAGTTCGTAGCTGTGGAACTTACTTTCAGCTGCTGTACAATGTCGGCTAAAATAACAAACAGGTCGCCAATCCTTTTAATCATGTGACTGTAGCAGCACTCCTGCCAGACCCACAGCACAAGCGTCGGTGTAGACCTCGTGATTCGCTGAAAAATCATATAAAACCAGTACTGGTACAGAGCACAATTTTCCGATGAGTTCATGGAAAGCTTCTTGTTGAACATTCGTCCAATTAAATGTTTCTTGTTCAGTTTTCCGTAAAATAAGGGTTAGTGGCCTAGAGATTAAGGAGTAGTTTTCCACACACTTTCGAAAGAATCCAGTGAGACCTAAAAGTCGTCTGACCTCTTTGACATTTGTCGGAACTTTAAAATTTCGAATAGAGCTAACTTTATTGTCGCCCGGGGTAATTCCGTTTTTATTTACGATGTGTCCAAGGAACGTTATCTCCGATTGAAGAAACTTGCATTTGTCATAGCGAAATGTTAAGCCACTTTCCTTAAGAATTTTGAGAAACTTTTCGAGCCGTTGAATACCTTCATTAAATGTTTTACTCGGGATTATCACATCGTCCAAATATGCGAGTACTTCGCCTGGCTCCATGCCTTTGACTATTTTATTCATTACGGCTTGATAGACGGCTGCAGCATTGACAAGACCAAATGGCATTCGGTTATACTCGTAGTGACCATCAGAAGTAACGAATGCTGTGTACCTCGATTTGATGATACCCCATGCGTGAATCCAATTGCGTGAAATATGCATGGCCTGCTAATTGGGCGAACTGTTCTTCCATGTTGGGCATAGGAAATGGAATTTTTAGAGTAATACTATTAAGGCGACGGTAGTCGACGCAAAGCCGATGCTCTCCATTACTTTTGTTGGCGATAACGATCCCGAGGCATATGGCGAGTTTGAGGGACGAATAATATCGCATTCAAGCAGTTCGGAGATTATATTGGCGACGATAGGCCTAAGGGCGAACGGGGTACGATATGGCTTTGTATAACATGGAATGTTTGACGTTAAATTGATTTTCATTTTTGTTAGAGAACATTTACCGAGTTCGCTTCCGTTGACCGTTGATTTCGTTGATCCGTTGACCGATATTATTTTGCAAATATCCGAATGGGCATTAGTATCGATTTTATTAATGTTTGGTTCCGCCTTTGGTTTTTCGGGACAACTGGCTGAGTCGTGTGTGGTACGATTACAGTGGCCGCAACGGGGCTTGCGCTGAGGTTCAGGACATTTCGAGGAATAATGTCCAACCTTTTGACAGTTATAGCACTTTACTGCAATTTCAATTTTGTCGTTGGCAACACGTTTTGGAAACGTTGTAAGTGATTATTCTTTATTTCCTTATGCGCTGAATATGCAAGAATATCTTTTAACAGGTCGTTAGAATTAGATAATTATTAGATATCTTCCATTTAAAATCGTAATCATCAATCCCGTTGATGATGTGTGTTGATATTGCTGAATCGGTTAACTCACCCTTTTTACCAATAGCTAGCATTTTATAGAAATAGTCTTGCGGTGATGCACTGAGATCTAAACGAATTTTGGACATTTTAAGGTGAACGTCTGTGGAATTACTGAGACATGGAAAATCCATAGGGAACTTTGACTTAAACTCTGGCCACGTTTGGAAGACTTCTTCAGTTGAGTCTACCCAATACCGAGCAGAACCTAGCATCTTTTGTTAAACTGCAAATATTAGCCTTCGATCATCCCAACGATATGCAGTTCGAAGGGAGTCAACGCGTCTAATGAATTGTTGCGAGTCTATGGACTTGATGGATGATGGGTTGAATTCCGGGAGAAGAGATACCATTTCACTTATATTTCCGTACGAACTATTAATGTTTTCAGATACCATTGGGCCGCGGTTGTATAAGTAGTTTTTCGGAATCGGGGTATATGGATTTTCGTTATATATTTGACGATGTTGCAAATGTGTATTGTATTGATTTAAGTTATATCGTGGCTGCAAATATGTGCCGAAAGGTGCCGTTGTTGCGTTACAGTGTCCCATATGAGTGTGAGGAATCGGAGAATTAATTTTTGACTGTGACGAATAAGTATACGTTTGCGAATTAACGTGGTCTTGCGGTGTCGTTGAGAAATGAACGTGTTGCGGAAAGATCGAATGTTGCGGAAAGACAGCGACATTATCGTGTTGCTGTGACGTGATAACATTAACGTGCTGCCGAGACGTAGCAACATTATCGTGTTGCTGTGACATAACGATATTATACTGTTGCTGAGACGTAGCAACACTATCGTGGGACGCACTCGATCGCACTCGCGTACTCGTCGTCACTGTTATGGGCATTTAGTCTCTTCAATAAGGCTTCACGATTTCCCGACGTTGAGAGTCCTGTTTCTCTGCATTTATGTTGCAGGTCTTTCTTGCTGACGTAATCCTTCTTCGGAGGGATGTTCGTTGCTTCGTTTCTTTGCTTTTTAATGCGCTCATTTTTCGCACGATTTCACTTATGGCGCACTATCTTATCCCACTTCTGAGAATGTCACATACACACCAAGAAATTTGGTTCGCGATGCATACATATGTGTGTAAGCTTTCAGTTTTGTCAGGAATTAGGCGAGTGGGTAGCGCGACTAATTATGTGAAAGAATTGAAACGCTATAGTATTAGGTAACTTTAATTAATTAATCTAATTAATCAAATAAGGGATGATACGCGGAGTAAGGTAAGAATAAATTTTAATCGATGTTAACGTTTTTGCCGCTCGTTGCAATCACGTCCTCTTTTATCGTAGGTTCTCTCTCGACCCACCCATGGCATTTCCTTTTTATATTTTGCAACACCGAATGTGTACATATGGAACTTATAAGGATGCCACCAGGTTGAGTTTTAATTGGAGTGTGACACTTGTAAAAAGCAAGGTAACCAATCCATTAAGGAAAACAGGACAAATTTAACAATTGGATGAAAAACATTTTAAAGAGACAAATCGCGGTAGGAAAATCGTACACTGTAAGTCAAAATTTAAAAAGCAGAACAAAATAATAAGAGCCAATACGATAATTCCAGACCATCAGCGGTTTTTTTTTTTTTGGCAGAAATTCGAAATGTTGACCTACCTTCACCAAATTTTGTTGTGTTACTCTTTAATTCCTTCAAGATGACCCACAAAGTTTCCATTGATTTGGTCAATTTTTTTCATATAGCTGCCATATAAACGATCGTGCCGATATGCCATAAAAATATTTACCTTACCAAAGAAAAAGTTTTTGTATCTATATTTAAGTATTTACCAATGAAATACAACATTCATTTAAATTATTCTGACCAATTGTTTTAAATATATGCTGCCTAACTGCATCCTCAGAGCGATTATTGTTGCTCCAAATGTCTTGCGGCTCTGCATTCCCAAACAAAAAGGAACAAAAAGGAGCATATGAAACTAGTTGTATAGTATTATACACATGTTAGTTAATAACTAGCCGTTAAAATTCTTTTGAAGTGGTTTGCTATATTCCACGAAACACAGCTACATTTGTTAAGTTGACCGTAAAAAGGGCACATAAACAAAACACGATAAAACTACACAAAAACATATAACATACACAAAAACTTTAGTGAACTACAAATCTACATACCTGTGCTACTGTTTTCCAAAACAACACTTCAAACTTTTTTAATTCTCTAAGGAAATATAAACCACAAATGTTGCAAAATGATTGGCCGCCAATTTTGTCTTACGCATGTTATCGACAATCAGCTATCTTTGAGAGGTGGGCGATTAGCCTGTGTTGCATATAAAAGTAAAAATCGACTTTTCTTTCTAATTGGACTATCCTAAAAATAAAAAAAAACATAAATCGTTATATTCCGATACCTTTTGTCACCATGGTCGAATGCAGTAATAAAGAGATAAACCCTCTCGGTGCAAAGAAAGGATACCTTATATTCCAAACAGAAACAATGGATATTCCGATAAACTACGAATATCATTATTTAAGCATAAATATAAGATGGCCAATGCTTATTTTCGAGAACCTAGTAGAAGAAGCAAAAGATTTCCCAAATGTGCCCCAAATTCAATATTTAGTTAAGAAAATAAAACGGGAAATTAATGGATTGAGAATTATTAAACGTAGTGAAATAGGCCTTTTAAATGTTTATTTGGCATCTAAGATCAGGGCGAGGATGAGTTGGAAGAAAAGATCAATACCCTTTCAGAAAGTTCTGAACTTATTGACGTAATCAACAGCGGAATAGACATTATTAACAAACTTAGAGAGAAAGAAAAGAATTAACAGATCAACAGATTTAACTTACAACAATTCACAGAATATACGGAGGATATCGAAATGGGTATGCAGTTAACTAGGCAGGGATCTTAAACCCGAAACTATTAACTGAAACTGAAACATGTAAGCTCGGAGATGTAATGTAATGTAACATGTAATGTTAAGGATACAAAAATCAACTTGGCTTAAAACAGTTCCAAACAAAAGGATAAACTAGTAGTTCCTTACCCAGATAAACATGATTACATTCTAACTGAGCCAATATTTGATAAGTTTTATGTTTTCAATAATCAAGTATACCATAAGGATACAGAGAAAGTAATATTTGACAGTTGTATAATTGGATTAATCAAACAGGAGCAAACTCAGTGTAAATACACTAGAACTCATAAAAATTTGCAAATCAATTACATAGAACCTGTTTATGTGAGGGGCCACTGTATGGCCTCTGCGCACAGAGCTTTCGCTCTCGTCCGCGCTCGCCCCTCTTGTCCGCACTTACGCTCTCATCCGAGCTCGCGCTCTCCAAGCTCACCCGATCACCCGAGCCCGCTTTAGCGATGTAAAGCGGGTAAGAGCGCCGCTCTAGTTAAACCCCGTTACTCGTAGAGTAAAAGGGTATACTAGATTCGTTGAAAAGTATGTAACAGGCAAAAGGATGCGTTTCCGACCATATAAAGTATATATATTCTTGATCAGGATCTGGTCATGTCCGTCTGTCCGTCCGTCTGTCCGTCTATCTGTCTGTACGTCTTTCTGTCCGTCCGTATGAACGTCGAGATCTCAGGAACTACAAAGGCTAGAAAGTTGAGATTAAGCATACAGACTCCTGAGACATAGACGCAGCATTGTCGATTCATGTTGCCACGCCCACTCTAACGCCCACAAACCGTCCAAAACTGACACGACCACAGTAAAAGTGATTCAACGAAATTCCGAAATATTTTGGTCGAAGAGGAAAATTTTTATATGTTTGAAAACCAGTAGCTGGTTTCTTCCTTCTACTTTGGAGGGTCCTCGTAGGGAATCACAAAGTTGGAAATTTGTATACTACAGTATTCTGTAGTCAGTTAATCGTTTATATTTTTACAGTGTGTTATTTATCTTGGTTGATCACTTCACTTTCATTTTTTTGTGCCAATGTATTTTTTCCTTTTTTTTTTTAATTTGCTTAACTTGTATTGTTAATTTTCTAATTTTCTTTTAAGTTTTGTTTGATTTGAATTGTTAATTTTCTAATTTTCTTTTACGTTTTTGATTGTGAGTTTTCTTTAATTTTTCCTTAAAATTATCTTACAAAAAGGTTATTGTTGCCATCCTTCCCGATCGTCTGGATTTGATCCGGTTTGGTGCATCTACTGAGGATCCAGGTGCGATACTTTCTTCGGAAGGTTCCGTGGGGACGGGCCTTGGCAGCGCTGGTGCAGCGACGATGGCAGCGACGAATCAAAGCTTGATAACAGTTTGTCAGTTGTGCAGTCAGCTGTAATTGGTTAATTGCAGTTCTGCTGATGACTTCTTAATAAATTTGGCTTTTTCCTGTTGTTGTCAATATTTCGCATGAATTGCATGTGCCCGTGTGACCTGCTTGGCCATTTCCTGTTGTGGCTAATATTTATTAAGAATTGCAGGTGCCCGTGTGAACTGTTTTGCAACTGCAGTTCAATGCTCTGTTGATATTACTTGAGTTATGATTTGGTTTACTTTTGGTTAGCGCGTGCAGGAAATAATGCAGACGCTGACCTAAGCTTTTCTTTATGAGCTTTTGGTAAAGCGTGTTGTATGTGTATTGTGTAGGCATGTGCTTAAGTCTTAGGGACTTATGGATATGTCACTCCCCCAATCATTAACTTTGGCCTGTCCTCAGGTCGTTAAATTTGGATATATCGTAATATTGTTTTCTGGTTGAATATTTTCCTTGACATTAGTTTCAACAGCTTCTAGCTTCAAAGCGAGCGGTCGTGTTTTTTTTTCTGCGCTCCGAATTTATTTTTGTTTTGCTAAATCCAGCGGTGGAATTTAACAAATTCTTTAATAATTCAATTTCGTAATCCGTACTAGTTAAAGTTCCGTTCGCTTCGCGAGTGAATCTTTTGTGATATGTGCATTATTTTAATAAATTAATTCAATCTGTTCTCTTTCTGTCTTTGCGTTTTGTTTACTCTCTTTTTCGTGCGTTGTCCGTAGTGCTGTTTGGTGTTGTTTTTGTACTTAACTGCACGGTGCACCCGCTCTCTCGCTCTCCCACACAAAATCTTAAAGTGCACACTGCGCTCTTGCGGTACATTTTTTGATTTTGTCTTTTGGTACAGTGGTCAAAACCCAATTAAACATGGAAACCAATGTTGTCTGCTTCCATAACAAATGCCTGACCAGTCAAAAATGACCTGTTGGCTATGTGATAGAATGGTGCACACTAAGTGCCCTGGATTTAACGGCCGAACAAGTGATAACCTAGCTAAAGGCCCTAATCTAAAATATTGTTGTGATACTTGCCTAGGAGTTGCGAATGAAATGCAACTCTTTATGCGCCAAACTAAAGGTGGCTTGAAAGGACTGATCAGCAGTTTTGGCGTGGCTAGAGATAGTTTTCGTCGAGCTGATTATCTTCTTTCTGCGCTTGATTAACAATTTAATAGCCTCAAACTATTAGAAGAATCTCCAAAGCGCAAGAAAGCCGCTGGTGGTAGGCTGCCTAAGGGGAATGCCCCGCAACCTTCGGCAAGTGATCCCGAATTGTTTACCACCACAAAGGAATATTGAGTCCGGACTACCGGCACAAGTTGGCACTTCAGATATACAACCTGCAGTGCCAAAACCCCTTTCGGTGGTTTCACTAAAGAAACAAATTTTTGTTTCTCGGCTTTCCTCTGATTAAACATCATCTGATGTACTGTCTTATATACAAGACAAAACAAAAGCCGACAACATAAAAGTGGAAAAATTTAACTCTTCTTATGCTAGGGACATCTCATCTTTCAAGATAGCTTTCCCAAATGAGCTATTCTCAACCATATGTTCTGGTGATTTTTGGCCGGAAAGTATGATTGTGAAAGAGTTTGAAGCTAAGATTAAAAATGGAAAAAAAGGGCCCGTGGGAATTAAACTTCCCACAAGTGGCCAGATCACTGCCCCATTCTCCTCTACTACTTCTACTTCTTTATCTTCAAAAAACTAAAATCTAGTCTCACTACCTGTTATCAAAATGTAAGAGGCATGTGTAGTAAGCTAACTAATTTGTATTCTAATAGCCTTTCCTTTGCATCCCATATTATTGTCTTTACAGAGACTTGGTTAAAACCGGAGATACTTAACTCCGAAGTTTTCCCAGGTATGTACACAGTATACAGGCATGATCGTCCCTCCAGGCGGGGAGGTGGAGTCCTAATTGCTGTTAGGTCTACCCTCACGTCAGAGGAGGTACTTTTTGACGAGTTCCGTAACATAGAATTCTTATGCGTAAAGCTGTCATTTTCTGATAGCTATGTTTATATTACGTGCTCATACATTCCGACGTCTTCTGAATTTCCTGAATATATTAACCATTTGTCCGCTATCCAATCCGTTACAAACAGACTGTCCGATAGGGACCAACTAGTTGTCCTAGGTGACTTTAATATACCAGGCACTAAGTGGTCCACAGAGGAACAGTCGAATATTATCCTGCCTATAGCACAGTTAACCAGAAGATCCATATCATCCAACTTTCGAGGTGACAATCGACACACGTACCGTAATAAAAAAGAGGCCAGATAAGTCAACCAAACGAATTCATTGTTTTCGTAAGGCAAACTTTCGGAGGCTAAATCATTTTATATCTGGCTTTAATTGGTCCGATCTTTATTCTTGCAACATATTGGCCGACGCCATTAATATTTTGTATACTGCAATTAAATCATTTTTCAACTCTTGTGTTTCGATGTACTATCCGTCTACCTCTAACAAACCTCCTTTGTTTAATAAAGAGTTGACACATCTAAGAAATGTTAAGTCCAGACTTTATATAAAATTTAAAAATACCGGTTCTCAATCTATATTTTCTAAATATGTAAGTGCTCGGTTAAATTTTACCGTGCTTAATGCTCAAATATGGAAGGAGTCCTTTGTGATCCCTCTCCATAAGAAAGGTAGCAAATCGGATGCAAGCAATTACAGAGGAATCTCCAAATTGTCTGCTATCCCTAAGCTTTTTGAAAACGTTATCACTCCTCATTTGCAGCACCTTTGTAGGTCAATTATTTCACCATGTCAGCATGGTTTCATGAAACGCAGATCAACAACTACTAACCTTCTGGAGCTAACTAACCTCCTTCGTAGTACAGGGTTTCAAAAATAATCTTCAAACAGATGTCATTTATACGGATTTTATTAAAGCATTCGACTCTGTTAATCATTCACTTTTGATAAAAAAACTTGATTTATTAGGTTTCCCTGTTGATCTCCTAAATTGGATTCTAAGTTATCTGAATGGCAGGACGCCACGGGTCCTCTTTAAAAATTCTCTTTCTTGTATTCTCCGAGTCACATCCGGCGTCCCACAAGGGAGCCACCTAGATCCGCTCCTTTTTACCTTATTTATTAACGACCTTCCCTTAATAATAAATCATTCGCGTGTACTAATGTACGCTGATGATGTAAAATTATGCTTGCAATATAAGGACATTTCTCGCCATTTGGACTTACAATCCGATCTAGATTGCTTTCAAACCTGGTGCCGTGATAACGTATTAAACTTAAATGGCTCTAAGTGTAAAGTTATGACCTTTTGTCGTGCCAACTCAATGCACGCAACTTACACTTTAAGTGGGTGCTCTTAGGACAGAATAACACATGTTGATGATCTTGGTATTCTTCTGGACCCTAAACTTAAATTTTCAGACCATATTTCGTCTATTGTCAATAAGGCCAGGGGTGTGCTTGGTTTTATAAAACGGTGGTCAAAGGAATTTGATGATCCTTACATGACCAAAACCTTATTTATTTCTCTAGTCCGTCCGATCCTCGAGTATGGATCACCTGTTTGGAGTCCACAAAATGAAGTTTACTCGGACCGCATTGAATCGGTTCAAAAGAACTTCTTACTTTTTGCCTTACGGCGCCTTAATTGGGATGCTTAGATTACCTCCTTATTCGAGTAGATTAATGTTAATTAACTTACCCTCCTTACCTAACCGTAGAACGATGCTTGGAACAGTCTTTATTTTTAACCTTATTCGTGGTGAAGTGGATAGTCCCGACTTGGTTAGTCGGCTAAACTTCACTGTTCCAAGCAGATTTACTAGAAATTACGTACCTCTAATTTTAAATCATTGTAGATCTAACTATGAGTTGCATGATCCCTACAGAGTATTATGTTCTGACTATAATAGATTCTATCCTATTATCTCTAATTCTGACTCTCTGCCGTTTTTAAAGCGATCAATACTAACGTACTTAACGAATTCTTAGATATTACTACTAGAAAACATATATTTCCTCGTCCTTTACTGTCTTCTATATCGCGTCTATCTTCCCGCGATTCGAGCCGTACGATACACGGCAGCGCCCCTCGGTCGGTTGGACGGGAGAAGTGGCCGTGGGACTCGCGCGAAAAAAAAAAAAAAGGTGCGGATGTTCTTATTTTTGTTTACAATATTTAACAATAATTTTCTTAGGTATATTTATACCCGTTACTCGTAGAGTAAAAGGGTATACTAGTTTCGTTGAAAAGTATGTAACAGGCAAAAGGAAGCGTTTCCGACCATATAAAGTATATATATTCTTGATCAGGATCAGTAGCCGAGTCGATCTGGCCATGTCCGTCTGTCCGTCCGTCCGTCCGTCTGTCCGTCCGTCTGTCCGTCCGTCTGTCCGTCCGTCTGTCCGTATGAACGTCGAGATCTCAGGAACTACGAAAGCTAGAAAGTTGAGATTAAACATACGGACTCCAGGGACATAGACGCAGCGCAAGTTTGTCGATTCATGTTGCCACGCCCACTCTAACGCCCACAAACCGCCCAAAATTGCCACGTCCACACTTTTGAAAATTGTTTTGATATTTTTTCATTTTTGTATTAGTGTTGTAAATTTCTAACGATTTGCCAAAAAACTTTTGGCCACGCCCACTGTAACGCCCACAAACCGCCCAAAGCTGCCACGCCCACACTTTTGAAAAATGTTTTGATATTTTTTCATTTTTGTATTAGTCTTGTAATATTCTATCGATTTGCTAAAAAACTTTTTGCCACGCCCACTCTAACGCCCTCAAACCGACAAAAACTGTCAGTGTTAAAGATTCTCCTTCGCACTTCCACTAGCTGAGTAACGGGTATCAGATAGTCGGGGAACTCGACTATAGCGTTCTCTCTTGTTTTAAGCTACATTTAGTCTTATGTACGCACCCGAATAAATCAGACTTATGCCCACGACGCCCCCGCTTCTTTTGCTTCTTCTTCGGTGGTTCTTGTTCGAAATTTCGTTTTGCGCCGTGGGAAATTTTCCCCAACTTTGATCAATTGCTCAACTTATCTCTGGAGGACGACGCCCCCCTACAACCAGAACCGAATTAACTGATTACCTGGAACCTACCAGAAACAGCTATTAATCTAGATTGCACTAACAACAAAATTGTAATATCAGGAAATAACATTACAGGGATACAAAATTGTACAATCCAATTTGATGAATTCATAATTTCAAACAATCTCGCAGATATATATATTACATATATATATATATATTTATATAACTAATATTACTAATTATGTTACACGATTAGAACCAATATCCCATTTACAAATAGAAAAAAAGATAAAGCCCTACACTGTATTCCAAATTATATGCGTTACAACCTATTGTAAAATATTCTAAACAAACTGAAGAACATTTGAATACCAAGATACCAAAGTAAAGAAGCACATTCAGCCCGAAAAAAATATAATGATATATCCAAATTTATCGACCTGAGGACAGTCCGAATTTAATGGTTGAGGGAGTGACATATCCTCATAACCTTCCTTAGACTTAAGCATATACCTACTTAGCATATATACTACCTTTTACACACCCCACACTACCTATATACATATATACACTTTATATTCTAGCCTCCTGCTGAACCTTCCCTTTATGCTTTGAAATGTCGACTAAACGCATGTCAACCCCTGTTAATAGTTTGAACGGCGATACTTTAGTGATTGTGGGCTTGATATCAATTGTTGAACACTCCCCACATGCTTGTAGCAAATTCCAGAGTTTTCTGAACTATGAACATCTTCGACAATTTTTCATGAACAAATGTGACAAAAAAGCTGCGCCACTATATGACACAATCCTGCAAAAGTTACCAAAAATTACCACCTCTACTAAAGAAACCAAACGTATTTCGAAAATGCATCAACGATGACTAATATATGATTATACTGCTTTTTGGTGATTTCCATATCTGATCTGTACTGAAGTAAACATCGCAAAATAAGTTCTTACCCTTCGTTGCTATTGTTTGAAAATACTACGGGAACACCGATAAGGCAATAGCCGATCTATTTGCCCAGTTTTTTGAAAAAAACATATACTATATCATTTTTTCGAACAGCAATACTCTTATGCGGTATTAAATTCGAATTTAATATTTGGTCCCACTAAACGAAAGCTAATTGCTTTACGATCTGACCCTAACATCAAAGGAAAACAGTCTTCAAATATGCCCTCCAAGCCACCAGCTATATGTGTCCCAGATATTAACAACATGCACGCCTTAAAACAGGCGCTGAGAATAAGTATTCGCACGTCTACATGTGGTGTATCACGGATACACACACCTTTCTGTGCTGTTGTAAGGTTTTAATCAATGGTAAATTATCAGTTTAGACATCAGCATAAAGAGGAGAAACCATACTAAATTGTGCTTCGGGGAATGTACGCAAACTTGCCCAAAGTTCATATTGTAAATGCGTACGATGACCTGGGATATATATATTGTCCACGAATCAATTACAAGACCAGCAAAATCAGTTTTTCGTAAACCTAAAACAAGGACCAAATGTCGACAAAGTATTGAAAATAACTCAGCTAGGCAGACATCGAGTCACTGTATAGTGTGCGTGTCGCAGAAAAGAAGTCTTACAATGTCTAAGATGCCAAATTTTTGGGCACAGCAAGAACAATTGTTTTCAGAATCAAATTTGTGGTAAATGTGCTGAATCCCACCGGATCTGCCAGCTAAGGTATGACTTCGATAAACAGGATGTGAGGCCAGATTGCACTCCCTTCCTTAGTAGTTGGCCTGGGGGGCTTCTTCTTCCACCCTTTAATCGCTTTCTACGACAAGCCAGGTACGCTGAGGTAATATTCTGCTCCCGCCACCACACAGGACACGTATTTGGTTTTTAGCTACGAGCCCTGTTGGCCATCTCGTCGGATCGGACTCGTTTCATTATATTAATATTCAGTATAGCTGCGAAGAAGCCACTAGGCCTGAACAGACTGCTTTTCAAGGCCTTTTGCTGCTCCCTGTTGCTCTGCTGTTTCCTCACCATTGGTTCATTACAGGCATTGGGCTGACTCTACGTGCCGGAACCGGAGTAGATAGGCCCGAAAGCAACCATGAGGAACTGGGTTAGGTGGCAGTCCGTGAATTTGTGGCTTAAAAAAACCTTGGCTTTGTAAATACATTCCTTGCACTGAAAACCGTCATTCTGGATATCAACGCTAGAATAGACAAAATGTTGAAATTATTAGAGGAGACTGTTGAGTCTAACAAAGCATTTCGAGAACTTGTCCAGACTCTTTTAACTCGGACTCCAAAATGATTGAAACAATCATAAAAATTAGATTATAGATTGTAGCTTCGAGTCTTCCTAAACGTGCATAATATAGATGTCATGTTTATCACCAAATCGCACATGCGTAAAGGATGAAGCGCATCTATTTACCTGGTTACACCTTTTGCACCGCCTACCATCCCAGTGTCACTGCCACAACCTCTCACCTCAACGAATGACCGACCCATGGCGATAGTTCAGCTACAAACATCGGAGGGAACTGTTGCACTCGAAGCTGTGTACCTCCCACCCAATGAGCGATTTTTGAAATCTGTTATTGAGTTTGAGATGGTGATTTTAATGCAAAACACGCTTCGTCGGACAATTCAAGAGGTCGCGTTAGAGGCAAGTTATTGCAGGAAGTCCAAAATACCAAATTTTAGCAACGGAACAACAAACTTTTTACTCTTCGGTTAACGTCTTCATCCCCGAACTTTTACTTAACCAACAGGTACGACGTGAGTAGGTTGAATATCCGAACGCTTCAAGAGCTCTCATTGGATCACACTCCACTTCTGGCAGAATTGCACGACAAGCCGCTAAGCAAGATACAACGTACACGATTACTTGCTTGAATTGCTAGAATCTTTCAAGACTTAAGGTCAGAAAGAATAAGCGAGAGATGTCAGAGTTTAGCAAATTTATCAGAGACTGTGAGGAGTCTTAAAACTCCACACAAATCCGGGTGCAGGAGATCGGCATAGCAACAGAGAAGACGGCTGGAATGCGAAATGGGTCAAGGGCGGTCAGGTCAAACGGGAAATAATGGACCTTGGACGCGGTACCGCGCTGGACCTTGGACTCGAGCCAAGGGTACAGAGGTCGAACGGTAACGGTGACTATGGACGAGCACAAAGAGGACGCACCGTGAACTATCGGGACATGAGTTGGACCTTGCACCCGAGTGGGCCGTGCGCAAAAAGGGAAATAGCGGGATTCCCGCGGCCTATAAAGGGACGGCGCAAGCGCAGCTCGAGTTAAACGCAAGTAGGTCATACGTGCAAGCGCAAAGTACGGGAGCGAGTCGCTCAGTCCGGACACTGGCGTGCGACCAGATGGTCGAAGCAGATTCAGAAAGTGTGGACACAGTCAAACAATGGAAGTACGCGGAGATCGACAGTCAATCTGGAAAAGTACGCAGAAATCCATACAGTGAGACTGTCAGTCAGTGAAAGTACGCGGAAGTCGACAGCGAAATAGTGAAACAGTTAATGTACGCGAAACGATACCCGGAACAAGTGAAAGTCAAAGTGAGTGTTAAAGCGAGCATCCAAGGAGGATTTCTACAAGCGAAGGGCAAGCAAACACAAGGACCTAGCGTGGTCAGAAAAGGACGTTGGAGTCTTTGCTCGGCAAAGGTGGTTCGGGAAGGAGCGCTAGCTTATCTCACGGACGATACACGCTGTCCCCATAACATCCTAAGCCCCAGTCAAGCCGGCACGGATACGCCGTCGAGAGCGACGCGGCACCAGCGAAGAAGGACGACGGAGGAGCGACGACGCGCATCCGAAGGCGAGGATCACAGGATTCTCTTTATCAAGCGTCACTGAATAAAGGTGGTTTAAATCAGAAACTCTGTCGTCTTTTTTGTCGAGCAATCACACAAATCATAAAGTTGGTGGGACGAACAAACAAACTCTCTGAGCTAGCCGTTGCAATTCGTAGCGAGCAGAAACAAATAAAACAGTTCGTTACAAGACTTACAAATCGCCTCCATAACCTACTGGCAAATAGAAAACCGCTCCAAATAGATGTGTTATTGAAAAACTTGGGAACAGATGGTACAAACTTCTCTCTTTGAAAAATATCTTAAAACAAGATAAAGGAAGTCCCCGACTATCAAATACCTGTTACTCAGTTAGTTGAAGTGGAAGAAAATTTCACATTTTTCTGGCATATTGATATAAAAAAGGGAAAAAACAGAATGTAAATGAAATACAAATTTTAAAATGCTTTAAAATGTGGGTGTGACAGTTTTCTGAGGTTTGTGGACGTGACATAACGTTTTTAGGCAAATCAATGATTGTTAGCCTTTCCAGAGTTTTCGCTAATTTCCTCGTATTTCATCCCAATACATTATTACAGAAATGTCCTCAATATTGTAGCGAACTACGTGTATACCATGCAGATGGTAACCTAGCTGGGTGATCTAGACGCACTGGTTCCGGTTTCCATTCCATACCGTGATCACCAATGATCATGACGCATGGCTTCCCTAAAGAAAACTAAACGGATCTACAAAATATTATAAACTTTAATTTTAAACATAAATTAAACTTAAAAGCTGGACTAAAATTATTATGGACAGATTCACCTGCATTATAAGGACGGACTACATTTAAATTTAAAATTGAATTTAAATTTAAAGTTATTTATTGCTGGGCAGTGTTATTGGGGTCTAGATTTTTGGGGAGGGAGGCTTTGGGCTTTTAGTGATTTTATTTTTCGGGATTTACGATTATTAGGATTTTTTTTTATTTACAATTTACAATCTGTCATAAACAAGTCTGACAGTAAGTAAATTTTATAATTAATCTTTTTGTTATCTTTTAAAATTAATCCATTACATTTTTTTTAACACAAATTGGAGCACAGAAAATATATAATTACTCTATTGGAAGTTCCGGCAGACCTCTTGTCCAGGTCTGTGCGATACGTCTCGTGTTCTCATATTGTAGGATCGCTCGTTCCTTTGCCTCTAGACTTCCATCGCATTATGGCCAGTATGCATTATGATATGCCTTGAGTAATCCATTTCAAACTATATAGCTATATCTTAAAGCAGTTCTAGTTCCCTAATAATTCTGTACAACTTCCCATATATTATCAAGTACTGTCCTAACACCATTATATATGGATCTGTTTTGATGGCCCAGAGTATACTGAATCCCAAGATATGCTGCCAAGCTTGAATTGCCATTTTTTGGCTTGGGTCTATGAAAACTTTAATAACCGCTAAAACGTATCTGTAAACCCCTTCTTAAGCGTTGTCCAGTGCGGCATAAACAGCGGTTAAACAGCGGGACATAAAATCATGGATGAATGACCAGTATTCTTTAGGTAGGGCAATATGATAATTGCGCTCTTAAACATTAACCCAAACTAAATTCCTATCGAAGTATGCAGGTCTAATTTGATAGTCAGCCATTTATAATTTTTTCGTTTGCCTGCACCTTTAAATTTTACATTTTAGCTTTTAGACTCTTATTTTAAACTCTGTCTGACAAGCAGTTTACATTGCGGGTGGGGTCTGGCTGATACTTGCCTCGGTGGAACTAAAAAAGCGTATTATTTTATTTTTTATTCCTGATTTCTTCTTGATATGTCCAGGTGGCCGTTCATTAGGGTAGTCACGGAAAAGCCACACCAAAGTGTGATAGATATACATATGAAATTAGGCAACAAAATTTTAAGAACGACTGAACTGTAGTTGCCCCACATTACTACGAAGACGGTTTTTCAAATCTCTTTTTCAAGGGACTAACGGACGACAGGACTAAGGACGCAATAATTTTTTTGGGTCTAGATTTCGGGTGAGGGAGGGCTTATATATTTGGGTTTATTATTTTATTTTCTTATGGTTTCTTTTTAGGATGTTTCGCAGACAAGCCAAGAATCGGCGGTTCTCGCGTTAAAGCAGGAAAAGGAGAGGATAATGCATAGGGAAAGGAAAAGGAAGGAGAAGGAAATTGCCATAAATCACTATTTTTCTCTTTAACATTTACTTAAGGTAAATCTTAGGCATTTAGGCTTGATTTACTCTAATCAGACAGCTAATTTTTATTTTCTTAGTTGTCTGCAACTTTAAATTCGATTCAGAGTCTGCTTTAAACTCAGCTTGACAAGCAGTTTATATGGCGTTTACAATGTCGGAAATGTAAAGTGTAATAATGTAAATTTATATAGAAGTGATTATTTTGCTGATACTTGTTTCCTCGGTGGGACTAGAATGATTCCTGAGACTTCTTAGCTCTCTCTGGCCTAGATTACGAGTCGTAAAATTTTATGACCCGCAATTTTAGGGCCTTAGAAATGCTCTATTTGCCCCTAGCACAACACCCACCCTCTATGGGTTGGCACTATTAGTTTTTTTTTTACATGGTAATTTTCTGTTCTTAATTTAATTCCTCTTGTGATATTTCTATTGTCTTAGTTTTTATTTATTTATTTATTATAATAGATAGAGTAGTTTACAAAACTAAACTAACTTAAATGGTATAGCACTGGCTGCAGGGACCTATGGCTATGTTGGTTCACAATGGGCATGAGTTTAATATATGGCTTATTGAAATATCACCTTAGCAAAACGGGCAAATTGGTATTGAATTTGGATTTAGGTAGTGTTGGTGGGTTATGTTTGTGTGTCCTATTCGAAGTCGTATTATTTTTACTTGGTCGAGTCAGGTCCAATTTTGTCGGGGTTGTTTACGGTAATCGCAGGTGTGTGAGTTATTCGTATTAATTGATTGGTGCAGTTTATTATGTTTTGTTTCTTTTTTGTCGCAAGTTCAGCCTTAAGATGTTTTTTTATGTCTGTGTTATTTATCCACATTAATTTAATTATACATACATAATTTAACTATTTTAATTTTAGGAGCATGTTGCGTTTTTAGTGATCGTATTCTGTTGGGGTAAAAGATGTTGTTATTTTGTATTTAGGGTTGATACTATTGCTGATAGGGAGTCGGAACAGATATCAAATATGCCTCTTCGGTTTATGATAATCTCGATTGTTTCTAGAATGGCGATTGTTTCGGAGGTGAGGATGGATGAATATGGAGGCAGTATGCCGTATTTTAAGATGTTTGTTTCCGTTGTAATGGCGAATGTTATTGTGGAGCTAGTTTTTGAGCCGTCAGTGAATATTTTTGAATAATTTTTTGCGTGTTCGTAAAGTTTTCTGTATTGGTCTGGAGATGTTTCTTGTTTCTTATGGATTCTGAGTGATGTGTCTATTAAATTGGGCACGGTCCATGACGGCCTGTGTTTATAAAGTTTTACTGGTTTGTAGGATAGATTAAGTTCTAGGCTGAGTTTGATTGTTTGGTCTAATATTGGTGTTATGTTCTTTTTTGAGTTTTTATGCTTAACGAACTTGTGAATTGGTGGGTATTTGGAAAAAAGGTTTTGTGATAGCTTGGTTATTTAAAGGTCTCGTTTCTTTTCTAAGGAGGAAATATTTGATTCGTAGAGTAAGCTATTTTTTGGGGTGGAGCGAAAGGCTCCGAGGGCTAGACGGATTGCGGAGTTGAATGGTGTTTTTATTTTGTTAATAATGCTTTTGGGTGCATGGCCGTATAGAAACAAACCATACTCTATTTTGGCTATGACCGTTGCCTTCGGGACATCTAGTAGTGTATACGTGTTACAATTAAATTTAAGACTAGATAGACAATTTATTATATTTAGCTTGTTGTGGCGTTTGGGTAGAAGTGAGTTTATGTGTGTGTTCCATTTATATTTGTTGTTTATGGTCACTCCTAGAATATTTAAGGAAGTAACTGTAACCTGCAAGTACAGTGGTGCTATTTACATATGTGGAGGTGGTTGCATTTGGATAGAGATAGCAATGCTCCTGAGTAGGAGACCCAATTTTCTGTATCGTTTAATAAGTTGTCTAACTGATGCTTGTATTTGTGTTTTTGTTGAAATTTATTATAAGGAAGAAATCGTCGGCGTATGCATTACATTTTTTTTCTTTGTGTTGGGATATGATGTTAGATAGATTGAAAGCTATGAGGAATAGTATTACGGATATGGGTGAACCTTGGGGGATTTCGTTGAATAGGGGTAATGGGTTTGATGTATGCGGACCGACGCGGATCGTTATTATCCTGTTACTCGTGAAGTTTTTTATGTAGTTAATTATTTTGGGGCCTGTTTTCCAATTGGTGGATTATGGAGTGCACACCTACTCGATCGAAGGATCTTGAAAAAACAAGAGTGACGATGGAGGTGTGCAGTTTTGACTTCGTAATGAGGTAGTCTACATAAAGTAGACAGTCCGAAGTCTATTTGCCTTTTTTAAATCCGATTTGGGTGTCGTTAAGTAGTTTGTAGTAGTAGTCACTAGCTACCAGAGTCTTTTCGCTTTTATTTTATCTAGCGTTTTTGCTTAACAACAGTTTAGAGAGATGGGTCGGTATGAAGAAGTTTTAGTTTTGTCGGTTTTCGGTTTGAGGATTGGGTTGATTAGACTTGTTTTGTAGGATTGTGGTATGTGGCTATTGGAAATTTCATTAAATAGTTTTGTTATTCTGTTTTTTGTTGTGGGGGAGCTATTTTTTATCATTTGATATAAAATTCTATTAAGTCCTGGAGCAGATCCTTTTAATGTTTGGAGGGCTGAGATAAGTTCTAGATATGTTATATTTTCTTCTATGCTTTGGGCTATTGGAGAGGGGGTATAGTTATGTAGGTTATTTCTATATTTATTGTTTCGGAACTTCTTTGAAAAGTTCCAGTCACCGGAGAGGTCAGAAAATTATTGTGCAAATATTTTAGCAATTTCGTTGCTAGCCAATGTAGTCTCATTGTTTACTGGGTTTTAGATGGCATGGATATTTTTTACTGGGTTAATACCGCAGAAGCGCCTTATGTTAACCCATATTTTTGATGAGGGGGTAGTGGGATGGATGGTTGAGGTGAAAGAGTTGGAAGCTTCCTTTTTCCTTATTTTTAATTCGAACCTAAATTTTGCGTCTATAGTCGATAATGTTTTCTACAGTAATAATTCGGTTTATAGGAGGTCGGGTATTTATCGTTTGTTTGTTGGGTAAGTGCGTTGTACTATTTCCAGTTGGCTTCTTTTAGTTTAAAAAAGGGTCTGCTGAATTTTTGTGTATTGGTTGTTGGGAAAAGGGTCGTGATAATAGGAAAATGGTCGCTACCATGGGGGGCTAGGATTGGAGAGCAGAGTGTGAGGTCGATGTGTGTGTAAGTATAATGTGTGGAAAAGTGTGTGGGAGATGAATAAGTTGTGTATTGTCAATGTAACATTGAGTTATTTTCCCTCGTGTATTTGTTGTTGGGGAGCTCCAGGATGGGAGCCATCCATTAAAATCTCCCGTAATTAGAGAGGGTGTCTGTTGTATATAGAATGTGTTTTGTAGTGTCTAGTTGGTAATGTTTTTGGTCTGAGAAATGTATGTGGGTAATATGTTTAATTTTAGTTTAAATTGTTTATTTATGGCTATTGATTCTTTATCGCTTATAATGTTGAGGACAGTGTACTGAATTGACTTGTGCACTAGTAGTGCTACGCCCCCAAATCTGTTGGTCGCTATATTTGTTAATAGTTTGTAGTTTATTGGGGTTGGAATGTTATTAATGTTTTGTATGTGGGTTTCATAGGACGAAATTATGTGAGGAGCGTATTTTTTTTATGAGAATAAGGAGTTGGCTGTAGTTGTTTAAATATCCTTTTAAATTCCATTGCATACTAGTTAGAGACATTTGTGAGGAGATGAAAGCTTATAACTTAACTTAAGGGTGGTGTTAACAATTAAGGTTTAACTTTTGCGTAGCTTAAGATTCTATATGGATTCGCTGTCGCTGTTGTTTGTGTTCTTGGTTTTGTTTAGAGCTTTGGCCTTTATTTTGGGTGCTTTAAGGTTAGTAGATAGGTTGTTAGACTTATCTTCCGGGAAGATTTTTATTTTTAGGTCTTCTGTGCGTTGTGATGAGTATGACGTAGATGGTTTTCTGGTAGGTGTAGGGTCAGTGTCCATGTCTTCTAGTTTGTTGTAGCCGTGGTGGTGATGGGGTTGGAACGGTTGGTTTGATAGTATAGTTGTTTTTGCTGGTCCAGTTGTTGGTGTCTTAGATGAATTTTGATGCTGCGATTGGGTTGTGTTTGTGAGTGTATTTGTGTGAATATTCGGTGATTGATTGTTTGTTGTCATCTGGGTTGTGCTGTTGGTAAATGTTTTGGCATAGGTGTCTCTTAGTTGGAAACCGTGTTGTTCGAAATATATGCGTTGATCAGTTTTATGGTCAACTTTTTCTGTGGTTTTAATGGCTGTTATTTACTGGTTTTTTATGAAAGTAGGGCATTTGCGATCAATTGGGCTGTGCTGATGGTTAATTTCTCGGTTGTTTCTGTTTTGTTTTTTCAATTAAAGCAGTTTTTTTCATTTGAGCATGTTTCTCCGTCGTGTGTTTTATTTCCGAACTATTGGTGCATGTTTCTAAACTTTTGCATATGTGTGCTGGGTGACCGAATCGGAGGCATTTTTTCCATTGAAGTGGGAGTGGGATATAGTCACGAGAAGTCCGAGTCCGAGTACTGTTTTGTAACCGATTTGCGATATTTGGGGGTGTTTTGGGACTCAAATGTACACAAGTGGGCATAAGTATTTAGACAAGAAAAATATTCATTATATTTGTTTGTAACTTATTGTTTACTTACAGGAAAATTGTTTAATAATTTTAGTAAATAGGTAGACTATCGTAGTTAAATTAGGTAATATAAACATAGGGATAACTTCATTGTTGATTTAAGAAAAATTACTTTTCTATAAATTATCGGTGGCATAAGTATTTAGACAAATCATTTAAATTTCATAAATTGAAAAGGGAAAAATGTGAACTAAAAAATTATAACAAATTAATAAAAAATACATCCCCCTTTAGCGTCTATTACTTTTTGGAGACGTTTTGGTACAGACTGTACCAAGCTGTGGATATAATCTATTGAAATATCCTTCCATAAGGCTTGAATCTCCAAAATCGTTTTTTCGCGACTTCTAGATAAGTTTGCACATCTTTTTTTCTTTATATATGACCAGAGGTTTTCTATTATGTTGAGGTCTGGACTTTGAGGTGGCCAATCCAATGTGTTTACGCCAACATCTCTCACAAACTGCGTAATCCGTTTAGCCTTATGACAGGGGGCATTATCCTGCTGGAGTATGAAGGACTCCCCGATCAATTTATCACCAGAGGGGAATGCATGATTATTTAGGACATCCAAATATTTTGTTTGATTCATGGTTCCATCAACGGGAACTAAATCTCCCAATCCAGTGAAGGCTACGCATCCCCAAAACATAACAGACCCTCCTGAATGACTTATTCTCGGACATAGGGGTGCCACTTTTTCCGATATTGTTTCGGTAATCGAACATTAATTTTTTTTTTTGAGCAGTGAAACTCAAAAGAGTTTTCATCGCTCCACAATACATTGTTCCAGAATGATGCAGGCTGACCAACATATTTTTTGGCAAAATCGAGGCGCTTTAACTTGTTTCGTGGAGTTATAAGTGGTATAACTTTGCTAACATATGTTCCAAAATCGGCTTCCTTTAGACGTCTGCGAACCGTTCTTTCACTAATATCGATTTCGGCTCCTTCTTTTAGTTCTTTGACAACCGATCGGGGAGTTTGTAGAACATTCTGCTTAAACTTCCGTAAAATATAACCATCGTCCTTTTTAGTTGTTTTACGTGGTCGGCCACTACGGGCAACGTTTTTGGTTGTGTGTGTTTTTTTATATTTATTTATTTGGTAATACACAGTTGCCCGTGGAATTTTGTATAAATCAATGATATTTTTTACCGAAATACCAGAGTTATACTTAATTATTATTTCATTTTTTATAAATTCGCTCAGTTCCTTTGTTTTTACCATGTTTAACAAATTTATGAATGAAATACAAGTAGGTAGTAACACGTGATCAAGAAAAAATGTTCAATTGATCTAAAAAAAGTCAAAAATTTGATCTTCTTCGAACAACAGATCAATGCGAACTAATTTAATGTGATGTCTAAATACTTTTGCCATCGCCCAAATCGTTGTCTGTCTAGCTTTCCTTTCAGCAGAAGCATAATTGAAAAGGTAAACGGCAAAACATACCTCTCGCGTGTAACTGTAATTGCACTCTTTGCTTTAATATCAATAGATTACTGTATATTTGACTGTACTATGAAATGCATTGCTCGACAGTTGCAAGTTAATGGTGTCCAAATACTTATGCCCACTTGTGTAATAATAATCAATCCAGTGGCTATCA
Organism: Drosophila teissieri; assembly: GCF_016746235.2. Classification (NCBI taxonomy): domain Eukaryota; kingdom Metazoa; phylum Arthropoda; class Insecta; order Diptera; family Drosophilidae; genus Drosophila; species Drosophila teissieri. The sequence continues at coordinate 24,009,353 of NC_053031.1, forward strand.
GAGTTTGGATTGGGGTTTTGCCCTTTCATTATTTTTTTTACTTCCGTTACTGGGGTTTTAACTCTAGTAGAATGGTGTCTTCGTCGATATATCTATGGTCGTTGCAATAAATTACTCCCTTAAAGAAGTTTAATGTTTTATGTTCGGTTGCTGTTACTTCCACATCTGCGATTTTTGTTAGTTTCAGGAGTTGTCTGCAATTCGTTTTTGGTTTTTAACAATAGGCTCCCGTCTCTTGTTCGTTTGCATCCCTCAACTTCTCCTCCACAGGCAAAGTCCACAGATTTTTTAACAATAAAAGGAGACACTCTTTCAAAAGAGTTGTTATTATTCCTTTTAATAACAATAAATTTTGGGTTGCCTAATAGGGATTGGTATGATTTTGAGGTAATTTTGTAGATGTCTGGTGGTTCTGTCAGGATTGTTGTTGGCTTGAGCCCGGGCTAGAGGTCATGGTGTTTTTGTAGTTGTGTTTTTATTTTTTCTTTGTGGTTGATATTTGTTTATGCAAAATTCTGCTGATAAGAGTTTTGTATTTACGCGAAGCGAGACTTTAAACTGTAGTGACACGACTTATCTCTTCAGCGGTTGAAGTGGTACTGTATTGTCTCAGTTATAATGTATATCTGTGTGCATTAATATACTGTGTTTTTATGTAAAGTGGTGGTGCGGAAATGACAAGATTATGGATAGCAATTGAAATGCTTGGACATTTTTTTTATTTTTATTATTAATTGTCTTTCCCATTTCTATAGAAATTGTCTTGCACTATATGTACTTGCATAATTTGTTAATATCATGTGTGACCACAGCTTAAATGTAAAATTTACCCAATATTTCTACATTCAATATTGAAATATTTTCAATATTTTCCAAACAAATAAAATATAATAGATATTAGCAGAGAGTCAATATCTTAAAGTTTTACATAAAAAACTGAGTTCCACTTACTTTTCTTTAGTTATTATAATTGTTATCCGTTCCAGTGATGAGGGAATTTGCCAGCACTGCTACCAGACTCAGGTGAAGCAGTTGGCTCAGATGGGCTACAGAAACCGCAATCGTAACAACCACACTCTGGTGATATTTCTGGGCAACGTTCCTTGCGTTGTAAAAGTAGTGGACCACTGGAATCGGTTTTTTGAGGAAAAAACCCCATTTGTTTTTTGTGTTTTTTTGGTGCACAATAAATAATTACATACGTCCTGAAAGATTAACCACGATTCAAAGCCTGTTGAATTTCTGGATTATAATCTTGTAACCAAATGAAACCAATGAAAGCTTAATGTAAATATACTAGATTAAAATTAGAAAAACTCGCGTTTCCGACCATATAAAGTATATATATTTTTGATCAGGATCAATAGCCGAGTCGATCTGGCGATGTCCGTCTGTCCGTCCGTCTGTCCGTATGAACGTCGAGATCTCCGGAACTATAAAAGCTAGAAAGTTGAGATTAATCATGCGCACTCCAGAGACATAGACGCAGCGCAAGTTTGTTGACCCATGTTGCAACGCCCACTCTAACGCCCACAAACCGCCCAAAACTGTCACGCCCACACTTTTGAAAAATGTTTTGATACTTTTTTGTAAGTCTTGTAAATATTTCTTGATTTGCCAAAAATCTTTTTGCCACGCCCACTCTAACGCCCATAAACCGCCCAAAGCTCCCACGGCCACACTTTTAAAAAATGTTTTAATATTTTTTCACATTTTTGTAAGCTTTGTAAATATCTCTCGATTTGCCAAAAATCTTCTTGCCACGCCCACTCTAACGCCCGCAAACCACCAAAAACTGTCAGTGCTGAAATTTCTCCTTCGCACTTCCACTAGCTGAGTAACCGGTTTCAGATAGTCGGGGAACTCGACTATAGCGTTCTCCCTTGTTTTTAACTGAATACAGTCTTTGAGTTACTATTTCCATTATAAATCATGCTCATGAACGCAACCTAAATACTGGTCCTGGCGCTCTTCTTAGCATAAACAAGGCAGTAAAAAAGTGCATCAGTTGTTCTTGAACAAAACCTCGCTTAATCGAGCACGTTATGGCGGAACATAAGGACCTTTTCGATTGCTCTCATGCGTTTGAAGTCACTGGCACCGACATCTGTGGACCATTGTCCGACAGTGTTCGACGTGCAATAAGGCTCCTGCAAAATGCTTCGTGTATGATTTTCATTTTCCTTGGCACAAATGTGTTTGTGAAAAACACACTTAGCGATCAAACAAGTGATATCCTAGATATTAGTGTGATGCTTGCCTCACGGTTTTAAGTTTTAACGTGGCAAGAAATAGTTTTTGCCGCACTAGTAGGCTGCCTATAGCAGCCTTCGGCAAGTGATCAACAGGACACCCCAGCTGATCTGCTGTCGATCGCAGCAAACACTAAGGTGTTGCTAACGGGGCATCGGCCCCGTCACTCTGGCCGCAGTCTACTGCCCACCTCGTTTTTTAGTTTCTGAGGACCAATTCTTGTAATTTTTCAACTCACTGAGCGATTCATAGCCGCCGTTGACTACAATGCCAAGCACACGCACTGGGGATCACGCTTTTTGACCCCAAAGGAAAAACAACTTTACAACGCGCCCATTAAGCCGCGAAATAAGCACTATTATGTGACTCCGGGTAGGTCTACGTACTGGCCAGCAGATCCAAATATGCTGCCGGATCTCATTGACTTCGCAATAACAAGAAAGATCCCAAGATGCTGCAGCTAAGCGAAATCGAGCAACTAGTACTCGAAAACGAAGACTTGGGAGGGAATGAAAAAATCAAAGACCCCCAAAGGCTAAAAATAGGAAGCCACTTAAGCTTGAGGAAGCAAATGCCCAGCATCTATACATCGAACAACTATCGCCCACCAGCACAGAAAAATATTCAGCGACCAGCAGAAACAGTCGTTCCATTGCGAGGTCCCTTTGGGAGCTGGATGCGCAGCAAGAAGATATTGGTAATGCGTTCGGCGATCACCTGCAGAAAGTATAATTTCTGCTAGCAGTTCATTTGGCCTACCTGCAGTAACTAGGAACTTGCCACCATTAAATCCAATAACATTTTGCCAAAGCGAGATAGCATCTATCATAAAAGATCTTAATCCCAAAAATCACCTGGATATGACTTGGTGACACCAAAAATGATCATGGAACTCCCACCGTTCGCGGTTCACACCTTATGCCATCTCTTCAACGCTATTACGGATCTTGGATGCTATCCCCAAAGCTGGAATAAGGCGGTCATAGTGATGATTCACAAGCCAGGCAAAGACAAAACGCAACCATCATCCAATCAGTCTCCTAACGTCTCTCTCGAAACTGTTGAGAGGGCATTTTTAAAACACCTAGTTCCCTACCTAAGAAGGCGAAATATAATACCATCCCATCAATTTGGCTTTTGCATAAATGATGGAATGATCGAACCGGTCAATCGTGTCACAAACGAAATTCTTACTGCTTTTTAGCACCGGGAATACTGCTTAGCTATAGTCTTAGATGTCGCACAAGCATTTGACCGATTCTGGTTGAAAGGACTAATGTACAAGATACCCAAACTGCTTCCACAAAGTGTTCCAATCTTATCTCTTCAAAAGAGTGTTCTCAATCAGGTGTAGCAGTTCGACTTCACACGACCGCGTTATCAATGCTGGAGTCCCCCAAGGTAGTGTGCTGGGCCCCGTTCTTTACACCCTATACACAGCACACATGCCTACAAACTATCGACTTACAACCTCTACGTTTGCTGACGATACCGCAATACTCAGCCGGTCCAAATGCCCAGCAAAGGCAACAGAAAATCTTGACTGTCATCTTAAAACAGTGGAAAGATGGTTTTGCGGACTGGCGCATTAAGATAAACGAGACCAAAAGCAGACATGTAACATTCACACTGAATAGACAAACCTGCCCACCATGTACCCTAAACAATACATTTATCCCACATTCAGACGACATATATAATCTCTACAATAACGTGCTGAACTATATATATGTGTTGGGTTTGGATTTTTTGCCGGATAGTATGGTGGTAAAAGAGTTCCCCGACTATCTGATACCCGTTACGTTGCTAGTGGAAGTGCGAAGGAGAGACTTCAACGCTGGCAGTTTTTCGAGGTTTGTGGGCGTTAGAGTAAGCGTGGCAAAAAGAGAGAACGAGTTCCCCGACTATCTGATACCCGTTACTTACCTAGTGGAAGTGACAATAAGAAATTTCCAAATTTTAAGTTTACACAAATTTAGAAATGTTTTAAAAGTGTGGGCTTCAAAGCTTAGGGTGGTATGTGGGAGTTGGAAGGGGCAAGGCCAAAGTGTTCTTCTTATACCGATAGAAATTGGAAAGAAAAATAATAAATCAAAAAAAGTCAAACCAGCTTTAAAGAGTATTTTCGGCGGATTGTGGTCGTTAGAGTGGGCGTGGCAACACCAGCAAACAAACTGGCAGCGGGGTCGACCGTCCTTCCAGCGTGGGAGTTAGAGTCTTAATTGCGGTTAGGTCTACGCTCACGTTAAAGGAGATAATTTTTGTTGTTGATACTTTGACAGCGTAACAATACTTTTGTTTATTTTACTTGAATTTTCAAACTATTTTATTCATTTGTCCGCTATCCAACCGTCTCAACTAAAATGTGCGATATGGACTAATTTGCAGTTCTCTTGGACCCATGCTTTGTTACTCTTTCTAAAAGTCCAGATTAGCACTAGTTAATTAACCTGAATCCATATCATCCTACTTTTGTAGTGACTACCCGAACTTGTACCATAATAAAAGAAAACTTTGAGAAGTCAAGCAAAAGAAGACTTTCAAAGGCAATTAATTTAATATCTTGATTGAATTGGTTCAATCTCTAATAGTGTTAAAGTTTTAAATTTCAATCAAATCTTTGTTTACCTCTTGTGTTCCGGTGAACTATTCGTCCATCGCTTACAACCCTATTTGATTTAAAAAAAGAGTTGACTACCCTAAAAACAGTAATGTTTGGATTTGGCTAAAATTCAAAGACACCGGTTATCAGCCTGTATTTCCTTATTATTTAGGTGCTCGGTTAAATTTGATAGTGCCTAATACAGGCACGTAGTACAAAAACTATTAATACCGCTGTATGTTCCAGTTCGCGAAGGATCCAGAGCAGTTATAAATATAACTTAATGGAACCACTACTTACCCGTACTTGCTTTTTTTTTTTTTAATATACTACGTTAACGTCGAATCAGGCAATACGCAGTTCTTCCAAACAACAAAATCTACGTTATCTACCGCGGTATCTAAATCGAGTTTAACATTTTGTCCCACTCTAAAGAGAAAGTTCATGCTCTTCGATCAACGCAGATCAACAACCATTAACCTTGTGGAGCTTACTTCCTTCTTAAGACAGGGTTCCAAAAAAACCTTTTTAAACGTCATATACACATTCTATATTTCAAAGCATTAGACCTTGCTAATCATTCAATTCTGGTAAGGAAACTTGATTAATTTGGTTTAGCGGTTGATCTTTTTAATTTGATTTTAAGTTTTAATTTAAGTTAAAACTCTTTAAAAAATGTATTTCTTGTATTCCTCAAATCACATATGGCATTTTTACTTTATTTTATAATGACCTTCCCCTAGATAAAAAACATTCGCGTGTACTTATGTACGCTGATTAAATCGGTATGACGACCTTGGTGTTTTTCCGGACCGATATATTTTGTCTATCGTCATTAAAGAATGGGGTGTAATTGGTTTTATAAAAAATCGGTCAAAAGAAATTTGACGACCTTACATAACTAAGCCCTTATTCATTACGCTAGGCCGTCTGACTTATAAATGAGTGGAGTTCATTCGGATCGCATTGAATCTGTACAAAAACATTTTTTCATTTAGCCATAAAGATGCATAATTTTTAATCCCAGAATTTCTTGCTATGACAAAATATTAGGTTCTAACTATAATGGAATTTGTACTATTATCTCAAGTTATAACTCTTTGTCACTCTTAAAGCAATCATTACTAAATTAAGCACAATACTTACCTATACGTATATATTATATGTTCTCGCGAATCGAGCCGTACGATACACTGGTGCTCCCCTCTGTTGTCTGGGCGGGAGGTGTGGCCGTGGGACGCATTTAAAAAAATCCCATACCGGGTTTTCTGAGCCTTTTACCTTATTTAGCTTAGGTTCTCACCTATGGTTCAACACCTATAACACTAGCATCTGTGAAAGTATTGACTAAACTTGACACGATGTCTTATAAATTGCTAATTGGCCATACGCCAACTGGACTTCGCTAATTCAGCGAAATATGCTTATGCCTCTAAGTGGTTCACGATAATGCGCGACTGACTGCTAGACCTGATATTTGATACAACGTTAGACTGAGATAAATTCTACTTCGACTGAACACTGTCCCGGGCAGGTGCTCTGTTTCCTTAAGTTACACCACCCTTTCTGTAGAAGATCTTATTTGTATAGAAATTTATTATATTCGCGTACAATGTTTATTGGATTACGTTTAAACATAAACTTCTTATCTTAGATGTTTCAAAGGTCTTTTTGTAGAAGATCTTATTTGTATAGCAATTTATTATATTCGCGTACAATGTTTATTGGATTACGTTTAAACATAAATTTCTTGTCTTAGATGTTCCAAAGGTCTTTTTAATAACTTCTCTAATAACTTCATCTTTTCTCTGTGAATTGTACACTTCCAATGCCACGCTATTTCTCGCACAAAAATCGTTGGCCTACAAAGTATTGAGTACTTTATTTGGCCTTTTTATCGTGTAAGGTTCTAAGAATTTTTGAGCTCATTAAGGAAGTTGCTTTCTTCGACGGTCTCAAGCAATGCATATGCAAAATGCCACGACAAATTGCTGTTGACCTTCGATTAGCTGAAATCCCTTGATTGAATTAATTTTAAAAAGCCCTACCGATATCGATTATCACATTTTTTTGTAGCACCATTTCCGGGTGGTATGAATATTCCGTTCAACTCCTGTTGGATTGTGACTGTTTCCTCTATGCTGGATGTTTTTGTAAGGTAGAGTAAAGAGTACACTAGATTCGTTGAAAAGTATGTAACAGGCAGAAGGAAGCGTTTTCGACCTGTAAAACCTGTATAAATATACTTGATATGGATCAATAGCCAAGTCGATCTGGCCATGTCCGTCCGTATGATCGTCGAGATATCAGGAACTATAAAAGCCAGACTATTGAAATACAGCATCCAGACTCCAGAGACATATACCCAGCGCAAGTTTGTTGACCCTTGTTGCCACGCACGCTCTAACGCCCGCAAACCGCCCAAAACTGCCACGCCCACACTACTGAAAAATGTTTTGATATATTTTTATTTCTTTTTAGTCTTTTAAATTTTTATCGATTTCCTAAAAAACTTCTAGCGACGCCCACAAACCGCCCGCAAGCCGCCCAAAACAGTTTTTTTTTAATGCAGTTGCTCCAACTTTTGATTTTCTCAGTCTTATCAGAATGATGCTGACGTTGTAACGCATTGGACGATTTTGGCTTCCGGAGTTCCTCAGATGGTGCTGCTTTCAGGCTTATTATGATTTGGGATAATGATCAGCAGAAATTTGCCTTGGAACCACTGACCTTGTGTGTTCAGACTTCATGGATGAGTATGAAATCAACCATGAAGACTGCGTATGCTTCCAAGGTTTCCGTTCGGTCTAGTCCAAAAAACCTAGTTGTTGCAGTTTCCTGCGATGTCGCCAGGAATATAGGAGATTTCCTAAGAAATGCTTCTCACTATGAGCTTTTGTTGGGAAACAATGTATCAAAGTGTCTAGATTTTCAAGAGTCTAAAATAATTCCAACAGAACAAATACAAAATCCTTCTCCGAACACACCCTTCCTGAGACAATCGATTCCAGTTTGTGTTTTGAAGCAATGAGGCTTCTGCGTTTAACTGAGTCATGATTGGCAGCCGGCTGATCAGCTATGATGTGTGGTATCACAAACTTTGATGCGAGGTAGCGTCTCCTATGCAGATATTGAAAGACAACATCAGCAGCAAGCCAAGAACAACCATGCCAAGAACAGCAACATGCAGACGGCAAAGGACATCTAGTGATTCCATCCAGCACTCTACAGTCGCCAGCAACAACATTAAAGAAATTCTGCAGTCGCTTAATGAAAGTATTAATTCCTTTCGCCAGTTCCAAGAGAAGCAGATGGAACTAATGATGATTATGATGAAGCAGCAGCAACAACACACACATCAACGGGGACAGATTCTTAGTCTGCTCACTGCGATTCAAGCTCAGAAAACCCCATACAAAGGGACGGGGACACCCAAATTATTAGGTTACGATGCTTATATTGCGAATGATCCAAGCGCTGGGAATACAAAAGGAGTGGGTGTGGTTCTGATCAGGTCTTCTTTTGTCCACTTTTCGATTACACCTATAGCCACTGACAAGGTGCAACTAGCTACAGCAGCTATCGAAACGACACTGGGTTCTATAACCTCGCGGTTCATATGGACTACTGAAGAATTCGATGTCATTCGGAAAGTGCACTGATTCAAATTCATAGTCGCGGGTGACTGAAATGCGTCCCACTGGCTTTGGGGAGCGGGAAGGTGAACGTGCTAGCAACACGTGGCAACAAGATATCTTGAATTAGCGCTAACAAGGGGTATTTTTGGTATCCATGTGGATATACATGCGATTGCTGAGCTGAGCTCCGACCATCTTATAATTACTTTGGATGCGGCAGCAATGGCATACCCTAAGATGGAGCGCTTAGTCAAGCACCAACTAGGAATGATTTAAGGATCACCTTAAGACTGCATCGGACCATAATACTGCGATTAACACTATTCAAGACATTGAGGATGCTATCGACACATTTATTAATATAGTCAAGTCAAGACTGACTACTCGCAGCCCATCACGGCATCCGGCTGCCGACCGAATCCTCATGACCAGAGATCCCTGCTGCTCATCGCTGAGAAAAGGCGCTTACGCACTTGGTGGATGAGATCTTGTCCCCCATTGGACAAAGCTGAATGGAATAGAGTGCTGAGTAGACTGCGGATCGCATTAGGTTATCACAAATCTGCATGGTTCGATGACAGGTTTTCCAACACTGGTGTGGAAAGTGAAGCGCCATTCTCGCTGTGGAAAGCTACGCCCGCTATTAAAAGGCGGTGTAAAGAAAGGCGTAACTGATAGATAGGAACGGTGTTTTGTGCCGAACCGACTTGAGGCAAGCGGATGTATTCGCTGCTCACCGCGCCGAGTGCTTCCAGCTATTCGAGCTTGCCAGTCAAGCGATTCAGATGGACCTGCCAATCACGCCGTTTGAGCCCAGAGAGCTAATGTCATAATGTTGCAATTCCACTTCAAAGCCACTACCAAGTCCCTTTGCACTAGGTTGCAATACATCCCTTTTCAGTGGAAGCTCGTGAAAATGCAAGAAAATGCAAGTCGACAATAACTGAGTGTCCGATGACCACTTTAGAGCCGCAATAGGTCACATAAAATTCCTACTCGGGCAAAGTTCACCGACTCCATAGAAATCTAGAAGCGACATGCTAGCCCAGAAAAAGCTGTAAGCCGGTATAAAAAGGCCGTAGCCCACTGTAAATAGTAATACTGAGCGCAATAGGTCACATAAAATTCCTACTCGGGCAAAGTTCACCGACTCCAAAAATACGGGAAATCTAGAAAGCTGACTCCTAGGTGGGAACACTTGGCATAGAAGACCGATGTCCGGAGTAGCCCAGAAAAAGCTGTAAGCCGGTATAAAAAGGCCGTAGCCCACTGGTAAAGTAGTAAATACTCGAGAGTCAATACTCGAGATTCAGTTCTCAAGAGTCAATTCTGGGGAAGCAATTCTCGGGAAGTCTATTCTCGGGAATTCTATATCTAGATTGATTCTTTTTTTTTTGTTTGTGTATATTACGTTGCTATTCGGTTTACAATTATTGGTGCACGAATGTAAATGTATGTATTGTGAGGAGTCTTAAAACTCAACCCTCACAAGGGCGGTCAGGTCAAACGGTAAATAATGGACCTTGGACCCCGGCAAAGCGGAGAGACAGTGAACTAACGGTACCGCGGTGGACCTTAGACTCGAACCCGCCAAGGGCACAGAGGACGAATGGTAACGGTGTGGACTTCAGACGAGGACGCACCGTGAACTAACGGGACATGAGTTGGACCTTGTAGCCGAGCGAGGGAAATAGCGGTATCCCCTTGGTATATAAAAGGGCGGCGCATTCGCAGCTCGGGACAGTCAAATAGGAAAAGTACGCGGAGATCTATACAGTGAGACAGTCAGTCAGTGAAAGTACGCGGAGGTCGACAGCGAAATAGTGAAACAGTTAAAGTACGCGGAACGATACCCGGAATAAGAGAACGACAAGTGAGTGTCGAAGCGGGCATCTAAGGAGGATCTCTACAAGCTAAGGACAAGCAATAACAAAGACCTATCGTGGTCAAAGGTGGTTCGGGGAGGAGCGCTAGCTTATCTCACGGACGATACATACAGCCTCCATAACATCCTAAGCCCCGTACGAGCCAGCAGGTGGTCCATTGGCACAGTCGACGATTGCCGGTTCGGGGAAGAGCGCTGGAGGGGAGGAACCCTGTCCCCATAACATCCTAAGCCCCAGTCGAGCCGGCACGGGTACGCCGTCGAGAACGACGTGGGACCAGCGAAGAAGGGCGACGAAGGAGCGACGACGCGCATCCGAAGGCGAGGATCGCAGGATTCCCTTTGTCAAGCGTCTCAAAATAAAGGCTATTCTAATCAGACAATCAGTCTTCTCTTTGGTCGGGAAATCACACAAATCATAAATTTGGTGGGACGAACATAGAAACTTTCTGAGCTGTCCCTTGCAGTCCGTAGCGAGCAGAAACTAAGAAATCAGTTCGTTACAGTATAAATCCATCAGTATATATAGCAAAATCCAGGATCCAACGGGTCGAAATCTCATCGCTCTGGATTAAAGTGGGGTAAGTTTGCCGGAAAACTGTTCCCGAGTTTTTCTAAATTTTCATATATGCATATATTCTCGTGCCAATTTTATTTTTATACGAGTAGTACATATACGTATATTTTTGTAATAATGATAACTGAAGAGTGTATAACAAAAAATATTTTATTGTTATGTTCTTCCAGGAAATGTATTTCATTGATAGATATTAAATGTTTAATGTTCAATATTGTTTAAATAAAAAAAACCTTTCAGCGGCGAGTATCCGCCTTGTTTTTGATAGGCAAAGCCAAGAGCCCTCAGAGCGACGTTTGTAGTCGTGAATAGCCAACAATTTTGGTTGACGTGCGCGGGATGAATTCGATACTCCCCGCTAAAAACAATTATAGTCAACTTCTCGTATTCTTTGTATACTAGCTTTTAATTTGTGTATTACACATGGCACTAGCCAACAAGATGTTAATCAATATGGTTATACTATCAATTTAACTACAGCAAATTGAGTAGATAAACATTTCCAAAAGGGTTGCTGACGAGAGAACCTTGACAAAAGGCGATCGTATTGCGCGGCCCGCGACCATCCAACAGGCATGCGAACGCATGAAGGGGAGGGAATGTGGCCGAAACATTAACCGATCGTTTTACGATCAAGGTTCAGCTTAGCTTTTGGGGCAGTGAGGACTGCTGACTGACGCACGGTACGAACTACGTGCACTTCTAATATTTATTCTCGTTATGTTGGAGAGGTGAGGGGCTTACCATGATCCCACGACCCAAAATCGACGAGCTTACACTGGAAACCTGATGCCTAAACATCGGGTGCCCCTCCTTCGCCCTTAGTCCTTACCCAGGACATGGGCACTAATGCGCCGACGTAACGCCCACAAATCGCATAAACTACCACGACCACAATTTTGTAAAATATTTTTTTGATATTTTTTCTTTTATTTATTAGTATTGTAAATTTCAATCAATCTGCAAAAATACTTTTTGACACGCCCACAAACCGCCCAAAATAGTTTTTCACATTTCTGTCAGTCTTGTAAATTTTTCTCAATTTGCCAAAATTTTTTTTGCCACGTTCACTCTAACGCCCACGTGCCGTCAAAAAATGTCAGTGATGAAATTCCTACTTCGCACTTCCACTAGCTTAGTAACGGGTATCCGATAGTCGGGGAACTCGAATATAGCGTTCCCTCTTGTTTTCCTGTCCGTTGAATATTAGGTAGGTCTTGTTGTGGGTCTCTGACTGGCTTGCTCCGCATTACATAAACTTGTAATTCTATGCCTACGACGCGTTGGGAGTGTTTTATTAGCTATAACAGCCGGTTACGCTCAAATTCGCAACCAAAAATGGTCAAAGAAATCAAACACTTCTGAAAGACAATTCTTTATTGCTGCAGGTTTTACCAAAATGTGTATTTCGTAATCTTCGAAAACTGAACTTTGTATATTTTGTCGTCAAAACTATTTGTACTGATTCTGTAATAAGAAGTGTACAGAGGTTGTACAGTCAGTGGAAGTGCGAAGGAAAAATTTCGGAACTGACAGTTTTTTGCGGTTTGTGGGCGTGGCAAAAAGATTTTTGGCAGGTCGATAGAAGCTTTAAATACAAATAAAAAAATGAAAAAATATCAAACAGTTTGTGGGCGTTAGAGTAGGCGTGACAACATGAATCGACAAACTTGCGCTTTGTATGTCACTGGAGTCTGGATGTCAACTTTCAACTGCAACTGTTATAATAAATAAATACTCATACAAATTTTTCAACAAAAAAAAAATAAATATATATACTCAATAAGCAATAAAATACACAAATTATATTAAATTTATATAAATAAAATGTATGCACTCGAACTTAACATATTTAATAACAACAAATAATCGTGTTATACAACTAATAAAAATAAAGATACTTAAAATAATAAACTATACATCCAAATTGACACTTCGTTCCAAAAAAAATACATAAAAAATTGTTTCCACATATTATACAATAACCCAAAAAATTTTTTCCGCTCCTCTATATACATATATATTTGCAAGCTCAGACAGCAGGTTCACGCATATCGGCACACTTACTTGTAAATCAGTATAACAGGAGTCAATCCTGTGGAGGTTGTTGGGTACACCCTTTTCGGGAGATCGTAAGACTTTAAAGATTCAAAACCGGAATCTAAAAGCAGGGCAACGGGTCACCCCGTTGACTCAGTTGGATTACGACAAAGAAAATGCAAGTCGACAATAAACGAGTCTCCGATGACCCGGTCAGCGGCCGCAATAGATTTCAGAAAGTAAAGAAAATCAACACCAGTTCCGGGCACACTTCACCGAAGGGGGTATTGACTCCCCGAAATAGGGGAAAGTGAGAAATATGATTCCTAGGTGGGAACACTTGGCATAGAAGACCAAGAGATCAGAAAAAAAAGCTCTATGCAGGTATAAAAAGACCATGGCTCACCGATGAAAAGGCAGAGAGAGTCAGTACCCGGGTAAACACCCGTAGTCCGTCGGTACCCGGGGAAAGCATCCGTAGTCAATACCCAGAGGTAGTCATCCGTACATCAAATACCCGGGCAATTATCCTTCTGTCCATCGAGGGGAAGACTCAGGGATAACTCCAGTCTCGAAGAAAAACATCAAGGAGCAAGGACACTAGCATCCTTTAAAGGAAATAACAGGACTAACAAGGAACACCGTGGAGGTTGTCGACCACAAACAGAAAATAGAAGGAGTACAACACACGCTGGAATTCATCGCTGCTATACTGATCATCCTGGCTCTGTTAAAGATCGTAAAAATGTACAAGAGATCCGTACAGCGGAGGAGGGACCATCACCATGTCCTGGACAGGATGGCATCCGGTGTCCCACAAAGTGCTTAATTAAAAATATTAACGGCAAAACAATTAAAAGAACAAGTGAACTGGTGCATGGCCGTTAATGTGAACAACAGCAAAAACCCAACAACAGCAAGTGCTCGCTCCAAGTAACCTAAGAGCCGAATAGCAGCCAAAGCGTGCTACAAAAGAAAAGAAACCCAACTCATTAATACTTTTATATATATGCATACTCCACTTAGTGTATTTTTTTTATTTTCTGTATATCTTATTATTATTCGGTTACAATTAATTGGTGTACGGAAGTATATGTATGTATAACTCCATCAAAATGGGGTAAGTTTGACGGAACCCTGTTCCCAAGTTTTTTTATATTCATATATATACATATATTCTCGTGCTCATTTTATTTTTACACCATTAGTAAATATAAGTATATTTGTGTCAGGTTTAAAGAAAAATATCTTATTGTTAGCCTCTTCCAGGCAATTTATTTCATTAATAGGAGTTAAATTAAAATTAATATTAATAAAAATAAATTAATAAAAATTACTTTTCAGCGACGAGTATCCGCCTTGTTTTTGTTATGCAAAACAAGGGCCCTCAGAGCGACGTTTGTAGTCGTGAATAGCTAACAATTTGGTTGCTTGGTGATGAATTCGATACTCCTCGCTAATAACAGTTATAACCAACTTATCATAAATTGTGTATGCTAGCTTTTTATACCCGTTACTCGTAGAGTAAAAGGGTATACTAGATTCGTTGAAAAATATGTAACAGGCAGAAGGAAGTGTTTCCGACCATATAAAGTATATATATTCTTGATCAAGATCAGTAGCCGAGTCGATCTGGCCATGTCCGTCTGTCCGTCCTTCTGTCCGTCTGTCCGTCTGTCCGTCTGGCCGTCTGTCCGTCTGTCCGTATGAACGTCGAGATCTCAGGAACTACAAAAGCTAGAAAGTTGAGATTAAGCATACAGACTTCAGGGACATAGACGCAGCGCAAGTTTGTCGATTCATGTTGCCACGCCCACTCTAACGCCCACAAACCGCCCAAAACTGCTACATCCACACTTTTGACAAATGTTTCGATATTTTTTCATTTTTGTATTAGTCTTGTAAATATCTAACGATTTGCCAAAAATCTTTTTGCCACGCCCTCTCTAACGCCCACAAACCACCCAAAGCTACCACGCCCACACTTTTGAAAAATGTTTTGATGTTTTTTCATTTTTGTGTTAGTCTAGTAAATTTCTATCGATTTGCCAAAAATCTTTTTGCCACGCCCTCCCTAACGCCCACAAACCACCCAAAACTGCCACGTCCACACTTTTGACAAATGTTGCGATATTTTTTCATTTTTGTATTAGTCTTGTAAATTTCTATCGATTTGCCAAAAAACTTTTTGCCACGCCCTCTCTAACGCCCACAAACCGCCCAAAACTGCCACGCCCACACTATTGAAAAATGTTTTGATATTTTTTCATTTTTGTATTAGTCTTATAAATTTCTATCGATTTGCCAAAAAACCTTTTTGCCACGCCCACTCTAACGCCCACAAACCGCCCAAAGCTGCTACGCCCACACTATTGAAAAATGTTTTGATATTTTTTCATTTTTGTATTAGTCTTATAAATTTCTATCGATTTGCCAAAAAACTTTTTGCCACGCCCACTCTAGCGCCCACAAACCGCCAAAAACTGCCACGCCCACACTTTTGAAAAATGTTTTGATATTTTTTCATTTTTGTATTAGACTTGTAAATTTCTATCGATTTGCCAAAAACTTTTTGCCACGCCCACTCTAACGCCCTCAAACCGAAAAAAACTGTCAGTGTTGAAGACTCGCCTTCGCACTTCCACTAGCTGAGTAACGGGTATCAGATAGTCGGGGAACTCGACTATAGCGTTTTCTCTTGTTTATTCTTGTTTGTATTACATGGCACTAGCCAACAATCTATTACTCAATAAAATTATGCTATTATTGTAACTGGTTAGCTATTGAGCTTTTTCAAAAGCTGTTGCGAATAATAAATAGCCGAAGAAAGTTTGTTTATTTTCCGATACTGTTTATTTTGCGAATTGTTTACGGCACCTAGGGCCGACAAAGAGCTATATCGAATACACAAGTTGAGTCTTTGCCGAAAGACGAAGAAGTGACAATTTTCGGGACAGACAGCCGAAATGCAGCGCCCAAGCTTAACGTAGGTAGATAACAAAGAGAACAAGGAAAGAGCGCCGTACAGATAAATGCGTGCGAGAACAGCGGTTTGCACTATGGGCATCGCAACTGCTACCACTGACTAGTTCGGCTTACAATATTAAGAGTATGAGATTAGTCTACTGCACAGTTTTGGCGGCTGCATGACCCAACATCCTCCCCCCGTTGGAAGCTTGGCTTCCAACAGACTCCTCAAGGGGAAGCAGACACAGCTTGTTCACTGCCCGCCTTATTACTCCAGACGCGGTCCTCAATTCTGCAACTCGAGCGACGCGGTCTCTGCCAGGAATCAACTGCATGACTCTTGCCAAAGGCCATCTCATTGGGGGTAGATTCTCGTCCTTAACAAGAACGACGTTGTCCACGGCTACGCCGGGCTTTGGGGTGCGCCACTTGGAGCGCTGCTGGAGCAACGTCAAGTACTCTTTCTTCCATCGCGACCAAAAGATTTGCTGAAGAAAGGAGATGCGCTGCCAAGAGTCAAGCCGATTATAGTTTAGGCCCGTTATATCTGGCTCGTCAAACGACGAAGGCGGACCACCATTGAGAAAATGCGCCGGAGTGAGGACGTCCAGATCGGCAGGGTTCTCTGAAATGGGAACTAAAGGTCTGGAGTTAATAACTGCCGAGATGTGGCACACCAGCGTCCTCAGCTCGTCGAAGGTCAGAACCGCCGTACCCACAGCGCGGTAGAAATGATGTTTGGCCGTTTTCACCGCCGCTTTCCAAAGTCCACCGAAATGGGGCGACCGTGGAGGGATGAACCGCCAGTCAATCGTCTCCGAAAGGCAAAAATTCTGAACGGAGCCTTGATGCTCGCTGCTGAGAAATAACCTTCGAAGTTCCAGAAGTTCATTCTTGGCGCCGACAAAGTTGGTGGCGTTGTCTGACCAAATTTGCTTCGGCTTCCGCCGGGTGCATATGAACCTCTTGAGTCCGCACAGAAACGCAACTGTCGAGAGATCCTTGAACAGCTCCAGGTGCACTGCCTTGGTTGCAAAGCATATAAATACGCAGACGTAGCATTTAACCGCGGGCTTGTTGCGAGTATCCGACTTGTGAAAGAAGGGTCCACAGAAGTCTATGCCAGCAACCTCAAAAGCGTGAGATCCTTCCAAGCGCTCCTTGGGAAGGTCCGCCATTATGTGCTCTATCAGCCGCGGCTTCATCCGAAAACATCTAACGCATCTGTTCACGGCCTTGGTAACCGTCTTCCTCCCCCCAATAGGCCAATATTGGGATCGAATTGCACCCAGAAGAGCTCGAGGTCCGGCATGAAGATTGCTTTCATGGTAATGCGAAATAATAGCCAGAGTCACCGGATGGGACCTTGGAAGGATTTTCGGGTGGCGGCCATCAAAGTCCAATGACGAATTCCGGAGGCGACCGCCTACTCTAAGAAGTCCAAAGTGATCCAGGAACGGCGACAGCGAGGATATGGGACTAGACGAGGAAACTCTTCCCAGCATTTTTAGGGACTGCATGTCCTCCCATAACTGCGCGCGCTGCACCAACCGCAGCATCATCTGAGTACCCTCTTGAATGTGTGCGACGGTGAGCCCCGGATGACGAATTCCATTACAAAATTTGTAACTGTATGCAAACACTCGTTGCAGTGAGGGGTACGAATTTGCAAATTTGGAGCTAGCAATTACATCCACGTACGGCGACTTTACGATGAACACACTTCGACGAAGCTCAAGCACCGGTTTGTCAGGACAAACAGCTGTTGGCCAATCTCTTTCAGGCTCCCTAAGATAGGCGGGTCCATGCGCCCAGAGTGACGATTCGCTAAGCTCAGACGGCAGGGATCCTCTGGATAAGATGTCAGCCGGATTTAACGCTGTTGGAACATAACGCCAAGCCGTGACATCTGACAGATGCTGAATGGCAGCAACCGTATTTGCCACAAATATGTTGAACCTGGCGGGCTCATCTCGGATCCAGGAAAGTGCCACCGTCGAGTTGCACCAACAATAGAAGCGTCCTTTAAATACTTTCAAGCCAACTATTTCCCTCATGATTTTAGCCAGAAGATCCGCACCACAAAGCTCCAGCTTTGGTACTGTTATGGTCTTCAACGGAGCTATGCGCGACTTCGAACAAAGCAAATGGCTAAAACTTTGATTCCCTTTAGAAACCACATAAACGCAGGCTCCATAGGCATCAATGCTTGCATCACAAAAACCATGCACCTCAAGACCAGACTCTGCGCTAAACACGAACCGAGGGAAACTAACATGACTTATTATTTCAAAACTGCGACATATATCAAGCCATTTCGTGTTATGAGTTTCCGGGAGGCTTTTCAGGACAGCTTTTTCTTGCAGAGCTGCTGCAAAAAGATTTTACACCTTGTGATTACAGGACCGACCAGGCCGAGAGGATCGTAAAATTTAGCAATCGCAGACAAAACAGAGCGCCTGCAGGGTCTCAATGACGACTGAAAGGCAGAGAACGAAAACAATAGCTGGTCGGAGGCGGGATCCCAAGCGAGACCTAAAGTTTTGGTGAAATCGCTACCATCTTCAAACTTCATGAACGACTCCTTGTCCTCGGCGGGCACACCCTCCAGCACAAGCGGAATGTTAGAGCACCATTTCCTTAGCTTGAGCTTGCCCTTCGCAAGAATGCCAGCCGTCTGCCGCATTATGCTGATAGCATCCTTTACCGTGCCGGAGCCGGAGATAAGATCATCCACGTAAAAATCGCGCCGAAGGATTTCTGATCCAATGGGAAAAGATGCCTGCTCATCGAATGACAACTGCTGCATAGCCCTTACGGACAAGAAGGAGGCTGGTTTGGTGCCGTACGTAACTGTGTCCAGTTTGTATACTTGAAGGTCATCTATTGGGGAGTCCCTCCATACAATGCACTGCAAATAGCTATCTTCTTGCGAGACTCTTACACATCGGTACATTTTACATATGTCTCCTGTAACGGCAACTGGGTGTGAGCGAAATCGAATTAGGATGTGAAATAGCTTGGGCTGGATGACCGGGCCAGCCATTAACACATCGTTAAGCGAGTAACCAGTGGAAGTGGCAGCTGATCCGTCAAAGACAACGCGAAGCTTGGTGGTAGTGCTATCCTCCTTCATGACGCAGTGATGTGGTAAAAAATATCGGTACGAGCTGACCTCAGATGCAGGCACAGGCGACATATGTCCCAGAACACGATATTCCTTCATGAACGCCGCATATTTAACCCTCAAGCCAGGGTGCTTTGTAAGCTTCCTCTCCAGCGACAAGAATCTCCGCAAAGCCTGAGGATAGGAATCTCCTAAAGAATCCAAATGGAGTTTTAGCGGCAACCGTACCGAGTAATCGCCAGCTGGCAATCGGGTGTAATTTTTAACAAAGTGGGCCTCGCAATCAAGCTCCTCCTTAGTGGCTTGAACTATTGGGCCGGGACAATTTTCTACCTTCCAAAAGCGCTGCAGAAGTGAATCAAGTTCAACATCAATGCTGTTTTCCTTTGTGAGGAGTCTTAAAACTCCCCACAAATCCGGGTGCAGGAGATCGGCATAGCAACAGCGAAGACGGCTGGAATGCGAGAGGAGCTAAGGACGGTCAGGTCGAACGGTAAATAATGGACCTTGGACCCCGGCAAAGCGGAGAGACCGTGAATTAACGGTACCGCGCTGGACCTTGGACTCGAACCCGCCAAGGGCGTAGAGGTCATACGGTAACGGTGCGGACTTTGGACAGGCACAAAGAGGACGCACCGTGAACTAACGGGACATGTTTGGACCTTGTACCCGAGCGAGCCGTGTGCAAAACGGGAAATAACGGGATTCCCGCAGCCGATATAAGGGACGGCGCCGGCGCAGCTCGAGACAGTCAGTCAGCTAAACACGCGTGGGTCATACGTGCAAGCGCAGAGTACGGGCGCGAGGCGCTCTGTCCGGACACGGGCGTGCAACCAGACGGTCGGAACAGGTTCAGGAAGTGCCACACAGACAGTCAAGAAGAAGTACACGAGGGCCATACAGTCAAGAAGAAGTACGCGAGGGCCATACAGCCATACGGAAAGCTAAGAAGTACGCGAAGAGTCGATACCGAGTGACAGTGAAACGACGGGAACACAAGTGCGTCAAGCGGGCATCCAGAGTGGATCGCCGCACGTGAAGATCAGCGAAGGACGAGCAAGCACAAGGACCTAGCGTGGTCAGAAAGGGACGGTGGAGTCAGTGGTCGCAACGGTGGTTCGGAGGGAAGCGCTAGCTTAACTCGCGGACGATACACCCCGCCCCATAACATCCTAAGCCCCGGTCGAGCCCGCAGGTTATCCTTCGGCGAGGACCTAGCGTAGTCAGAAAGGGACGGTGGAGTCAGTGGTCGCAACGGTGGTTCGGAGGGGAGCGCTAGCTTAACTCGCGGACGATACACCCTGCCCCATAACATCCTAAGCCCCGATCGAGCCCGCAGGTTATCCTTCGGCGAGGGCAACAAGTGCCTGGCACACGCAGGAAGGGACGGTGGAGTCAGTGGTCGCACGGTGGTTCGGAGTGGAGCGCTAGCTTAGCTCGCGGACGATACACCCTGCCCCATAACATCCTAAGCCCCAGGCGAGCCGGTACGGATCCCCGTCGGCAGCGACGCAGGCGCACGACGGAAGGACGACGTGGGAGCAACGACGTGCATCCAGCGGCGAGGATCACCGAATCCTGTTCAACAAGTGACGCTAAATAAAAGTGGTTAAATCTGAGAATCTGTCTTCTTCTTGGTCGGGCAATCACACAAATCATAAATTTGGTGGGACGAACAAACAAAATCTCTGAGCTAGCCGTTGCATTCCGTAGCGAGCCGAAATAAGAAAAGCAGTTCGTTACACCTTGCTGGCTGAAGAAGGAACGCGTGAAGCCATTAAGGCGCTACCACAAGGGCGCGCGCAGCCTCCAGACACAACCCAGCCCAGACGAGTTTTTTGAAGCAATGGCAGTCCTGGCAACAACTTTATCTGACCTACGCACAGCAGCTCATAAAACAGGCTAGCTCCTATTAACAGGTCAACACGCTGAGCTTTATGAAATTCCGGGTCGGCAAGCTGCAGGTTTTCTGGAATCTTCCAGTCCCCAATGTCCACATTAAAACTTGGCTGGCGATCCGTGATATTGGGAGCGATAACTGCTCTTATGCTCGTTGAGAAATCCGAATTGACAGACCGCATCGCAATTCCTACCGAGAATCCATCAGTCGCGAAATTGGAATCCCCGATTCCAGTGACGGAGCCAGACGACCTCGACCTGTTAAGTTGCAGTTGATTTGCAAACCGAGAGGTGACCAAGTGCAGTTGAGAGCCAGAATCTAACAAGGCCCTGCAGGGAACGAACAGTCCCGACCGATTCTGCACTAGAACGGTTGCAGTGGCTAGCAGCACAAGGTCACTACCGAGATCCTGGGCAATTAGAGTAGAAGAAGTCGAAAGCGGGGCAGAAGGCTCAGTGTGGGAGCTTGAAGACACCGAAACATGTGGCTGCGAGGAAGGCGGACCATCTAGATGGAGCAGCGTATGATGCCTGATTCCACAGGTGCGGCAGCGGCTCGAGCTGCACTGGCGTAGCTGATGACCTGCCTTTAGGCAATTTAGGCAAAGTGCTAGTCTCTTTGCCTCGCGCAGACGATCTACTGGCGCTAAGTCTCTAAATTGCGGGCAATAATATATGGCATGCTCTGCACTATGGCAAAGCATGCAACCAAGAGAATTTTGGGTGGTAGCAACTAGCGTCGAACGATTTCTGCCCACCTGAATGCCTGGCGCATAGGTTGCCATGGCGCAATCCACGGCCTCCAAAGTCCTACATCGCTGCTCCAGGAATGCAGCCATCGATTCCCACGACGGAATAAGGTTGATAAAGACCGGATCCTCCAAGCGCTTCTCCCACTTAGCTTGGCTCGCCGCATCCAGCTTTTGCAGCAGCACTTGCACTATGATGCAGCCAGCGATTTGCTCAGTGGTGCCCAAACTCTTCAACGCACGAATGTGAGCGTTAAAATTGTCCGACAATTCCCGAAGCGATGCCACTGAACCATTCCGTACTACCTTTAAACCCAGAATCTCGGTGATGTGCGCCTGAAAAACGAGACGCCGATTATCAAACCTTTTTTGAAGCAACTCTAAAGCCGCTGCGTAATTGCCGTTTGAGATCTCCAATGATCGGATATTTTCCAGCGCCGAATCCCTCAAACATGACCGCAGATGTTGAAATTTCTCAATGTTGGAGAGGTCCGGATGGCTGTCGATTATGCTCGTAAACACGGAATAAAAATCCGCCCAGTTTGCGTAGCCTCCGCCAAACGTTGGCAGCTGCACAGGCGGCAACGGCATCGGCCTCGGCCGCGGCTGCGTCTGATGACCACTACACTGGTGGGGCACAACACCTTCCGCAAGCGTTGAGTGCGGCGCGAAATGCACATTGCGTTTGGCTATTTCCGCGCGCACACTAGCCTTGAATTCAACGATGAATTCATCGAAACTCTCGCTCATTTCACTGCCAATTTCGTGGAAATCCAATTCCTCCAGTTCTGTATGCAGAACATTGAAGGCACTTTGCAGCTCATCAATTTGCTCCAGCCTCACCGTAAGAGTGGGTATGTATGTATATATGTAATGCTAGCTCGCTTAAACACAGCCACTATCACCGAAATCACCACTCACTTGTCCAACCGATTGCGATTTAATGTATTTATATTTATTTATAAACGGGATAAGTGCATTAATTAATGCATGCAAATTAACACGATCACGTCGGGGTCACCAATGTTTAGCTATTGAGCTTTTTCAATAGCTGTTGCGAATAATAAATAGCCGAAGAAAGTTTGTTTATTTTCCGATACTGTTTATTTTGCGAATTGTTTACGGCAGCTAGGGCCGACAATGAGCTATATCGAAACACAAGTTGAGTCTTTCCCGAAAAACGAAGAAGTGACAATTGGCGGGACAGACAGCCGAAATGCAGCGCCCAAGCTTAACGTAGGTAGATAACAAAGAGAACAAGGAATGAGCGCCGTACAGATAAATGCGTGCGAAAACAGCGGTTTGCACTATGGGCATCGCAACTGCTACCACTGAATATTTCGGCTTACAATATTAAGAGTATGAGATAGTCTACTGCACAGTTTTGGCGGCTGCATGACCCAACATCCACAATAGAGCCCATAGAAATGCTACGGAAAATAAAACTCAATTGTCCGAAAAAATTTTACTTTCCCCAAAAAAATAGAAAATTTGGTAAAACAATGCAAGGTTTGCAAGGAAGAAAAATAACCCCGTTTTAGAGCAAACTCATATTCCGGAATACCCCGGAAAAATGATCCACATAGACATCTATTCTACAGAAAAGAAATTAGTTCTAACAGCCATAGACAAGTTCTCTAAATAAGCGCAGGCCAAAATAATAAAGACCAAAGCAATAGAAGTCATAAGAACCCCTCTAAGAGAGATTATTTTCTACTATGGCGTCCCCAAATATGTTGTCATGGACAACAAAAAGTCTTTAAATTCACATTCCATAACTTTTATGCTCAAAGACCAACTCAATATAGATATTTTTCAAGCACCACCCCACAAAAGCACTGTAAACGGCCAGGTCGAAAGATTCCATTCGACACTGAAATAATGAGATGTATCAAGAAAGATGGAACCCACAGAACCTTTCCAGAATTACTAGAAAGAGCAGTGTACGAATATAACTACACTATTCATTCTGTAACAAAGAAAAGACCACTTGAAGTGTTCTTTGGTAGAACAGTATCAACTAATCCCGAAGCCTACGAACAAACCAGACTTGACAACATAGACAGACTAATAGACAAACAGAAAAAGGACCTCGAATATCATAACCAGAAACGTAACGCATTAAAAACTACAACGTAGGTGACGAAATTTATGTTAAGATAAACACACGACTTGGTTCTAAATTATCAGCAAGATATAAAAAAGATATAGTTAAAGTTAACAAGAATACTACAGTTGTAACAGAATCAGGAAAGAGAATACACAAAAGTAACATCCGAAATATCTAAATTTATCTTACCCTTTTAGGACATTAATGCTATGCACCATAACAATAGCGCATGGACTTCTAGACATTACCAACTATACCGACGTACAGACTGCAGTAATAAAAAAAGGATAAAGGAAAATTCAAACATCCACCACAAGAATAATTCATGTTATAGATATAAACCACATTACAAACACTTTAAATACCTTAGCTTCATACGTAGATAACGAACTAAATCCTTTAAACAGTTACCACACTATAAAACACGAATTGGTTCAAACATTCTCTATTCTCCAAACATTATCCCCCACACTACATATTAGAAACACTAGAGCAATCAATTTAATAGGAACCGCATGGAAGTACATTGCCGGTACTCCAGACCACGACGACTTAATTCTACTCCAAGATAATATGAACGATCTAATTAACAATAGCAACAAACAGTTTTTAATTAACAATCAATTTCAAGAAAGACTAAATCAGATTTACTAATTCTTTATCAAACTCTATCAGAATAGACAGCTATGTTAACACAGAAATAACTTTTAACTTTTAATCAAATCAGGCTCGTCAAAGAAGAAATCATAAATGTTAAATACGCCATTCAATGGGCTAAGCTAAATGTAATAAATTCATTCTTATTAAATGAAAACGAAATAATTGAAATTGATCAAATATTCAAAGAAAGCAATATGCCATTACTATCCATAGAAGAAATGCTTGAATTTTCCAATATAACTATATTAAATAACAAAACAACAATTTTATATATAATTAAAGTCCCAAATTTAGAAAAAACTATATTCGAAAACACACTTATCAAGCCCATTATCAAAAAGAACACAATTGTAAACATAAGATTTCAAGAAATTTTTTTTTAATAACGGAAATATGTTTGGCATAAATAATAAATGTAAAACTTATCATAAGATTAAAATTTGTAACAAGAATAATATTGTAAACATTAGCAATAGTACTTGTCTACCTATGCTTCTGATAGGAGAGAAAGGGTTATGTGAATTCAGCAACGCAGACCACATCGAAACAATAGAGGAAATACGCAGCGGGCTTATAATGGTTAAAAACTACATTGGCACACTAGAGTGGAACAACAAAATGCAGAAACTGGAAGGAATATACGTCATCAACTTCTTCAACGAGACACTCACCATCAACGGAATAGAGTTCAACAACGTTGAGACGAAGCCCATACAATCATCAAGGCCTATGATCGAAATAACCCCTGCAGAGAAAAAACGAATCAAAATACCACCTCTCAACGCTCTGGAAAGTTTACATATTAACAACATCAAACGTTTGGCAGAATTGGAAACAGATAGCAATTACAACAAATGCTACGTCACCCTTCTCTTCGCTACCTCCACAATCGTCGCAGGGTTTTTATACTGTTGCAAACGAAAGCAATTGAAGATTATTCTACAAGTGGCATCTCCCGAACACCTGGAAACCACCAACAGAGTTAATCTCAACACCATACCATTCGTCTAACGAATGTCGCTTGAGGACAAGCTCAAAATAGAGGGGGAGGAGTTAGTGTAGTGTGTAACGTAGTGCGCCACTGTCCTCAGTACAAGAAGGAACTCCTTGCGTTAGGCAGGCTTTCGAGGATCTGAGCTGCGGGGCACGCTTTAGATTCCGGCTCTAGCTCTTCGGCTTTGGGGGTGGTGGTCTTGCTCACCCAGATCTCGGACACGGACTACACATTACTATTAATAAAGACAAGAATTGAGCGTGCTTGCGACAAAAAAATAGGAGCTAGTACTAAACCGGAAGAAAAATAAATAAATATATTTTAGAAAATGAAAGTTAGAAGAAAGGACGAAAGATAGAGGAAAAGACAGCGAGAAAACTATCATTTGCGAAGACACGGATGTTGTTGTGCTCGCTTGAGGCCCACCCAACCTATGATCATCTTCCGCAGGAGCATGGCTCCGATGATCCCTTGAAACCTTACGACCGTGGAGTCATCAGTAGAGTCGGTAAAGGAAATGTTTAGTTGATCATAATTTCGTTAAACATTAAATTTAATAAACATAAAGTAATTAAGACTAACATCTTATTTAGATAGTTTGATTATAAGCTTAGATAGTTGTAAGAATATTTATGTATCGCATGATTTAAAAATATATAGTAAAAATAAATGTGGGATTTAGATATAAATGTTAATTGTGATAAGGATTAAATTTAGTAAGAAATAGTTTCGATAATCTAATTTAATTCATTGGTAGACAATTTCTCGTTTAACTTCATGGTGAAATTTCTTTTAATTAAATTCAATTAAGCTTCATTTTTAATTCACGACAAATTATAAAAAAATATTTAATTTGTTACAGCGATAGCCAAATTTCAGTTGTTGCGGCATTTAATTCGTTTTCAACTTCTTTTATCATTGCCATTTAATAAATATCTCTTAAGTTTTGGTTAGCGCTTAAAACAAGGTTATATCAACTCACGCATCTTATCCATCGGCGAAAGATCGATCTCCCTCGAAGGTGTGCTGAAAATTATATGGCTTTGGCAGGCCACTTTGGGGTTTTAAGGCATTAGTTTAAACAAAAGAGTCAAAAGGCATTCTTCTACACAATTCATTTCAGTTGGCAACAGGAGAAATTTTCGTAGATTTTTACTAACTTAACTTAAATTATAAAAATAAATGTATTCTAATTTTTCAGGGTTTTCATCAACCATTCATGGCTTCTATTGCCAGAATCAAATTCAAAAAAAAAACATTTCATATGAGTGTCGAAAATTGTGGCGAAAATTACAAGAAATCTTAATCCAGCAGAACTGGGTTAAACCCATTTAATGGTTTGGCTTTAATGTACAAAACAATTTAAAGTCGGACATAGGATGCTCGGATCTACACTTAGGTTCACTTTCAGAATCTTTTAAGGTTAATCCCACATGGGTGCTGGGGTCAACAGGGGTCAACTAGGGGTCAAAATTTGGGGTCACTTTTGGCCCTGCCAATTTGCATTATATGTTTCATGAAACGCCAAAGCTGGCCACTGTAGGTTATTGCGCCTGCGCGCTGTTGGCCAATTAAACACTTGAGGTTATTTGCCGATCATTTTCCTACTGCTTCTGCTGCTGCTCCCTAGTAGTCCATCCTGCCCCTCCCAGGGTGCTCCTCGGGACAGGACGCAAACTCGGCTTGCTGGGCTAGATCCGCTGGTTGAGTCCCGATGAAATAAATGGGTTTTCCAGACGGGCCTAGGGCACTGGCTGTCAGTCCGCCGCCTGGTTGCCTCCGTGGACACTCTTTCCGTGACCTGGGCAACAAAAGGTTATGCATCTGTATGCAAATGAAAACGGCTTTACTCACTTGAGTTTGGTTAAGCTTTCGCCGAACAAATTTTTCCGCTACCAGATTTTCACAATCCGCGTGGACACTGGCACTATGTGATTTATATATATATTTTATCGGCCACTGCAACGATTTGCACTCTACCGGATCTCAACAGGAATAGACTTTAGCACGGAAACGGATGGAGTTGCTTAGCACTTTTTTTCCTCTGCCACAGCATAAAAATTTCCTAATTCAGACTAAAGCTTTCCAGATCTTCCCTGGCGCATCCATGAGCTATCTGGTATTTGTGTCCAAAACTCTGTTCTGGCAGAATTGCAGCTAGCTAATTAGAAATGCATGTGCATTAAAGCTCAGCTTAAACCACGTAAAGCTTTTACTAAAATGCATCGACGTTATTCCCGTTGCGTAAAGCCAGGCTCAGAGTATCACATAATTTAGTGCATACTTCTAGGCAGAAAATGTTTATATCTTTTAAGGTTGATCTAAAATTTATTTAGCGGCTCTTCAGTCGCCACTACAAAAGCCCCCCCGGTAACATCTGGCTAGGGTATATGTTCGACTGGTACCCTAGACGGATGACACGACTGAAGACACGTCATTGCCGAATATCTTTCGCATGGTATGTACCTATTAGTCTTCCCTGTAAATCTTCTAGCACGTAGTAGGCGCTTCCTAGCCTTCTGCGAACCCTTGCTTTCACAAAAGAAGGACCAAATTTAGCGTTGTATCCTGTTTGGAAACAGCTTTGCTTAAAATTTCTTCGGAATACTTCTTGCCCTTCCGTATAAGCAACAACTCGAGACCGAAGATTGTACTTCTTTTCATTCTCGGAGTGTTTTTCCATCATCTTCTTACATGCTTTCTCCCGTACAATATCAAACGAGTCTGACCGATTGAACTTCAAAGATCGATCATCCAATAGGTTGAGCTTCCTCAACAAAGAGTACGTAGAAGCAGAGGTAACCATGTGTTGACCGAAAACCATATAGTAAGGAGAAGTTCCTAGGCTTGAATGTACGGACGATCTCAACGCACAACTAATCTTGTTTAAGTATTCGTCCCAGTCCTTTTGATCGGGTCTCACATATGCCCTAATTGCAGCAATAACTGATCGGTTCACGCGCTCGGAGGCATTCGCCTGTGGCGAATGTACAGCAGTAAATGTATGAGTAATGCCATACTGCTGCATTAACTTTTGAAAAGCGTGTGAACGGAATTGAGATCCATTATCTGACACTATCGTTTCGGGAGTGCCATACGACATAAATAATTCTCCTTCAAGATATTTTATGACAACACCTGAATCTATCTTCTTTACTGGTTTAAGAAAGACATATTTGGAGAAATGGTCAAGGACGATAAAAACTCCAATATTCCCACTTCTAGACCTTGGATAAGGACCAAGAAAGTCTATAAATAAGCGTTGGAAAAACCTTTGACTCTCAGGCGCTTTTCCTAGCGGTGGTCGCAAAACGTAATTAGGTGCTTTTGTGGTTTTGCACACCTCACACGCATTTATATAGGCCTTAACGTCTGCTACAAGTCCAGGCCAGAAATAATAACGTCTAACTCTCTCAATGGTCTTGTGTATCCCACCATGAGCAGACAACGAATTATCATGAGCACGAGACAGTATTTCAGAGACCAATTCCTTAGGTACCCATAGCTTCCAGGCATATTCGTCGTGCACCTGCTCTCCTGTCAAATGCTCAGCCTTCCGATAAATGTAACCGCTATCGGTCCTAAGATCAGGAAAATTCTTCTGATTTGCGCTCACTTTCTGCACTAACTCGGTGTATTCCGCTGATTTAAAGTGGTCAGAATTTAGATCCACGAGAAGTCCCTCCCGCAAGTCAATTGCAGCTACCGCGTCTTCGTTCACCCGAGACAAGGAGTCGGGAACTATGTTCATCGAACCTTTGCGATGCTCAATCGCGAAATCATACCTTTGCAAGGCCAAAGCCCATCGAGCTAGGCGCGAATTAAGGTCATGGTTAGACATCAACCATTTTAGTGACGCATGATCAGTTATGATCTTGAACCTATGTCCTTCCACGTACGCCCTAAAACTTTTAAGAGCCACGATCGCGGCGAGACATTCTTGCTCTGTGACTGTATAATTTTGTTGCGCCTTATTTAACTTTTTTGAAATGAAGGCAATAGGACGCTCATCTCCTTCTTCCGAAACTTGGACTAATACGGCTCCAACTCCGGTCTTGCTCGCATCGCAATGTATTGCGAACGGTTTCGAAAAATCAGGACTGCATAAAACAGGAGCCTCGCTAAGACATTGCTTTAGCTTCTCAAAAGATTCTACTGCTGCTTCAGTCAAACTGAATCTTCTTTTCGTGGTCATCAGATCAGTTAAAGGAGCAGCAAGAGACGCAAAATTAGGAACGAACTTGCGATACCAGCCACATAAACCCATGAAACTTCGCAGAGTGCGCAACGTTTTAGGCAAAGGAAAATTCCTAATTGCGGCTACTTTTTCTGGATCGGTACGGATTCCTCCATCTCCGATTATGTGACCTAGGTAACGCACTCTCAACATGCAGAAGTGACTTTTGCCAATATTGATCGTCAAACCTGCACGTCTTATCTGTAGCGCAACCTCTCTTAGCACTTCGAGGTGCCTCTCAAAACTTGATGAAACCACCAGCAGATCATCTAGGTAAATAAAAACTTCGTTCCTAAGATGAGCTGGCACCACTTTGTCCATCAAACGAGACATTGT
The DNA here is from genome assembly GCF_016746235.2 of Drosophila teissieri. Classification (NCBI taxonomy): domain Eukaryota; kingdom Metazoa; phylum Arthropoda; class Insecta; order Diptera; family Drosophilidae; genus Drosophila; species Drosophila teissieri. The sequence continues at coordinate 24,039,427 of NC_053031.1, forward strand.
ACTTGTGGCATTGCATAGCCCGAACGGCATAACTTTAAACTGATAGAGGGGTCTACCAGGAACGGTGAACGCCGTCTTGTCACGCGAAGCTTTTTCCAAAGGCACTTGCCAATAAGCGTCCTTTAGATCAAGGCTAGTTATGTACTCGGCCTTCGGCAACCTACTCAAAATGCCACTAATTTGAGGCAGAGGATATGCATCCTTTTCGGTGAAGCTATTCACCTTACGACTGTCTAGACAAATTCTAACCTTTCCAGGTTTCGTTACCATAACGATTGGAGATGACCAAGAACTGTCAGACTCTTCTATCACTCCTAGTTGTAGCATCCTGTCAATCTCGGAATACATTGCCTTTTCTACGGCTGGTGAAACAGGAAAATGGCGTTGTTTTATTGGTTTTGCCATACCTACATCAATAGAGTGCGATATAAGGTTGGTCTTACCAAGACCATCTTGACTAAATGACGGAAAACAATTGATCACATTCGTTAGCCTCGCCTTATCCATCTCGGATAACTTATGTTGGTCAACTTTAACTTTGAAATCAACTTCAGTTGAATCTAGCTCAGATATGATAAGTCTTTTGGGAAGTAAATCGTAAAGCTTCCAAAAATCTATCCCTAAATATAGGTCTTGTTTAAGCGACGGTACAATGTAAATTTTTAAAACCTTCTTCTGGTCGCCGTATTCTACCTCTGTTTGAATATGTCCTCGTATCTGCTGTGATCGGCCGTCAGCCGTTGTAGCACTACTATTAATGGCCTTATAGTTTCCTGCAGCTTCTACTTCACGGGCTAAGTTACCTCCTACACAACTTGCCGATGCGCCAGAGTCTAACAGACCGTAAACCGTACGATTAAACAATCGAATTGGCAAAAACGGACGAGGATCTTTTGGTCCTTCAGGTAGCGACTTTATATAATTGACTCCAATTCTACAGCTCTTGACATTTTGCCAGAATGCTTTAATTCGACTAGAATTTCGAGCCTTTCGTTTCCCAATATTTTGTAAATAAGTCTCTTCATGTTTAATTTCCTTCAGTGTTTGGATTTTGCTATGTAGCAAAGGACTAGCAGGTAGTTGTTGTTCGTCAGGGATTGGAGGTTGTGCAACATTTGCTGCATCTCTTACTCTTCGGTCATTGTGGATTGGCTCCGGGAGGCAATCGAAGTCTTCTGTTTGAATTGCGACTTCGACGTGCCGGCTTTGGAGTTTTTTGAACACTTATTACAACTTGGCTTGTAAGTGTTTGCAGCTCCACAACCGTAACAAAATATTCTTCTCTCCGATACGCAATCCTGATATCGGTGTCCTTCCTTGCGGCAATTCCAGCATAATAAGGAGAACGCTTCGACATCAGCCTCATTTTCAGGTTCTGATTCTAACTGCGTATCATACTCCTGGCTAAATTCAGCCACTTCCCGTTTAAACGGAGTGCTTCGCACGTAGCCGCTAACCCGCTTAACATCGGCCAAGAAGGTTTCGCGCCTGCGACAAATCTGTCTGAGATCTGAAACCGTCTTAATATCAATGTTTAAGATCTCATGTCTTATCTCTGGACGCAAATTGTTTCTGAGAACTCGAATTAATTTACTCGTAGTCCAAGGATGCTCCAGCTGATCGACTAAACCTGATATTGTATCATAAAAACTATCAAAAGATTCGTTCTGCTTTTGTTTAGAATTCCTGATTAATTCTTCGATATCGCAATCGTCTCTGCTATCGCGAAACTGGAGACGCAAAGCTGTACAGAAAGAATTCCACTGAATATCGCCGTGCGCTTTATGATAACGCCAATAAAACTCATTGGCTTTTCCTTCAAAAAGTACGCTGGCGTGTTTGCAAAGCAGATCGACATTATTGTCTAACGTCTCTCGTGTTAGAGTATTTACTCTATAAATAAAATTATCAACATATACTCCTTTTCCAGAAAATTTTATCTTCCAACCGTTGAGGATATGTACAACCTTATCTGGTCGGTTTACCAAATCGGACGTAGTGCTTCTCTGTGAAGCGGGAGAGCCCGGAGCCGAGAGGACTTGCCTTGAATTGCTACCGGTTTCATTTCTTGTTTCGACCCTATCTCCATTGCTAAGCGATCGACGTGAAAAATGTTCCCTCTGAGAATTGTCATTACCACCACTGGTGCTTGCTAACGCCCTGGTTATAGTATCGGTTATGGAATTCTGAATTAAATCAGTCATCTTCTCCGAAAGTGTAGCTAATAACCTTTGTTCCATAGCTAGTAATATCATAGCATTATCTGTTAAACTATTCGAATTGCTGGCCCCAATGTTATTAGCTTGCGTACTTTGTCCCGAGGTCGAAGCTATATTACCTGAGACTTGCTGACCAACTGTATCTACGGGCTGTTGTTTTCTCGACCCACTTCGAGTTTGTCTCTCAGTTACTTCTTTAGGCTTCGGGATCTCTGGTCTACTAGCTACTTTACACACAGGACATTGTGCGCTCTTCTTCCAATAAACTTCTATACACCGCTTATGAAACTCGTGTTGACAACTGGTTATAAAAACCTCAGCAGGATTTATATCTGCTGTACATAACGGACAAACAGCCTTTGGGCTTGAGTCAGCCCCTCTTTCAGGAGATCGGTCTAACCCCATCATTCCCACAAGATATAAAAATCTGGTTTGAGTGCGAAAAAAAAATAAAAATATTCACGTTCCGACAACGGTTAACCAACTATAATCGAAATTGTTCTTTTAGAAATTGATGCTTTGTTTTGTAATTAAAGACAGAAAATGTTTCGATAATTCAACCCAAAAATTCGAAAAGTAAAATATGATAAAGTAATCAAAAATATGTATATGTATTTACCGAACTCTATACTAGATGTCGCACGTATCGCAAGGTATCGTTTTCTTAATGATAATTAATATTCTCAGAAATTGAAAGATTGGAAAGTAATAGGCTTTTGTTAAGGTTTGACCTATTATGAAGGGAAGATATATTTCAGGATTTCGAATTCGGACAGCGATTGGTTCAAAAACAGAAACGCATGTATTCCAGAATACCATCAAAAAAAATATAGAACTTCTAGAAAATAAAAAATAAAGGAAAATTTGCATTAACTCTCTCTGGCTATGGCACGACTCGGAAGAAATTGCCAGTATTTTCCGTAGCGTTGAGTTTTAGCGTAGACTTAGTTCAATGACTTAGTGCTATAATCTGGGACAGAAGATGAGCCTTCGATGACCACCTCAGTTTTCCTCATTTTAAATAGACACCTTGTAATCTCACCTACATCTTAGGAAGAATCTTTAGCTTCTTTGTAAGACTGGACAGTTGGGAATACTGATATTCACCTCAAATGTTTTCCAAGAATTATTCAGATAAAAGATAAAAGAAAGAAAGAAAGAAAGACTTCGTTTATCTGGGATTCCTAATAAAAAATCTTTTTTTTTTTTTTCTAGGCACTACCCGATTTAAGTCTGGACAGCTAGGAATACTAATATTCACTTAACTGTGATCCGAGAATTCTTGATAACTGAAGTTAAAGAAAATAAATTTATTTATTCGCGAGTCTTAATAAAAAAAATTATTTTTCTACTAAGGCTCCACACGTTTGGGCGCCACTTTTCTTATTAATAATAATGAATTATAACTGTAGTGTGTAACGTAGTGCGCCACTGTCCTCAGTACAAGAAGGAACTCCTTGCGTTAGGCAGGCTTTCGAGGATCTGAGCTGCGGGGCACGCTTTAGATTCCGGCTCTAGCTCTTCGGCTTTGGGGGTGGTGGTCTTGCTCACCCAGATCTCGGACACGGACTACACATTACTATTAATAAAGACAAGAATTGAGCGTGCTTGCGACAAAAAAATAGGAGCTAGTACTAAACCGGAAGAAAAATAAATAAATATATTTTAGAAAATGAAAGTTAGAAGAAAGGACGAAAGATAGAGGAAAAGACAGCGAGAAAACTATCATTTGCGAAGACACGGATGTTGTTGTGCTCGCTTGAGGCCCACCCAACCTATGATCATCTTCCGCAGGAGCATGGCTCCGATGATCCCTTGAAACCTTACGACCGTGGAGTCATCAGTAGAGTCGGTAAAGGAAATGTTTAGTTGATCATAATTTCGTTAAACATTAAATTTAATAAACATAAAGTAATTAAGACTAACATCTTATTTAGATAGTTTGATTATAAGCTTAGATAGTTGTAAGAATATTTATGTATCGCATGATTTAAAAATATATAGTAAAAATAAATGTGGGATTTAGATATAAATGTTAATTGTGATAAGGATTAAATTTAGTAAGAAATAGTTTCGATAATCTAATTTAATTCATTGGTAGACAATTTCTCGTTTAACTTCATGGTGAAATTTCTTTTAATTAAATTCAATTAAGCTTCATTTTTAATTCACGACAAATTATAAAAAAATATTTAATTTGTTACAGCGATAGCCAAATTTCAGTTGTTGCGGCATTTAATTCGTTTTCAACTTCTTTTATCATTGCCATTTAATAAATATCTCTTAAGTTTTGGTTAGCGCTTAAAACAAGGTTATATCAACTCACGCATCTTATCCATCGGCGAAAGATCGATCTCCCTCGAAGGTGTGCTGAAAATTATATGGCTTTGGCAGGCCACTTTGGGGTTTTAAGGCATTAGTTTAAACAAAAGAGTCAAAAGGCATTCTTCTACACAATTCATTTCAGTTGGCAACAGGAGAAATTTTCGTAGATTTTTACTAACTTAACTTAAATTATAAAAATAAATGTATTCTAATTTTTCAGGGTTTTCATCAACCATTCATGGCTTCTATTGCCAGAATCAAATTCAAAAAAAAAACATTTCATATGAGTGTCGAAAATTGTGGCGAAAATTACAAGAAATCTTAATCCAGCAGAACTGGGTTAAACCCATTTAATGGTTTGGCTTTAATGTACAAAACAATTTAAAGTCGGACATAGGATGCTCGGATCTACACTTAGGTTCACTTTCAGAATCTTTTAAGGTTAATCCCACATGGGTGCTGGGGTCAACAGGGGTCAACTAGGGGTCAAAATTTGGGGTCACTTTTGGCCCTGCCAATTTGCATTATATGTTTCATGAAACGCCAAAGCTGGCCACTGTAGGTTATTGCGCCTGCGCGCTGTTGGCCAATTAAACACTTGAGGTTATTTGCCGATCATTTTCCTACTGCTTCTGCTGCTGCTCCCTAGTAGTCCATCCTGCCCCTCCCAGGGTGCTCCTCGGGACAGGACGCAAACTCGGCTTGCTGGGCTAGATCCGCTGGTTGAGTCCCGATGAAATAAATGGGTTTTCCAGACGGGCCTAGGGCACTGGCTGTCAGTCCGCCGCCTGGTTGCCTCCGTGGACACTCTTTCCGTGACCTGGGCAACAAAAGGTTATGCATCTGTATGCAAATGAAAACGGCTTTACTCACTTGAGTTTGGTTAAGCTTTCGCCGAACAAATTTTTCCGCTACCAGATTTTCACAATCCGCGTGGACACTGGCACTATGTGATTTATATATATATTTTATCGGCCACTGCAACGATTTGCACTCTACCGGATCTCAACAGGAATAGACTTTAGCACGGAAACGGATGGAGTTGCTTAGCACTTTTTTTCCTCTGCCACAGCATAAAAATTTCCTAATTCAGACTAAAGCTTTCCAGATCTTCCCTGGCGCATCCATGAGCTATCTGGTATTTGTGTCCAAAACTCTGTTCTGGCAGAATTGCAGCTAGCTAATTAGAAATGCATGTGCATTAAAGCTCAGCTTAAACCACGTAAAGCTTTTACTAAAATGCATCGACGTTATTCCCGTTGCGTAAAGCCAGGCTCAGAGTATCACATAATTTAGTGCATACTTCTAGGCAGAAAATGTTTATATCTTTTAAGGTTGATCTAAAATTTATTTAGCGGCTCTTCAGTCGCCACTACATTAGCAACACGCTTTACCAAAAGCTCATAAAGAAAAGCTTAGGTCAGCGTCTGCATTATTTCCTGCACGCGCTAACCAAAAGTAAACCAAATCATAACACAAGTAATATTAACAGAGCATTGAACTGCAGTTGCAAAACAGTTCACACGGGCACGTGCAATTCCTAATAAGTATTAGCCACAACAGGAAATGGCCAAGCAGGTCACACGGGCACATGCAATTCATGCGAAATATTGACAACAACAGGAAAAAGCCAAATTTATTAAGAAGTCATCAGCAGAACTGCAATTAACCAATTACAGCCGACTGCACAACTGACAAACTGTTATCAATCTTTGAGTCTTCGCTGCCACCGTCGCTGCACCAGCGCTGCCAAAATCAGCCACCGCTACAGCAAATTCTGATTCACAAAAGGCCAGATTAGGGAGCTAGAGTGAAACTTTAATTAAGTCTAATTTTTGCATTAAATTAATAAAGTTGAAAAAAAATAAAATTGTAAATTTATTTTTTATCTTATTAATAAACAAATAAATTAACTTGTACACCCAAACACACCCTACACTACTCTGGATGTACTCAACAGATACCAGATAAGAATAAGATTGTCATTTGATCCTCAAGACAAGTGTCACATACACACCAAGAAATTTGGTTCGCGATGCATATGTGTGTAAGCTTTCAGTTTTGTCAAGAATTAAGCAAGTGGGTAGCGCGACTAATTATCTGAAAGAATCGAAACGCTATAGTATTAGGAATACTTTAATTAATTAATCAAATAAGGGATGTTACACGGAGTAAGGTAAGAATAAGTTTTAATCGATGCTAACGTTTTTGCCGCTCGTTGCAATCACGTCCGCTTTTGTCGTTGGTTCTCTCTCGACTCTCTCATGGCATTGCCTTTTTATATTTTGCTACACCGAATGTGTACATATGGAACTTATAAGGATGCCACCAGGTTGAGTTTTAATTGGAGTGTGACAGCTTGGCCAATCCTGCATTCGGATCGTCCTCGATTCGGTCATCTTCGTCATCAGATACATCCAGCTCGGGAATAGTAGCGCACTATGGTTTCATCTTGTCGGAGGAGAACACAGAACTGTATTTACGTCCTGTAATCTGTATTCCGGGGATATCTCCGACGACGTAGCGATCATTTCCCAGGACCTTGACAACTTGATAGGGTCCTCGGTATCGTGGTTCTAACCTGCGTGATTCTCCCGTTGGAGCCGGCTCATTTTCAATGACTACGAGGTTACCTATGGAATAAATAGAAGGGTTAGAATGTTTGGAGTCGAATCTCTGCTTCCATTTGGCTCGTTCGCATGCGATGTTAGCGACAGCTTGCGTTCGATTGTCGATAACAGAGTCCTTCTTTTTATCATGTTCCAGATCTGCTTGTATGGCTGCCGTTAAATGGTTTTGCACAACGTCAACAGCATTGAAGTGAAAAACGAGATCAATCGGACTGAATCCCGACGTATCATTCTTTTGTGAATTGACACTCCATTGAAGATTATGTAAAATGAGGTCCCAATCCTTCGGGTTCGCACTCATAGTCCGTACATAATTAAAGATTGTTTGATTCGCACGCTCTACTTGTCCATTTGCTCTTTGTGTTCGTACGGCGTTTTTGATGTGCTGAATCTGGTTGTTCTTACAATAATCTTCAAACTGCTTTGAAGTAAACGCTGTTCCACGGTCGGATATAATAACGCTAGGCAAACCGAAATAACTTTATTCTTCACTAAGGATGTTTAGTACGGGTGCGGTTTTCGTACTTTTTACTGCTTTTACGATTAGGAACTTGCTGAACGGATCAGATATAGCCAGAATATGGGTATTTCCTCGTTTGCTGCGAATGAAGGGTCCCACATGGTCTACGTGAAGTTTTCGAAATGGTATTGGATCGGAGTCGTTGTAGTGCATACGGGTTTTCCACCTTTCGACTTGTAGTAGCAGCATTCAATGCATAATGATATGTAGTCCTTTACACATTTTCGCATTTTTGGGAACCAGAATCATTGTTTAATCCGTGCAATGGTTTTGTCCAATCCAAAATGCCCTACATCATCGTGACTTGTCCGTACTATACGCCACCTAACTGCCCTTTGAACAACGAAAGCCTTTCCATTTTCGACTTTGCGATACAGACGGTGATTTTCAATGACGTAATCAGCTTGAAGTTGCTATGACTGCTCCTTATGTCGTTGACCCTTTAAGACGGCGATAATCTCAGCAAGCGTTTGGGCCTGTAGTTGCATAGTCAAAATCCAGTCGTCAATGTCAGTTATTATAGTGCGTACTATTTCATCTAGAGGTATCTGAGAACTTAAATACGGAGCACCACTCAAGGCGGCAACGTGAGCCATTTTGCTACCATCTCGGGGAATGAATTCACAATCGTAGTCCAAGATCTTGATTCGAGCTACCTGAGGTAATAATTCTTTATTCACCTTAACTTTGGCAATAGCAGAACAATCAGTAATAAGACGAAATGTTTTACCCAAGATATACACCCGGAATCTTTGAAGCGTCTCTACTACTGCCAATGTCTCGAGTTCGTAGCTTTGGTACTTACTTTCAGCTGCTGTACAATGTCGGCTAAAATACCAAACAGGTCGCCAATCCTATTGATCATGTGACTGTAGCAGCACTCCTGCCAGACCCACAGCACAAGCGTCGGTGTAGACCTCGTGATTCGCTGAAAAATCATATAAAACCAGTACTGGTACAGAGCACAATTTTCCGATGAGTTCATGGAAAGCTTCTTGTTGAACATTCGTCCAATTAAATGTTTCTTGTTCAGTTTTCCGTAAAATAAGGGTTAGTGGCCTAGAGATTAAGGAGTAGTTTTCCACACACTTTCGAAAGAATCCAGTGAGACCTAAAAGTCGTCTGACCTCTTTGACATTTGTCGGAACTTTAAAATTTCGAATAGAGCTAACTTTATTGTCGCCCGGGGTAATTCCGTTTTTATTTACGATGTGTCCAAGGAACGTTATCTCCGATTGAAGAAACTTGCATTTGTCATAGCGAAGTGTTAAGCCACTTCCCTTAAGGATTTTAAAAAACTTTTCGAGCCGTTGAATACCTTCATTAAATGTTTTACTCGGGATTATCACATCGTCCAAATATGCGAGTACTTCGCCTGGCTCCATGCCTTTGACTATTTTATTCATTACGGCTTGAAAGACGGCTGCAGCATTGACAAGACCAAATGGCCTTCGGGTATACTCGTAGTGGCCATCAAAAGTAACGAATGTTGTGTACCTCGATTTGATGATACCCCATGCGTAAATCCAATTGCGTGAAATATGCATGGCCTGCTAATTGGGCGAACTGTTCTTCCAAGTTGGGCATAGGAAATGGAATTTTTAGAGTAATTCTATTAAGACGACGGTAGTCGACGCAAAGCCGATGCTCTCCATTACTTTTGTTGGCGATGAGGATTCCCGAGGCATATGGCGAGTTTGAGGGACGAATAATATGGCATTCAAGCAGTTCGGAGATTATATTAGCGACGATAGGCCTAAGGGCGAACAGAATATCTCTTCCCAAAAGTATATTTTCGCTAAGCAAATTGTCTTCCACCACCAGCGTTTCAGTTTCGTACACAATTCCATCAATTGAGATTTTTGCAAGAAGTTTCTGGGTACAAAAGAATTTTCCGCCACCAAAGCCGTTTAATGTGACAGCACAACGTTGTGATACGCCTACATCTTTAGCAAATGATTGCCGAATAAGCGTAATTGCCAGGATCCACAAATGCATTTGTACCATTTCCGTTGACCGATATTGTTTTGCAAATATCCGAATGTGCATTAGTATCGATTTTATTAATGTTTGGTTTCGCCTTTAGTTTTTCGGGACAACTGGCTCAGTCGTGTGTGGTACGATTGCAGTGACAGCAACAGTGCGCTGAATAGGCAAGAATATCTCTTAACAGGTCGTTAGAATTAGATAATTATTAGATATCTTCCTTTTAAAATCGTAATCATCAATCCCGTTGATGATGTGTGTTGATATTGCTGAATCGGTTAACTCACCCTTTTTACCAATAGCTAGCATTTTATAGAAATAGTCTTGCGGTGACGCACTGAGATCTAAACGAATTTTGGACATTTTAAGGTGAACGTCTGCGGAATTACTGAGACATGGAAAATCGTTAGGGAACTTTGACTTAAGCTCTGGCCACGTTTGAAAGACTTCTTCAGTTGAGTCTACCCAATACCGAGCAGAACCTAGCATCTTTTGTTGAACTGCAAATATTAGCCTTCGATCATCCGAACGATATGCAGTTCGAAGGGAGTCAACGCGTCTAATGAATTGTTGCGAGTCTATGGACTTGATGGATGATGGGTTGAATTCCGGGAGAAGAGATACCATTTTACTTATATTTCCGTACGAACTATTAATGTTTTCAGATACCATTGGGCCGCGGTTGTATAAGTAGTTTTTCGGAATCGGGGTATATGGATTTTCGTTATATATTTGACGATGTTGCAAATGTGTATTGTATTGATTTAAGTTATATCGTGGCTGTAAATATGTGCCGAAAGGTGCCGTTGTTGCGTTACAGTGTCCCATATGAGTGTGAGGAATAGGAGAATTAATTTTTGACTGTGACGAATAAGTATACGTTTGCGAATTAACGTGGTCTTGCGGTGTCGTTGAGAAATGAACGTGTTGCGGAAAGATCGAATGTTGCGGAAAGACAGCGACATTATCGTGTTGCTGTGACGTGATAACATTAACGTGCTGCCGAGACGTAGCAACATTATCGTGTTGCTGTGACATAATGATATTATACTGTTGCTGAGACGTAGCAACACTATCGTGTGACGCACTCGATTGCACTCGCGTACTCGTCGTCACTGTTATGGGCATTTAGTCTCTTCAATAAGTCTTCACGATTTCCCGACGTTGAGAGTCCTGTTTCTCTGCATTTATGTTGCAGGTCTTTCTTGCTGACGTAATCCTTCTTTGGAGGGATGTTCGTTGCTTCATTTCTTTGCTTTTTAATACGTTAATTTTTCGCACGATTTCCATTATTGCGCACTATCTTATCCCACTTCTGAGAATGTCACATACACACCAAGAAATTTGGTTCGCGATGCATATGTGTGTAAGCTTTCAGTTTTGTCAGGAATTAAGAGAGCGGGTAGCGCGCCTAATTATGTGAACGAATCGAAACGCTTTAGTATTAGGTATACTTTATTTAATTAATTAATTAAGGGATGATACAGGGAGTAAGGTAAGAATAAGTTTTAATCGATGCTAACGTTTTTGCCGCTCGTTTTAATCACGTCCGCTTTTATCGTTGGTTCTCTCTCGACTCTCTCATGGCATTCCCTTTTTATATTTTGCAACACCGAATGTGTACATATGGAACTTATAAGGATGCCACCAGGTTGAGTTTTAATAGGAGTATGACACAAGGTTGAGTGGAAAAACACAAACTCCTGATAAGTCACCCACTGGTAGACTAAACATCCGTTGCCTAATTTAAACATTCCTTGCTTAAGACCTTGCACCATCGTCACGTTCCAATGTTCAAAGCTCGGACTCGCTATCCCGAAAAATATAAGTATTAGATTGCAATAAACAAAATTATAAGAATCTAAGAGCACTTGCATCCAAGAGCGAATGCACTTGAATCCAAGAGAAATGCTAAGGCAATTAAAGTCAGCAACTCAAAAGCTCTCTCTGTCTTCATTTGATCAAATCCCTAAAGTCTAAAGTCCATATTAGAAAAGCTCGAAACCGAGGCTTGAACGTTAATCAAATCAGAGTAATTATTAGAGTTCAGTTTAAGGCCTAATTATAATCGGTCGGTAAATGTAATCATTCAGTAAAATAAAATTTTATATTTTGTATATATGAGTATTGCGATTATTTAACTATATATACAGCCGTGGACGTATAATCTATTGTCATCTTTTTGAATAGTTTTTTTAATTAACAAATATTTCTTGGAAATAAAACAGCTTTCGTTCTTGATAGCTTAGCTTATAATATAATTAATTAATTAATCAAAATAAATAAATGTTTAAAAAAAATGATGTGGAAATTTAAAAACTAAAAAACAACGAAAAATGCTTGGTCACAGAAATAGTAAATTAATGTAAAGCAAATTTAATATTTGGTTGAGTATCCATGATTTTCGATGACTGCGTTACATCTTCGACCCATACTCTCCACAAGCTTCTGACATCTCTCCTTTGGAATGGAGTTCCAGGCTTCTTGGATACCTTTCCACAAATCGCCAAGATTAGAAAATTTTTTTTTGGATATCATAACCTTGACATCATTCCATAGATTTTCTGTTGGATTTAGGTCAGGGCTTTGAGCCGGCCATTCCAGAACTTGGATGGATTCGTCCTTCAACCACTTTTTAACGACACGAGATGTGTGCTTTGGGTATATGTATATATTTACGAATTCAGACAGAGAGTTTAATAAAAAAAATAACACGGTAGGTTTTTGATGTATTATTAAACGTTTCATTAATTCCAATAGAGGAAGAGCCTTTGGATTATCACTAAGTTGGATAATGGATTTCGAAGTTGAAATGGGCTTTAGCAAAGCTAATAGCATTAGCAAATAGGAGAGAGAAGCTCCCAAAAATAGGAGTAATTGGAGAATCCTGAGACAATTGCGTGGGCGGAAGTTTTTGTTATTTCAGTTGGCTCGCCAAGTGGTCAAATGTTTACGAATTTTTATTTCAGTTGGCCTCGCCAAGTGATCGAATGTTTAGGGGACGACGTTGGCTCGCCACAGAGTCTAGACTTTGGAATATGATGCTGTGCGTAAATAACAGCTAAGCTTAATCGAAGGACTCTCGATCTTTGATTACATTTTGTACTTAGACATTATTGTGTGCGTGTGAGTTGTTACAATAGTGTGTGTGGTTTTGTACTTACCCTTCAGTACCAAAATTCCTTTCCCTTATTTTTCCTCGCCAGAGTTCGAAAAACAAAAACAAATCTCACAGGCTTTTTCTAGCAAAGTTTCAAACACCAAAGTCAAGCCGAATTCTGTCGTGGCTCTGCCGCTGCCTCTGCCCGCAGTTCATATTTGTTGGTTTTTTTCCGAAGTAGTTCGGAGCAGTGACCGAAAATGAGAGTGAGAGATGAGAGGAGACAAAATCAGAGTCGAGAAAAAACGCAATGTATACCCTTCTAAATACCGATCTAATAATTGGTGGGATATTTATATAGTTTTAAGTGTATATATAATTTATATTTGTTGATTTAAGGATTTTAAGCTTTTTAATAAATTAAACTGTCGCTATAGGCAACGCAAGTGCGTCCGTTTTTAATTATTTCTCTATGTAATTCTAATTACACGGGATCATTATGGTCGGAAATACCCTGGCAAACGCCTGTCAGAATTTTCGGTTTCGTTTTCCGTCACCCCTTTTCTTTTGCGTTTGCTTTAAATTGTAGAACGTGACAAGTGGTGTTTGGAAAATTTTCAACGTGAAATATATAAAACCGGTAAGTAGTGTTTCGCATTGGTAAATTAGCATAGCTAATTGCATTCCAAACTACATGATATGAATATATGTATATTATTTATATATTTTTCTTTACAGATAGCATAAGCACATTAGGAGGCCAGCCCAGCAGCCACCGGAGAAGGCCTTGCCCCACTGGCCGCACTTGCATTTGTTAAAAAGAACGCAAACAAAAATGGAAAAAATTAATGTAATAAAAGAAAAAATAAAAATTGAATTTAACATTTAAATACATCTTTTGGGAGATTTTTGTAGATTTACAGGTATATTCCTAAGGAATTCCTTGGGAATTCGTCCAGGAATATCTGAGGAATTCCCGAGTAATTCCTGAGGAATTCGTCCAGGAATACCGGAGGAATTCCTGAGGAATTCATCAGGACACCCCTTGCCTTTTTTCGATATCCCACAGGAAATCCTCAGGAATTCCCACGGAATTCCTTGGGAAAATCCTCGGGAATTACTCGGGAATTCCTCGGGAAAACCCCTTGCTTATTATACCCGTTACTCGTAGAGTAAAAGGGTATACTAGATTCGTTGAAAAGTATGTAACAGGCAGAAGGAAGTGTTTCCGACCATATCTTAATATATATAAATCTCGTGTCACAATGTTTGTCCTCAATGGACTCCTAAACCACTCAACCAATTACAATAATACTCGCACACCATGTGCAGTTCGATCCAACTTGAGAGATAGGATAGTTTAAATTCTGGAAAAAGTCAAAAGAAAAGCGGGAAAACCGTTTTTTACATGCAGCGCCATTTCTAAAACATAGGATGTCATTCTTCTCTGCTCATTTTGTTTTATTTAATTCATGAGACAAACTTTATTTGGTTCATAAATAAATTGTAACACCAGGCATTTGTTTTTGAGGTGGTAAGTTGAACTGTGTTAATTATGTGTATCGTGCATTTGAGGTTAAACTCACCACTTCCACCTTCTTCGACTACCTCATCCTCCTTCTTCTTCATCAATTAGAAGATACACGAGCCGAACGCAATAAAGCAAGAACGCTAAAGCATCAACAATCACGCAGGTTTTCAGAAGAAGGGGGAGGAAGAAGACGAAGAAGGAAGAAGAAAGAGGAAGAAGAAGGAGGAGGATTAAGAAGATGGAGGAGGAAGAAGGAGGAGAAGGATTAAGAAGATGGAAGAGGAAGAAGGAGGATGAAGAAGAAGAAGGAATAAGGAGCATGAAGAAGTCAGAAGAAGAAGGAGGAGGAAGAAGAAGAAGAATGACCCATAAAAAATCTCTGGAAGCATTAAAAGGAACAATGCAAGATCTACGTCGCAATCAACAAATTTTGGGTGGTGCAATAATATTTTTGTCAGGAGATTTCCGACAAACATTGCCCGTCATTCCACGTGTAACGTTAGCGGATTAGGTCAATGCTTGCTTGAAGTATTATTTCCTGTGGCGATATGTCCAAAAATTGACATTGAAAATAAACATGCGTGTTCAATAGCACTATGATCAATCTGCAGAACGGTTTTCGAAGCAATTATTAGAAATCGGAAGTGGCAAAGTTCCAAATACAAATGGCTTGATCACTTTGCCAAACAATTTTTGTACAATTCTACAATTTAAAGGGGAATTAATAGAAAGCGTTTTTCCAAATATAATTCAAAATCACAGAAATCACGATTGGTTGACAGAACGAGCAATATTGTCACCAAAAAATGTACATGTCAATGAAATCAATTTTCATATTCAAGAAAAATTGCTAGGCGCACTGATATCATATAAATCTTTTGATAGCGCAATGAAAGAAGATGATGCAGTGAATTATCCATTTTTAAATTCCCTAGAACCGCCGTGTATGCCACCGTATTTTTTGAACTTAAAAATCGGCTCATCAATTATTTTACTACGGAATTTAAATGCACCAAAATTGTGCAATGGCACAAGACTGGTTGTAAAAAAATTGATGCCGAATTTAATTGAAGCCACGATATTGACTGGAAAAGCGAAAGGAGAAATGGTGCTCATACCGCGTATTCCGTTGATACCAACAGACATGCCGTTTGAATTTAAGCGACTGCAATTCCCAGTGCGTCTATCATTTGTCATGTCCATCAATAAGGCACAAGGACAAACGCTTCAAGTATGCGGGTTGAATTTGGAAGAGCCGTGTTTTTCTCATGGGCAGCTATACGTAGCCTGTTCAAGAGTTGGCATTCCAAACTCTTTATTTGTATTCTCTCCAAATGGACAAACGAAAAATATAGTTTATCCAAATGTTTTGGATTGAAAATAACAATTTTCAAATAAAATAAATGACTTTCATATAACAAATTCTAGGAATTTTTCACTGAATTTTAAGACTGCATGCGGCGAAGCGCACAGGGCCAACTAGTAAAGTATATATATTCTTGATCAGGATCAGTAGCCGAGTCGATCTGGCCATGTCCGTCTGTCCGTCCGTCTGTCCGTCTTTCCGTCTGTTCGTCTGTCCGTATGAACGTCGAGATCTCAGGAACTACAAAAGCTAGAAAGTTGAGATTAAGCATACAGACTTCAGGGACATAGACGCAGCGCAAGTTGGTCGATTCATGTTGCCACGCCCACTCTAACGCCCACAAACCGCCCAAAACTGCCATGTTCACACTTTTGACAAATGTTTCGATATTTTTTCATTTTTGTATTAGTCTTGTAAATATCTAACGATTTGCCAAAAATCTTTTTGCCACGCCCTCTCTAACGCCCACAAACCGCCCAAAGCTACCACGCCCACACTTTTGAAAAATGTTTTGATGTTTTTTCATTTTTGTGTTAGTCTAGTAAATTTCTATCGATTTGCCAAAAAACTTTTTGCCACGCCCTCTCTAACGCCCACAAACCGCCCAAAACTGCCACGCCCACACTATTGAAAAATGTTTTGATATTTTTTCATTTTTGTATTAGTCTTATAAATTTCTATCGATTTGCCAAAAAAACCTTTTTGCCACGCCCACTCTAACGCCCACAAACCGCCCAAAGCTGCTACGCCCACACTATTGAAAAATGTTTTGATATTTTTTCATTTTTGTATTAGTCTTATAAATTTCTATCGATTTGCTAAAAAACTTTTTGCCACGCCCACTCTAGCGCCCACAAACCGCCAAAAACTGCCACGCCCACACTTTTGAAACATGTTTTGATATTTTTTCATTTTTGTATTAGACTTGTAAATTTCTATCGATTTGCCAAAAACTTTTTGCCACGCCCACTCTAACGCCCTCAAACCGAAAAAAACTGTCAGTGTTGAAGACTCGCCTTCGCACTTCCACTAGCTGAGTAACGGGTATCAGATAGTCGGGGAACTCGACTATAGCGTTTTCTCTTGTTTAGAGTTTGATTTTTGAATTTTACAATTAATTTTTGGGGTATAGTCTTATATTTATAGGTAGCGTACAATAATGCAATTATAACAATTATGATTAATGTTGTAAGTGTTATTACTTGAAAGATTTTTTTCGATTATTTCTTTCGTTTGAATTCATTCGAGTGGTTCAAATTTTGTTACATTATTATTTATATTTTGATATTTTGAGTATAGTCTAACATTGTGTTGGTAATAAATATTTCTTCTAGTTGAACAGAACAATTAAATGCTTTTCATGTTATTGCCTTCTATTATAGTTTCTCTACTGATACAATTTTGGTTTAGGATAGTCTTGGGAAGGTTCCAAGTTGCAATTATATTAGGCTCTACATATTTTATTTCAAAACAAGAGAGAACGCTATAGTCAAGTTCCCCGACTATCTGATACCCGTTACTCAGATATTCGAAGTGCGAAGGAAAGTCTTCAGCACATACAGTTTTTGGCGGTTTTGTGGGCGCTAGATTGGGCGTGGCAAAAAGTTTTTTGTCAAAACGATAGAAATTTACAAGACTAATACAAAAATGAAAAAATATCAAAACATTTTTCAAAAGTGTGGTCGTGGCAGCTTTGGGCGGTTTGTGGGCGTTAGAGAGGGCGTGGCAAAAAGTTTTTTGTCAAATCGTTAGAAATTTACAAGACAAATACAAAAATGAAAAAATATCGAAACATTTTTTAAAAGTGTGGACGTGGCAGTTTTGGGCGGTTTGTGGGCGTTAGAGTGGGCGTGCCAACATGAATCGACAAACTTGCGCTGCGTCTATGTCTCTGGAGTCTGTATGCTTAGTCTCAACTTTCTACCTTTTGTAGTTCCTGAGATCTCGACGTTCATACGGACGGACAGACGGACAGACGGACGGACAGACGGACGGACAGACGGACGGACAGACGGACAGACGGACAGACGGACGGACAGACGGACATGGCCAAATCGACTCGGCTACTGATCCTGATCAAGAATATATATACTTCATATGGTCGGAAACGCTTCCTTCTGCCTGTTACATACTTTTCAACGAATCTAGTATACCCTTTTACTCTGCGAGTAACGGGTATAATCAGTGTAAGTTTGATTATTGTGTGAAAAATATTTGTCATGTATTGTTTCGGTTAGTATGTTACTTTTTATACCCGTTACTCGTAGAGTAAACGGGTATACTAGATTCGTTGAAAAGTATGTAACAGGCAGAAGGAAGCGTTTCCGATCATATAAAGTATAAATATTCTTGATCAGGATCAATAGCCGAGTCGATCTGGCCATGTCCGTCTGTCCGTCCGTCTGTCCGTCCGTCTGTCTGTCCGTATGAACGTCGAGATCTCAGGAACTACAAAAGGTAGAAAGTTGAGATTAAGCATACTGACTCCTGAGACATAGACGCAGCGCAAGTTTGTCGATTCATGTTGCCACGCCCACTCTAACGCCCACAAACCCCCCAAAACTGCCACGCCCACACTTTTGAAAAATGTTTTGATATTTTTTCATTTTTGTATTAGTCTTATAAATTTCTAACGATTTGTTAAACAACTTTTTGCCACGCCCACTCTAGCGCCCACAAACCGCCAAAAACTGTCAGTGCTGAAGACTCGCACTTCGCACTTTCACAAGCTGAGTAACGGGTATCAGATAGTCGGGGAACTCGACTATAGCGATCTCTCTTGTTTCATCTGGGTATGGGATTATTTCAAAAACTGGTGTTTTGATTATGTCTCTTGGAATGTGAGATATTATCAGAATTTCGTTAGTGTCAGATTTAAGCCAAGCTGAAGTTTTGATATTAAGAAGTTTTTCAGAATTGACGTGGATTAACGAATCGTGTTTTAAAAGTTTTGGGTTAAAGATACGTAAGCGTGTCAATTGCAAGCCAAGCTCTATGTCTTCAATATATTCAGTGAATTGTTGTAAGTTGAAAATTATTAAAGCTATAATTTGTTCTCCTTCAAAATTATGATTTAAATGATTAGTCAGTTCCATTCTTTGATTAATGACTTCTATTACGTGGTTGAATTCGCTTATTATTTTAAGAGATGTCGGCTAATTGTGGTTGTAATTCCTATTTATCTCCTTAAACTAAAGTACCGAATACCGAATTTGTAAATTGTTCCTATGAAGTTAACAAGACCGCGTTTACTGCGTTTTACAATTCTTATACCGTTAATTTCTCTGTTTAGTTTTTCTACTAGATACTGAATTTGTGGTAAGTTATTAAAAGGTTGAGTTTGTTTAACAAGTTCTTCATAAGTATTTTATGTTTTAGTTAAGTTAATAGATAAGTAATGATATTCGTGGTTTATTTGAAAATCTATTGATCCGGTTTGAAAGATTAGGTACTCGTAAACGTTTTTGGCCTGGATGGGGGTTACTTCTAGGTATTGTGTGTTAATTGTCGATGGGAGGCATAACATGATTATCATGCTCATGAGTAGGCCTGGAATTATCGTTATTATATTTACTCTTATTAATTTGCTTTTTCTTTTAAACTTGGATTTATAGTGTATTATCTTTCTACCTCTATTTGTTTTTTCGAAATGTTTATCATCTATTTGTCTTATATTTCCTGTCTTTTTGATCTAACAAGATGGGATTCTCTAAAGTTGGTGTCTATGCTGAAGTCATGTCTGTTTTCATTGAGTTTGTCAATTTTGTTTACTTTATTTTGTTGAGTGTCATAAGCAGGGGTTCCTGCAAAAATGAAGATGTCAGCTAGAGTTCGACCGGTTGTATTATGCTTTCTTTTGTGATGTATATGTAAAGAATTTTTTCAAGTTTCGTGAATTGGTTTTCGGGTTCATTTTCGCTTGTTAATATTCTTCATTTTTCATTAACAGTTTTATGAAATCGCTTAATGTCAGAAATTCCATTTTTACTTGTTGTTATATTTAGAGTCACTCCTTCTGATTCTAACCAGAGTTTAAGTGCGACTCACATGAAAGCGGAGTCTTTGTCGGCTTTTATTTCTGCGGGTTTACCCATATCGTTGAATATGCGCAAAATAGTTCTTTTAGCTTCAAGTCAATCTCTACGGTTTACTTCTATCAGGGAGGCATATTTAGAATATATATAAAAATTGAGAACAAGTTTCACCAATGATTATAACTCCAGAACGCATGAGCCGATTTCAACGATTTTGCATTTGTTGGAAAGGTCTCGGGCTCCGTTAGGACAAGAGTAATTAGGACAAAAGTCAAAAGAAAGGAATGGAAAGGTCAAAAGAAAGGAACATAGGATGTCATTCTTCTCTGCTCATTTCGATTTATTTAATTCATGAGAAAAACTTTATTTGTTTCATAAATAAATTGTAACACCAGGCATTTGTTTTTGAGGTGGTAAGTTGAACTGTGTTAATTATGTGTATCGTGCATTTGAGGTTAAACTCACCACTTCCACCTTCTTCGACTTCCTCATCCTCCTTCTTCTTCATCAATTAGAAGATACACGAGCCGAACGCAATAAAGCAAGAAGACTAAAGCATCAACAATCACGCAGGTTTTCAGAAGAAGGAGGAGGAGGAGGAGGACGAAGAAGGAAAAAGAAAAAAAGGCAGAGGAAAAAGAAAGAGGATGAAGAAGAAAAAAAAGGATGAAGAAGGAAGAAGAAGGAGGAGGATTAACCTCAAATTCACGATCCACATCATTTACACGGTTCAACTTACCACTTTATTGAATCTAAAATTTCATTGATTTAAGCTATGTGTCCAATGTTAATGTCCTATGTTAAGATATACATGAACATGCGTGTTCAATTGCACAATGATCAATCTGCAGAACGGTTTTCGAAGCAATTATTAGAAATCGGAAGTGGCAAAGTTCCAAATACAAATGGCTTGATCACTTTGCCAAACAATTCTACAATCTAAAGGCGAATTAATAGAAAGCGTTTTTCCAAATATAATTGTGCAATGGCACAAGATTGGTTCTAAAAAAATTGATAATTAATTTAAACTGACCAGATATTTATTTATTAATTGGATTTTAAATTTGCTTATTGCTACCATTATAACTATAGACAGCTTGATCAAATTGATTACAAAATGGGGCGCTTAATCTATTATATCTTAAAATCTTAATTTTATCTTATCTTAATCTATTATATCTTAAAACTAATTTTATTTTTATTTCCTATAGAATTGTTTTATGATATTTTTCGATATGTGAGATCAATGGGGAATCTCCTCAGTGGACCTCTTCTGCGACGATGTACAGGGACACGTGGTGTAGATAAACAGCTGGCTAGTTGGTTAGGTTGGCATCGGAGCCGATTTCCGTATCTTTCAGATATTTTATTGATAGCGTCGCCAATGGGAGTAACTTTCAGGTCACGTTCAATGTTCCTTGTTCTCAGATACCACGGGGAATTTGAAAGCCTACGCAAAGTCTTTGCTTGTGCTACACGAAATGCCAAATGGGTCTTGGCAGCTATCCCATAGATTTGGATACCATACATCCAGACTGGAGCAAGGATATTTTTGTATATCCTCACTTTATTGGGTAGCGAGAGCTTACGCTGTCTGAGTAGCCAGTCCATTCGTCTAGCTTTTGAGATCAAAGCCTGCTTGACCATGGTAGTGTGGCGGCTAAATGTGAGGCGTCGATCCAAAACCAGTCCAAGATATTTGTGGAATGCTTTGTGCACAAGGGTGACATTTTGCAAGTTCACTCCGGGACAGTTGTTACGCCTGTTCGAAAACGTCACATTAACACATTTGGAGCTGTTAATGCCAATATTCCAATTATTACCCCAGTTGGAATACTGGTCCAGGTAGCTCTGAAGAATTTCAGTGGCCTCAATTTCGGAAGGACTCCTGGTTATGATGGCCGTATCGTCTGTAAAAGTGGTAAGGGAGGCATTTTTTTGAAATTCGGGTTCAAGGCAGGATATCGAAGGCATATCTGAGGTGAAGAGCGAGTAAAACGTTGGGCCTAAACGCTACCCAACTAGTACCGAAAAGCTGCGGTCCACCAGAAAGCTTTTTGAAAGAAGGAAAAGCTGTTAAGAAATAATTTGTTTTAGCTTATATTGCAAAACCGCATGCCAAACCCTATCGAATGCTTGTCTTATGTCAAGAAAGACAGCAGCCGCGTATTCTCTGGTCTCAACTGCCTCCAGAACGAAGTTAACAACTCGGTTGAGCTGTTCCGGGGTGCCGTGCTGTTTTCTAAAACCAAACTGGTAATCGGGAAGAACATCCTATACTGCTGGGGTGCTTAGAATGCGAGTAAGAATAATTCGTTCAAGCATTTTGCAAGGGCTGGTAATAGGCTAATGGGCCTATACGAGTCAACTTCCGATGGTGGCTTGTCTGGCTTGTGAATCATTGTAACTGCTGCTTTTTTCCAGGCCTTTGGGAAATAGCTGAGTCTTAGGCAGCAGTTGAAGATCAGTGTGATAAACAGGAGGGCCTTGGTGGGCAGCAACTTGAGTGTCCTGTTTTCGTCTTCACCAGGCGCCTTTTTGTTGTTTAGCTTGGACACCAATTCTTTGACCTCACTTAGTATAACAGGCTTACAAGGGAGCTGCAACTGTAAGGGCTAATCGAGTGCTTCGGTAAAGTCACTATGGAAATCGGTGGAGCTTAGATCTAAGGGTCTAAACCTCTGTTCCAGGCTTAAAGCAAATGCTTCAGCCCGTTGTTGCTTTGAGTAACACCAGCCACCAGCAGGATCCTTGATAGCAGCCTTTGCACTGCTTTGTCTTTTAAAACGCCTGGTGATCTTAAATAGAGCGTAATTGGTTGAAGCGTCTGGGCTTAAACTATCCATTTGCTTATCGATTTCATTTTGCTTGTCAACAGCCAAGACTTTATGCAAACGATTCGCCAGCCGTTTGAAGACCCTATCTAGTCTAGGGTCCCTTTTGCGCACGAATTCTCTTCTTACTCTTCTCTTAAGGTTTAGTAGCGCAGCAGCAGCAGATGATAGGCTAGGAGGACGAGCGTGAGGGCGATGCGCATTAGAGGGAGCAGCGACAATTCCGGCAGTTTTAATTTTGGCCATTAAAACGTCAATAGCGTGATCAACATCCTCAGTCGAGTTGATTTCTCATTTTGAAACTTTTTAATGTTAGCACCAGGGGGAAGAAGTCGCGTCCTAGTCTGGATATGTTGAGGTGCTTCAAACAGTGTGGCCACAATTGGAATATGGTCTGATGACAGCTCGTAGATATTCTCCACAGATGTTCTGTTTTGTGTTATACCATTTGTCACAAAAAAGTCCAGGGCTGAGGGATTTAATTGCGTGTTATAGGAGTAAAAGCTCGGATTTCCAGTAGCTAGTATTTGGTATGTGGAACTACATATAGCTTCATGTAGTCGTTTACCACGCGTGCATGTTCTTTGGTTTCCCCACCATGGATGCTTTGCATTAAAATCACCTCCAAGGATAAATTAGCTACCCAATTCAAAGTCAATAGCCGTCCAGCTCATCCTGGGGGAAAGATAAGCTGCAGCCACTGTGATAGGTCCAGTTGATGTTAATAGACGAATTTGGACAAGCTGAATGTTTGTAGATGATGCTTCGTCCAATTTGTGGTGCTCCAAATCATGTCCTACCAAGATGGCAGCTCCTCCCTGACGACCACCCAAGGGATGATCAACTTTGTGGCAGACAAAACCTGGAATGTAGATTCGTCTTTGACCTTGAAGATGAGTTTCTGTGATGAGCATAACATCTATGCGATTGGCAGAGAGGAAAAGATGAAGCTCATTTGTGCTTCTCTCGATTCCCCGTGCGTTCCATAATCCGAGGCGAATATCCTGCCGCATCATGTTAGCTTAACTAAGAGTTTGGTGATCAATATGCTCAAGGAGTTGATGGATTCAGCCGATTGGGCAAACAATGTGGAAAGCTGTTCAACTTTTGAGGAGAGGCTAACCAAAGCATCTTCAAGTTTATTTATTCTGTTAGCGTTAACAGGTAGATGTTCTGATGAATTTGAATAATTAGTTGGCAAATCTCTCTGAGGAACATGTTGAGTACGTCCAAGGTTTCTAGTTGTCATCAGAGGGCTCTGCGAGTCCTTTCGTGGCTCTCTGAGAATGTCAGCAAACGTAGGCACTCTTTGAATACCTTGTGCTTGAAAAAACCTGTCTCTTGCAGGAGCAGCACTGAAGTTTTGACGGATGGAGGACAAGTGCTCATTGGCTGTTGTAAGTGGTGAGAAACGTGGTTCTGGTTTAAGAGCCTTCATTTTTTGCTGTCGAACTTTGCATCCTTTATAGCTAGCTGGGTGATCCTCCCCACAGTTAGCACATTTACAGGCCTCTGGTGAGATAATTTTGCAGTCCTTGTGGTTGGTAGGGTGCTCACCACCACATTTTCCACAGACTGGTCGCTTTAAACAATAATTTTTCGTGTGCCCAAAATCTTGACACCTAAAACATTGTACAAGCTCCTTTTTTTTCTGGCCCTTTCCACTATAACATTGTGGGGGCCAATTTTTGAAATTTAAAGCATCCATGTTATTAGGAGCCTTCTTGAGAATTACGAAGAAGCATGCTTGTCGTGTACGTATGTCTTCAAGAGTATCCTGACTAGGAGATGCATTTGACCAGTCTGGCTTTCTTGGGCAATGAATATTTAATACTTCATGTCCAAAGTCGATATAGGCATTTTTAACTCGCTCTGTACCAACAGTTGGGTTGATTTTTCGAACTACTAGACGAAAAGGTTTTTCCTCATCGAGTTGGTGATGCCAGGCTTGTGATAACAGGCTTACAAGGGAGCTGCAACTGTAAGGGCTGATCGAGTGCTTCGGTAACGTGACTATGGAAATCGGTGGAGCTTAGACCTAAGGGTCTAAACCTCTGTTCCAGGCTTAAAGCAAATGCTTCAGCCCGTTGTTGCTTTGAGTAACACCAGCCACCAGCAGGATCCTTGATAGCAGCCTTTGCACTGCTTTGCCTTTTAAAACGCCTGGTGATCTTAAATAGAGCGTAATTGGTTGAAGCGTCTGGGCTTAAACTATCCATTTGCTTATCAATCTCATTTTGCTTGTCAACAGCCAAGACTTTATGCAAACGATTCGCCAGCCGTTTGAAGATCCTATCTAGTCTAGGGTCCCTTTTGCGCACGAATTCTCTTCTTACTCTTAACTTAAGGTTTAGTAGCGCAGCAGCAGCAGATGATAGGCTAGGAGGACGAGCGTGAGGGCGATGCGCATTAGAGGGAGCAGCGACAATTCCGGCAGTTTTAATTTTGGCCATTAAAACGTCAATAGCGTGATCAACATCCTCAGTCGAGTTGATTTCTAAATTAAGCAAGACGGACTTTTCGAGCTCATTTTGAAACTTTTTAATGTTAGCACCAGGGGGAAGAAGTCGCGTCCTAGTCTGGATATGTTGAGGTGCTTCAAACAGTGTGGCCACAATTGGAATATGGTCTGATGACAGCTCGTAGATATTCTCCACAGATGTTCTGTTTTGTGTTATACCATTTGTCACAAAAAAGTCCAGGGCTGAGGGATTTAATTGCGTGTTATAGGAGTAAAAGCTCGGATTTCCAGTAGCTAGTATTTGGTATGTAAAACTACATATAGCTTCATGTAGTCGTTTACCACGCGTGCATGTTCTTTGGTTTCCCCACCATGGATGCTTTGCATTAAAATCACCTCCAAGGATAAATTAGCTACCCAATCGTTGAAGCATATTTTCAAAGTCAATAGCCGTCCAGCTCATCCTGGGGTAAAGATAAGCTGCAGCCACTGTGATAGGTCCAGTTGATGTTAATAGACGAATTTGGACAAGCTGAATGTTTGTAGATGATGCTTCGTCCAATTTGTGGTGCTCCAAATCATGTCCTACCAAGATGGCAGCTCCTCCCTGACGACCACCCAAGGGATGATCAACTTTGTGGCAGACAAAACCTGGAATGTAGATTCGTCTTTGACCTTGAAGATGAGTTTCTGTGATGAGCATTACATCTATGCGATTGGCAGAGAGGAAAAGATGAAGCTCATTTGTGCTTCTCTCGATTCCCCGTGCGTTCCATAATCCGAGGCGAATATCCTGCCGCATCATGTTAGCTTAACTAAGAGTTTGGTGATCAATATGCTCAAGGAGTTGATGGATTCAGCCGATTGGGCAAACAATGTGGAAAGCTGTTCAACTTTTGAGGAGAGGCTAACCAAAGCATCTTCAAGTTTATTTATTCTGTTAGCGTTAACAGGTAGATGTTCTGATGAATTTGAATAATTAGTTGGCAAATCTCTCTGAGGAACATGTTGAGTACGTCCAAGGTTTCTAGTTGTCATCAGAGGGCTCTGCGAGTCCTTTCGTGGCTCTCTGAGAATGTCAGCAAACGTAGGCACTCTTTGAATACCTTGTGCTTGAAAAAACCTGTCTCTTGCAGGAGCAGCACTGAAGTTTTGACGGATGGAGGACAAGTGCTCATTGGCTGTTGTAAGTGGTGGGAAACGTGGTTCTGGTTTAAGAGCCTTCATTTTTTGCTGTCGAACTTTGCATCCTTTATAGCTAGCTGGGTGATCCTCCCCACAGTTAGCACATTTACAGGCCTCTGGTGAGATAATTTTGCAGTCCTTGTGGTTGGTAGGGTGCTCACCACCACATTTTCCACAGACTGGTCGCTTTAAACAATAATTTTTCGTGTGCCCAAAATCTTGACACCTAAAACATTGTACAAGCTCCTTTTTTTTCTGGCCCTTTCCACTATAACATTGTGGGGGCCAATTTTTGAAATTTAAAGCATCCATGTTATTAGGAGCCTTCTTGAGAATTACGAAGAAGCATGCTTGTCGTGTACGTATGTCTTCAAGAGTATCCTGACTAGGAGATGCATTTGACCAGTCTGGCTTTCTTGGGCAATGAATATTTAATACTTCATGTCCAAAGTCGATATAGGCATTTTTAACTCGCTCTGTACCAACAGTTGGGTTGATTTTTCGAACTACTAGACGAAAAGGTTTTTCCTCATCGAGTTGGTGATGCCAGGCTTGTGATAACAGGCTTACAAGGGAGCTGCAACTGTAAGGGCTGATCGAGTGCTTCGGTAACGTGACTATGGAAATCGGTGGAGCTTAGACCTAAGGGTCTAAACCTCTGTTCCAGGCTTAAAGCAAATGCTTCAGCCCGTTGTTGCTTTGAGTAACACCAGCCACCAGCAGGATCCTTGATAGCAGCCTTTGCACTGCTTTGTCTTTTAAAACGCCTGGTGATCTTAAATAGAGCGTAATTGGTTGAAGCGTCTGGGCTTAAACTATCCATTTGCTTATCGATTTCATTTTGCTTGTCAACAGCCAAGACTTTATGCAAACGATTCGCCAGCCGTTTGAAGACCCTATCTAGTCTAGGGTCCCTTTTGCGCACGAATTCTCTTCTTACTCTTCTCTTAAGGTTTAGTAGCGCAGCAGCAGCAGATGATAGGCTAGGAGGACGAGCGTGAGGGCGATGCGCATTAGAGGGAGCAGCGACAATTCCGGCAGTTTTAATTTTGGCCATTAAAACGTCAATAGCGTGATCAACATCCTCAGTCGAGTTGATTTCTCATTTTGAAACTTTTTAATGTTAGCACCAGGGGGAAGAAGTCGCGTCCTAGTCTGGATATGTTGAGGTGCTTCAAACAGTGTGGCCACAATTGGAATATGGTCTGATGACAGCTCGTAGATATTCTCCACAGATGTTCTGTTTTGTGTTATACCATTTGTCACAAAAAAGTCCAGGGCTGAGGGATTTAATTGCGTGTTATAGGAGTAAAAGCTCGGATTTCCAGTAGCTAGTATTTGGTATGTGAACTACATATAGCTTCATGTAGTCGTTTACCACGCGTGCATGTTCTTTGGTTTCCCCACCATGGATGCTTTGCATTAAAATCACCTCCAAGGATAAATTAGCTACCCAATCGTTGAAGCATATTTTCAAAGTCAATAGCCGTCCAGCTCATCCTGGGGGAAAGATAAGCTGCAGCCACTGTGATAGGTCCAGTTGATGTTAATAGACGAATTTGGACAAGCTGAATGTTTGTAGATGATGCTTCGTCCAATTTGTGGTGCTCCAAATCATGTCCTACCAAGATGGCAGCTCCTCCCTGACGACCACCCAAGGGATGATCAACTTTGTGGCAGACAAAACCTGGAATGTAGATTCGTCTTTGACCTTGAAGATGAGTTTCTGTGATGAGCATAACATCTATGCGATTGGCAGAGAGGAAAAGATGAAGCTCATTTGTGCTTCTCTCGATTCCCCGTGCGTTCCATAATCCGAGGCGAATATCCTGCCGCATCATGTTAGCTTAACTAAGAGTTTGGTGATCAATATGCTCAAGGAGTTGATGGATTCAGCCGATTGGGCAAACAATGTGGAAAGCTGTTCAACTTTTGAGGAGAGGCTAACCAAAGCATCTTCAAGTTTATTTATTCTGTTAGCGTTAACAGGTAGATGTTCTGATGAATTTGAATAATTAGTTGGCAAATCTCTCTGAGGAACATGTTGAGTACGTCCAAGGTTTCTAGTTGTCATCAGAGGGCTCTGCGAGTCCTTTCGTGGCTCTCTGAGAATGTCAGCAAACGTAGGCACTCTTTGAATACCTTGTGCTTGAAAAAACCTGTCTCCTGCAGGAGCAGCACTGAAGTTTTGACGGATGGAGGACAAGTGCTCATTGGCTGTTGTAAGTGGTGGGAAACGTGGTTCTGGTTTAAGAGCCTTCATTTTTTGCTGTCGAACTTTGCATCCTTTATAGCTAGCTGGGTGATCCTCCCCACAGTTAGCACATTTACAGGCCTCTGGTGAGATAATTTTGCAGTCCTTGTGGTTGGTAGGGTGCTCACCACCACATTTTCCACAGACTGGGCGCTTTAAACAATAATTTTTCGTGTGCCCAAAATCTTGACACCTAAAACATTGTACAAGCTCCTTATTTTTTCTGGCCCTTTCCACTATAACATTGTGGGGGCCAATTTTTGAAATTTAAAGCATCCATGTTATTAGGAGCCTTCTTGAGAATTACGAAGAAGCATGCTTGTCGTGTACGTATGTCTTCAAGAGTATCCTGACTAGGAGATGCATTTGACCAGTCTGGCTTTCTTGGGCAATGAATATTTAATACTTCATGTCCAAAGTCGATATAGGCATTTTTAACTCGCTCTGTACCAACAGTTGGGTTGATTTTTCGAACTACTAGACGAAAAGGTTTTTCCTCATCGAGTTGGTGATGCCAAAACTGACAGTTGTTATCAGTTAGTACTTTGACAGCTGCCCTATAGGCTGCAGGGTCGGCAGTAAGTACTCTTGTTACGCCAGATCTGGACATTTTGAAAGAATACGAAGACAGGCTGATAACTGCACACAACGCTTGGTTAAGGGCATCAATATTATTACAGGAAGGCACACATATTGGAGAAGGCCTTTTTGTCTTCAACGGATTGTTGGTTGCTTGTGACTGATCTGTCCGGGAGGTTGGATTTGAGGCAGCTTGAGTCTGGGCTACGGTTTCAATATGAGCGGCAGCTAAGTTGTCAATTTCCATCTCATCCTGAGCTAGAACGGAAAAACGGTTGCTGGAGGTAGCCGATTTTGGCAGCGCTTTGGCGACAGGGACGGTCTGTGCCTTTCCTTTCTTGATCGTTTTAGTTACCGAATTGTGGTTCTTCTTCTTAACTGGAGCCACCGATACATACGAGGGCTGAAAAGGGCAAGAAGTTGAATCTGAACTTTCGTCAACTATCATGTTGCCGACTGAAGTAACTCCGCCAGTTAAGGATGTGGTAACGCTACTGGTTGTCATAGACGAAGCCAGCGTAAACGTAACAACTGTAGTTGTGCAAGCGATAGTTGCAGTGGGGAATTTATTTGCTTCAGAAATTGACCACTTATGGTTAAATTCGTTTAATAGTTGAGTCCTAAGCTCTGCTGGAGTAGCGCCAGCTATTTGCTCCATACTCTGCTGATCAGTAACACTACAGTTAGCCTGTGGTCTAGAAAAATTAATATCTTCCATGGTTTTTGCAAGCTTAAACTTGTCAGCATTAGTTGTGAAATTGTTTGTTGAAATTCTCTTTATTGTGAATTCTCGCTTCCAAGAGCAAGAGCAAAGTATACAGCTTGCCCAAGGGCAAGGGCAAACCCTCGCGCTTCCAACGCCTTTCTGGAAACTTCTGCGTTTGTTGTGGTTTTCTTAGAAAGATAGCGAACACCGCGCGCCACGTTGTCGCAAATAAATGTGCTCGAGCACTAAGCAGACGAGAATATCGACGCAAAAGAAAACGATGCGAAAGAAACAATACCAAAAAGTTCCGCGGCTAGAGGCACGTCTGCTCATTAGCAGAGCTCAATCGCGAATCAAAAAAAAAAATTGATGCCGAATTTAATTGAAGCCACGATATTGACTGGAAAAGCGAAAGGAGAAATGGTGCTCATACCGCGTATTCCGTTGATACCAACAGACATGCCGTTTGAATTCAAGCGACTGCAATTCCCAGTGCGTCTATCATTTGCCATGTCCATCAATAAGGCACAAGGGCAAACGCTTTAAGTATGCGGGTTGAATTTGGAAGAGCCGTGTTTTTCTCATGGGCAGCTATACGTTGCCTGTATAAGAGTTGGCATTTCAAACTCTTTATTTGTATTCGCTCCAAATGGACAAACGAAAAATAAAGTTTATCCAAATGTTTTGGATTGAAAATAACAATTTTCAAATAAAATAAATGTCTTTCATATAACAAATTCTAGGCATTTGTCATTGAATTTTAAGACTGCATGCGGCGAAGCGCATAGGGCCCACTAGTTTAGAATAAATGTCAATACATGATAGGAATTGTTTATTGTTTATTAAGTAAAAATCCATGACTTACTTGTCTCTGGGATTGAAGGCTTCTAGGGTTATTTCAAGAGTTAATTTTGTGTGTCTATGTTCAGTTTTGGCGATGTTGCAGATTTCACATTCGTTTATGATATTTTGGATAAGTTTTTGATAGTCAGGGTAATAATAAAGTTCTTTGAACTGAAGCGTGAGTTTCTCTATACCAGGGTGTAATAATTCTTTGTGTGTTTTGAGAATGATTTCTTTGAATTGGGCGTATGTTTGAATGTCTATTAGTTTACTACTGGTTTTCATAGTTTTAGTGAAACTGTCGGGACTTATGATTTGAATATACGCATTTTGAAAGATTTGAAAATCGATTTCGTTAGGAAAGTAAATAACACTTTTTTTAATGCAGAAGTATTCTTTAATTAGTCATTTCTTTGTAACAGATTTTTATTCTGGTTTTATGGAAATATTTTATTATCTGGACGTCGTCAAAATCGTCTTTTATGAATTCGAATTGTCTCTTATAATAATTAAGAGGTCTTTCTGTTATTGAGATGTGACTTTGGTTTTCTTCTGGTGCACTATGCACAGTAGCTGCTGTGGGAAAGGAAACTGGGTCATCTTCTCCTAGGAAGTTTTCCTGAATTTGGACTCTAGATAGAGCGTCAGCGACGTGGTTTTCTTTACCGGGTAGATATTGAATCTTATAATCGTACTCGTTAAGTTTTATTTTTCATTTCTTTGTAATTTCATATTGGGGTCTTTTATGTTACTAAGCCATACAAGTGGCCTATGATCGCTTAATATGTCGAACTTTCTACCGAATAGGTAGGACTTGAAATATTTTGTTGCCCAAACTATGGCTAATAACTCTTTTTCTTTTGCCGAATAGTTAAGTTCGTGTTCATTTAAAGTTCTGCTTGCATAGCAGATGGGTTTATGTTCTTGGGATAATACAGCACCTATGGCTATATTACTCGCATCTGTTGTCAGTGAAAAGTTCTTTTCGAAGTTAGGGTATATTAGGATATTAGGATTGGATGATGAGTACTTTAGTTTTTCGAAGGCGGGCATATAATCATTATCTTTTGTGTTAATTACTGCTCCCTTTTTTAGTTTGAGGGTCATAGGTTTTGCTATTTTTGCAAAATTGGGAATGAACTTACGGTAAAATCCGCATAGTCCAAGGAAAGATTTTATTCCTTTTGTGGTTTTAGGAAAAGGGAAATTAAAAATTGCATTTATTTTGTTAGGGTCCGGCTTTATACCGTCTGTCGAGATAATGTGACCGAGAAATTCTGTTTCCTGCTTCAGAAATTTACATTTATCGAGTTGCAATTTTAGATTAGCTGATCGTAGCTTATTAAATACCCTTTTTAATGACATTATATGTTCTTCCAATGAAGTGGAATAAATGATAATATCATCTAAGTTAACTAAACAATCTTTATAAATTAAATCTTCTAAAAGATTGTTCATGCAGCGTTGAAATGTTGCTGGTGCATTTTTCAGACCAAAGGGCATAAGGGCATATGATATATAAATATCATAACCTTGACATCATTCCATAGATTTTCTATTGGATTTATGTCAGGGCTTTGAGCCGGCCATTCCAGAACTTGGATGGATTCGTCCTTCAACCACTTTTTAACGACACGAGATGTGTGCGGTGGGTATATAAATTAATAAGTCTTTATGTTAATTATACCCGTTACTCGTAGAGTAAAAGGGTATACTAGATTCGTTGAAAAGTATGTAACAGGCAGAAGGAAGCGTTTCCGACTATATAAAGTATATATATTCTTGATCAGGATCAGTAGCCGAGTCGATCTGGCCATGTCTGTCCGTCCGTCTGTCCGTCTGTCCGTATGAACGTCGAGATCTCAGGAACTACGAAAGCTAGAAAGTTGAGATTAAACATACGGACTCCAGGGACATAGACGCAGCGCAAGTTTGTCGATTCATGTTGCCACGCCCACTCTAACGCCCACAAACCGCCCAAAACTGCCACGTCCACACTTTTGAAAATTGTTTTGATATTTTTTCATTTTTGTATTAGTGTTGTAAATTTCTAACGATTTGCCAAAAAACTTTTTGCCACGCCCACTCTTACGCCCTCAAACCGACAAAAACTGTCAGTGTTGAAGATTCTCCTTCGCAACTCCACTAGCTGAGTAACGGGTATCAGATAGACGGGGAACTCGACTATAGCGTTCTCTCTTGTTTTATTATCATTTATTATTCTACTCCCCCGTTAGGGTGAGAGATTAATATTCGATTGTTACAATAAGTACAGAGCGTAAGCTCTGGAGTACAATTATTTACTGAACTTAAGTTTACAATCTAATGCAACTCCAGGCCTCTGGTTAGTTGCAGCGCTGCCGTCAGAGGGCCAGGTCAGCACTTCTGTATCCGGCCGATCACTCGCTCCGCGAATGTTTGGCTCGGACTCCGGGCAATTGCGCAAGTGCGGGATCAGCGGTCTTTTCAATGCGCGTGCAGGCCACCGGATATGGCCCGCAACTCGGCAGTTTCACTCTGTAAAAAACTGCTGGTGTTAACTCCTCCCTCCTTTAAGAGGTCGCCGTCTCGGGGACCCGCTGGCTCTGCATCAGTGCTGGCTCCTTGCACGGCGTGGCTTCTGCCCCGTAAGAGGTGGTAGCCAATCCCAATGGTACAGCACAATAGGAGGGCAGCAAGTAAGGCGAAGGAGTTGCTGAGGAGGGACCCCATGGTAAGTTTTTCTCTAAGGGCCCCAATGTGGTGGAGGTTCCTCAGACTCAGCTCGTGGAGGAGTGGAAGGCTTAATCGGTTCTGATGAGCCGTGACGTTTACAACAGCCATGGCCGACACAGCCGGTTTCTTTTTTGAATTTCCCAGCTGATTGATGAACCAAGTACCATTCAGAGCTACCTTGCTGGAGTAGGTTACTAGGTAGGTGCCGGATATCCTTTGCTCTCGTCCTTGGTCGTCGGTTATGGTTACATTGGCGTCGTTCACAATGAGAGTGCCGTGATCAACAATCGTCACTGGATCCAGGTGACCCGGGAGTGTGGAGCAGTGTGCAACAGCCCCGGAAACTATCTGCTGGGCGCAGGTGCCATTTTGAAGTTCCCTGCAGAAGGTGGCGCCGACCGTCGTCTTGCAGTGCCCGATGTTGAGGTTTCGAGCTTTGCATTCGGCCACTAAGTTTCCGTCTTCGAAGTTTAAGATCTTGTTGCTGCGCTGGACCGGAAAGACAGTAATTTTCTTACATTTGACCTTAGGGCTAGGAAATTTAATTAAAAAATGTAACATTTCAAAATTTTGAAAAACGCTTACACTAGATACTTCTAATAATTCTATTAAGCTAACGTCAATAAGCTGTCTGTCCCTAAATTTGCCAATATCGGTTTCGTCCAAAATTGCCGGACTTACAATGTTTAATTTTGCCAGGGTTCAGCCCATAAGAGTATTCTCTAAATCTGTGATAACAATTCTATTTTTTGCCAAAATGATTTCCAGGAGGTGGGTTTCTCTATTTGTTTCAGTTTTTTGAATTTGGTTTAATGAATTAGCGAGTTCGTTCAAGCGTGTCTGAAATTTGATATTCAATTCCGTTTGACCCTCTTCGGTTCTTTCTAACTGTTCCTGATTGAATTCAATTTTTTCCCAGTCATTGAAGTCGGGGGTGCCGGCGATGACCTTTAATGCTGTCCCGATCAAATTTAGACTCCTAGAAGCCCTATGGTGGAATCTTAAGGTGGATACTAATTTGCGAATGTGTGTCAAGTCCGTCATTATTACTGGAGTCCTGTGGTCGTCTGTAAATGTCTTTGTCATCGTCTCCGTCTGGTCGGCGTAGTCTTCGTACGTTGTCATGTTCGTCGAGTGTTGTAAGTATCCGTACGATTCCCAGATGACAATTTCGTTGTCTTCTATTGGGATGTTGTCCGTGTTCGTATAGTCGTTAAGTCTTACCGTCGCGTCTGTCCATACCGTCGTTAGTATAAGGATTATAATGTAATATCGTAACCTAAAAAAAATATAAAAAGGTAGGAAACGGGGTCAAGGATCTTGCGAAGATGTTTATCGTAGATTGTCTTTGTGGACCACCCTCCCCTTTATTAAGACCGTGGTCCCCAGGTCTGCCTCTATGGTTTCCTCCGAACATAGCGGAGAAAGTTTGTTCCCTAGGCGTTTGTTTGTTTTTAAGAACACCTTTTCACCAACTTGATAGTCCTTATAGGTCCTATCTTTATTCACCTGGTCAAGGGTCTTTTCCTGGGCCCGCTTAATTTTTTTGCTAATTATCCCTTCGAATTCTTTAGACTTCGAGTGGATAATTTCAATCGGTTTTTCGTTAGTAACCGAGTGAATTGAATTGTTGTATCTGTTAGTTGCTAGCAGAATCAATTCGGTCGTATCGTTCAGGTTGGTTTCGAGCTTCAAGCATCTGGCAATTTCAGCCAGGGTACTAAGAAACCTCTCTACTTGACCGTTTGAGGTGCTAAGTAGAGGCGGGGCGTTGGAAATGGTTATATTAAAGTGGTTTAGCAGGATTGTTTTGATGGTTTCAGAATTCAACGATCTTTCATTATCGCAGTAAATTGTTTTTATCTTCGGGAAGAAATTTAATATGTGCAATAACGGGGATTTTACGTCCACAATAGCCCTCGATGCGATGGCTTGCACTGTGGCGAATTTTGAAAATTTATCAATGCAGGTGAGAAACAGGGTTCCGTCCGTTGAAAAAATGTCAACGTGGAGGATTTCCCCCACAAAGGAGGGTATCGGTGTTTTCGCTACCTCTTGCTTGGATGGGTGACGTTTGTATTTCGCCATTGCACAGGTCTTGCAATTTAAAGTTACTTCTGTTGCTAGCCGAAGCATCTTAGGGAAAAAATAGTCCCTCAAGATTTGCTTTACGTTTTCCTGTGCGGCTCGGTGGGCCCTGTTATGTTCCGTTATAACGATTTCCCGTTGTTCGGTTGCATCGGTAATGTCTTGGACAAAGCTCTTCGTGTGCTTGAAAGAAGTGCTTGGGAACAGTTCAACTAGTCGGTGTTGAATAAATGCCAAGATCGGTAAGGAGCAAAATATTGCGTTCACTACCTCGGCATTTACTACTTCTTGTAGAGCATTAAGAAGATTTTCCCGGTTAGGGATTCTTATTATGTGCCTCACCTTGCTTTTAAACAAGATGAATGTGTCCACCGAGAAGCTGTTTCCTTCTTCAATTACTATTTGGTTCCTAAAACAGTTTACCGGGTTTTCTGTTGTGTCTATGGTGTAAGTCAGCGATTGTTGGCTGTGAATGGTTGCTACATCCGAATCTTGTTCATTTTCGAGGGCATTTATGTTTTGGCGAGACAAAGCGTCTGCCACAAGATTTTCTTTCCTCGGTTTGTAGACCAATTTAGCACCATGGTCGTCGATAAACCCTTTCCAGCGCTTCAATTTCGCGTTAGGGTTTTTGTCTGAAACGGCAAAGGTAAGTGGCTGGTGATCGGTAAAGATCTGCAAGCCTTTTACACCGTACAGGTAATTGCGGAGGTTTTTTAGCGCCCAAACTATAGCGAGGAGCTCTCGCTCATTGGTTGCATAGTTTTTCTCGTTATCCCGCAGGGCGCGCGATATCATACTAATCGGGCGGCCATCCTGAGATAGCGCTGCTCCTAGACCAAAGCCCGACGCATCCGTTGTTAAATCGAATGGTCTCTTGAAGTTTGGGTATGAAAGTAAAACGTCCTCTGATGCCAAGATTTCTCTCAACCTGTCGAACGCTTCTTTCTGTTCCTTAATCATATCAATGTCAATCTTTCTTGACTGATATTTGCTTGCTTTTCCGTTTTCGCCTTTTAGGAAGCTCGTTAAAGGCCTTGCGATTTTTGCAAAGTCTTTTATAAAGCACCTATAGTAGCTTGCTAGGCCCAGAAATGATCTGAGCTCGAAAAGCGTTTTTGGTAGGGGGAATTGTTTTATGGCCTTTACCTTTTCAGGTGAAGTTCGCAATCCACCTTGTACTCAACGCTCTTTTTAAAGAACTTTGACTTTTCTTGAGATACTCTCATGCCTGCTTCTAAGAGTTTTGTTAAAACCCAATCCACGTCTTTAACGTGTTCTTCTTTTGTTTTTGAGAAGATTATGACGTCATCGACTTAAACGTAGCATATTTTCGAGATTCCGTCCCGTAAGACATCGTCGTAAGCATCGTAATGCTTGGCTCGTTTTTAAGCCCAAATGGCAATCTACAGAATTCGTATTTGCCGTTGTTTATAGAGAATGCTGTTTTTTCCCTATCTTTTTCTGCCAGCTCTATTTGGTGAAAGCCTGAAAGACTTAAGGTCGAGAGTCGTAAAAAATTTAGACTCGCCCATGTTTGACAGTATTGTCGAAATTGTCGGTATAGGGTACTTATCGTTTAGTTTAGTTTCCTAAAATCGATAACTAGTCGCTTCTTTTTTACTCCATTTTGATCTGTCCCTTTTTTATCTACAACCCAAGTCGGGTTGTTGTAGGGAGATTTGGATGGCCTTATCACGCCGTCGGCAAGAAGTTGTTTAACCTCTGCATTGACGAATTCGGTCACACCCATGGGATGCGGGTATGATTTAGAATATACCGGCTCCCCGTTAGTTTTTATCGTGGCGATCGTGCTTATATTAAATGGTAGGGCTTGGTCTGGGTCAGCGAAGGCCCTATGATTTTTAAGAATCATCCTATCTAATGAGTTCTTAATTGCAGGAGGGACGTCTTCATCATCAATTTTGATGAAGTTAACGTTTTCTGCTCTAGTGAACTGGATCTTTTCAGCTCCGTTACTAGTATTTATTATATTTCCAGTAAAATCGAGTTTCGCATTTACTTGTTTAAGCAAGTCGACCCCGATAATGCCTTCAAATTCCTTAAGACTGTTTAAAATAAAAAAGGGTGTTTTTACGTTAAACACCGAAACGAAACATTTTTTTTCGATTTTTGTAAAGCCATGAATCGACCTTACCGTGAAAGGTTTTTCCGCTGCCACGACGCCTTTTAGCCCCGGGAGTGGAGAAATATAGTTTTTGGATGTGCCGGTATCGAGTAATAATTTTATTTCTTTTCCTGATACCGTACGTGTTATATAGGGAAGCAGGGACTTTACCCTAAAAAATTGCAGGAGTCTTCTGCATCTAGCTCATCCTCTATTTCGGTGGCGTTCGTTTGGGCAAGGGAGTCGTAATCTTCTTCGGCGGAGTTTTCTTCCGGCAAAAAATTGATTTTCTGTCGAGACCGTGTCGACTGCCCTCTTTGCCACTTTGTGGAATGCTTGAACCGGGAGGAGCTATCGACCTCCATTGGCTCTGGTGCCGGTTGGCTTTGGTCATTCCCTGCGCTATTGTGTGGCCTTTGTTTAAAGGAACCACCGTGGTTGTTTGCTCCTTTTGGAGTTCTGACAAAATGAGGGTTTTTTTGATCGCCCCCGAATTTTCGAAATTGAAGACTGTGTTAAACGAGGCAAGCACAGCTGCCGCTGGGCCCCTCACTTTGTTCTTTAAAATGGCCACTGCCTGATAGTGCCTACTGCTGCCTTCGTAGGCTTCGAATACCTTATAGGCTGCAGTTGCGGCCTGCCTCCAGGAAACGTAACTTTCTTGTTTCCCGTCGAACTCTGGCACAGACTTAACCATGTCCAGAGGCTCGTTGCATACTACTTTTGTGTCTATTTGTATTTCCTTATATGTGTGGACTTTCGGTTTTTTGTCCCTAAGTAGGCTCAACTCTCCCATAATGGAGGTTAATTTTGCCTCGAATAGCTGTTCCTGTCGTTGGAGTGCGCCTGCTATGGCGGCCTACTTGCTATCTGTTCTGCCTGCATTTTTGCCGCGTTGCTGCGATTACAGTGCTGCTTACACTGCACTCAAAGTACAAAAGATTCTTTTGTATTTTTTTGCTTTTTTTTGTTTATACTCTGTCCCTTACCATATAGGGGGAAACAAGAGTTAATTATTTTCGCTACCTTTAGCTGCAAGATAAACTTAGCTATGCTTAAAGCAGCTGGCTTGATTCTGAGTCCCTTACCATATAGGGGGAAACTGCAGAGTTTTACAAAGTTCAATTTCTTCGAAGGCTCGATTGACCAAATGTAAAGGTTCCAAATAAGAATACTTTACATGTGAGTTGATAATTTCAAACTGAATCTTTATTTTCTAAGTCCTAGCTTAGGTAGCTAACATGAAATTTACATATTCTAATCTTATCTCTAACTAGACCGATTGGGAAAACTGCCTCAAGTGCAGGAATTTTCCACTGCACGATATTCCTTATTTTAAAGGAAATGCTACGTGATCGCTTGCATCTTTATTTAAGGGATGAAACCCACGCAGGAGTTTGTTGCTTATCCCAGATATCTATATCCTAACGCTCAGGTGTTGTTTATTTTTAGATAAGGCATTGCTGCAGCGTTTCACTAGCTGTACATACATTTCTTATGTAAATCCTTTTATATATTCATGTTCGTCTGAACAGTATGTGTGATCCACAAAAAGCGGTTGCAAAGCCAACTGATGGGTGTCCTGCCCAAAGAAAGAGCATCGTTCTCCCGACCATTCACGTATACTGGCATGGATTACGCCGGTCCGTTCGATGTAAAGAACGATACGGGAAGAGCATGTCTTATTACAAAGGGGTATGTGTTAGTTTTTTTTTGTTTCTCCACCAAGGCCATCCATTTAGAGCCTACATCTGACTTAACGACCGATAAGTTTATTGCCGCTTTCGCTCGTTTTGTATCCAGAAAAGGGTGTCCACGTCAAGTCCAGTCAGACAATGGCAAAACCTTTGTTGGCGCTGCCACCCTGCTTTCCCCTGCTTCCGGCCGTAAAAGAGTCGGTGACGAATGCCTATAGTCATCAAGAGATGCAATGGCAATTTATTCCTCCGGGGGCACCCCATATGGGAGGCCTTTGGGAAGCATGCGTAAAAAGTTTTAAGACGCCTTTTTACAAATGCACTGCCACACGAAAAAACACGTTCGAAGAGCTCTATACGCTCTTGGCAAAAATAGAAGCGTGCCTTAACTCCAGGCCGCTCTCTCCTGTGTCTGAGGATCCGACAGATTTGCTGGCCCTGACGCCAGGTCATTTCCTTGTCGGGGGACCCCTTATGTCCACGGTGGAACCCGAAGTAAAGGGAGAAACGAAGTCCATACTAAATCGGTGGCAGCATTTGAAGGCTTTCCATCAGCAGTTCCGTGTGCGATGGAAAGAAGAGTACCTCAAAGAACTCCATAAGCGCACTAAATGGCAGGCCCCAACCAAAAATCTTCGCATCGATGACATGGTCGTCATCAAGGACGACAACTTACCCTCTAATGAGTGGCGGCTCGGCAGAATTGAGTCTGTCTTCCCTGGAGCCGACGGCAACGTCCGTGTAGTAAATATCCGTACTGCACGTGGAGTTGTTAAACGTCCAGTGGCAAAAGTGGTGCTTTGGTCAACGGAGTCTTCCGAATCTCCACAATAAATAGGCGCGCCTCTCGTCCTTAGTTGTAGTTCACTATCACTAATCATCCATTCATTTTCATTTCGTTTTTGATCTCCTTTCGACATTCAACTACCCGCAGCATGGCCCCTCGGTCAGAAAACGCACGCAGTGCTCGTGCCTTGGAGAGCAGACGTACCCGAGGTATTCAATCCTACCGTTGCCGAGTCTGCCGCGGCATCCATCCTGTTCGGAAGTGCGCGAGGTTTCTAAAGCTCAGCGCTGAAAAGCGTCTGCGAGCAGTCCTCATCAACAAATACTGCACCAAATGCCTCGTTCACGAGCATTTCACAGGAGACTGTCGAAGCGGTGATCGTTGCAGGAAGTGCGACCGATCCCACCACACGCTGCTCCACATGCACGAGCAGGTTAGCTCGTTGTCGCGGTCGCGAGCGCGCTCTCGTCTCCAACCAGTGCCAACCCGGCAAGCAGCTTCGGCCTCGTCCCAGTGTTCCCCCCGGCAAAATCCGCCAACTCAGCGTGTCCCGCAGACGCCCGGCAGCAGTCAGCCGGGGCCTTTGGACTGTCGACCAGCCTCGCCTGCTACCGTCTCCATGTCCTGGAGCAGACGTTTATCAAAGGTCATCCAATCCGGATTCCTGACCTCGACGAGGATGCCGGTCGCCCAAAACTGTTTTTGGTTGATCGTGTCGGTGCTGCAGCTGCGTAGATGGCTATGTTGCAACCCCAGTGATTGCAAGGGGGGCGGAATGTCCAAGTTACTGGCTTTGGACTGTCACCCGCTCTCCGCTCCCTCTCACGCTCTCTCGCTTTTCACCACAGAGTCTCCAAGGAGTCTCCGCTGCGCTTGGGAGAGCCTAGCTAATTAGAATAAGCTTCAGTGTAAAAACTATTTTAGCCGAAAAAACATACGACCGGTCGCGCCCGCGCAATTACAAAAAGTCTAGTGTTCGTTTTTCTTTCGAGTGTTCATATTTCAGCCGATTTGGGTAATTCCAGGACAGGAACCCCCATCACACCCAACACAGTCAATGATTTGATAGCTATTAAACGGACATTGTATGGAATCGGATTGAAGTTAAAAGGAAAGTACTTAGGGGCATATAAAATAGACAAAAGCATACATGGGCTCTACGAAGTCAAAAGAGTACGACATGGAGAAGGGTCAGGACTAAGACAGTTGCGGAATTTATAAAACCATTCGGGCTTTACTCTACAAGTAACGTATATAAAAATTGTCTGTAATTTATGCTGTAACCGTTCCAGGTAAACTTGATTGCAATAATCAGCTGTCCCGTTATCCAGATACCGTTACTCGTCGAGTAAAAGGGTATACTAGATTCGTTGAAAAGAATGTAACAGGCAGAAGGAAGCGTTTCCGACCATATAAGGTATATATATTCTTTTCGTTTATTCTTTCGTTTATTCTTTTCGTTTAATAGCCGAGTCGATCTGGCCATGACCGTCCGTATGAACGTCGAGATCTCATGAACTATAAAAGCTAGAAAGTTGAGATTGCCACGCCCACTCTAACGCCCTCAAACCGCCAGAAGCTGCCACGCCCATACTTTTGTGAAATGTTTTGATATTTTTTCACATATTTGTTAGACTTGTAATTATACCCGTTACTCGTAGAGTAAAAGGGTATACTAGATTCGTTGAAGAGTATGTAACAGGCAGAAGGAAGCGTTTCCGACTATATAAAGTATATATATTCTTGATCAGGATCAGTAGCCGAGTCGATCTGGCCATGTCTGTCTGTCCGTCCGTCTGTCTGTCCGTCTGTCCGTATGAACGTCGAGACCTCAGGAACTACAAAAGCTAGAAAGTGGAGATTAAGCATACAGACTCCAGGGACGCAGCGCAAGTTTGTCGATTTATGTTGCCACGCCCACTCTAACGCCCACAAACTGCCCAAAACTGCCAAGCCCACACTTGTGATAAAGGTTTTGATATTTTTTCATTTTTGTATTAGTCTTGTAAATTTCTATCGGTTTGCCAAAAAACTTTTTGCCACGCCCACTCTAACGCCCACAAACCGCCCAAAACTGCCACGCCCACACTTTTGAAAAATGTTTTGATATTTTTTCATTTTTGTATTAGACTTGCATATTTCTATCGATTTGCCAAAAAACTTTTTGCCACGCCCACTTTAACGCCCACAAGCGTCCAAAAACTGTCAGTGTTAAAGACTCTCCTTCGCACTTCCACTAGCTGAGTAACGGGTATCAGATAGTCGGGGAACTCGACTATAGCGTTCTCTCTTGTTTTCTCTCGATTTGCCAAAATTCATTTTGCCACGCCTACAAACCTTAAAAAACTGTTAGTGTCCTTCGCACTTCCACCAGCTGAGTAACGGGTATCAGATAGTCGGGGAACTCGACTATAGCGTTCTCTATTGTTTTAAACTGATTTCCGCTTAATTTATACGTTTTCATCAATCATTTGTTTTGCAACGGCAGCATTATTAAGATAAATTATAGTCTAACCGCCATAGTCGGGCAATTTACAATATGTGTGACTTTACTTCAGATAAGCCCATCTATCTTCACAATCTTAATTTTCTGCTCTCCGATGAACGAACTGGTCAATTATTTCCCAGCAACAAATTGTGTTCGCTTAATAGCAACCAGGTCATCTTCTTTGTATAGCCTCTCCATGATTCCATGAAGTTTTTTGGGCTTCTTGAATTTGTCTTCGTGCCTCCATTCTCATCTGGTTTGTTTCTTGATCGAAACCATTGGCTCCTAAAGGATCGACAACACATTATCGCTAACTTTGTTGTGCGTTTGTACACCAAATAGTAACTGGAACGGATTCTTATTTGTAGATCTGTGGACATGCGAATTTATAGCTCCTTGAACTTGCGTTACAAACTTGTACCACTTGGATGGGTCTTTTGCATACAATTTAGCTATCAATGAGATTATGCATCTGTTTACACGTTCAATTTGTCCCTTTCCTCTTGCTACTCCTCTTGTAGTCCACACATGCTCAATTCCATTTCTCGTTATATGCTCTTGGAATTGATTTGACGTAAACGCGACTCCCCTATCGCTTATGAGACGAACTTGGTGGCCAAAGACAGCTGACCATTCGTGCAACTTCTTCACGACCTCGTCGCTTCCAGTGCTTTTGTTTGGGAATAACCACACAAACTTGGTGAATATGTATTCATTACTGCTCAGAAGTGGCATCCATAGGTCCGAGATGATCAACATGAAAAGTATGCAATGGATTATCTCCCTTGTCAATACAAAACAGCTGACCTTCTTTCTTTCCAACTTTCTTGTTTATAAGAATACATTTCACGCAGTTATTGATGATATTATTCGTATACTATTGCATAGCAGGCACGTTGATAACTATCGATACCCAATTCTACTTTACAGTTATTTATTTGAACGTCAAAATGAGTGACGACGCTCATGCGATAGCTCTTATTACTGGTGAGCGCTTATTTCAAAGGAACATGGTGTACCAGGTACAAGGTATAGGTTTCTTAGTGGCCAGCATAGTAATACAATCTAATGACAATAAGCTAATTTTCACAGCCAGGGTCCAAATAATGTACACCGCGTCAGTTTCAATTGTGATCTCAAGGTGAACAGTTGACTTTTTAACTAGCTCCCACAAGTGTCACAAAACAATATCTGCTTATCAGTGTATACAGTTAAGCTCTCTACTTAACTGTGCAAACAAAGAAACAAGTGAAGCAAAGTAATATTAAAACAAAATAACTTTAGATCGCGGTAAGATGGGTGAGAGGGGTCCCCCGGTCGCCAAAAGGCAACGTGGACAAATTTGCTAAACCAAAAACAATCAACGAATTCAATAAGTTCCAAGTACATTGTCATTTCAAGAAATAATGATACGGATAAACAATTTATATTATCTCCATTTGCCATTAAAAAAATCATCGACTATACTTGTGATGGCGAAGTTATATTCTGCCGCGCACTAAAAAGTGGTGACCTTCTGGTTAAAACTAAAAACACTATACAAGCCGATGAACTACTTAAGATGTCCAACTTCACAAATGATATCCCAGTTACTGTCTCTGAGCATCGCACGCATAACTCATGTAAGGGAGTTATATATTGCAATAGCCTTCTGAAGAATAGCATTACTGAAGAAATAATACAAACAGAGCTCCAATCGCAAAATGTCTCCAGCGTAAAAAAAATAATGCGCAATATTGACGGATCATTGGCGGAAACTGGTTTACATATCTTAACATTCACTTCAACGATTCTCCCAGAACACATTATGATTAGATATGAGAGAGCTGTAATTCGTCCATACATTCCAACCCCTCTACGATGCAACAACTGCTACCGTTTTGGACATACTCTTAAAGCGTGTAGAAATGATAAAGTCTGCGCCAAATGCGGGGATAAGTATCACTTAAATGACGAAATAAATGAAACTTGTCAAAAAGATATCAATT
The DNA here is from genome assembly GCF_016746235.2 of Drosophila teissieri. Lineage (NCBI taxonomy): Eukaryota > Metazoa > Arthropoda > Insecta > Diptera > Drosophilidae > Drosophila > Drosophila teissieri. The sequence goes on from NC_053031.1 coordinate 24,083,891, forward strand.
GTATTAATTGTAAAACATACTTTACATACATACATTAATACTCACAGTTCAAATGATAAGAAATTCCCTATATACATTAAACAACAAGAAATTATGGCAATTAAGACTAGCGTGCAAGTTGACAATAAAACGGCATATGATATACAAAAATGATATATGACCGTCCAACATACTCTGAAATATATAAAAATACTACACCAGTACTGACAATCACAAATAAAAATACTTTACCAGAACCATTAACTTCTGTTAACATTAAGTCAACATTAGCAAAGCAAAACCCCAAACTCATTGACTACAGCGAGTTAAATGATCTCGTTACAATTGCTCCTACTGGAGCAAACACAAAACCAAATTCTATAAAATCTAAAGTTTAAGTCATACCCTGTTCATTATCTAAAAAAAACAAAAAATTTTAAAATCGCAAAAAAAATATTAAAAATTACTAAAATTTATGTCTGATGACAATATTATAGACAGCTCCGATAATATGAAGTGTCTATAATAATTTTGTCTAATCCTGTGTTACCGGCCGGATGACTGGGGAGTGCATCCTACACAACCTAGTTGCAAAGATGGGCACCTCAGTCAGTCGGCCGAGAACACATTGAAATATATATGTATATATACAAACAAAATCACTGTAAAACAAGAGAGAACGCTATAATTTTTTGGCAAACCGATAGAAATTAAGGGGACTAGCACAAAAATGAAAAAATATCCAAACATTTTTCAAAAGTGTGGGCGTGGCAGTTTTAGGCGGTTTGTGGGCGTTAGAGTGGGCGTGGCAACATGCTGCTTCTATGTCTCTGGAGTCTGCATGCTAAATCTCAACTTTCTAGCTGTTATAGTTCCTGAGATCTCGACGTTCATACGGACGGAACAGACGGACATGGCCAGATCGACTCGGCTATTGATCCTGATCAAGAATATATATACTTTATATGGTCGGAAACGCTTCATTCTGCTTATTACATACTTTTCAACGAATCTAGTATGCCCTTTTACTTTACGAGTAACGGGTATAAATACCATTCTGTACAATAACTCTCGTCAACCATATCTCTTCTTTAAACTAACTATGTCCCTTATTATTATTCAATGGCTATATAAACAATTACAGTGAACTACAAATTATTATAAAAAAATATCACCCTCAAATTATAGCCCTACAGGAAACTTAGGAAATTAAACTTATCTGATTGGAACGACTTTCAAAATAAAACTAACTATTTCAATAATTGTATACCTGTTTCGAATAACATTAACAAAGAAGCTACAAGTCTCAATAAAGTTATTCTACAAAGTACAGAGTACACCATTCCACAAACTACAATAATTAAAAATAATAAAATTCAAAACTATTTCCTTTTTTTTTTTTTTAGGAATAATTGCAGAATTATTTGAGGGGTATTTGTATCAAATATCAGACATTCAAAAACCAAAACGTTATTTATTTTTGTATTTCGCTATTTTTATTATTTTTTTTTTTTAATATTTGTAGACTATTTGCACCAAAATCAAACACTAAAACACCAAAACGTTATTCATTTTGTACTTTGTTTCTTTTTAAATTATTTTCATCAAGTATTAGACACTCAAAAGCAGAGCTCGCAAATAACAGTTGACCGTTTCTTGCAGTCACCAAATAACTGTTTTATGCGCACCACTTGCGCAAAAAATCAGACAAGAACCGTTCACCAGTGTCTTTTGAACGAATGGTCTGTGCTCAACCAAAAACCAATTTCGTGTTTCCCTATTGCTCTGCTTATTCGCTGACCGTTTTGCAACGAGCGAAGAAAATAAAAGTCTTTTGCATTTGCATTTGTGTATGTATATGCGAATTATCAGTCAACTTGTAAGTCACACGTGCTTGTGGATTCGGTGCGTTTGGAGTGTTTTAATTTTTGTGCCAAAAAAAAAAAATTTTGCTAAGCTTTGTTTAAAAGGCACGGAAGACAAAAGACCGTTTACGATGAGTCTTTCGTTTTTTCGGTCTTCTGCTGACCCTCAACGAGCGAGCGTTCAGCTGGCTCGCTCTCTCTGAGTTGTTGTTGAGTGAGCATAACAAGAACCACGCGACTGAGAACAGTTGACCGAAAACCAAAACAAAGAGAAACGAAAAGTTCTGTTTAGAGCGAGAGCACTCGCGCGTCGTCTATTTCGGTTGTGTTCGAGTGCAGACCGCGAAACGAAAAACGGTTGACAGTTATTTGCGAGCTATGCTCAAAAGTCAAGTTCTTATTTATTTTTTGTATGATATTCCTTTGTTCGGCGAGTTTTTGGACAAAAAGCTTACTCACATGTTCGTTTGTAAATTTAATTTCGAAATTTGCATTTGCCGACGGCTTTTTCTGTTGGTACTGCTTCTGCCGCTGTCGCTGCTGCTGCCGCCGCTGCCTCTGCCGCCGCCGCTATCGCCGCCGCCGCTGTCGTTGCTGCCGTTGTCGCTGCTGCCGCTATCGCAGCCGTTGTCGTTGCTGCTGCTGTTGTAGGGCGAGGGGAAGTTTCTCCCCTTTTGGTTTTGTGTTTGGTTTCAGTTTTCTTTATTTTTTCCCACTGGAAGTTCTTTTGCTTATTAATTTCGTTTTTGTATTTTATTTATTTGGAATTTTTTGGTTTTGTGTTTGGTTTCAGTTTTCATTAATTTTTCTCTCTGGAAGTTCTTTTGCTTATTTATTTTGTTTTGTATTTTATTTATTTTGAATTTTCTCGCTTTGTTGAAAGTTGGTAATTTTTATGGCGTTTTACTTTGCCAACTTTATTTTCTTCGATTAAATTTTTCTCACTTTAGAAGTTGAGAATGTTGTTTCACTTAATCCATTTTATTTTCTTGATTAATTTTTCCTGCTTTGTTAAAAGCTAAGAATGAATATTTGGTATTACACTGCACCAATTACTTTTCAGTGATATTTTACTTGCCTTGCTAAAAGCTAAGAATAAATTTAGGATTTCACTTGCACCAGTTTAGGTTCCCCGCGAGACTACTTTGTCTTTTACTTTGCGATTTTTCGTGGGTTTGAACCCGTTGGGCGACAATTAATAAGTCTTTATGTTAATTTTATTATCATTTATTATTCTACTCCCCCGTTAGGGTGAGAGATTAATATTCGATTGTTACAATAAGTACAGAGCGTAAGCCCTGGAGTACAATTATTTACTGAACTTAAGTTTACAATCTAATGCAACTCCAGGCCTCTGGTTAGTTGCAGCGCTGCCGGCAGAGGGTCAGGTCAGCACTTCTGTATCCGGCCGATCACTCGATCCGCGAATGTTTGGCTCGAACTCCGGGCAATTGCGCAAGTGCGGGATCAGCGGTCTTTTCAATGCGCGTGCAGGCTACCGGATTTGGCCCGCAACTAGGCAGTTTCAATCTGTGAAAACTGCTGGTGTTAACTTATATATTTACGAATTCAGACCGAGAGTTTAATAAAAAAAATAACACGGTTGGTTTTTGATGTATTATTAAACGCTTTATTAATTCCAATAGAGGAAGAACTAGAGCCTTTGGATTATCACTAAGTTGGATAATGGATTTCGAAGTTGAAATGGGCTTTAGCAAAGCTATCGCATGTTTGCGTTTATATAGGCAGATTGGGATAGCTTAAGAGCGAAGTTTAAGAGAATTAAGTTATAAATGTTTATTAAGAGAGAAGCTCTTAAAAAATAGGAGAGAGAAGCTCCCGAAAAATGGGAGTAATTGGAGAATCCTGAGACAATTGCGTGAGCGGAAGTTTTTGTTATTTCAGTTGGCTCGCCAAGTGGTCAAATGTTTACGATTTGTTATTTCAGTTGGCCTCGCCAAGTGATCGAATGTTTAGGGGACGAAGTTGGCTCGATCGAATGTTTAGGGGACGACGTTGGCTCGCCACAGAGTCTAGACTTTAGAATATGATGCTGTGCGTATATAACAGCTAATCTTAATCGAAGGGCTCTCGATCTTTGATTACATTTTCTACTTAGACATTAATGTGTGCGTGTCAACGGCGCACCGTTGTCATTTGATGAATTCGATACTCCTTGCTAAAAACAATTATAATAATTATAATTTTTGTATGCTAGCCTTTAATTTTTGTATTACACATGACGCAAGCAAACAATTTTTAAATCAATAAAGTTATGCTATTAATTTAACTACAACAAAATGAGTAGGTAAACAAACTCATTCAAGCTACAGCTTAACTTGTGGGGCAGTGAGGAATGCTGACTGACGAACGGTACGAACGTTTACAAGCACTTATAATATTTATTCTCGTTATGTTGGAGAGGTGAGGGGCTTACCTAGATCCCACAAAATCGATGAGCTTACGCTGGCAACCTGGTTCCTGAACATCGGATGCCCCTCCCTCGGCCTTAGTCATCACTCAGTCAATTCTGTCAAAAATCCGTTCCACCGCTAGTGCTCTTTGGTGCCCTGCTGTTAACCGAAACGGTGACAGCAATTCCTGCGCATATGCCAACCGCCAGTTCAGATATCCGCTGCTAGACACTATTGTTCTGGCTTGGTTACGAAAGTCTGCTTGCAACTGGACCACGTTTGTGGCCAACAGAGTAGCCAAGATCACGCAGGCGACACCAGTCGACTGTTGGGCACACTTTCGATCTGAAGAAAACTCCGCCGATCTAGACAGTCGAGGCGTATCCCTACATATATCTACATGGTGGCACAGACCAGAGTGGCTGCATGGGTCACGAGAGCTATAGCCGGCGCAAAGCGACACTCATCAAGTGACAGAGCTAGAGCAGCGCGCGGTCAAAGTGCATTTTGCACTTTGGTCAAGGCACTTCTAGTTCTGGCATATGTTCGACGTTTCCTTAAGCGCTGCCGCAAGGGCAATCAATCCTGCCCAATTCGCGGCCCACTAGTGAAGAAATCCGAGAGACAGACAGAACTCTGATTTCCATTGCGCAGCACCGAGCATACGGCCAAGAGCAGAAGCACCTGGCAGATAAAAGGCCCCTTCCAGGCGGCATGCAACCCTCACTGCCTTCAGAGGCCTACAATATGATGAACGCCATCCGATAATTCTCCCCTACGATTGCTCTTCACGGCGGTAGTCAATTCATCGCACGCCTGATCCGATCGAGGTATTAGAAGTATTAGGAATCCAACTAAAATTAAGAATCTGGTGAAGGCTGTGGTGAATCCGTGTAAGACTTGCACGATTAACAAGTACAGCCTTCAAACCCAGCTGATGGGCGATTTTCCGACAGATAGAGTCTCCTTCTCGAGGGCCTTCATCTACACGGGCATTGACTATGGCGGCTCTTTCGAAATTGAAAACAAGAGAGAACGCTATAGTCGAGTTCCCCGACTATCTGATACCCGTTACTCAGCTAGTGGAAGTGCGAAGGAGAGTCTTCAACACTGACAGTTTTTGGCGGTTTGTGGGCGTTAGAGTGGGCGTGGCAAAAAGTTTTTTGGCAAATCGATAGAAATTTACAAGTCTAATACAAAAATGAAAAAATATTAAAACATTTTTCAAAAGTGTGGGCGTGGCAGTTTTATGCGGTGGGCGTTTGTGGGCGTTAGAGTTGGCGTGGCAACATGAATCAACAAACTTGCGCTGCGTCTATGTCTCTGGAGTCTGTATGTTTAATCTAATTTTTCTAGCTTTTGTAGGTCCTGAGATCTCGACGTTCATACGGACAGACGGACGGACAGACGGACATGGCCAGATCGACTCGGCTACTGATCCTAATCAAGAATATATATACTTTATATGGTCGGAAACGCTTCCTTCTGCCTGTTACATACTCTTCAACGAATCTAATATACCCTTTTTACTCTACGAGTAACGGGTATAATTACACGGGGATCCATTTGGAACCCACCTGCGATCTTACAGCCGAGAAATTCCTAGCGTCCATCTCCGTCTCACTATACAGAACTCCGAAAAACAATAGGAAATACTCGCCATCTTCACGGTCCAGGATCTATACAAGTTTTTACGGACCACCATTCCCACACCAACGCTGCTATATGCTGCACTAATCTGGAACAATGCCGCTAGGAGAGGATCATACCTGAAAGGAGCGCGCTCTGCGCTACGGTCTATGGCCCTTAGGCTCATTAGAGGCAGTCATGCCGCCAATCGACCTGGAGATCAAGGCTCTTTGTTTTGAGGCCCACGGCTAGAGGCCCACGAGCGGTTGATGGGAGAGTAGCAGAGCAGGTGGCAATGCAGAGTCCGCCCAATGCCTGTACTGCACCGATGGTGAGGAAACAGCAGAGCTCCGGGTTTACGGCGGAGAGGGAGCAGCTGAAGGCCTTGACAAGCAGCCCGTTCAGCCCTAGTGGCTTGTTCGCGGCTATGCTGGCGAACAGACAGGCATGGGAACAGAGTAATCATTAATATAATGAAACGAGTCCTATCCGACGAGATGGCCAACAGAGCTGGTGGCTAAAAAAAAATACGTGTCCTGTCGAAGTCATACTTTAGCTGGCAGTTCCGGTGAGCGAGAAAGGACTGAAGAGCACACGGAAGTTTTTGTTTTAGTACGTAGGCATAATCCCACTAGGGATTGTGAATCGTGCATGCAACCTACGGACGCACAGTGGCGCATTAGATACAGATGCTGAATTAAATTCAAATTTTTGATGACAACGGATATCGCATTCGACAGGTAATAGTTCAAAAGGGGTGAATACAAAAAATAATTCGAATCGGTTCAGTATTTTTGAAGTTACACGTGTTCAAAGTTGAACCTTTTTTGGGTTGCAAAAGAAGCAGGTGTTTTTTATAGAAAATTCTGACTTTGCGGTCGATTTTTAGGTAAAATATGTAACCGAAGGTCTTGGTTATGGTCTCTATGGAAAGGGTCATCAAATCTCGGTAAAACAAAGGTAGAATAAATGTATAATATTCTTTGCAAGTGCAGCAATACCTGTTTTACCGAAGTACTAATTTTCAATACACAATTTCACATATTTTTCCACTTTGATGGTGTATATAAATCGATTCCCTACCATTCCCTGGGTTTGAAGTATGAGGTGTTGTTCTTGAATATGTTCTTTATCAGAATCAAAATCGGGTCCCCCCACGTCCCACCACGAATTTCCCAGGCAAAAGATACTTTCAACTCAGCGTAAAGAACGCGCGGCTTAGTGCAAATTCTGCTACAAGCGCAGTCGCTGCGCAGTACGAAATTGTATGGCGGGCATACATTTTTTCCTGTATTGACGGCTGGTTTTTGAATCCCTGACTTTGTAGTGATTTTAAACGAATGTATAATGATTACCTGTTCTTCAAAAATATTAAAAGAAGTAAAATTGAATGATTATTTGGAACAAAAAGGTAAAAATAGATATAAAAAAATTAACAAAATAAAATTTTTTTTTCTTTAAAATTTATTTATTTTTTGTTTTTAAAACATTAAATATTTACCATATTAGCATTTTCAGAGAAAACAAATAAAAAGTATTTGTCGAAATTGGTTAAAAATTGAGAAAACTGCCTCCAAAAACATTAATTTCCGAGTATAAAATCTACTATTTATCACACCATATTGTATGACCACTTAATTGAAAGGTACTAAAATTACCTTTCATTTAAAAACAAATTATGAAAATATCTCAATTGGTTCAAGAGTTATGATTTTTGTACACCTAAAGTATCTAAGGCGCCACTGTGGGACAGTAGGTGGTATCTTTCGAAGATTTTATTTTTCCTACCGTAAGGCATTATAAAAAAAAAAACACCATCGCTAAAGCGTTGCAAGTCACGATGCTACTTCGCTGCTAATGCCGTGTCTCTCATCACGTTGCCACTGATTTTTGTGCCCTCGGACACGACCCCCGATCACGATCCGGACACGATCACCGTCCATAGTGCGCTGGATGACGCTATTTCTATCGATATGGCAAAAAAATGTGAAAATTTTTGCACTGGACTACAGTTTTCTCTCTTGTTTTATTTTATACCCATTACTCTTAGAGTATTAGGTATAGTAGTTTTTTTTAAAAAGTATGTACTGTAGACATGATCGTCGAGATCTCGGGACTTTAAAAGCTAGAACTTTCAGATAAGTTTGTTTTAGAACGTTGCCACGCCCTGAAATCGACCACGCTTTGAAAAACGTGTTTTTGTTTAATTTTATAATTGGTCTTGCCAATTTTTATTAACATGCCAAAAACATTGGAATGCACGGCCAGTAGTCGTCTCTCATTTATGTTTCTGACTAGAGTAGCACCTCTTAGTCAACCAGAAGATCCATACCATCCAACTTTCGAGGTGACAATCGACACAGGTACCGTAATAAAAGAGAGGCCAGAAAAGTCAACCAAACGAATTCATTGTTTTCGTAAGGCAAACTTTCAGAGGTTAAATCTTTTTATATCTGGCTTTAATTGGTCCGATCTATATTCTTGCAACATAATGGCCGATGCCATAGATATTTTTATACCCGTTACTCGTAGAGTAAAAGGGTATACTAGATTCGTTGAAAAGTATGTAACAGGCAGAAGGAAGCGTTTCCGACCATATAAAGTATATATATTCTTGATCAGGATCAATAGCCGAGACGATCTGGCCATGTCCGTCTGTCCGTCCGTCTGTCCGTCCGTATGAACGTCGAGATCTCAGGAACTACAAAAGCTAGAAAGTTGAGATTGAGCATACAGACTCCAGGGACATAGACGCAGCGCAAGTTTGTCGATTCATGTTGCCACGCCCACTCTAACGCCCACAAACCGCCTAAAACTGCCACGTCCACACTTTTGAAAAATGTTTTGATATTTTTTCATTTTTGTATTAGACTTGTAAATTTCTATCGATTTGCCAAAAAACTTTTTGCCACGCCCACTCTAACGCCTACAAGGCGCCAAAAACAGTCATTGTTAAAGACTATCCTTCGCACTTCCACTAGCTGAGTAACGGGTATCAGTTAGTCGACTATAGCGTTCTTTCTTGTTTATACTGCAATTAAATCAATTTTCAACTCTTGTGTTCCGATGAACTATCCGTCTACTTCTAACAAACCTCCTTGGTTTAATAAAGAGTTGACACATCTAAGAAATGTTAAGTCCAGACTTTATATAAAATTTAAAAATACCGGTTCTCAATCTATATTTTCTAAATATGTAAGTGCTCGGTTAAATTTTACCGTGCTTAATGCTCAGTGTTATAAGAATTATTTAAACCGTTGTAAGTTCCAGTTCGCCCAGGATCCCAAACAGTTTTATAATTTCCTTAACACTAAGCGCAAAACAACTAGTTACCCTTCCTCGCTATTTTTTGAAAATACTTCGGTAACATCGGATCAGGCAATAGCCGATCTATTTGCCAAGTTTTTTCATACCACATATTCTACGTTACCTCATTCCGAACGACCTTACTCTTACGCGGTATCAAAGTCAAATTTAATATTCTGTCCCACTAAACGAAAGCTCACTGCTTTATGATCTTCAGCGAGTTAAGCCTGTCTATTCGCCAGGTCCCGACGGAATTCCTGACTGTGTGCTTAGATTCTGTGCGGAAGCCTTGTGCAAACCTCTACTAAAACTGTTTAACTTATCTCTGGAATCTACACAGTTCCCCCAAATATGAAAGGAGTCCTTTGTGATCCCTCTCCATAAAAAAGGTAGCAAATCGGATGCAAGCAATTACAGAGGAATCTCCAAATTGTCTGCTATCCCTCTTTTTGAAAACGTTATCACTCCTCATTTGCAGCACCTTTGTAGGTCAATTATTTCACCATGTCAGCATGTCATGAAACGCAGATCAACAACTACTAACCTTCTGGAGCTAACCTCCTTCGTAGTACTGGGTTTCAAAAATAATCTTCAAACAGATGTCATTTATACGGATTTTAGTAAAGCATTCGACTCTGTTAATCATTCACTTTTGATAAAAAAAACTTGATTTATTAGGTTTCCCTGTTGATCTCCTAAATTGGATTCTAAGTTATCTGAATGGCAGGACGCAACGGGTCCTCTTTAAAAATTCTCTTTCTTGTATTCTCCGAGTCACATCCGGCGTCCCACAAGGGAGCCACCTAGGTCCGCTCCTTTTTACCTTATTTATTAACGACCTTCCCTTAATAATAAATCATTCACGTGTACTAGTGTAGGCTGATGATGTAAAATTATGCTTGCAATATAAGGACATTTCTCGCCATTTGGACTTACAATCCGATCTAGATTGCTTTCAAACATGGTGCCGTGATAACGTATTAAACTTAAATGGCTCTAAGTGTAAAGTTATGACCTTTTGTCGTGCCAACTCAATGCACGTAACTTATACTTTAAGTGGGTGCTCTTTGGACTGAATAACACATGTTGTTGATCTTGGTGTTCTTCTGGACCCTAAACTTAAATTTTCAGACCATATTTCGTCTATTGTCAATAAGGCCAGGGGTGTGCTTGGTTTTATAAAACGGTGGTCAAAGGAATTTGATGATCCTTACATGACCAAAACCTTATTTATTTTTCTAGTCCGTCCAATCCTCGAGTATGGATCACCTGTTTGGAGTCCACAATATGAAGTTTACTCGGACCGCATTGAATCGGTTCAAAAGAACTTCTTACTTTTTGCCTTACGGCGCCTTAATTGGGATGCAAACCGTAGATTACCTCCTTATTCGAGTAGATTAATGTTAATTAACTTACCCTCCTTAGCTAACCGTAGAACGATGCTTGGGACAGTCTTTATTTTTAACCTTATTCGTGGTGAAGTGGATAGTCCCGACTTGGTTAGTCGGCTAAACTTCACTGTTCCAAGCAGATTTACTAGAAATTACGTACCTCTAATTTTAAATCATTGTAGATCTAACTATGAGTTGCATGATCCCTACAGAGTATTATGTTCTGACTATAATAGATTCTATCCTATTATCTCTAATTCTGACTCTCTGCCGTTTTTAAAGCGATCAATACTAACGCACTTAACGAATTCTTAGATATTACTACTAGCATACATATATTTCCTCGTCCTTTACTGTCTTCTATATCGCGTCTATCTTCCCGCGATTCGAGCCGTACGATACACGGCAGCGCCCCTCGGTCGGTTGGGCGGGAGGTGTGGCCGTGGGACTCGCGCGTACAAAAAAAAAAAAAAAAAAACCAAGCGGGATTTTTCCTGGAAGTCCTCTGATTGTTTTATGACATCAAAATAAGGTTACATGTCATAATAAAACAATAATTGCCAACTGGATGTAGCGACTTCCATTTTACCAATTTTGTTCACCATAACTGCAGCTTTTGCGTCGATGTCGTAAATTTTCCCAAGTTCTTTGGCCTGTTTTCGAGGTTCCGAATTTTCTGTCGCAGTTCTACCTTGCAATATCAATAAAGAGCATAGCACAGTAGCTATGCTTCCAGTGCCATTCCTTTTGTCTTTTGGAACTCGCTGCCTAAGCTTCTTGTCCTTGCGTAGCTGCATTGACTCCGTTATAGATAGCGTTGCAGTTCCAGCTGGTTTTGCTTCGCTAACAGGAAGTTGATAGACGTTTGTTTTAACCGTGACTACCCGGACTTTATCATCTTGTCCTTTAGTCGTTCTAATAATTCTTCCCATTGGCCATCTTGCAGGTGTCCCTCCTTCCTTACCAGCTGTCCCTCCTTCAGATTTGGCTTTACTTGGCGCCATTTGGTTCGCTGTTGCAATGACACCAGATACTCCTCTTTCCATTTCTTTCAAAAACCACCTCTGATGCGTTGAATAAGCTTCCATCTATCCAAAGAGCTGATTGTCTTACTTTCGTCAAAATGTTCAGGAGCTCCAATTAGAGGTCTTCCAATAATAAATCATTCACGTGTACTAGTGTACGCTGATGATGTAAAATTATGCTTGCAATATAAGGACATTTCTCGCCATTTGGACTTACAATCCGATCTAGATTGCTTTCAAACATGGTGCCGTGATAACGTATTAAACTTAAATGGCTCTAAGTGTAAAGTTATGACCTTTTGTCGTGCCAACTCAATGCACGTAACTTATACTTTAAGTGGGTGCTCTTTGGACTGAATAACACATGTTGTTGATCTTGGTGTTCTTCTGGACCCTAAACTTAAATTTTCAGACCATATTTCGTCTATTGTCAATAAGGCCAGGGGTGTGCTTGGTTTTATAAAACGGTGGTCAAAGGAATTTGATGATCCTTACATGACCAAAACCTTATTTATTTTTCTAGTCCGTCCAATCCTCGAGTATGGATCACCTGTTTGGAGTCCACAATATGAAGTTTACTCGGACCGCATTGAATCGGTTCAAAAGAACTTCTTACTTTTTGCCTTACGGCGCCTTAATTGGGATGCAAACCGTAGATTACCTCCTTATTCGAGTAGATTAATGTTAATTAACTTACCCTCCTTAGCTAACCGTAGAACGATGCTTGGGACAGTCTTTATTTTTAACCTTATTCGTGGTGAAGTGGATAGTCCCGACTTGGTTAGTCGGCTAAACTTCACTGTTCCAAGCAGATTTACTAGAAATTACGTACCTCTAATTTTAAATCATTGTAGATCTAACTATGAGTTGCATGATCCCTACAGAGTATTATGTTCTGACTATAATAGATTCTATCCTATTATCTCTAATTCTGACTCTCTGCCGTTTTTAAAGCGATCAATACTAACGCACTTAACGAATTCTTAGATATTACTACTAGCATACATATATTTCCTCGTCCTTTACTGTCTTCTATATCGCGTCTATCTTCCCGCGATTCGAGCCGTACGATACACGGCAGCGCCCCTCGGTCGGTTGGGCGGGAGGTGTGGCCGTGGGACTCGCGCGTACAAAAAAAAAAAAAAAAAAAACCAAGCGGGATTTTTCCTGGAAGTCCTCTGATTGTTTTATGACATCAAAATAAGGTTACATGTCATAATAAAACAATAATTGCCAACTGGATGTAGCGACTTCCATTTTACCAATTTTGTTCACCATAACTGCAGCTTTTGCGTCGATGTCGTAAATTTTCCCAAGTTCTTTGGCCTGTTTTCGAGGTTCCGAATTTTCTGTCGCAGTTCTACCTTGCAATATCAATAAAGAGCATAGCACAGTAGCTATGCTTCCAGTGCCATTCCTTTTGTCTTTTGGAACTCGCTGCCTAAGCTTCTTGTCCTTGCGTAGCTGCATTGACTCCGTTATAGATAGCGTTGCAGTTCCAGCTGGTTTTGCTTCGCTAACAGGAAGTTGATAGACGTTTGTTTTAACCGTGACTACCCGGACTTTATCATCTTGTCCTTTAGTCGTTCTAATAATTCTTCCCATTGGCCATCTTGCAGGGTGTCCCTCCTTCCTTACCAGCTGTCCCTCCTTCAGATTTGGCTTTACTTGGCGCCATTTGGTTCGCTGTTGCAATGACACCAGATACTCCTCTTTCCATTTCTTTCAAAAACCACCTCTGATGCGTTGAATAAGCTTCCATCTATCCAAAGAGCTGATTGTCTTACTTTCGTCAAAATGTTCAGGAGCTCCAATTAGAGGTCTTCCCACCAGAAAATGACCCGGCGTTAATATGTCCTCACCATCGTTTTCGCTCCTTACAGTGACTAATGGGCGCGAGTATAGCACTGCTTCGATTTGACATAGCAGCGATGCAAATTCTTCATATGTAATGCTGTTTTCACCCATAACTCGTTTAAGGTGATGCTTCACTGATTTTACACCGGCTTCCCATAAACCTCCTTCCCCCTTCCCGGGGGAATAAAGTGCCACTTGATGCCTTCTTTTTCTAGTGTAGGTGCTAACTCATTATTGTTTTTAATGGCAGCTACAAATTCTTTGTCCAATACTCTTGAAGCTCCCATTGTTCCATTATCTGAGTATAGGTTCTCACTCTTGCCTCGTCTTGCAAAGAACCGTCGAAGAGCCTCCAGGAATTTGTCTGACGAAAGGTCGCTAACAGCTTGTATCGCTTTTTTTGCCATACAAACAAATACACGAATGTATCCTTTATACGTTTTTTGACCTCTTCCCTTTGAGCAGCGAATCTGGAACGGTCCGGCGTAGTCGATTCCAGTATTTTGAAACGAGTAATCAGCCGTTACTCGATAAACTGGTAAATTTCCCATCAGTTGACTGGACATCTCTTGCTTGTATCGTATGCATACAATACATTCCCTTAAATATTTCTTTAAGGAATTTTGTATGCCAAATATCCAGAACTCCCTCTGAATATATGTTCTCATACTGTTAATTCCGCCATGCAGAGTTTCTTTATGAGCATCCTTTTCAATTAACCAAGTCATATGTGACTTTTCTAGTATAATTGGATGTTTTACATTATACGGTATCATTGCGTTTTGTAGTCGTCCACCAACTCGAAGTACGCCATCACTATCCAAAAACGGATTTAGCGCCTGCAACTTACTCTTTGGTTCTAAAGGTCTTTTGTTTTTAAGTAGTCTGACTTCGTGTCCAAAATCTAGCTGTTTTTGTATCTTTACAACAGCAATCTTCGCTAGCTTTAATACCTCCACCGTAAGATGTGACGGCTGTTGCGATTTTCCTCTCAGCTTTGTTATGACGCGTAATACATACGCCATTACTATAAGATGTTTGTCGATCGATGAATACTTTGATAAAAGATGGTTTTGCAGATATTCGGATTTTATCAATGTAGATACCACAACCATTTCCGATTCCTTTTGAGTGGGCCAGTGTTGTGCATCTATAGATAGCCAATTCGGCCCTCTCCACCAAATTTCACAGATTTTAAGAGCTTGCGGTGATATCCCTCTTGATGCCACGTCTGCTGGATTTTCTTCCGATTTAACGTAATTCCATTTGACATTGGGAATTAGTTTATTGATATCTTCCACTCTAGTTCTGACGAACTTATCTTTGCTGCGCTTGTTCTGTATCCAAGCAATAGTAATTTGCGAATCACTCCATGCATGCGTTGTAATCTTGTTGCTCCATATAGCCTGCACTTTCGCTAATAACTTTGCTAGTAAATGCGCAGCACATAATTCCAACTTTGGAATTGTTTTCCTGTTTTTTATAGGATTTACTTAGCTTTTTGCTGCTAGCAAAGTAACTCTGCCGCCTACTTTTGTATCGCAGCCGCTGCTTTCTCTGATGCATCGCAGAATCCATGTAGCTCAATAATACCTTTGGAGCATCCAGTCCAGCGTGAAATGCTAATTTCTTCTAAATATGATAGACCTTTAGCATATTCCATCCACCAGCTAAGTTGGATTCCAATTCAACGTCCCAAGTCATCGGTAACTTCCACAGTTCCTGAATGAAACATTTGCCTTGAATCGTTACAGGTGCCAACCATCCCAGTGGGTCGAAAATTCTGGACAACTGTGATAACACTAACCGCTTTGTTATGCGTGTTAGCATTGGGTTTTCTGCCAAAAACGTAAATGTATCCTTCTTCGGATCCAATTGAAGTCCTAAGGTTTTGATCGATTCATTCTCCTCAATGCAGATTTTCTCCGTAGCACCGTCGTCCTGAATGTCGGCTAAAATACGTTCGTCATTTGCAACCCATTTTCGCAGATGCATGCCGGCCTTCTCCACCACTTGTCTCAATTTCCTTTGAAGTTCAAAGCACTCGTTAACTGTGTCTCCACCAGTTATGAGGTCATCCATATATAAGTCGTCTCTTATTGTTTCTGCTAAGACGCTATCCTCTTGGCATTCTTAGTCGTCAGGCTGATTTAGGTTTTTATTAAGTTTTCAATTCTTGTTTGGCAGAAATGGTTCTGCCATGGTGAACTCTCTCCAAGTGTCTGAATTGTGATTCTTAAATATATTTCGTCTAAGGCTAAGCCGCGTAGCTGCGCTGCCGGATACGACAGCAGCGAAGCGGCGTTTTTTTATGTATATCTTATATATCTATACTTATCGAGAGAGCGAGTTATGCACATATGCATTATGCATTTGGTCGGCTTGGGAATGCTGACCATGCACTTATACTTTGTAACCTTCAAATGGACGATCATGTTACATCCGCCTTGGGCCTTATTGGTTGCATAAACATAGCAACAAAGTGCTGCTATGTGTTTGTATGCTGTAAGTACTATTGTTCACACTATAAACTAATGCGTACACTTAATGAGTTCAATTCGGGTGTTTGAATCTAACTGACCACTGCAATCGTACTTTTCTGTAGTTGCCACTTATGCTGTCCCGTGACATGTTTATTGCAGCTCATAAATAGAACATATTTATAGTTTGTCTACTTATCATGTCTAAACACATGTTTAGACATTCTCCGGGGGGGAGAAAATGTACGGCCAGTAGTTGTCTCTCATTTTTTTGCAAACCAAGCGGGATTTTTCGAGGAAGTCCTCTGATTGTTTTATGACATCAAAATAGGCTTGCATGTCATAATAAGACAATAATTGCCAACTCGATGTAGCGACTTCCATTTTACCAATTTTGTTCACCATAACTGCAGCTTTTGCGTCGATGTCGTAAATTTTCCCAAGTTCTTTTGGAATTTCTTCCGAATTTTCTTTCGCAATTGTAGCTTGCAAACTCAATAACCAGCATAGCACAGTAGCTATGCTTCCAGTGCCATTCCTTTTGTCTTTTGGAACTCGCTGCCTAAGCTTCTTGTCCTTGCGTAACTGCATTGACTCCGTTATAGATGGCGTTGCAGCTCCAGCTGGTTTTGCTTCGCTAACAGGAAGTTGACAGATCTTGTTTAGCGATCTTTTTACTTCCCCATCGCTTGTTTTAACCATGACTACCCGGACTTTATCATCTTGTCCTTTAGTCGTACTAATGATTCTTCCCATTGGCCATCTTGCAGGGTGTCCCTCCTTCCTTACCAGCTGTCCCTCCTTCAGATTTGGCTTTACTTGGCGCCATTTGGTTCGCTGTTGCAATGACACCAGATACTCCTCTTTCCATTTCTTCCAAAAATCACCTCTGATGCGTTGAATAAGCTTCCATCTATCCAAAGAGCTGATTGTCTTACTTTTGTCAAAATATTCAGAAGCTCCAATTAGAGGTCTTCCCACCAGAAAATGACCCGGCGTTAATATGTCCTCACCATCGATTTCGCTCCTTACAGTGACTAATGGGCGCGAGTTTAGCACTGCTTCGATTTGACATAGCAGCGATGCAAATTCTTCATATGTAAAGCTGTTTTTACCAATAACTCGTTTAAGGTGATACTTCACTGATTTTACACCGGCTTCCCATAAACCTCCCATGTGGGGGCTTCCCGGGGGGATAAAGTGCCACTTGATGCCTTCTTTTTCTAGTGTAGGTGCTAAGTCATTATTGTTTTTAATGGCAGCTACAAATTCTTTGTCCAATACTCTTGAAGCTCCCATTGTTCCATTATCTGAGTATAGGTTCTCACTCTTGCCTCGTCTTGCAAAGAACCGTCGAAGAGCCTCCAGGAATTTGTCTGACGAAAGGTCGCTAACAGCTTGTATCGCTTTTGTTGCCATACAAACAAATACACAAATGTATCCCATATACGTTTTTTGACCTCTTCCCTTTGAGCAGCGAATTTGGAACGGTCCGGCGTAGTCGATTCCAGTATTTTGAAACGAGTAATCAGCCGTTACTCGATAAACTGGTAAATTTCCCATCAGTTGACTGGACATCTCTTGCTTGTATCGTATGCATACAATACATTCCCTTAAATATTTCTTTAAGGAATTTTGTATGCCAAATATCCAGAACTCCCTCTGAATATATGTTCTCATACTGTTAATTCCGCCATGCAGAGTTTCTTTATGAGCATCCTTTTCAATTAACCAAGTCATATGTGACTTTTCTAGTATAATTGGATGTTTTACATTATACGGTATCATTGCGTTTTGTAGTCGTCCACCAACTCGAAGTACGCCATCACTATCCAAAAACGGATTTAGCGCCTGCAACTTACTCTTTGGTTCTAAAGGTCTTTTGTTTTTAAGTAGTCTGACTTCGTGTCCAAAATCTAGCTGTTTTTGTATCTTTACAACAGCAATCTTCGCTAGCTTTAATACCTCCACCGTAAGATGTGACGGCTGTTGCGATTTTCCTCTCAGCTTTGTTATGAAGCGTAATACATACGCCATTACTATAAGATGTTTGTCGATCGATGAATACTTTGATAAAAGATGGTTTTGCAGATATTCGGATTTTATCAATGTAGATACCACAACCATTTCCGATTCCTTTTGAGTGGGCCAGTGTTGTGCATCTATAGATAGCCAATTCGGCCCTCTCCACCAAATTTCGCAGATTTTAAGAGCTTGCGGTGATATCCCTCTTGATGCCACGTCTGCTGGATTTTCTTCCGATTTAACGTAATTCCATTTGACATTGGGAATTAGTTTATTGATATCTTCCACTCTAGTTCTGACGAACTTATCTTTGCTGCGCTTGTTCTGTATCCAAGCAATAGTAATTTGCGAATCACTCCATGCATGCGTTGTAATCTTGTTGCTCCATATAGCCTGCACTTTCGCTAATAACTTTGCTAGTAAATGCGCAGCACATAATTCCAACTTTGGAATTGTTTTCCTGTTTTTTATAGGATTTACTTAGCTTTTTGCTGCTAGCAAAGTAACTCTGCCGCCTACTTTTGTATCGCAGCCGCTGCTTTCTCTGATGCATCGCAGAATCCATGTAGCTCAATAATACCTTTGGAGCATCCAGTCCAGCGTGAAATGCTAATTTCTTCTAAATATGATAGACCTTTAGCATATTCCATCCACCAGTTAGCTAAGTTGGATTCCAATTCAACGTCCCAAGTCATCGGTAACTTCCACAGTTCCTGAATGAAACATTTGCCTTGAATCGTTACAGGTGCCAACCATCCCAGTGGGTCGAAAATTCTGGACAACTGTGATAACACTAACCGCTTTGTTATGCGGGTTATTGTTATTTGTTATTGGGTTTTCTGCCGAAAACGTAAATGTATCCTTCTTCGGATCCCATTGTAGTCCTAAGGTTTTGATCTATTCATTCTCCTCAATGCAGATTTTCTTCGTAGCACCGTCGTCCTGAATGTCGGCTAAAATACGTTCGTCATTTGCAACCCATTTTCGCAGATGCATGCCGGCCTTCTTTACCACTTGTCCCAATTTCCTTTGAAGTTCATAGCACTCGTTGACTGTGTTTCCACCAGTTATGAGGTCATCCATATAAAAGTCGTCTCTTATTGTTTCTGCTAAGACGCTATCCTCTTGGCAAAAGCGATCTGCTATCTGTCGTAGACATCGGATTGCTAAGAAAGGTGCTGCCGAGGTGCCACAAGTTACGGTTGTTAACTTAAACTCACTGATCGGCAATTTTGGATCATCTCTCCATAGGATATATTGGTATTCTTGGTCTTTCTCAGCAACCTTTATTTGGCGATACATTTTTTCAATGTCAGCTACCATAACATATTGCCACTTGCGCCATTTTATTAGAATATCGAATATATCCTTTTGTGTCTTAGGACTAGCTATAATAACGTCATTTAGGCTTAGTCCATTTGTCGTCTTTGCGGATGCGTCAAAAACTACTCGTAGCTTCGTAGTTAAGCTTCCAGACCTGATGATTGCTTGATGGGGTAAATAGTATTTACCTTACCCGTTGTCTTTACAGATTCCATATGTCCCATCTTAAGGTATTCTTTCATGAATTCGTTGTATGCAGCCCAGTTTTTTGGTTTAGGTTTCTTTGAAACTTCTTTTCCATTTGCATAAGCCTTGCCATTGCCTGTTTGCGAGAGTCCCCCAGCTTTGCCTCTTGGTGGAATGGAATTGAAACCAAAAATCTGCCTTCCTCGTTGATGACAGTTGTTTCTTGGAATTTTCTTTCGCATTCTGCATTCCCAAAAACGTTCCAGGTCCTTTAGATTTATTGTTGTAGTGGCACTTATAATTTTTAGCTTTGCTGCTCGAGTTATATTTCCGGACACAATCCATCCAAATCTGGGTTTTTGTCCAAAGATTCGATTCACGGTTTTTATTTTCTCCATCATAATCAGGGGAAATAGATCCAGCCGCATCTGGCTGGTTGGCTCGTTGAATCGTGGATCTGCTAGCCTTTAGTCCTTTCACTCTTTGTTGATATCAATATCAAACTTTTTGCTGGGAAGGGCGTTATGGAGTGTTGGTAAAACCAATGCTTCCGTTGATGTTTTGAAGCTGCTTGGAATTTTTGGTTTGATCGTCAGGTGGACGCTATTTTTTGATAATTGAGTTGTCTGGGAGATACCTTCGATCTCTATATTACTTCTTACTCTGGGAATCCTTAATATTTGTGTTGCCTCCTCTGAAATCAGCCTCCAGCTTTGTTTTTCACTAAAAGAACAGCTGTAGCCAATAGTGTGTCTTGGCCTTACAAATGTTTATTTTTGTATTTAATTAATTGCAATTCTAAAGATAAGAAAAATATATTTTAAGGTCACGCTCACTGTAACGCCCGCAAACTGCAAAAAGATGTCACCGCCAAAGTATAAAATGTTTTGATTTTATTAGTATTTTGCTGACAAATTTATTACGTACACCCTTTTCGTAAGATCATAAGACTTTGAAGATTCACAACCAGAATCTAAAGCAGGGGAAG
The DNA here is from genome assembly GCF_016746235.2 of Drosophila teissieri. NCBI lineage: Eukaryota > Metazoa > Arthropoda > Insecta > Diptera > Drosophilidae > Drosophila > Drosophila teissieri. Next base: position 24,104,359 of record NC_053031.1, read on the forward strand.
GGGTACTATCATAGCGTTGAGTCAGACGGATTGCGACTAAGAAAACGCAAGTCGACAATAATCGAGTGTCCGATGACCAGTTCAGCGGCCGCAATAGGTCACAGGTCACGCCCACAATAGGTTCACCGAGGGGAAATTGACTCCCAAAATAGGGGAAATTTAGAAATATGACTCCTAGGTGGGAACACTTGGCATAGAAGACCGATAGATCAGAAGAGCTCTATGCCGCTATAAAAAGTAATGTTCAAATCGGAAGTCAAAGAAAAGCAAATTCCTGCTTTTATGGACTTGCTGCAGCGATATTGACATAAAACTAGGTTTAATTCACTATATAAATACTGATCTTTATTTGCACTGAACAGTGAGGCAAAACAATGGTTGGGGATGTTATTATGAACGGTTTTAAACGCGGCCAGCAAGTATGAAAGTATATGGTCGCAATCGCGTGATGTCCCAATTCAGATTAACTATTCAAAGTTAATATTCTCGAGCCTTCTTCAGAGGTGGTCAAATGCAGAGCGGGTGGGCAATCGATAGATCGATTACACCCACTGTTAACTGCATCGGGGGAAGGGTGAAGATTAAAGGGTAAAGGGTGAAGGGTACTCCAAAACGCCTGTACATGCCGCCCCCAATGCTGGGTCCATTATCAAGCCATGGTTCTCGGTACCTGAAAAGAGGAAGTTGGGATATATGCGAGTTTAATTTTCAGCTTCTTCTTGAAGAGAGGCATCCGTATATGTAGGAATGGGTAACCTGCAGATCTTGGAAACCGACCGTTTATAAGTGCCAGCAGCTGTCTTGATGGTCGCAAGTCTGTCCAGATTATTTAGACCAGGGTGCGGTTCGATTATATGGCCTAGCTTCCACTCGGTGGGACCAGTCCGGTCGTCTCTGATAATGACAATGTCGTTGATTTTTAGGTTGTCCTTTTCTCGTCTTCATTTGGGACGTGCTTGAAGATGCGAAAGTCAGTCTGAGCTCCATCGTTTCCAAAACTGTCGTAAAATACGTTCGCCCTCAATGAACTGTTTGTTGATCGATTTATCCTTGGAATTGGGAGTAGGAGGCGCCAGCATTGAATCTCCAATAAGAAAATGTGCCGGAGTTAAGGTTTGCAGAGCAAACGGACATAATGGTCGGGAATTCAGGCAAGCTTCTATCTGAACCAGGATGGTTGACAGATGCTCGTATGTCATTGTGTTTACGTTAAAAGCGCGATGAAGATGGGTTTTAACGGCTTTGACGATAGCTTCCCATAATCCTCCGAAATTCGGACTGTGGGTTGAAGTGCCACTGAATCATACGTTTGATGAGCTCTGGGAGGACCGTCTCGGTAACGTCCTGGCGGAACTTCTTGCTCCAAAACTGTAACGATTTGTCCGCTGCAATAAAATTAGTGCCGCAGTCGCTGTAGTGCGTTGGAGTGCCCACAGAAAATGTTGTGCTGTGAGTCCCATCACCAGTTCCAAATGGATAGCTTTACTCGCGAGGCAGATGAATACCGCAATTTAGGACTTGTAGGTGGTGTGACCTCGAAACCTGGAGGCCTTGATTTCGATGGCTCTTGTGTAATCCACACCTGTGGCTTCGAAAGCTCGTTTCGGCGGGTTGACCCGGTGAAATGCTAGATCCCCCATTAGTTGTCTGGAGGGTGTAGGTCGATGCCGGAAGCAAGACACACACTGGCGAAGCACTCTTTTGACTGCTTGCTTGATATACCGCCCACGTGAGTTGTGTTCCTCCATGCAGCATGTTCAGATGTGCATTTCTGTAAAATTATGCAGCTTGGGCGTGCGTTGCTGAGTGGTGAGGTGCAACGCGTTCCTAAGCCGGCCTAATGGGAGACAATGGACTGAGCTTATTGTTCTTGGAGAGTGCTTTCAAAGCTTGTAATTTCGCCAATTCATCAGCAAATGCGTCGCGTTGCACTAAACGAACTATAGTAGACAATGCCTGCGCTAACTCGGTTGCTCGCAGCGGTCCAATTTGGCTTTTAGTTCCCTTGCATCGAGTATTATGAGCGTGGGCCATTAAGAGTGGGCCATTGGTTTTCAGATTTTTGTAGCCAGTCTGGTCCGTTCCACCATAGCATATGTTGGGCAAGCTGTGCTGGTGTTAAGCCGCGAGTTGCACAATCTGCAGGATTCTCCTGGGTAGGCACATGGTGCCACTGGGAGGAAGAGCTGGCTTCTTGAATGATTCCAATTCGATTTGCCACAAACGTCTTCCATCGGCACGGGTCTCCGTGTATCCAGTAGAGCACAATCATGGCATCCGACCAGTAGTGTACTGAAACGGGAATCGTTGGAACGTGGAGCTGTTTCTGAACCCATGCTGCCAGTTTAGTGGAAAGGACAGCACAAGAGAGTTCGACTCCCGGTATTGTGAGCGGTTTGGTTAGAGTGACTCGACTGCGTGATGCGATTAAGGATGTGGTCGCAGTACCATCCAGGCTCAGCGCTCTGAGGTACGCACACGATGCATATGCAGATGATTATCCATCGCAGAACATATGCAATTGAAGAATAACATTCTTGCTTAAGTCGAAACCAAACCAACCGCAATAGCGAGCGCCCTAGGCATTAAGCTCGAAGGGTTGGTCGACGATATGCGGAAGACGCTGTCCGAATTCATCCAGCAGACCACAGACGAGCCCGAAACGGTCGCCATACTGGGGGCGTTGGAAAGGGAGTACACAAGGAGACCGGCCCCGGAAGTCAAAGTCACCGGCGTGGAAGGCCTGATGAGGAGCCTCGATGTCCACAGCATGATGGGAGCCAGCGGGAGCAGACACGAAAGGCAGGAAACCGGGAGTGAACGGCGGGAAAGCAGCCGCGAGAGAAGGGAGAGGCGGGAGTCCAGCCGCGATCGGCGAGACATCGCAAGAGTTGCCCCTCCGGATTACGCGAAGGTGGCGAAACAGGTGCGGAAGTGGAGGCCCCGGTACGACGGTCACGACAAGCCATTGGAGTTCCTGGAGCAGGTGGAGTGGTCAGCAATGACGTACGGCCTGGATATCAACCAAATCCTACGAGCGATGCCGGAACTGCTGAAGACCAGGGCCCTAAAGTGGTTCATCGCCAACAACAGATTCTGGGAGACATGGGCAGAGTTTATCCACAGCTTCCAGGAATTTTTCCTGCCCAGAGGCTTCATGACGAAGCTGGCAGACCAGGTCAGGCAGAGGAAGCAGCGGCATGGCGAGTGCTTTAATGATTATATGGTGGACATGCAGACCCTAATGCGGCCCTTGGGGATGTCCCAGAAAGAGATCTTGGAGAGGATAAGGGAGAACAGCACTCCAGCTATACGAATGTTTGTCCGCCCGTACGAGTGCCGACACCTGGATGCTCTGATGGCCCTGGCCGACGAATTCGAGGAACTGGACTCCCAAAGGGAGCGGTTCGAGTCAGAGCGGACCCACAGAGCCCGCCACCAGGGGGATTTCCCAAGAGGGGAGCAGCACGCGGTGTGTAGAAGGTGCCAAGAGGAGCCCACAGGACCATCGAGGCACGAAACGAACGGGAGAGGACCAGACCCGGTGCGGCGGGGGTTTGTGTTAAACCCAGCACAAGCCTGCCATAGGTGCGGAGGCCAGGATCACTGGATGCGGGAGTGTCGGAACCGACCAATCACCTTTTGCTGGACGTGCGGGAGAATCGGCCCGAAGACCGCAGAATGCTGCCCAAGATCGGGAAACGCCACGCGACCCCAGCCTCAGAGGGGCAACCAGGGTTCGCAAGGTGCTGCCCCTCAAAATTAATGGGCAAGCTGAAGGCGGAAGAAAGGCAACTGTCCGCCACAGTGCTCATAGACGGAATGGAAATTAAGGCCACGATGGACACCGGAGCCACAGCAAGCTTTATTAGCGAAGAGTTGGCGGACAGGTTGCGGGCAGTGGGAGAGAAGAGAAGTGCGGATGGCTGATGGACGGTTTGAGGAGGTCACATCGCTGCTCAAAGTGGACGTAGGACTGGGAGAGATGACCGTAAGAATGCAACTGCTAATCCTCCATAACATCATCGACGCTCTAGTACTGGGATGGGATTTCCTAACGAAAGTTGGAGCCAGGATAGCATGCGCGGGTCTAAGCGCAACGATACCAGCGGGACAGGTGGTTTGAAGCAGTGCACGCGAGAAGCTGTCAGTGGCTATCGTGGAGAGGACGACCGACTTTGCGGAGGAAGATATTGACGGCTTCCTGAAGGCAGAGCTAGAAGAGTTCGGAAGAGGGAATTCGTAGAGTTCAACGGTGGCGGTGCACAGAATTACGATGAAAGACGATCAACCGGTCAAAAAGCGCTACTACCCGAAGAACCCGAAGATGCAGGTGGATTTCAACGCCAAGGTCGACAAGTTGCTACAAAAAGGGTGCATCGAGCCGTCTAGGAGCCCGTACAGCTCTCCCACAGTGATGGTGAAAAAGAAGACGGGTCAATGGCGTTTGTGTGTAGACAACGGAGTCCAATGCACGAGCAGGGCGTTCAAGAGGTTTTTGGAGGAGCTGGGTGTAAAACACCAGCTCACGGCTCCATATACTCCACAAGAAAACCCGACAGAAAGGGCCAACAGGACCGTGAAAACAATGATCACGCAGCTCACAGGGGCCGATCAGAGGACATGGGACGAGAACTGGCCAGAGCTGCAACTGGCTGTAACACGAGCGTGGCGGAGACCACCGGATACTCGCCGGCATTTATAACGCAGGAAATAGAACCAAGGCTGCCGAATGCGTTGTTCGACGAACAGACGGCCGGAACGGGCAGATGTCCACAGACGCCGGCTGAAAACGCGGAAAAACTCAAGGAGATCTTCGAACTGGTGCGGAGAAACATGGAAAAGGCAGCGCAGGATCAGGCGTGCACTATAATCTCCGAAGGAGGCCGTGGAAACCCAAGGTGGGAGAAACTGTATGGGCCAAAGAGCACCAAAGAGCCGCATCGCGGCAAAGCTGGCACCAAGGTTCGACGGGCCTTTCAAAATAAAGAAATTCACGTCACCGGTAATTTGTATATTGGAACACGCAACAACACGGAAAACAAAAACGGCTCATATTAGCGACTTGAAGCCGGGAAGCGCGGGCGCCATCGGGCCAGAGGACAACGAGAGCGACAAACAACAATAAAACCCTTTCGCGAAGAAGGGGGGAAGACGATACAGGGTATCGAAAAGTCGAAAGTCGCAGTTAAACACACACACACACACAAAAGGCCCGTTGGAGCGCGAGAGCGGGACAGGACACAGCCGAGAGCTGCCGCAGCCACCAACGCCGATGCCGCAGCCGCAACCACAGCCGCCGACGCCGCCACCGGCGCAGCCGCAGCCACCACCGACGCAGCAGCGACAGGAGCAACCGCTGCCGCCGACGCCGGAGCCGCAACAGCGAGAGCTGCCGCAGCCACCGACGCCGATGCCGCAGCCGCAACCACAGCCGCCGACGCCGCCACCGACGCAGACGCAGCCACCACCACGCACGCCGACACCGCCGCCAGCACCGCCGCGGATGAGGAGGGGCCCCGGTGCGAGCGGCAACAGTCTTGGGACGTGGAGCAGGCGCACGTCGCGCAGACGCTGCGCACAATGGGCATGGGCGGCCGCCGGTGGCACCAGCAGACGGTGACGTGGACATGGCCCGCACCAGCGCAGGACACGCCGGAGGCCGGGTGTGTGAGGAGGTGGGCGTGGTCGGGTGGAGGCCGGTCGAGCAGCGGGCGCGCAACCCGCGAGTTCACGTCCGGACGGAGGACGAAGTCCCGGAGGACGAAGGCCCGGAGGAGAACCCGGAGAAGGGTCCGTGGGTGTGGCCCGCACCACGGCAGGAATCATGCCCCGAGGCGAAACAGCCGCCGCAGCGACCCTGCCTCCGCAGGCAGGAGTCGCTATGTGAGAAGCCGTGGCGAGAGGTCGAGCGCGCGGAGTGGCCACCCAAGGTGGTCGAGGAGGCCGAGGCCCAGGCGGGCAGACGACACAAGCACCGCTGGGCCAAGCTCTTTGTACTGGACGCCAGCGTTTCCGTCTGAAGGTGCGTCGCGGCGGCGAGGTACGGGTCTATGTGCCCCAATAAAAGGAAAAAACAAAAGCGAAAACCGAGTTGTTGGGACAGGGGAGGGCAAGGGCTGCATCCGCAGCAGCAAACAGGCACGCGGGCCAGCGAACGGACGCGGGGCCAGGCACGCGGGCCAGAAAACGGACGCGGGGCCAGGCACGCGGGCCGGCAAGTCGACGCGAGGCTGCCGCAGGCGCGGAGTCGAGGAAGAAGGCCTCCAGGGCGCTTGTGGGCCAGGGGCAGCCGCCCGGAGCATGCAGGGGCGTTCATCATGGATCCCTGCAGAAGGGCCTCCAGGGTGCCTAAAAACAAAGAGAGGATGAGTAAAGATGGCGGTTTTTTTACGCAAAAATCCGTAACTTACCTCCATTGAGCTGCAACTCCGAAATCCACGTGCTGAAAATCGGGATGGGGGCGCTACGATAATAGCGGTCGATCGGTAGTGAGATCGATGGGGAACAAAAAATACTGGATTTTAAATTGATTTTCAACACGCTGTCACACTATTGACAGCAATCGGCACGACAACGGAACATCGGAATATCGGAACATGAAGTGGCAACGCCGGTCGCCAATGTCGATAGCTCGATCGCGCAATCAGCGATAAGACAACATCGATAGGAATCGGAAGTGGCAACGCCGGTCGCCAACATCGATAACTCGATGGTGAGTATCGGTGGAGTTGCCAGAGATGGGAAGCGATGAGAAGGCGGGAAATTTAAATGCGGAGCTGGTGACCAGAAGCAGACGGCAACAGATACAGGAGGCTGGAGAACGGCGCAAGGATCAAGATGCCGAGTCGAGATGTCGAACGACAGGGACTACTAGGCTGGGGCTGCCGGGCTGAGATCAAGGAGGCGCAGGTCGACGTGAGGAGTAAGGAACGATGAGGATCAAGATGCCACGTCGAGATGCTCGAATAGGCTGGGACGTAAAGGCTGCGATCAGGAAGGCGCAAGGATGTTCAAGATGCCAAGTCAAGACGCTGAACGACGGGGTCTAATAAGCTGCGACTGCCAGGCTGAGAACGAAGGGGGCAGGGTTGACGAGAGGAGATCGAGGAAGTTGCCTATGCAAGGAGGAACCAAAGCAGAGGACCACCGGAGGCAACATCCTTTTCAAAAGCTTCCGAAGAAAGGGGGAGATGTGAGGAGTCTTAAAACTCCCCACAAATCTGGGTGCAGGAGATCGACGTAGCAACAGCTAAGACGGCTGGAATGCAAGAGGAGTCAAGGGCGGTCAGGTCAAACGGGAAATAATGGACCTTGGACCCCGGCAAAGCGGAGAGACCGTGAAATAACGGTACCGCGCTGGACCTTAAACTCAAACCCGCCAAGGGCGTAGAGGTCATACGGTAACAGTGCGGACTTTGGACAGGCACAAAGAGGACGCACCGTGAACTAATGGGACATGTTTGGACCTTGTACCCAAGCGAGCCGTGTGCAAAAGGGGAAATAACGGGATTCCCGCAGCCGATATAAGGGACGGCGCCGGCGCAGCTCGGGACAGTCAACAAGAAGTACGCGAAGGGCCATACAGCGACACAGTCGGTCGAAAACTTACGCGAAGTACACGGAGGTCAGCGAAAGTACGCCACACGGGCGGTCAGAAAATACCATCCCATTTACCATTTAGTATTTAGTAGTGTGTATTCAGCATTTAGTATTTTAGCATTTAGCATTAGATGAGAGAAGTAGAGATTATGTAAAGAAGCGGTCTACGGTCACTTGATTATTGGACACGAGACAGATAAACAGAATAAAACACAATTAAAATCAAAAGAATTAAAAGATATCTTAAACCTAAACAGTGGTAACCACTTCAGAAGTGGCATAGCAACCTTTTATGCACCCGCCTACATCAATATTTCGACGTAGCCGACAATACACACGTTTTTTTTCACAAAGTTAAAATAGCGTGCCCTACCAATTGGCCATGAATAAATTGGAGATTGCGGATTGGCTGAAGGCCAATGAAATTGAGTTCCCAACAAGCGCAACGCTTCGACAACTGCGTAAGCTTGCATTGGACGCCGGTTGCCAAAACGCTAGCGAGATTCCTGAAACCATATCAGAAGAAGAAGACACCAAACTGGAGAAAATAAGCCAGGGGATCGCGAGCGCGGGCCCATACGTCATTAAACGAATTTTACCAAATGATAGATACGTTTTAACAGACATAGAAAATTGCCAAATTAGTCAAATTCCGTATGAAGGAATAGTAGAGGCATGTCGGTTACGAAAATGGGCAGATTGGCGTAACCAGTGCGGAAATATCTCCCAATTTGTAGAATAATATCTTAACTTATTTTCTCTCTTTATATACCTGATACTGTACATATTTTCATTTTTTTTTTAAATTATTATGTCTCTTTTACTTATATTCTATTCAAATTTTAATATGTATTTAACTAATTTTTAATATTTAGGTAGCCAAAACTTCAAGACATGTAATTAATTAAAATCAACAATGTAAATATTGTAAATAATTGAAATCGACGATCGAGGACGATCTAATTGTCAGGATGGCCGAGCTGTTAGCAGGGATGGTATAAGTACCATCCCATTTACCATTTAGTATTTAGTAGTGTGTATTCAGCATTTAGTATTTTAGCATTTAGCATTAGATGAGAGAAGTAGAGATTATGTAAAGAAGAGGTCTACGGTCACTTGATTATTGGACACGAGACAGATAAACAGAATAAAACACAATTAAAATCAAAAGAATTAAAAGACATCTTAAACCTAAACAGTGGTAACAATAAATAAATTTCCAAATCAATTTCCGAGCAATAAATTAAAAGCGGTTTTTCTTTTTTAACAAATAAATTTTTCAATATTTATTTAATTATTTTGTGTTTGTGTTTAGAAGTACTTACAACGCGGAGAAAAGATTCAAATTCCATCATTCCAAATTTCTCCGTTTCCAGTTATAACGTTCTACGTTCAGTTGCTACGTTCTAATAAACATTTTTTCGACCGTGTTCCACATTCCAAGTGTTCCAACCGTAAATCAAGTGGTCCTAAGTACCATAAATCACCGGTCATTTATACAATACGCTGTTCACTCCAAGTCAGCTGTCCAATTAGTTTAAACTACGGCGTTCTCACTTAGTAAATTTTACACCACTTTCACACTCATTACATCCTATACGGTCTTTTCCGCTGCTTTCTACCGTTCACGGCAGCAATCTTAAACTTATTAAGTGCAGTCTAACGATAATCTGTCCACATTTTCAAAAGTGTGACCGTGCTATCAAACCGCTTCCTTTCCATTTCGCATATCTTCGATTATGCCCATCGGGGACGATAAGAAGAAATTGTCCGCTGAAAAACACAGGTCTATTTTTTCACCACATGGGCCAAGGAGTCCAAGGATTCCAAGCATTTTGGTGAAAACGCCTGGACAGATTTCCGACGACTGTGCTACTCCATCCAAAGCCACAGTACAGCGTACAGCTAAATATATGGCTGCTTCCGATCTAGCGCTAGCCAATTTCATTTCGGTTTCTGACCGCTTCACTGTGGTCTGGCCTATATGGGGAGAGCGGCCAAAAATACTTCTAGCAGACATATCGCTGTGAAATTTTTACTGTAAGTTCTTTGAAAAATAAGAATTGGAAAAAATCTAAGAAATGGGCGTGGTCGTTAGTATTTAAGCCCACTAAAAAGCAAAAACCAAAAAATACACCAAAAAGGATGCTTCAATTTTGTTAATATGAAAGGATATTATGAAAAATATGAAGAATATTAAGACAAATACAGGGCGGCAGCATTCTTTTGTGTAAGATAACTTAGCCATCTGCAAAGTTCTGCAGCTGAAATTTATCTATAAATATTGACCAATATTTTAAAATTAATTTCATCGAGCGATCAGGTGTCCATCACTTTTGAAACTCTAAGTGAAAAATGAGTTCAATGCTTAATAAGACAGAGGAAAAAGTCCAGTTACAAGAAGCGTCTGTAGAACACGGTAAGAAAAGAATGGGGAAAAATATAATAAGCAAAATTGTTGACACAAACATAATTGACAAACACAAATGATGATTACAAAAGAAACATCACAAAAACATAGGACAATCAGCAAATTACGGCGAAAACTTAACCTTGAAGATTGCAAGACAGCTTGAGTTTATTATTGTTTACACGTATGTTTGCGAATATTTGCAGCTAGACTTACGATTTTTATTTTCTTAAAACATTGACAAATACAGTGATAGCACTAATTAAGGGTGGATCGGGGGTCAATATATCTAAAAGTTTACTTAAACTAGGAAAATGACGTTCACATAATAAACAACAAAGGTATAATCCATCAAAAATTCACCAAATATGATAAATCAATTCAATGAATTTCACAATTCGAATTTATTAAAGTAAATACCTGAAACTTTAAAATTCATTTTAAATAATTAAAATTGGACCTATCAATCGCACTTTTGACCACTTTGCAATTCACCTTTGTTGTGACGAAAAGCAATCAAAAATCCGCTGTGCTGCAAAAATGAACAGTTGTTCTCCCTTTACACTATATTTTTAGAATGTCCCGTTAGAGTTAAGACAAAACAGTGTTGGCATACACATATTTGGACATTTTAGAGACAATCTGGTTACTTTTCGTAAATATTTGGAAAATTTTTTTTTTGTTGATTTTTGGCCTATAGGCGCAACCTCTTTGCGCTTTAGCGAATTTGAGGCTCAGATCAACACTCCGGAATCTGCAGCTTCAACCGTCACGAAGCTAAGCGTCCGTCGCGACCAAGTCCAAATCCTATAGGACAAGGTTGAAAAGGTTGAATTCGACATCTGCTCCGAGTGCCTTGTGTCAGCAGGCGAAGCGGCAGCAGGCAACATGCCTATTCTCAGGGCTAAATACAGTTATTGCTATTCAGTCTATGTAAGGTGTGTTGCCCAGCTCGTTGATCGAACAGGCCACGTCTCAGTCCATCCCAGCCGCGAACGCTGCGCCCCAGGCCTATATTTCCTCTGGCTGTCGGTTGCCTCCATGCGAAACAGAAGTTTTCGCAGGCAACTATCTTCGCTGGCCGACTTTCCGGGATCTTTTCACAGCCATTTATATCAATAATCCACGGCTGACTCCGTTTGAAAAGTTATTCCATTTAAATGCCAAAACAAGTGGCGACGCGCATGCAATCGTTTCGATTTCGCCTCTCACCAACGAGGGTTTCCGCTCTGCGTGGGAGAACCTAACAGAGCGTTTCGAAACGCTTGAAGGTACTGCAAAGTACTGTTCAGGGTTGCTTGACTGTCTTAGAAATGTCAGGCATCCACATTGAGATCTGAGACTGCCTGCTGGTATATCTGTGTTCATCCAAGCTCCCGAAGATAACTCTCTCCTTATGGGAGCAGTCGCACCATAAGAAAGCCGACATCCCGACATGGGTAGAGCTGAACACCTTCCTCACAGAACGCCATCGGACCCTAGAGGCCATCAATGATGTGAGACCGCCCGTACAAAGTCAGTCGCACTCCAAAGCGATGAATTCAAGTGGGTTCCCTAGAAAAATAAGTTCCTACGAGACGAAAGTGGCTCCAAAATCCAAAAGTTGCGACTTGTGCAACAAGGAGAACCATCCTGTCCGTGTATGTCCGCGTTTTCTCCAAATGTCGGTTGACGACCGGTCAGCCTACATTAAACTGAAGCAGTTATGCCTAAACTGCTTTGCAAAGGGACATCAGCTTCGAGAGTGCAAAAGCACGCACAATTGTTTTACTTGCCGTGGCCGGCATCACACGTTGTTGCACCGAAACAACCCCTTTTCCAGCAATTCAAGTCCTTCAAATCCTGCAAGGCCAATTTCTGCTAATCAAGCCAATTTCGTTCCTGATGAGCAAGCCGGTGTTCAAAATTATTTCGCCACGGGCTCAAGAGCTATCCTTCTTGGCCCTGCAGAGATCAAAATATTCCATCTTGGCACTAACTTTAAGTATCGATCAGAGGCAACATTTATAACCGAGCGACTGTTCAATCTAATTAGATTGCCATTCCAGGTGGTTCAAGACCAAGTCTCAGGCTTAAACCAAACAGTAGCAGCTCAGTCCAAGAAGCTCTGCAGTCCGACGAGGCCCGCGTTGCAGTTGGAGACGACGGCCTTTGTCCTCCCTCAACTAGCCGGAAATCTGCCTTCCTACCCAATTCCGCAAAATTGCCTTCGGGATCTTCCCGATTTTCCACTGGCGTATCCAAAATTCTATGAAAGCGCACAAATAGATGTCCTTATCAGAGCCGACATTCTGCCTTCGGTGCTTCTGAGTGGAGCAAAAACCAACATCTGTGGCTCTCTCTTGGGGCAAGAGACCATTTTCGGCTGGGTATTAACTGGGCCAGTGTCAGCCTCAGCACAAAGCAGAATTTCGTCCTTTTCGACGCAGATCTCCCACGCGTACGATAATTCACTGGACAAACTACTCACAAAATTTTGGGAGTTGGAGAATATACCAATAAAGTTGGTAAACGAATCCGATTCAATGTGCGAGAAGAATTTCCTTCAAACGACCACGAGAGACGAGTGCGGCAAATATGTCGTTACCCTGGCTTTTCGCGACCCAGAACATATCGGTTCCGGGCTAGGGCATTCCAGGTCTTTCGCGTTGGCTCAGTTTTTAAGAAATGAACAGCGTCTAAAAAGAGATGAGGACTTAAAAGCGAAATACGATTCGGTGATCCAGGAATATCTCGACTTAAAGCACATGCGACAAGTTCTTCCTACCCATGATTTCAACGCCTATTATCTGCCACATCACGCCGTCTTAAAACCGGAGAGCGTAACTACTAAACTCCGTGTAGTATTCAATGCCTCCAGCCCTTCATCGAATGGTACATGTTTAAATGATATCCTTCATGCTGGCCCTGTCTTACAGTCCGACTTAACCATTCAAATTCTGAAGTGGCGCTATTTCCGATACGTGTTTAGCGCCGATATCGAAAAAATTTATTGGCAAGTCTGGGTAGATCCGAAGCACACTCCATTCCAACGAATGTTTTTCCGAAATAATAGAGGGGAAATCAGAGATTTCGAATTGAAAATAGTAACCTTTGGAGTCAATTGCGGGCCTATCCTATACCATTCGAGTACTGCAGCAGCTAGCAGCTGACGTAGAACTCAGCCATCCAAAAGCTAGCAATATCATTCGAAATTTCATGTATGTGGATTATGTTCTAGCCGGAGCGGACTCCACGGAAGAAGCTCAGCTCATGGTGCAAGAGCTCCAAGACGCTTTGAATTCCGCCGGATTTCCATTGAGGAAATGGACCTCCAACCAAAAGGAAGTTTCAGCGGCCATTCAGAGAAACCATCTCATAAATACTGATTTTCTCGAGATCGATGCAGAAAGCACTGCCAAAAGGCTTATGGGGCGGCCATATATGTGGGCAGCACCATTATGGTGCAACTCCTAACCGTGAAAACCCGGGTCAAAACGGTTTCGCTCCCAAGACTAAAGCTGTGCGAAGCGTTATTGCTTTACGAAATGGCTGCAGCCATCATTCCGCAGATGCCTACGATCAACTCCGAACTTTACTGCTGGACGGACTCCACAATAGTGCTTGCATGGTTAAGCAAGCCAGCGTGCCAGTGGACAACATTTGTAGCCAATATGGTGACGAAGATCGCCCAGGCCACAAAAACAGAGAATTGGTCTCATGTTCAATCTGAGCATAATCCAGCAGACCTGGCAAGTAGAGGGGTTTCCCTCCAAGATCTAGCCGATAGCCAGTTTTGGTGGCACGGACCGACTTGGTTGCAAAATCCACGCAACCAATGGCCAACTCAGGTCGACAACGCTCCGGTGACCGACCTGGAGAAGCGTGCTCTGAAAGTCCATCTCGCAAAAGCTCCATCTGAAGAGTTGTTGGCACGTTTTTCCAAGCTTGAGAAAGCTCTACGGGTCCTTGCTTATGTTCATCGCTTCATACAGCGGTGCAGGAAGCAGACATCTCCATCTGATGTGCATTTGCTGGCCACTGAAATCGCCGCCGCCGAGCGGTTCCTAATTTCGAACACTCAGCGCAGAGAACTCCCTGTGGAATATCACTGCCCAAGTGAAAAGCGTTCAGTGCCAAGTTTAAGTTTTATCCTAAGCATGAACCCGTTTCTAGATCCGCAAGGACTGATCAGGGCGTGCGGCCGTGTGGCGGCTTCCGAAAGCCTTCAATACAATGAACGACATCCAGTGATTCTTCCGTATAATTGCCTGCTTTCTCGCCTCCTTGCAAATTTCACACATCGCATAACTCTCCATGGTGGTAACCAGTTAATGGCGCCTCATTCGGTCGAAATACTGGATTCCGAGAATTAAGAACCTGATGAAAGCAGTAGTAAATTCGTGCAAGGTATGTGTGATCCACAAAAAGCGGTTGCAAAGGCAACTGATGGGTGTCCTGCCCAAAGAAAGAGCATCGTTCTCTCGATCATTCACGTATACTGGCATGGATTACGCCGGTCCGTTCGATATAAAGAACTATACGGGAAGGGCATGTCTTATCACAAAGGGGTATGTGTTAGTTTTTGTTTGTTTCTCCACCAAGGCCATCCATTTAGAGCCTACATCTGACTTAACGACCGAAAAGTTTCTTGCCGCTTTTGCTCGTTTTGTATCCAGAAGAGGGTGTCCACGTCAAGTCCAGTCAGACAATGGCAAAACCTTTGTTGGCGCTGCCACCCTGCTTTCTCGCGATTTCCTTCGGGCCGAAAAAGAGTCGGTGACGAATGCGTATAGTCATCAAGAGATGCAATGGCGATATATTCCTCCGGGGGCACCCCATATGGGAGGCCTTTGGGAAGCAGGCGTAAAAAGTGTTAAGCCACTATTTTACAAATGCACTGCCACACGAAAATACACGTTCGAAAAGCTCTCCACGCTCTTGGCAAAGATAGAAGCGTGCCTTAACTCCAGGCCGCTCTCTTATGACTGAGGATCCGACAGATTTGCTGGCCCTGACGCCAGGTCATTTCCTTGTCGGGGGACCCCTTATGTCCACGGTTGAACTCGTGCTTATTTAATTTTCACCCAATTAGTAAATATAAGTAAATTTTTGTAACAATGGTAACCGAAGGGTGTCAGGTATAGAGAAAAATATTTTATTGTTAGCCTCTTCCAGGCAATGTATTTGAAATTAAATATTTAATGTTCTATATTGTTTAAATAAAAATAACTTTTCAGCGGCGAGTATCCGCCTTGTTTTTGTTATGCAAAACAACCATTTTCATTGACGTGCGTATCGTTGTCCGATACTCCCCGCTAAAAACAATTTTAGTATACTTTTCATAATCTTTGTATGCTAGCCTTTAATTTGTATTACACATTACACATGGCACTAGCCAACAATTTATTACTCAATAAACTTATGCTATTATTTTAACTACAACATTTCCAAAAGGGGTGCTGACGCGAGAAGTGAAGTAGGTCAAAAAAGATGACATAACGTTTGACGGACAACCTTGACAAAAGGGGATCGTATTGCGCGGCCCGCGCCGATCACCATCAGGCATGCGGACGCATGAAGGGGAGGGAATGTGGCCGAAACATTGCCCGATCGTTTTACGATCAAACTACAGCTTAGCTTGTGCGGCTTTGAGGACTGCTGACTGACGAACGGTACGAACTTTTACAAGCACTTCTAAAAATTATTCTCGAACATTATCCTGAACATCGGATGCCCCTCCCTCGGCCTTAGTCCTTACCCAGGACACGGGCACTAATACGCCGACGTAACAAATTCTATAGATATGCCAAGCCAGTTTTACAACTTTTACTATGAAATATTGTAATATAGTATTGGATAGCTCATCAACTCGACTTTAGTATTCTGTCCTGTCTAAAGATAATAAACAAACGAATCTTGGTTATGTGTATTATTCAAAAAGTCTTTTTTTCATGTATCCAAATATCGGTGGATTTCTGTACTCACATTACACTCGCAGCTTTGTTCATATGTTAGGGCCCACATTCGTGGCCAGATTTGAAATTAAATCAAGCCAATAATAATGGTTTCTATCAATGTTAGTTGACGCAGTGCATGACGTGAAACATGAAATAATATATTGCTTTAAAATATATCAAATCATGTTATTGTAGACGTTGAAAAATGCAAAAAAAAGGGATACTTTTATAATTTTAATGAATAATATAACCTAAGTTTTACGTCGATGTAATTAAGGAAGGGTAGGCGTTACTAGTATCTGCATCATTTTAACTTGAAATCTGAATTTTAACTTTTATATGTTTTGAGTTATCGCTATTAGTACGGACAGAGATCTTATCCTTAATTTGTATCAAGAATATACATTTTTTATAAGTTCAATCGTTTTCTTTCATACCTAATACAAGCTACAACATACAAATAATCTGTTGTTTGAGAAAGCGTAAAACAGCACAATTTTAAAAATTCAACCATTTTATTAAAAATATTTTTAGATTATCGACTTATCCAGATATATGCTCATCTCAGTAGAAACTGTTGCTTCAACTGGACAAACTGCATCTCCTTTTAATGGACGCCACTTACCTTGCACTTTCTTTACTGCAATAAAACTATCGCTTAAACAGAAGGCTTGGATATCACTTATAATGTAAGTTAATAAACCACATAAAAAAAAGGAAAAAGGACGTTAAACTTTTTTTTATTCACCATTAAATGCCTTGGAACTATGTACGCGTTAAATGGAATTTTTACACTAATTTTCAGAACATTTTAAAACAACACTAGATTGCGGATGCAGATGTGACTGCGGAAACAACGCAACAAATCCAAGTGTAGTAATGGCAGTGCAATAAGAGATATTCTTTTTTTTTTGTAGCACTACTTTCAGGGAAACAAGCGATCAAACTTCCATTGCACTATGGGTAAAAAGCCGGATTTTAGTATTAATGTAATTTGTTTGTGATTGATATTTTAATGCTGCTTTAATTTTTTGATTCCTTAATAAGAAGAGTATTTTCAATTGTTATCTATCTGATAACGCCCACAAACCGCCCAAAACTGCCACGTCCATACTTTTGACAAATGTTTCGATATTTTTTCATTTTTGTATTAGTCTTGTAACTTTCTATCGATTTGCCAAAAAACTTTTTGCCACGCCCACTCTAACGCCCACAAAACCGACAAAAACTGTATGTGCTAAAGACTCTCCTTCGCACTTCGAATAGCTGAGTAACGGGTATCCGTCTGTCGTCCGTCTGTCCGTCCGTATGAACGTCAAGATCTCAGGAACTATAAAATCTAGAAAGTTGAGATTCAGCATAAAAACTTCGGAGACATAGAAGCAACGCAAGTTTGTCGATTCATGTTGCCACGCCCACTCTTACGCCCACAAACCGCCAAAAACTGTTACGCCCACACTTTTGAAAATGTTTTGATATTTTTTCACATTTTTGTTAGTCTTATAAATTTCTTTCGATGTGCCAAAAAACTTTTTGCCACGCCCACTCTAAGGCCCACAAAGCGCCCAAAACTGCCACGCCTACACTTTTAAAAAATGTTTTGATATTATTTCTTAGTTTTATCAGTCTTGTAAATTTCTCTCAGTTTGCCCAAAAACTTTTTGCCACGCCCACTCTAACGCCCACACCCCGCCAAAAACTGTCAGTGTTGAAGTCTCCTTCGCACTTCCACTGGCTGAGTAACGGGTATCAGATAGTCGGGGAACTCGACTATAGCGTTCTCTCTAGTTTTAGTTTAAGAGACAAAGCGGAGTTATAAATATTCAAAAGTGTAAAAAACAATTAATTAAATGATTTTACTGAATTTTGTTATGGAATATATGAATTATATATAATTATATATGGGTAAAAAGTCAGAAATTTTGGTATTAATTACAATTTTAAAGATAGAGACTTAAATTTTTATACCCGTTACTCGTAGAGTAAAAGGGTATACTTGATTCGTTGAAAAGTATGTAACAGGCAGAAGGAAGCCTTTCCGACCATATAAAGTATATATATTCTTGATCAGGATCAATAGCCGAGTTGATATGGCCATGTCAGTCTGTCCGTCCGTCTGTCCGTCTGTCTGTGCGTATGAACGTCGAGATCTCAGGAACTACAAAAGGTGGAAAGTTGAGACTAAGCATACAGACTCCAGAGACATAGACACAGTTTGTCTATTCATGTTGCCACGCCCACTCTAACCCCCACAAACCGCCCAAAACTGCCACGCCCACACTTTTAAAAAATATTTTGATATTTTTTCATTTTTGTATTAGTCTTGCAAATTTCTATCGATTTGCCAAAAAAACTTTTTGCCACGCCCACTCTAACGCCCACAAACCGCCAAAAACTGTCAGTGCTGAAGACTCTCCTTCGCACTTCCACTAGCTGAGTAACGGGTTTCAGATAGTCGGGGAACTCGACTATAGCGTTCTCTCTTGTTTTATATGTATTATTAGGTTTTAAATAGAATTTCGGATTTGGTTTATTTTTTGATCTGACCACGCCTCCATCTCCGCCCACAAAAACAACCCTTTAAAATAAAGTGAAAAATGTATTTATAACAATAAAGTGAGGACACACGATGCAAAAACCATTATTATGAGATAAAAGTAAAATAATTTGTTATATTTTATTTATTGATATTATTGATAAAAATATATTAAGGCAATTGAGAAGGTCTTCAACTTTCACTTCTTCTTCTTCATTAATAGATTGATAGCTTGATTTATAAAGTTCTGCATCCGGATTTTGAAGAATATCGATTACTTTTTTTGTGAGGAGTTTCTTTTTTCCAAACTTGATTGGAAACTTGACTTGATAGCAAAGGATAAGATGAATCCATTGCTCTATTGAAAACAGAAAACATCTGTAATGTTTGCTAGTCGGCATTTCCTAGCGTGAGATTTTCTATCGCTCTTGTAGAGTTTGTTGCGCGCTTCTGACTCGTTTTCTCCAAGGACATCAACAGGAACAATAAATTGGTTTATAATTTGATATCCATGTACCAATATTTTGTGGACAGTTGGGGACATTGGGTACCAAGAATATTTTTCTATGTATAAATTAAAAGTAGAATGGCATGGAGATTTAAATTTTCCCGCATCAATCGTGTGCTCACACGAAATTGAAATCAAAATTATATACAAATTGTAAATGATTTTGTAGTCCAAATTTAAAACAGACGAAAATAACGTTCAAAACATTACCATCAATTAATGTCATATAAGGTTTGTATTTAACTGCTATTATTTGGTTTTAAGAAGTGTAGGAATATGTTCTAATGTTTTTTATAGCCACATCCAAATATATTTTTTCCTTTAATAGGTTTGTGGGCGTAAGAGAGGGCGTGGCAACATGAATCGACAAACTTGCGCTGCGTCTATGTCCCTGGAGTCTGTATGCTGAATCTCAACTTTCTAGCTTTTATAGTTCCTGAGATCTGGACGTTCATACGGACGCACAGACGGACAGACAGACGCACAAACGGACGGACGGACGGACGGACAGACGGACGGACATGGCCAGATCGACTCGGCTATTGATCCTGATCAAGAATATATATACTTTATATGGTCGGAAACGCTTCTTTCTGCCTGTTACATACTTTTCAACGAATCTAGTATATCCTTTTACTCTACGAATAACGGGTATAAAAATGGTTGTGACTTAAATTTCCTATGCAATTAACCTACTACATCTACTGAGCATCTTCTAACGGCTTTGACATTTGGAAAGCCATGGCCATGATAGTATCATGAACGGCCTTAAACGACTCATTCGTCTGTTGTTTTCTGCCTCGTATGTCTTCTAAAATATCAAAATCATTTCGATAGTACTTTTAAAGCTTGACTTATGTCGCTCCATACTAGAGTTACATTATCATTATATCGACAATACCATTCCCTAGTTTTTCCTACTATCAATACGTGCCAATAGGTGCCGCACTGCATCAAAATCATTATCCAAACGGTCCTCGGTAGGAGTTTGAATTTTATAACAAAACTTATCAACTGTTATTCCCATATTCAAATTTAATACCCCAACTATGCATGATTTGGGCTACTTTGTCAGTTTGTATTACCCCCAAGCGACTTGATCCTCGTGCAGAATTTGGACTGCCATGCCACTGATTGTGTGTCCTTCTGTGTGCAGTTGACTCCTGTCGCTCACTATACCCGTTACTCGTATAGTAAAATGGTATACTAGATTCGTAGAAAAGTATGTAACAGGCAGAAGAAAGCGTTTCCGACCAAAAACGATTTGCCAAAAATCTTTTCTCTCCGTGCCCCACGTTGTTACTCTTAAAGAAAAAAGGTATACTAAATTCGTTGTATAGGTATGTAACATGCAGAAGGAAGCGTTTCCGTATATATATTCTTGATCTGGATAAGTACCGGAGTCGATCTGGCCATGTCTGTCTGTCTGTTCGTCCGTATGAACGCCGAGATCTCAGGAACTAGAAAAGCTTGAAAGTTAAGATTCAGCAAACAGATCCAGTGACATAGACGCAACGCCAGTTTGTTGACCCACACTTTTAAAAATTTTTTTGAAATTTTTTAGCTTTTTTAATAGTCTTGTAAATTTTTTCTTGATTTGCAAAAAGACTTTGTGCCACGCCCACTCTAACGCCCACAGACCGCAAAAAACTCTGTTTTGAAATTTCTCTTACGCACTTCCACTCGACTATAGCGTTCTCTCTTGTTTTTAATTGCTATCTCCTCTAACCTTCTTGCAATGATTTGTTCCATTTGTTCACTTATACGTTCATTATCATAAATCTAGTATAATTCTAACATGTTATTTGGTCTATTTTCAAGTCCAACTTCTTCTTTAATATTAATCTTCCCTTCCAGTACCGTTTTATAAGAATAATATTTGTTTTGTTCCTCTACTATAAAAGTTTTTTATATAAAAAATCGCCTTTCTTAACAAACGTTATATGAATGCTCTTCCTGAAGTTCGCTGCGGATATATTTTCGCTTTACCAAAAAATTTCATAATTTCGGCTGCAGAAATTCCATCGAAAAAACATAGCCATCATTTCCTGTTGTTAGTTTTTCAAGTTCCCTTAGTAGTATTAAGGAGTACGAATATTGGTTACTTAAATGGTCTTGCCAAATCTCAAATTCCAGTAAACGTTTATTTTCTTACAGATACTATTTAGAACATCTCGGCCTGGTTAGTCAGAGACAAAGATGTTGTAATGGACTAGCACCTCTACAACATAATTCTATTGCATCTTTAAAAAATTTTTAGTACTGATATTATATTTGTTATCACTTGCTGGACCTTAAACAGCCACTCTATTTTAAAAGTAATTTCCAAGCAAGCAACGCAGTACATTTATTGATATTTTTTTTCTCTCTTGAATATGTAATCCGTGCCCCACGTTGGGCGCCAGATATGATGATATATATAGTGACATATATTGAGCGGCAGAATTTTATAAGAGAAACACAGTGTGTTCGCTGCGGAATTTTATTTGCGACTAAATGATGAACGAAAGAAATGACAAAATGATTATACATATTTTCTTATTCCTAATTCGTTAGAGCGGGATAAATCTATGATCGGTAACGAAATACAAGCGTGCATTGTATACATACAGGGCATATACAGGGCCTCTATTTTCTACAACATATCCATAAGTCCCTAAGACTTAAGCACATGCCTACACAATATACATAAACATGTACACCTAAACACACCTTACACTACTCTGGATGTACTCAACAGATACCAGATAAGAATAAGACTGTCATATGATCTTCAAGCAAAGGTTGAGTGGAAAAACCAAAACTCCTGATAAATCACCCACTGGTAGACTAAACATCCGTTGCCTAATTTATACATTCCTTGCTTAAGCCCTTGCACCATCGTCACGTTCCCACGTTCAAAGCTCGCAATCCCGAAAAACAGAAGTATTAGATTGCAATAAACAAAATTATAAGAATCTAAGAGAAATGCAAAGACAATTAAAGTCAGCAACTCAAAAGCTCTCTCTATTCATTTGATCAGATCCCTAAAGTCTAAAGTCCATATTAGAAAAGCTCGACACCGAGGCTTGAACGTCAATCAAATCAGAGTAATTATCAGAGTTCAGTTTGAGGCCTAATTATAATCGGTCGGTGTTCTTCTCAAGAAATAATATTGTAATCATTCAGTAAAATAAACTCATATTTTTTTTTTTACATATGAGTATTGCGTTTATTTAATGATATAATAGATATATTTACTGTAACATACAATTGAATTAGGAGATAGATTCATATGGTGAATACGCACGTTGGTTGGATTCCTTAGGTTTACTAGGTTTCCTTAGGTTTACTAATACATAAACATATAAGTTATAATTTTAAGTATTTGAATATATTTATTCGAGTAGTTATACAAATCTGTCATAATTTGTATAATATAATAATACTTGTGCGGTCTGCACTTAATGAGGCGAATTGTAGGTACGTGGCGATGACCGACGCTTCCAAACTCCCAAAATCGACTGACTTAAGTATAACAAGAGTTCTTATCTCTAAAGCTTAATCTACAATAACAAGGTACAGTTTCTTATAGGTAAAGCTCGATCTATAAATAGAAAAAAGACTTGAGGCTTACGACTATATTTCGTCAGTTTGGTGATTGTGTTAACTCCTCCCCTTCTAAGACGAAGGCTGTCCACAGACTTTTTACAATTGGCAAATCTATTTGAAAGCGGATCTTACGGGTAACATTGGTTGTGCTTACAGCTTACTCATTGCCACTAAGTTCCCATACTGCCAACTTGGTACTGCGGTAAACCATCGAAGGGAAGGCAGCTCTGCATATCTGGATGATCCAAGAAGTTCGTAAATGCTGTTGATTCTCCATGTCATGGGTTCGCAACAAGGTTCTGGAGATGATCGTAGCGAACTTGGAAAACATCTTTATTGTAGCCGTCGACTTGTTGACGACGATGATGCTGATGTTGGTTGAACTGGTTGACCATCAAAACGTATTTGTTGAACGCACTCTGGATGGCGTCTGATGGCAGATATTATTCAGTTCGTCGTTTCAGTACCCAGGCGCAGAAATAGTTGCCGCATCTTTATATCTTTAGCAGATACTACGTTGATAGATCTTAATTCCTTCTCATCTACTTAAGAGGTAGTTACAGTTTTAATACTAATGTTTTGACAATAATTAAGTATAACAATTATAATTTTATAATAAAGTTCATTCAGATATTTTTGATATTAAAGTATGTAGTAAAACGCTTATTGATTGCAAGTATTGATTTTCCTATTTAGTTGAACAAAATCAGAAAAGGGTATTGATAACATTAGTGTTTTTTTTTATCAGGAAATTGAAATCTAATTAGAGTGAGTGCGCTATACTATTATTATGTCATTTTGTTAATGCATTTATTTTCTATTGTAGTTTTAGGAAATATTTGTGGTTGCGTGGATTTTAAGTTTTCTAATAATACGGGTTAGCATTTCATCACATACCTTTAAACTTTTCTAAAGAGGATGAAGCGGATATAATAAAGATTAAATAAGTAAGATTTGACAAATGTTTAATTGAAAAACTTTTGCAATCTCTTTTTGACTAGTGTCCAGACTTCACGTTTGTATTTTGCTAACTTGGCGATGGTCACAAAAGGAAAAGAAATAATAAACCTAGCGTAGATTATCTTTATGAACGACCCTCCCTTTTATGAGGACCGTTGTCCCGAGGTCTGCTTCGATTAGTTCTTCCCTATACCGTGGGGTTAGTTTATTTCCCAAGCGATTGTTTTGTTTTACCATGACGGTTTCTCCCACCTCAAAGGTTCTGTCTCGTCTTGTTACATTTTCTCTTCTTAGCTGTTTTTCCTGAGCTTCGTTAACCATTTCTACTATCTCGTTAGCCAATTCGGGAGGAGTTGAATGAATAATGTCGATCGGTCTTCTATTGGTGACTGAGTGCACCGTCTTATTGTATTCTATTGTTGCCTGAAGAATAAGGTTTCATTCATTCCACTGTCAAGTTTCAGGCATCAAGCTATTTCTAAAAGCGTGCTGTGAAGCCTTTCAACCTGTCCGTTTGAGGTACTATGAAGTGGAGGTGCGTTCGCTATGTCAACATTAAAATGATTTTTCAAAAGTGACTTGATTGACTCGGAATTTATGGACGGTTCATTGTCACAAAATATTGTCTTTGAATGGGGATAAAAGTTCATTAATTGCATAATTGCAGGTTCTAAATCAGTTATCGTTCGAGAGCCGATTGGTTGCACAATAGCGAATTTGGAAAGTTTATCAATACATGTCAAAAAGTACTTCCTATCCGTAGAAAATATATCAATATGCAATGTCTCGCCTACATGTGACGGAATAGGTGTTTTCCCGAGGATTTGCTTTTGCGGATGGCGGTCGTATTTGGCTTTTTGACAAACCAAGCAGTTAGCAACAAAGGTAGCGGCTATTTGGGACATTTTAGGGAAAAAGTAGTATTGAAGAATTTGTTTTACATTCTCCTGTGCTGCCCTATGCGCTCTGTTGTGCTCCAAAAACACTATTTCCCGTTGCTCAGTTTGATTAAAAATGTCGCTAACCATTTTCATAGTGTGTCGGAAGGTCGTTGCTGGAAACTCATTTACAAGACTGTTTTGAATGAAAGCTAGTACAGGTAATTCGCAGTGTATCGCATTCACTACATCCGGCTTAACCACATCACGAATTCTTCCGAGTAAAGTCTCTTTGTCTAGAAATTGTATTAGATGCCTTGTCTTGCTTCCGAAAATAACAAAAGTTCGAGTTGAGTCTGCGGTGCCCTCATCTATTACTATCTGGTTTCTAAAACAGTTAACCGGCTTGTCGATAGTTTCGATTGTAAAAGTCAATGAAATTTCGCTATGTATTGTTGCAATGTCTGACCGGGGTTCGTCCTCTAGGACATGAATAGCCTGCCTAGATAGTGCATCGGCAACATAGTTCTCCTTGCCAGGTTTATAGAAAATTTTAGCATTATGTTCGTCTATAAACGCCTTCCATCTCTTGATTTTTGCATTTGGATTCCTATCTGACACGGCGTATGTTAACGGTTGGTGATCTGTAAAAATGTTTAAGTTTTTGACACCATATAGATAGTTCCTAAGAGACTTTAAAGCCCAAACGATGGCCAAAAGTTCGCGTTCATTTGTTGCGAAATTAAGTTCTCTATCCTGTAAAGTTCTCGAAATCATTGTAACAGGCTTGCCATCCTGTGATAAGACTGCACCCAGGCCAAAAGCCGAAGCGTCTGTTGTTAAGTCAAAGGCTTTCCTATAATCGGGATACAATAACATTACATTTTCGGAGACAAGAACATTTTTAAGTTTCTCAAAAGCAGAACATTGTCTTTCATCGAAAGAAATTGGTATCTTTTTAGACTGGCTTGCGGAAACTTTTCCGTTTTCACCCTTCAGAATGTCAGTCAGTGGTCTAGCAATAGAGGCGAATAATAATAATAAAGCAGCGGTAATAACTTGCTAGCCCTAAAAACGATCGAACACTAAACAGATTAGTAGGTTGATTATATTTCTGAATAGCCTCTACTTTGCTAGGACTGGTTGTGATACCTCCACTTGACACCATAAAAGAAAAACGATTTCTCTTTAGAAACCCTCATGTTTGCCTCAGACAGTCTGTCTAGTACCCAAGCAACGTCGTTTACGTGGTCCTCCATTCCGTTTGAAAATATTATTACGTCATCAACGTAAACATAACATGACTTTCCTATACGGTCCCTAAGAACATCATCAATAGCACGTTGAAAAATACTTGGGGCATTTTTCAAGCCAAACGGCAAAACTCGTATTTTCCATTTCCTACTGAAAAGGCAGTTTTCTCCCTATCCTTTTCTGCGAGCAGAATTTGGTGAAACCCCGATTTAAGGTCAAGGGTTGTAAAGAACCTGGCCTTTCCCAAATTTGACAAGATGGATACTACGTTTGGTATAGGGTACTTGTCGTCGATTGTTTTTAAATTTAGTTTTCTAAAATCTATAACCAACCTTTTCTTAGTGTTTCCCTTTTCATCTGTACCTTTTTTATCGACTACCCAAACCGGATTGTTGTAAGGTGACGACGAGGGCCTGATAATTCCGTCCTTTAACAAAGCATTTGTTTCCTTATTCACAAAATCTGATACGCCCATGGGGTACGGATAGAGTTTTGAGTAAATGGGTTGGTCGTCCTCAGTACGTATTGTGGCAACAATGTTGGTATTATACGGCAGTTTCTTTACAGAATAAAGGTATTGTCGGCTAGCACTATAGCACGCCCACGTACCTCCAAGACACGCGGTGTACATGCACATACACACGTGCAGGCATAAGTACAGGCGCTGCGGCTACACACATATGCATACCTATGTGCATTTAGGCATAGGCGCTGCCGACAGAAACCGCAAGCTGCCAAAAGTTCTTATCTGTGGATCGCACGTAAACGGCGCGAAGGCCTGATCTGCGAAGTAGAGACGAAAGAGAGACAAGGAAAATGAAGCCAGAACACGTGGAGTAAGCAGATAAAGAAGACAGAGAAGTAGAGAAGAGAAAATCGCCGTGAGTACGAATATGTCGCTGATATAGGGTGCCCCATGGACTGACCAAGGAACCAGAGAGAGAGAAAAGAATAAAGTGATATAAAACGCAGTGAAGTTGCTGCTGCCTACGGCCGGAGCCGTATAAATTAATAAAAATTTGCATTAACCTATTATTTGATAAATATTATTTTAAACTTAATACTAGACATGCGTTAGAAATATTTATTAACATATATACATACTAAAATTAGGTTAAGCAGAAGTTATTAGAAGTAGGAACTGAAATTGAAAATGAAAGTGAAATAGAAAATGAAACTGAAATTGAAATAGAACATGAAATTGAAATAGAAATTGAAACAAAGAATGGATGATAAAATTGAACAGTAATTGAAGCTGAAGACTGAAAGAAATTGAAGAAGAATAATTGAACAACGATGGAGATTGAAACCGATTGAAGAAAACTATTGAAATGAAGTTTAATTTTGATTGATGATGATTAATTACAATTGATTAAAAATATGATTCTTACTCTAGCAATTAAATAATAAGTTACTCTTTTCTACATACATACACCTACCCATATATACATTCACACCTACCCATACTTGATTAACCCTTAATTTACAGCCATGTAGCAGTTCATTGGGCCCAACGATCTTCTTGGCGACAACAATGTGGTAATAAAAAAATAAATACATTTAGGTGATTAAAAACTAAAATAGTATGGTAACTTGGTAAAATTTCTAGAGTAAAGGTTGGAATTTTTAGGAAGAATAAAATGATACATATTTAAAACACTCTTTTGAACAAAAGGCATCTAAAAATAAAACCTAAATAACCTAAATAAACCTACAATAAACTAAGAAATATAAATAAATCATGTAAATACTGAGAGACAAATACAATCAATAGATTTAGAACTATGCTTAGTGAACGAATTAAGATTAATATAAATATCTTTGGTTATGTTTGAGCTATATTGGATTTGATAAAAATGATTTTGTAAATAAATAATAATTTGTCCTACTACATAATGCCAATGAAATATCAAGATTAATGCGATGAATTAATTTAATTTAGGGGAAATGTACACCAGGTTCCACACATTTCCAAAGGTAGGGAGGGTATAGAGGAACGAGTGATCACTAACATCTCGATCACTCCCAACACAACGCGGTCACCTAGCTCTCTGCTATTGCTTACTCCGTTTTATGGGGAATTCGCTAAATTCACATTCTTTTTTGGGTTGTTGTTTCTTTGCTATTTGAATTAGAGTAGTTTCTGTCAAGTGCACTTATCTTTTTGTACGGATGGAGGGCACAGGAGATTATAAGGATAGGAAAACCCCGACCCCAATACCGGCGAGCTGAGCGCAGAGCGCAGCATAGTGCACGAACCCCGATTCCCTCTCCAGCCGAGGCTTTATGCTATATCCCAAGCCAGTTCACCAATATCCATTACAAAAATGGCGCCCAACGTGGGGCCACACACACACACACACACACACACACACACACACCGAAGCTCCACGTATTAGCTCTGTTAATAACTCTCTTCAAGAGTACAGTTTTTGTGGTTACGAGATTAGAATCGGTAGTCCGCTTGTGGAATAGGAGTTTTTGCTTAAAATAAACATGGTGAGAACTACCCAAGAAGACTATACGAAGTTATTAGATTTTTTCGGTTAGTTTAAGCATCTGAGGGATGGAATGAACAATTGCAATTCGACAATTTGGATTGATTGACCTCTCCAGATCGGGACAACTAACAAGTTTTTATTTGATTTATTGTATTATACCTGGAACATACGGTCTAAGAGATAATCTTTGAGATTCGACTAGTATAACGCAATAAACCACCGTAATCTATATAATTTTGAGTAGCGATAGGAATGAGTTGGTGTATCTTGATATGGAAATTGGCATTTATGGAACGGACAGATTTATTAACACTGATTTTATAAACCAGAAAAGAGAATTAGATAAACAAGATGGCAAGCAACGATAATAGTATCGGAGATATTCTAAATAATCCAGAGTACTGTCGAATTTGTCATGGAAGGCTCGAGAAAAGCCAGTTGGTTGCAACAATCCCGTGCAAACATTCCTTCCACCATGCGTGCTTGACAAATTGGCTTAGAAGCTCTCCAGCTTGTCCTACTTGTCGCGCTCTCTGTACTACAGAACTACTTACGGTCGATATTGTAGATCTGCAGACCGAATTGACTAATGCAGAACAGTCTGAACGCGCTGTTGTAGGAAATATACCGTCTGAGGCAGGAGATTCAAATGGAGAACGTCTCTCATTAGAAGGAACCGAGCCAAGGCGAGGCAGAGGCCGAGGCCGAAGACAGGGCGTTACTACCAGATCCATGCAAAGAAATGGGGGTGAACCCTTAGAAACATCTAGACCTATACAAGATCTATCCAATGGCATGGATAAGCAGGAAATTATTAACGTTATTAAATCAGTCGTAGGTTCGCAACAAAGAACACTGTTGGATAAGCTTACAGAACACATTAATGCGACCTTGCATATCCAGCAATGTCAAATGGGGATGCAAGCTGGTAGCGCTGAAAATGGTGCCAGGCTTCCTCACTCACATAATGATCAGGCTATCACAGCCTTACAGGAAAATGAATTAAGGAACTCTACACAGAGGTCGTCAGTTAGTATTTCTTCAAATAAGGTCGGAAGAGTTATTCACGATTGGAAACTTAAGTTCGATGGAAGCAAGGAAGGTCTATCGGCCGCAGAATTTATTTACCGAGTTCGCTCATTGACAGCTCGAACCTTAGGTAACGATTTTCAATTAGTATGCGATCATTTACACTTATTATTATCTGGAAGGGTAAATGATTGGTTATGGCAATTTCTGAGAAAACATGAGGAGTTCACTTGGGAAACCTTTTGTTTTGCTTTTAGGGACAAGTATGATGATGCAGAAGATGATGTTGACTTATGGAGAAAAATTTCGAAACGTAAACAAGGAGAGAATGAGTCTTTCGATTCATATCAAATTAGTATGGAAGAACTAGTAAATCGACTCGAGAGATCTCTACCTGAACCGGACTTGGTTAAGCTTTTGATAGATAATTCGAAAAGTTCCCTTCGACTTGAGTTACTTCATTTAAACATAGTCTCAGTTAAGAAGTAGTTAGAAGATCTACTCTCCGTCTACGAAATTTTTGGAAGAATACAGTTTCTACTCGTAGGCTTTTGATTTCTTCAGTACAAGGGAAGGGAGATAATCGTCTCTACACTTCCCTTGTTATTAACGACAAGGAGTACAACGCCTTGTTAGACTCAGGAGCCACCGTTAGTTGCGTAGGTCATGATGCAGCTCGTTCACTCTTGAGCCACCCACAGGTTCCTAAGTGTTCAGGAAAAGTTCAGACAGTTAGTGGTAACCTTTGTCCTGTAAAAGGAATTTTAACATGCACCTTGACATTTCGAAACATTACCGAAAACATAGAATTTTTCATTATACCCGACTTAACACAAGAAGTTTATCTGGGAATAGATTTCTTTAGAAAATTTAAACTTGCGGATAAGCTTGAGGAAAGCATCAGTGAGCTAGATTGTGGTCCTACAGATGAAGATATGGAATCACCAAAGTTACACAACCTTTCCAGTAGCGAACAACATAAGCTAAAAGCCGTAATCGACATTTTTCCCTCTTATGAAAGAGAAGGCTTGGGGCGAACGAACCTCATTTCTCATTCGATTGACGTCGGCGACGCTAAGGCTGTTAAGCAAAGGCACTGGCCGATCTCACCTGCACGGGAGAAAGTTATGTTCACCGAAATTGATAATATGTTAGCTCTTGATATAATAGAACCTTCTAGCAGTCCTTGGAGCAGTAATTGCGTTATTGTGCAAAAGGGAAGCAAGGTTAGGTTATGTTTAGACTCCCGCGAAGTCAATAAACATACCAGGAAGGACGCGTACCCATTACCTCAAATTGACGGGATACTGAGTCGCTTACCTCCTGCACGCTTTATAACCGGTCTCGACATGAAACATGCTTTTTGGCAAATAATGTTAGATGAGAAGTCGCGTCAGTATACAGCATTTACTGTTCCTAACCGTCCTCTTTACCAATAGAAGGTCATGCCCTTTGGTCTTACTAATGCACCGCAGACCTTATGCCGGTTAATGGATCATGTCATACCAGCCCATCTTCGAAACCGAGTTTTTGTATATCTTGATGACTTATTAGTCCTATCAGATGACTTTGATTCGCACTTGGTTCTTTTGCAAGAAATAGCACTCTGATTACGAAAGGCCAACATAACGATTAATGTAGAAAAATCTAAGTTCTGCATAAGAGAAAAAAAATAACTTGGATTTTTAATTTCTGACGGACAGATCAAGACCGATCCCTCAAAAATTCAGGCTATCAATGAGTTTCCGCTCCCAACAACAGTGAAACAACTCCGTCGGTTCTTAGGTTTATACGGATGGTATCGTAGATTTGTAGATAATTATGCAACAGTATGTTATCAAAACCGCATTAGTCTGGGATATCGCTGCTAAGAATGCCTTTGAGGAATTGAAACATAGATTAACAACCGCTCCCATCCTGGTAACACCAAATTTCTCGAAGCCATTCGTTTTGTTGTGTGATGCCAGTTCATTTAGTTTGGGTTGCGTCCTCGCCCAAAGAAATAAGGAAGGATTTGAAATGCCAATCGGATACATGTCATGCAAGTTATCCAAAGCACAAAGGAACTATTCCGTAACCGAACTGGAATGTTTGGCGGTTATTAAGGGAATAAAGAAGTTCCGTGCGTACATCGAGGGTCAAGACTTCTTGGTAGTTACGGACCATGCAGCACTTCAGTGGCTCATGCGTCAATTGCAAGGTTTTGATTTTCGCATAGAACACCGCAAGGGTTCTCAAAATGTCATTGCTGACACGCTTTCAAGACAGAACGAATCAGTAGAGGAATTCGAAGAATTAGGTCCGATTATCGATTTGGAATCGGAAGAGTTTCGCTCGTTTGAGTATTTAGACCTGATTGATCGCATTCGTGCAAACCAAGAAAAACTCCCTGATCTTAAAGTGACTGACGGATATGTCTACAAAAGAACTGAAGCTGTTACTAACGAAACGGAGTCAGACGATAGTTTGTGGAAACTTTGGGTACCTTCAAAGTTAACCCAAAGTGTTCTTCAACAAGCTCATGATCCTCCAAGCGCATCACATTGTGGCACAGGAAAAATGATTGAAAAGCTTAAAAGATATCTGTTTTGGCCTAAAATGCTTATACAAATTCGAGAGTATGTAAAAGCCTGTTCGGCCTGTAAGCAAACTAAGAGTCCGAACATAGTTCTTCGTCCTCCGATGGGAAAACCTAGGCAAACAGAGAGACCATTCCAACGACTGTATATGGATTTGTTAGGTCCATACCCTCGTTCGAAATCAGGTAATATAGGATTGTTGGTCATAGTGGATCAATTTACTAAGTTCCATTTCCTCTGTCCCTTAAAGAAATTTACATCTGCCAAGATATGTGAATACTTGGAAAATTCAATTTTGTTTACATTCGGAGTACCAGAGTCGATATTAACTGACAATGGATCTCAATTTCGGTCAGGATTCTTTGAATCGTTTTTAACCCGATATTCAATTAAGCATATATGCACGGCTGTTTACTCTCCGCAAATTAACGCAAGCGAGAGATTAAATCGTTCGATTTTAGCGGCAATTCGTGCTTATGTGGGAACAGATCATACAACCTGGGATCAGAATTTGAATGAGATAAATGGAGCTCTTCGATCTTGTTTACACACCACGACAGGATATTCACCATACTTTCTGACGTTCGGTCAAAACATGATCTTGAATGGCAAGGACTACGAACTGCTCAGAAAACTTAATTTGATTTCAGACGATGCTAGAATAATGTATCCAAATGCATTACAAATGGCCAGATACACAGCACAGCTGAACACTGCCAAATCGCACGAAGCCAACGCGAAAATATATAACTTGAGAAGTAGAAATATACAATTTAAAGTTGGAGATCAAGTTTATGTTCGAAACTTTTTGCAAAGCAACGCTAGCAAGAAATTCAGCCATAAACTAGCTAAAGTGTTCGTAACAGCAACAATAGCCAGAAAACTCAGTCCAGCATATTATGAGTTATCTGGTGAAAATGGAAAGAAAATGGGCGTATACCACGCAAAAGACTTACAAACAAGGTAGTACACTCTCCTTTTTCAGATTACGATTCCCGTCGAAACTTAGGAACATAGTCTGTGGTTGTAGTGGCCAGTGTACCAGAAAATAAGCAGAAAAAAAAAAATTAAACCAAAATTATTATCATCGGTACAAATCTAGACGAGACCACTTTTCGGCATACTAGGGTTAATTGAAAGCTCACAACAACTCTCAAAGACAGAAGCTGTAAGTTCTAGTTGTCCCTTTCGCACCTTAGTCGTCGCTCTCATAGCCTGGAAAGGTCCCGTTAAAGCTCGCTAGGCTCGCGCCTTTGACAAAAGGTACAGCGAAAACGCGATCATTCTGATTTTCTACTCCGAGACGACAGACGTAACTTGTGAAAAGAACAGACAATAAAAGTGAAGTAAAAAAAAAAAAAAAAAAAAAAACCCTCGTGCAGTCTTAAAATTATCAAGTGGCCAACTAAGTGTATTAAAAGTTATAAAAACGTATACGAACACGGCTAAGAAAAAGACAGTAGAACCAAGTTTCGAGTGCGTACAGAAGTGCGTAAAGAGCACGGAAATCGCAGCTCTTTGATTGCTGATTTTTACGGAATGCATAGTGTAGTTTCCAGGCAGGTAAATAATAACCCTGAGAAAAGTGATATTTGGTGTGAAACTGACCAAAAGTTTCTTTACAGAATAAAGGTATTGTCGGCTAGCACTATAGCACGCCCACGTACCTCCAAGACACGCGGTGTACATGCACATACACACGTGCAGGCATAAGAACAGGCGCTGCGGCTACACACATATGCATACCTATGTGCATTTAGGCATAGGCGCTGCCGACAGAAACCGCAAGCTGCCAAAAGTTCTTATCTGTGGATCGCACGTAAACGGCGCGAAGGCCTGATCTGCGAAGTAGAGACGAAAGAGAGACAAGGAAGATGAAGCCAGAACACGTGGAGTAAGCAGATAAAGAAGACAGAGAAGTAGAGAAGAGAAAATCGCCGTGAGTACGAATATGTCGCTGATATAGGGTGCCCCATGCACTGACCAAGGAACCAGAGAGAGAGAAAAGAATAAAGTGATATAAAACGCAGTGAAGTTGCTGCTGCCTACGGCCGGAGCCGTATAAATTAATAAAAATTTGCATTAACCTATTATTTTATAAATATTAGTTTAAACTTAATACTAGACATGCGTTAGAAATATTAATTAACATATATACATATTAAAATTAGGTTAAGCAGAAGTTATTAGAAGTAGGAACTGAAATTGAAAATGAAAGTGAAATAGAAAATGAAACTGAAATTGAAATAGAACATGAAATTGAAATAGATATTGAAACAAAGAATGGATGATAAAATTGAACAGTAATTGAAGCTGAAGACTGAAAGAAATTGAAGAAGAATAATTGAACAACGATGGAGATTGAAACCGATTGAAGAAAACTATTGAAATTAAGTTTAATTTTGATTGATGATGATTAATTACAATTGATTAAAAATATGATTCTTACTCTAGCAATTAAATAATAAGTTACTCTTTTCTACATACATACACCTACCCATATATACATTCACACCTACCCATACTTGATTAACCCTTAATTTACAGCCATGTAGCAGTTCATTGGGCCCAACGATCTTCTTGGCGACAACAATGTGGTAATAAAAAAATAAATAAATTTAGGTGATTAAAAACTAAAATAGTATGGTAACTTGGTAAAATTTCTAGAGTAAAGGTCGGAATTTTTAGAAAGAATAAAATTATACATATTAAAAACACTCTTTTGAACAAAAGGCATCTAAAAATAAAACCTAAATAACCTAAATAAACCTACAATAAACTAAGAAATATAAATAAATCATGTAAATACTAAGAGACAAATACAATCAATAGATTTAGAACTATGCTTAGTGAACGAATTAAGATTAATATAAATATCTTTGGTTATGTTTGAGCTATATTGGATTTGATAAAAATGATTTTGTAAATAAATAATAATTTGTCCTACTACATAATGCCAATGAAATATCAAGATTAATGCGATGAATTAATTTAATTTAGGGGAAATGTACACCAGGTTCCACACATTTCCAAAGGTAGGGAGGGTATAGAGGAACGAGTGATCACTAACATCTCGATCACTCCCAACACAACGCGGTCACCTAGCTCTCTGCTATTGCTTACTCCGTTTTATGGGGAATTCGCTCAATTCACATTTTTTTTTGTGTTGTTGTTTCTTTGCTATTTGAATTAGAGTAGTTTCTGTCAAGTGCACTTATCTTTTTGTACGGATGGAGGGCACAGGAGATTATAGGGATAGGAAAACCCCGACCCCAATACCGGCGAGCTGAGCGCAGAGCGCAGCATAGTGCACGAACCCCGATTCCCTCTCCAGCCGAGGCTTTATACTATATCCCAAGCCAGTTCACCAATATCCATTACAGGCTGTATATAATTTTTCGAAGCCCCGGTGTCAATCAAAAGTTTTATGGTTCTCCCTGCTATCTCTCTTTCTATGTACGGTAGCAGGGATTTGTGGCTAAAAAATGAACATGATCGTAATTCACTAGTTCGTCCTCATAATCATCAACCTCCGCTTCTGCCTCCTTTTGATAATCGTCTGTGTCTTCCTCACATTGACCTTTCTCATGAGGTAAGTGGTTGATCCTCTGCTGTTTTGGCCCTGTAAACCTTGCACTGCCACTAGTTGGTCTTTTTGATGCTTGCGCATACCCAACATGTCCCTGAGCCTGACTTGTGTTTTGCTGTTGGGGTTGCGATGCGAATTGATTTTGTGTTTGAAATGACTTTTGTTGTTGGGATGGCCAAGAATATTGTTGTTGAGATGGCCAAGAATATTGTTGTTGAGATGGCCGAGAATATTGTTGTTGTGATGGCCAAGAATTTTGTTGTTGGGATGGCCAAATATTTCCCTGAGTCGGAAATGGAGCTTGTCCAAAATTTCCAGTTCTTCTAGATCGCATGGATACATCAGGATTTGTTAACTGGACTGGATCTTGTCTTTCCTGGTTATCAAAAGTAGGCACCTGGTGCTTGCTAAAATATGGGTTTTTAGTTTGCATGGGCATGATTGAATTTCTATCCCTATCGCTATGCTTTTGTTCGGTTTTCTGACCCCTGTCTCCAATATTTTTAGAATAAATAAGGGCGAATTGGTAACGCTCATGGTTCGACTCGACCTGTTGCGCTAAAGCGAGAACAGTTGGTAAATCTTTTGGACCTTTTGCAAAAAGAATGTCGCTCAACGATTTCCTAGCTCCGGTTACAAATACACGTAACGCGTCTGCTCTGTACTTTTCATTCAGTGACATCGCCAAGGCACTATCAAATGTCATTATTGTCTTGTTAGTAAGTAGGGTCAGTTTTTTCTCGACTTCATCGTAGAATTCAGTAAGAGTCATGTCTCCCTGTCGCAAAGTTGATAGCTCTTGTTCGATTAGGTAGATCGGCCTTTTGTCGGAATATGTGAAATCAAGACGGCTGATCATTGCCTTGAAATGTAACGGAGTATTAAAAGAAGCCAATACTGTATTTGCTGGACCTTTTATTTTATTTCGCATAATACCAAGAGCTTGGTAAAATGTTGAACTTCTCTCGTAATCTTTAAAAACTTTAAAAGCGACATGAGCCGCTTTTCTCCACGACACATATGTTTTACTTTTGCCCTCAAAATCTGGCAGAGATTTAACTATATCTAGAGGCTCGTTACAGACAACACCTGGTCTAATTTCAGCATCTACATAAGTTTCCACCTCTGGCGTGTTCACTGTTAATTTCCCGATTCGTTCATTCATCTCCTGCAATTGCTTTTCAAATGATTGTTTTTGGACTGTGAGCGCACCGGCAACAGCACTCTCTACGATCGCTTTTAACTGAGCTTCAAATTCCATTTCGCTAGTTGTATTTGTTTTTGACCACCAATAATTTTCTGAAGACTTATTATTTTTTTCTGCACTGTTTTGCCTATTTGCCTGGAGCGCTGACCATTTATCTAAACTTGACACGAGGTCGTCTATAAGGTTATCACTGTCACGCATGTATTTTTATCAACACTCTGTTCATAGGTTATGTAATAAAAAAGTATTGGTATTTTTAATTTGTTCAATAAGCGTTATACTTACAATATAATAATAATGCTTAACAAACTATTTTAAGGTAAAATTAATATTATATTTTATGTAATCAGGAAATATTTATTTTTTAGGTTAAAGTTGATTAGCCAGTTGATGCCGCTGGTTTTGTCTCCGGATACTCGTATGTTATTTATTTATAATTATTCAGTTGTCGTAGGTTTTTATATCCGTTTGGGCGCCAGTTATAATTTTAAGTATTTGAATATAATTATTCGAGTAGTTATACAAATTATAACAGGGCTTGTGCGGTCTGCACTTAATGAGGCGAATTGTAGGTACGTGGCGATGACCGACGCTTCCAAACTCCCAAAATCGACTGACTTAAGTATAACAAGAGTTCTTATCTCTAAAGCTTAATCTACAATAACAAGGTACAGTTTCTTATAGGTAAAGCTCGATCTATAAATAGAAAAAAGACTTGAGGCTTACGACTATATTTCGTCAGTTTGGTGATTGTGTTAACTTATACAAATTACATGCCAAATAAGTAAGCCCAGCAACATAAT
The DNA here is from genome assembly GCF_016746235.2 of Drosophila teissieri. Classification (NCBI taxonomy): domain Eukaryota; kingdom Metazoa; phylum Arthropoda; class Insecta; order Diptera; family Drosophilidae; genus Drosophila; species Drosophila teissieri. The sequence continues at coordinate 24,141,745 of NC_053031.1, forward strand.
TCATGTGTGTTGCTATACACAAAAGGCTAGAACTGCAAGCTAAGCAGTCGGTAGCGGATAGCCCGACGTTGAATTACTCGCGCTGTCCGCTGCCGCAATTGCAAAACACAGACACACTCATACTAACAAATTGGAATGCATGTACTCAGCTCGCTGCTCACTCAAGAATGGGCTCGAAGCCCAAAGAAGAATTATCAATAAACATTCAGCGATGAGCACGCACCTAAAACCGACGTGGAATTTATTCGGATCGGCACAGCCGACGACACAAACAGACAAGCCGAGTCTGCAGGAGGCCATCGAGGGTAGACCGGAAGACGGACCAAAACCACTGACCATTGCCGAATATAAGGCAAGGCAGGCAGCGAGGGAGCGTCAGCGAGCCCGGAACCGGGACGAGCGGTTAACGCAAATACCGCAAACAGACCCCCCCCCCCCCCCCCCCCCCCCCACTAAAAAAAAAACAGAGGGGCGGAAGACGCGCGCGACTACTAAATAGGCGCGCAGTCATCATCGGCGACCTGAAGGAAGGAAAACCAGCACCACAACAGGAGCGGCTGGAGCAACAGCTAAAGGAAATCAACACCCTACTCCGTCAGGATAGGAAGAAGCGGACTAATTAATTAGCCCACCGCTTTATTTTTTTAGCACCAGCAACGCGTTTACGCGGGGTGCGTTAATTAAGTTCAGTAAGCAATGCATGTTCATTTAATACTAACACATGATTTCTGGCGTAAACTTATCTTAAGTCAAAAAATGTAAACTTGAATATTGCCACCACTGTAAGCCAGAAGTCATGACACATCATTATTAACCCCCATGATCATACACACACACACTCAAATTTACAAATTCTACATTTTTTAATTCCTTTTATTTTTTTAATTCCTATTTCATTGTCTCAGTGAACGACAAATAACTACATTTGCCTTACAATGGGCGGCTGGTTTAGCTCTAGCAAACCCGAAGCCAAAGACAGTACGGGAAATGCGGTTAATAATGTAAAAATTGTCGATCACACCGAGGCATTGGACTCGATTAAATTAATTCTGTAAGTACTGATGATTACGTCGGTGATACACTTAATATTCAAATTACACCAAGTATACATACAAGAAAAAACATGTCTTCTGATGCAAGAATACCTGAGTCGCGCACAAGATTTAGATAAAATCGAAATCAAAAAGAAAAAAATAAGGGAAAAAAAAATTATTTTTACCGTTTAAAGATAGAAAAAGATATATGTATATATATATGTATATAATAAAATTATAAAAACAAATGAGACTAGAAGCCATTTTAAGATCCGTTCACACGGCAAGTCCGTATTTCGACGCGAGGGCGCGTTTTATAGTGACTAGAGCGGGTAGAAATATGACTATATAGGAATTCGAAAACGCATATATAGAACATTTCAGATTTCACTCACCGCTAATACACTGCAATAATAAACAAAAGGCCGTCAGTTCAATTGACGGTTTGAAAATAAGAATAATACGGGAAACAAACGAATTCTTAGGAACTGTCTGGATAGTCAAAGTCGGCCTAGCGCCTATATAAATTTATGACTACAAGGTGGGAAAATTTACAAACATTGTTACGTCGGTGTATTCGTGCCTGTGTCCGGGAAAGGACTCAGGCCGAGGGAGGGGCATCCGATGTTCAGGCACCAGGATGCCGGCGTAAGCTCGTCGATTTTGCGTCGTGGGATCTTGGTAAGCCCCTCACCTCCCCAACATAACGAGAATAAATATTAGTAGTGCCTGAAAAAGTTCGTACCGTTCGTCAGTCAACAGTCCTCACTGCCCCACAAGCTGTAGCTTGATCGTAAAACGATCGGGCAATGTTTCGGCCACGTTCCCTCCCCTTCATGCATTCGCATGCCTGATGGATCGTCGCGGGCCGCGCAATACGATCCCCTTTTGTCAAGGTTGTCCGTCAAACGTTTTGACCACTCCACTTCGCGCATCAGCACCCCTTCTCGAAATGTTTACCTACTCATTTTGTTGTAGCATAATTTTATTGAGTAATAGATTGCTGGCTAGTGCCATGTAATACAAACAAGAATTAAAAAGCTAGCATACAAAATTTATGATAAGTTGGCTATAACTGTTGTTAGCGAGGAGTATCGAATTCATCACCAAGCAAAGGTGCGCACGTCAACAAAAATTGTTGGCTATTCACGACTACAAACGTCGCTCTGAGGGCTCTTGTTTTTGCATAACAAAAACAAGGCGGCTACTCGTCGCTGAAAAGTAATTTTTATTAATTTAAAACAATATGTAACACAAAATATTTAACTCCTATTAATGAGATAAATTGCCTGGAAGAGGCTGACAATAAGATATTTTTCTTTAAACCTGACACAAATATATTTATATGGTCTAATGGTGTAAAAATAAAATGAACACGGGAATATATGTATATATATGAAGAGAAAAAAAACTTGGGAATAGGGTTCTGTCAAAGTGGGGACACGTTGGATCCTGGGTGTTGCTATATATATATAGTGATGGAGTTATACATACATATACTTTCGTGCACCAATTAATTGTAACCGAACAATAATAAGATATACAAAAAACAAAAAAAAAAAAAAATACACTAAGTGGAGTATGCATATATATATATAAACGTATGAATGAGTTGGGTTTCTGTTCTTTTGTAGCACGCTTTGGCTGCTATTCGGCTCTCAGGTTACTTGGAGCGAGCACTTGCTGTTGTTTGGTTTTTGCTGATGTTCACATTAACGGCCATTCACCGGTTCACTTGTTCTTTTAATTGTTTTGCCGTTAGTATTTTTAATTAAGCACTTTGCGGGACACCGGATGCAATCCTGTCCAGGACATGGTGATGGTCCCTCCTCCGCTGTACGGATCTCTTGTACATTTTTACGATCTTTAACAGAGCCAGGAAGATCAGTATAGCAGCGATGAATTCCAGAGTAAGTTGTACTCCTTCTATTTTCTGTTTGTGGTCAACAACCTCCACGGTGTTTATCACATTTGCTGTGTTGTCGGAGGCCTTAGACTCCTTGCCGCCCATCCTGAGAGTTTCGTGGAACTATGGTCTTCCTTCAAAGTGTGTTCCTTGTTAGTCCTGTTATTTCCTTTAAAGGATGCTAGTGTCCTTGCTCCTTGACGTTTTTCTTCGCGACTGGAGTTATCCCTGAGTCTTATCCTCGATGGACAAAAGGATAATTGCCCGGGTATCTGTCGTACGGATGTTTTCCCGGGTACCGACGGACGACGGGTGTTTACCCGGGTACTGACTCTCTATCTGCCTTTTCATCGGTGAGCCATGGTCTTTTTATACCGGCATAGAGCTTTTTTCTGATCTATTGGTCTTCTATGCCAAGTGTTCCCGCCTAGGAATCATATTTCTCACATTCCCCTATTTTGGGGAGTCAATACCCCCTTCGGTGAAGTGTGCCCGGAACTGGTCTTGATTTTCTTTATTTTCTGCAATCTATTGCGGCCGCTGACCGGGTCATCGGAGACTCGTTTATTGTCGACTTGCATTTTCTTTGTCGCAATCCAACTGAGTCAACGGGGTGATGGTACCCCCCCTGCTTTTTTAGATTCCGGTTTTGAATCTTAAAAGTCTTACGATCTCCCGAAAAGGGTGTACGCAACAGGCTCGAAGTGATCGATGCGGTTACGCATGGAATGACTTCGCAAAAAGAAAGACCGTACGCTGTCTTCCGGTCTGCGTTGGAATTCTTCCACAAGGGCACCATCGGGAATACGTCCTTGCCTCTCTAAGCGTTGGATCTCATTTACAGGTCTACCTCGCATCGGTTTCCCATGGATTCTTAACCACCGATCCACTCTGGGCCCCTCCTTTTTAAGCTCTGCCAGTGACCTTATTGGGGACGTCAACGGTAACCCACCCATTTGGGAGTTCAGGTTGTCCTTCAAAAGTTCTACAAATTCACCCTCGGCGATCTTGTGTTTTAACTTGAAGTGTAAGTTGTACATGTCGGCGACATAATCGCAGAAGGACTCGTTATACCCTTGTTTCCTCTCCATTAATTCTTTGATCTTCATTAGGTCACTTCCAGTTGTAGAAAAAGCGCTTTTCATTTCCCTGATGAGCGAATAGTAATCAAAATCATAATCCTCGGCTCGATCCTCCATGAGTTGCCAATACCACTTGCTGGCTGCGCCGATCAGCAGACTATGAAATTCTCTGAAAACTTGCTGTCGGCTTATGTCATATAATTCTTGTAGTCTTTCCAAACGGAATAAAAAACTTTCAAGGGTCATACCGCGGCTTGTTCCGTCAAATTTCAAGTTCCATTTATCCAGCCCAACCCTTTTGTGCTGGTGCTTGAAACATTAGACTATGATCTGGACTATGTGGCTGGTCTCTGCTCGGCTGGTCTCCGGTATCTGCTGCGGAGTGGCCGTTCGTCTGGGCTCCCTTAACCGATGCATTTGGCCGTTAAAACATTCTTGCGACACTTGTTCTGGTGTTGGGGTATCTTGATGTCTTAAAAAGCTATCTGTGGGGATTCTGGGTAGTCCAGGTGGTGGGGCCATTCTTGGTTGTTCGGAAAAGGTTTGGGTGGCTTGTAAGTCAACCACTTTCTTCTTCAAAGCGTTTACTTGAGCGATCATCTCCAATTCCGCATCTCTACTCTGCTTCACTAAATCCATTAGTTCTCGTTCCCGCTTATCGGCCATCTCCGAACGGTCTTCGGAACTTGCATGGTACCGTGGCAACATGCTAGAGCGTCCACTAGGCGGCCCTAGCGGTAAATCTATTCCTCTGGCTGCTTCATCCATCGTGCTTTCAATCTGTTTGGACAAGTGTCCTATCTCTTCCGGCTGGTTCTCGAAGTTTTGTAAACTCTCTTGATCTAGTGCCTCGTACAGTCGGGGGGTGTCTCCCGCACTCGCACTTCGTGGTGCACACCCCTCTTCTTGTGTTCGCGATCGGGTTACTCTCCCGGTGGCGGGTTGAAACAACACTTTCTTTTTTGCCCCCCTCATTTACGTATTTGGATTGCTCTTGGATTGATACTTGTTTTTTTTTTTTTTTTTTTTTTTTTTTTGTGTTCTGCTTGGTATGCAGCTAAATATATTACACGATCTACCGTGAAAATTTCTGACTACAACTGTTAAAATAAGATAGGTAAGCTAGGATGCTGTTTCGCCATTAATAAGTCTCTCCTCAGTCAAAAAACCATCGGTATTTAAGCCCCAAAAAAAATTACCCGGAGATGTTGGTCGTTGCCCTGACATGGTTACACCCGGCCAACTTGCCTCCGTCTTCCACTGCTTAGGGAACTTTTACTAGGTTTCGAACGTGAACTGGCCCGCCTTTTCCTGGGAAGCTTTTACTATGGTTCTGTACGTGGACTGGTCCTCTTTTTTCCTGGTGAGCTTTTGCGATAGTTCCATATGTGAACTGCCCATCTTTTCCAGGGGAGCTTTTACTTGGTTCCATATGTGAGCTGGCCCACCTTCTCCTGGAGAGCTTTTACAATGGCTCCATATGTGAACTGGTCCACCTAAGACAGTGTATGTCCGAAAACCCCCTCCCGCCAGTCGTCGGAAAATCAGGCTGTTTGACCGATATTTGCGGACTCCACAACCTGCTGCTATTTGACCGTTACGTTCGGACTCCACAACAGTTTTCCTATTTCCCTGGCCACGTGCCTCACAAACGACCTGGCTACTTGGCCTAATACGTTGGAAGCGTGAGCCACCCTCAAATTATATTTACGTGATTTACAAAAAAAAAAGTCGATCGGCACTTAGTTGTTTGATATTATAACAAGGAAATCTCCCACATTTTTGAATTAAGGAATTTTTTTTTTCCAAACCGATTTTTCTAATGACAAAACAAAGGAGTTACGATTTTAAAAGGATAATAAACGAAAGTCATCTCAAAGACATACCTCTATTCTAAACCATTTACACGTGATTTCGGTTGCAGAAGTTCGGGACTTAAATTTATGCTAAATAGTAAAAAAGTTAGTAGGCGCGCACAGATTCTACTTGAGTCCAATTTTCTATACATAGTCAAATTAATTAGGTCATCATGGAATTTATGCCTACTTTTCGTTGAGATCAATGACACTATTCCTTAACAAATATGACAAATCCTTGCGTAGGGCGCCAATTCTGTTACGTCGGTGTATTCGTGCCTGTGTCCTGGGAAAGGACTCAGGCCGAGGGAGGGGCATCCGATGTTCAGGCACCAGGATGCCAGCGTAAGCTCGTCCATTTTGGGTCGTGGGATCTTGGTAAGCCCCTAACCTCCCCAACATAACGAGAATAAATATTAGTAGTGCCTGAATAAGTTCGTACCGTTCGTCAGTCAACAGTCCTCACTGCCCCACAAGCTGTAGCTTGATCGTAAAACGATCGGGCAATGTTTCGGCCACGTTCCCTCCCCTTCATGCATTCGCATGCCTGATGGATCGTCGCGGGCCGCGCAATACGATCCCCTTTTGTCAAGGTTGTCCGTCAAACGTTTTGACCTACTCCACTTCGCGAGTCAGCACCCCTTCTGGAAATGTTTACCTACTCATTTTGTTGTAGTTACAATAATAGCATAATTTTATTGAATAATAGATTGTTGGCTAGTGCCATGTAATACAAACAAGAATTAAAAAGCTAGCATACAAAATTTATGATAAGTTGGCTATAACTGTTGTTAGCGAGGAGTATCGAATTCATCACCAAGCAAAGGTGCGCACGTAAACAAAAATTGTTGGCTATTCACGACTACAATCGTCGCTCTGAGGGCTCTTGTTTTTGCATAACAAAAACAAGGCGGATACTCGTCGCTGAAAAGTAATTTTTATTAATTTAACACACAATATGGAACACAAAATATTTAACTTCTATTAATGAGATAAATTGTCTGGAAGAGGCTGACAATAAGATATTTTTCTTTAAACCTGACACAAATATATTTATATGTGCTAATGGTGTAAAAATAAAAGGAGCACGGGAATATATGTATAGTGACATATCCATAAGTCCCTAAGACTTAAGCACATGCCTACACAATACACATACAACATGTACACCCAAACACACCCTACACTACTCTGGATGTACTCAACAGATACCAGATAAGAATAAGACTGTCATATGATCCTCAAGACAAGGTTGAGTGGAAAAACCCAAACTCCTGATAAGTCACTCACTGGTAGACTAAACATCCGTTGCCTAATTTAAACATGCCTTGCTTAAGCCCTTGCACCATCGTCACGTTCCCACGTTCAAAGCTCGGACTCGCAATCCCGAAAAACAGAAGTATTAGATTGCAATAAACAAAATTGTAAGAATCTAAGAGCACTTGTATCCAAGAGCAAATGCACTTGAATCCAAGAGAAATGCAAAGACAATTAAAGTCAGCAACTCAAAAGCTCTCTCTCTTCATTTGATCAAATCCCTAAAGTCTAAAGTCCATATTAGAAAAGCTCGACACCGAGGCTTGAACGTCAATCAAATCAGAGTAATTATCAGAGTTCGGTTGGTGTTCTTCTCATAAAATAATATTGTAATTATTCAGTAAAATAAAATTATATTTTTTTTACATATGAATATTGCGATTATTTAATTGGCGCAGTCGGTAGGATCTGTTAAATAAAGAGTCCTTTTAGTACGGTACTGATCCATTGAAGGATACGCTATACAACTAGCTATCCAGGATCGGCGAATTAAAAACAGTGATTCTAAAATTATTTTGAGATCCGCAAAAGAATCTACGTGAAAGTAGTATTCAAGAAAAATCCCGTGTGGTCAGTAACATCTGCAAAACAATTTAAAAGAAAATCCCGTGCGGTCGGAAACAAAATTAATTACAAATTTTTTAATTCCGTAATTTAAAACCAAATTTAAAATAAACTCCGTGTATCAAGAAACCTATACAAATACACCATGGCAGTTCCACAACTGTCGGAAACTCACCTAAATCAATTACTGAATCAAATTAAAGAACTGAACTACTACGATGGCACACCTGGCAAACTGTCTGTGTTTGTTAACCAGGTCGAGCAGCTACTTAACCTATACCCTACCCAAGATGCCAGGCAGGCACATGTTATATACGGAGCAGTAAAACGCTTACAAGTGGATGCAGCATTGGAGGTCGTGACCCAAGAAAGAGTAAATACATGGCTGGATACAAAGACGGCCCTGGCGATGGCATTCAAGAACCACAGGCCCCACATAACACTTATAAGACAACTGGAGGATACATCATACCCCGGAAGCATCTGTAAGTTCATCGAGAAACTCGAATCACAATATTGGATTATGTTTGATAAGCTAGAATTAGAAAGCGACCCTGTCGATAAATCAAATTACACTGAAATGTTAAAAAGAACTGTTAAATCCGTAATAGATCAAAAATTGCCGGATAGAATTTATATGTCATTGGCACGCAAAGATATCGACACTATTTATAAATTAAAACAAGCTTTTATGGAGCTTGGCCTCTATGACGCCAGCCCAGAGAATCAGCGTTCTAATAGATCAGAAGGGAACAGACGCAGGAACAGGGGAAATCATAGTCAAAGCAATAATCAAAGATATTACAATAATAGAAATCACAATTACAGCAATTATTATCCTGGAATGAATCAGAATAATAATACGCAACTTCGAAATTCGAATCAACCTACGACAAATCAAAATCAGTATTCCACTCATCTAATACCGGTTAGTCAAAGGGGAAATTATAACACGTTTAGAAGGGAGTTAACACAAGCCCAAAAAAACAATCCTTTTAACAATTCCCTTAATTTCCAAGCTTCAACCTCAAATAAAACTAACGGTCAGCAGCCGATAAAAAGGCAACGCGAGAGTCAAAGTGGCCAAAGCAGAATGGATGTAAATTTTCATCAAACTGCCTCGGACACTCAAGTGACACAGGAGGACGTACCAGTCCCCATGTGCGAATAGGTTATCATAAAAAAATGTACAAGGGAATGATCGACACAGGCTCATCAATCAATATCATAAGAGAAAATTTTGAAAATTTAGAAGAACAAAAAGAAGATTTAACAGTGTATACCATTAAAGGGGCAATAAAATTAAAGAAAAGCATAATAATGAAGCCCACTTCAGTATGTCCGTCTGTTCAGAAATTCTATATCCACAAATTTTCCGACAATTATGATTTCCTGTTAGGTCGAAAGTATCTAGAGGATACGAAAGCTAAGATCGATTATGATAACGAGACGGTAACTCTAGGTTCAAGAACTTTTAAGTTTTTGTATGGAGAAAAGAAGGACGAGACCGCATCTAAATGCCTCGACCCACAGCAAAAGGATGATTCTGCTCCAGTGGAGGAAATCAATCCAAAAATGCAAAAGGTTAAGACCACACCTAAGTGCCTTAAACCAAAGCATCAACAACAGAAGAAGGAGACCGCAGTACCAAAATGCCTCATTTCAAAAGTTGTTAGTGACACAGTGGACAGTGATGTAACACATCTCGATCCCATGTCCGTTGACAACGATATAGTCAACTTCGCGATCAACAATGAGTTACGCGAATGTAACGAGTATAGACTCGAGCATCTAAATGTGGAGGAAATTGAATGTTTAAAGAAGGTTCTATACGAATTTAGAGACATTCAGTACAAGGAAGGCGAAAATTTGACCTTCACAAGTACAATTAAACATGTCATCCAGACTCAGCATGAGGACCCAGTATACCGTAAACCTTATAAGTACCCCCAAAGTGTTGACCAAGAAGTCAACAAACAAATCAAAGAAATGATAGAACAAGGGATCGTTCGCAAATCGAAGTCCCCTTATTGTTCTCCTATTTGGGTGGTCCCCAAGAAGGCAGACGCCTCTGGGAAACAAAAATTTAGGTTGGTAGTTGATTACAGGAATCTCAACGAGATAACTGTTAATGACAAATTTCCCATTCCTCGAATGGATGAGATATTGGATAAATTGGGTAGATGCCAATATTTTACGACCATTGATCTAGCTAAGGGTTTTCACCAAATCCAGATGGATGAAAATTCTATTGCAAAAACTGCTTTTTCAACTAAGCATGGGCATTATGAGTATACACGTATGCCTTTTGGCCTAAAAAATGCTCCAGCTACTTTTCAGAGATGTATGAATAATCTTTTGGAAGATTTGATCTACAAAGATTGTTTAGTCTATTTGGACGATATTATTATTTACTCCACTTCATTGGAGGAACATATTTTATCTCTAAAAAAAGTCTTTGAGAAACTGAGAGACGCCAACTTGAAGTTGCAGCTAGACAAATGTGAATTCATGAGAAAAGAAACTGAATTCCTGGGACATATAGTCACAACAAATGGCATTAAACCAAACCCAAACAAAACTAATGCAATCACAAATTTTCCGTTACCTAAGACACCTAAACAGATAAAATCATTTTTGGGATTATGTGGATTCTATCGCAAGTTCATTCCTAACTTTGCCAAGATAGTTAAACCCATGACCCTGAAACTAAAGAAAGGTGCTGTAATAGATATCAAATGTAAAGACTACATCGAATCATTCGAAAGACTAAAGGTTTTGATAACTTCAGATCCGATATTAATCTACCCTGATTTTTCAAAGCCCTTTTCTCTAACAACTGACGCGAGTAATGTAGCTATTGGTGCAGTGCTATCACAGAACCATAAGCCCGTTTGTTATGCCAGCAGAACGCTGAACGAACACGAAATCAACTATGCTACTATTGAAAAAGAATTGTTAGCTATAGTTTGGGCGACAAAATATTTCAGGTCATATCTATTCGGCAGGCCATTTGAAATAATGAGTGATCACAAGCCATTGGTATGGCTCAATAATATCAAAGAGCCGAACATGAAATTACAAAGGTGGAAAATCAAACTTAATGAATTCGATTATAAAATAAAATATCTTCCAGGTAAAGAAAATTATGTCGCGGATGCTCTTTCCCGCACAAAGATAGAAGAAGTCATGGTTGGCGAAGTCGCAAACAGCGCAGACGCAACTATACATAGTGCTAATGAAGATAATTTAAATTATATATCCATAACGGAGAGACCAATCAATTTCTTCTCTAGACAAATAGAGATAGAAAAAGGCGACAGTGATACAACAAGTGTAAGCCACTTCTTTCAAAAACTAAAGATTAAAATAATCTATAAAGAAATGACACTTGAACTCGCCAAAACTCTCATTAAGGAATATGTGTGCACCAAGAAAAGCGCAATTTACTTCCCTAATGATAAAGATTTTCTGATCTTCCAAAGGGCATTTACCGAAATCATAAGCCCTAACAATTTCACAAAACTATTGAGATGTACCACGAAGCTAATTGATATATTAACTTATGCGGAATTTAAGGATTTAATCTTAAAGAAACATAAGGAAGTTTTACATCCAGGTATACTCGTAGAAAAAACCATTAATTGGTTTAAAGAAAAATATTATTACCCTGATAGTCAAAAGCTAATTCAAAATATTATCAATGAATGTGAAATCTGCAATCTGGCAAAAACAGAACATCGAGACACAAAATTGACATATGAAACAACACCAGAAATATTTAACACAAGGGAAAAATACGTAATAGACTTTTATCTCACGGGAAACCAGATCTTCCTATCTTGTATTGATATTTATTCAAAATTTGCCTCACTAGTTGAAGTAAAAAGTAGAGATTGGCTAGAAGCGAAAAGAGCCATTACTAAAATATTCAATGATATGGGAAAGCCTCAGGAAATTAAAGCGGACAAAGATTCAGCTTTTATGTGCATAGCTTTGCAAAACTGGATACGATCCGAAGGCGTACAAATTTCTGTAACAACCAGCAAAAATGGTGTATCTGATATAGAAAGATTTCACAAGACCGTAAATGAAAAACTGAGAATCATCGGTAGTGAACAAAATATTGAAGATAGGTATACGAGATTCGAAACAATCTTATACGTCTATAATCATAAAACTAAACATAATAGTACTAAACGATCTCCGGCAGACATTTTTCTATATGCAGGCAGTCCAGATTTTAATATACAACAAAACAAAATCGATAAGATCGAATATCTCAATAAGAATAGGCATGATTTTAAAGTTGATATAAAATATAGACAGGCTCCACTCGTAAAGAGTAAAATCACCAATCCATTTAAAAAGACAGGAAGGATTGAACAAGTGGACAGTAAACATTTTGAGGAAACAAACCGCGGCAGGAAAATCGTTCATTATAAATCTAAATTCAAGAAACAAAAAAAGATTAATAAGAGCAAATACGATAATTCCAGACCAAGTACACAACATATTTCTAATAATGCTTAGTTGCATGTTACCACTCATCACCATGGTCAAATGCAGCAAAATCGAGGTAAACCCAATAAGTGCGAAGAATAGATATCTTATATTCCAAACCGGAGCGATGGAAATTCTAACCAGCTACGAATACCACTATTTGAGTATAAACATAACAAAGACAATGCTTACTTCGAAAATCTAGTAACCGAAGCAAAAGACTATCCCAATGTACCTCAGATACCATATTTAGTAAATAAACTAAAACGGGAAATAAATGGATTAAGAAGTATAAGCAGAAACAAAAGAGGTCTTTTGAACGTAGTAGGGAAGGCATATAAATACTTATTTGGTACATTAGATGAGGACGACAGGGAAGAGCGAGAGGAAAAAATTAATAACATGTCAGAAGACTCCGTGAAAACCCATGACCTAAACATGATTATCGATGTAATCAACAGCGGTATAGACATAATTAATAAGCTAAAGGTGGAGAAAGAACAGAACCAACAAATTGCGATACTGATATTTAACCTACAGCAGTTTACAGAATACATAGAAGATATCGAGTTAGGTATGCAATTAACCAGATTAGGAATCTTTAACCCAAAATTACTAAAACATGATTATTTGAAACACGTAAATTCGGAGAAAATGCTAAAGATAAAAACATCAACTTGGCTCAAGACAGACACGAACGAAATTTTGATTATATCCCACGTTCCTAGCGAGGTCACTAAAGTTCCGATATTTCAAATAGTTCCGTACCCAGATGAACATAATTATATTCTAACCGAGAAAATATTTGATAAATTCTATATATTCAATAACCAAGTATTTCATAAAGATACGGATAAATTAATATTCGACAAATGTATTGTTGGACTTATCAAACAAGAGCAAACTCAGTGCAAATTCATTAAAACCCATAGAAATTTCCAAATAAATTATATAGAGCCAAATATACTTTTAACATGGAATATTCCTGAAACAGTTGTCAATCAAGATTGTACAAACAACAAAATATTAATATCAGGAAACAACATCATTAAGATTAACAAGAGAGAACGCTATAGTCGAGTTCCCCGACTATCTGATACCCGTTACTCAGCTAGTGAAAGTGCGAAGGAGTCTTCAGCACTGACAGTTTTTGGCGGTTTGTGGGCGCTAGAGTGGGCGTGGCAAAAAGTTTTTTAGCAAATCGATAGAAATTTATAAGACTAATACAAAAATGAAAAAATATCAAAACATTTTTCAAAAGTTTGGGCGTAGCAGCTTTGGGCGGTTTGTGGGCGTTAGAGTGGGCGTGGCAAAAAGTTTTTTGGCAAATCGTTAGAAATTTATAAGACTAATACAAAAATGAAAAAATATCAAAACATTTTTCAAAAGTGTGGGCGTGGCAGTTTTGGGCGGTTTGTGGGCGTTAGAGTGGGCGTGGCAACATGAGTCGACAAACTTGCGCTGCGTCTATGTCTCAGGAGTCAGTATGCTTAATCTCAACTTTTTACCTTTTGTAGTTCCTAAGATCTCGACGTTCATACGGACAGACAGACGGACGGACAGACGGACATGGCCAGATCGACTCGGCTATTGATCCTGATCAAGAATATATATACTTTATATGGTCGGAAACGCTTCCTTCTGCCTGTTACATACTTTTCAACGAATCTAGTATACCCTTTTACTCTACGAGTAACGGGTATAAAAATTGTACAATGCAAATAGATGAGTTCCTCATTTCTAATAAAATAGCAGATTTTACACAAACGATTTATATCACCAACAATGTTACACGTTTAGAACCAATAGATCACTTACAAACAAGAGAAATGATCAAATTCCATGTAAAACATTACAGCTTTTTCCAAATTATATGCATTACAACTTTTGTCATCATGATAATTAGTTTGACTCTGTATTTAGCATATAAGTTTAAAAATATACCTAAGAAAATTATTGTTAAATATTGTAAACAAAAAGAAGAACATCCGCACCTTGAAACTAATGTCAAGGAAATAATTCAACCAGAAAACAATATTAGGATATACCCAAATTTAACGACCTGAGGACAGGCCAAATTCAATGATTGGGGGAGTGACATATCCATAAGTCCCTAAGACTTAAGCACATGCCTACACAATACACATACAACATGTACACCCAAACACACCCTACACTACTCTGGATGTACTCAACAGATGCCAGATAAGAATAAGACTGTCATATGATCCTCAAGACAAGGTTGAGTGGAAAAACCCAAACTCCTGATAAGTCACCCACTGGTAGACTAAACATCCGTTGCCTAATTTAAACATTCCTTGCTTAAGCCCTTGCACCATCGTCACGTTACCACGTTAAAAGCTCGGAATCGCAATCCCGAAAAACAGAAGTATTAGATTACAATAAACAAAATTATAAGAATCTAAGAGCACTTGTATCCAAGAGCAAATGCACTTGAATCCAAGAGAAATGCAAAGACAATTAAAGTCAGCAACTCAAAAGCTTTCTCTCTTCATTTGATCAAATCCCTAAAGTCTATATTAGAAAAGCTCGACACCGAGGCTTGAACGTCAATCAAATCAGAGTAATTATCAGAGTTCAGTTTGAGGCCTAATTAAAATCGGTCGGTGTTCTTCTCATAAAATAATATTGTAATTATTCAGTAAAATAAAATTATATTTTTTTTACATATGAATATTGCGATTATTTAATTGTATATATATGAAGATAAAAAAAACTTGGGAATAGGGTTCCGTCAAACTTACCCCACTTTAATCCGGAGCGATGAGATCTCGACGCGTTGGATCCTGGGTGTTGCTATATATATATAGTGATGGAGTTATACATACATATACTTTCGTAAACCAATTAATTGTAACCGAACAATAATAAGATATACACAAACATAAAAAAAAAAAAATTCCCGGGTACCGACGGACGGCGGGTGTTTACCCGGGTACTGACTCTCTATCTGCCTTTTCATCGGTGAGCCATGGTCTTTTTATACCGGCATAGAGCTTTTTTCTGATCTATTGGTCTTCTATGCCAAGTGTTCCCACCTAGGAATCATATTTCTCACATTCCCCTATTTTGGGGAGTCAATACCCCCTTCGGTGAAGTGTGCCCGGAACTGGTGTTGATTTTCTTTATTTTCTGCAATCTATTGCGGCCGCTCACCGGGTCATCGGAGACTCGTTTATTGTCGACTTGCATTTTCTTTGTCGCAATCCAACTGAGTCAACGGGGTGATGGTACCCCTTCCCCTGCTTTTTTAGATTTCGGTTTTGAATCTTTAAAGTCTGACGATCTCCCGAAAAGGGTGTACGCAACAACATTTCTCTTAAAAAAATGGGAGGAAATAAATAGAATTTATAAATGCATCAACAAAAATAGTCCCTTTAAGAGAGACACCGTATACAGGTGTCAAACATTTTATTGAATGTTAACAGAATTCGCAAAGTACTAGCTTCGATATATGAAAAATTATCGCAAGTGCACAAAGAATCTGCTATAAATATACACGACAGTGTAATAGAAATAGTGGTAAAGGCCTTGACGAAATACAATATTCAGTTTACTATACCGGAAAATTACGAAGATCCTGTAAAATTAGATGAAGCCGGAACATTGCCTTTAACAAGTAGTCAAGATACAGCGGTTCTAGAAAACTTTCCGGAAGGTAAGGAGGAAATCGAAGATATAGACATACCATATTTGTATAGAGAAGATTCCAATTCCAATACATCGGACGAAATGGAATCTAAAGTCCACTTCCTTAAAACTGCTTCGTCGCTCATTCCAGAGATCGACGGCAAAGCAGAAAATTTACAGAGTTTCATCGATGCTCTCGAATTGGTAGATACCATAAAAGAGACGCACGAGGAGACCGCCGTCAAATTGATAAATACAAAAGTTAAGGGCCATGCTCGTAACCTCATAGGGGACGAAAATAGCATCGCCTTAATAATAGCAAAACTCAGGTCAACGGTTAAAGGTGAATCGGTGGAAGCTTTTTCGGCAAAACTAATGAACCTACAACAAAAGAATAAGACGGCAACCGCATATGCTAAGGAAGTTGAAGAACTAACCAAGGCTTTACAAGGAGCTTATATTAACAATGGTCTATCGTTGCAATTAGCTTCAAAGTACAGCGTACAACAAGCTGTCAAAGTATTGGCAACTAACTGTGCCATCAATAAGGTTAGGCTTATTATGCAAGCGGGAACGTTCACTGACATGAATTACGCCGTAGCCAAATTCGTCAACAGCTGCACCGAGGCAACTGGACAAGAAAACGCGGTTTTATTTTACGGACAAAATTATAGAGGCACCTCTAATTACAGGAGCCGCGGTAATCGCAGAGGCCGAGGAAATAGAGGAGGTTATAACAACCGTGGCGCCTGTCAAAATAGGTACAACAACTCCACCTTCAATACACGGGGTAACCAAAACGCAGGAAATAATAATATTCGAATCGCCCAGGAAAACGAGGAAGACCCCTTGAGCGAAAACCAAGAACAGTAAACGTATATCAAGTAAATATCAGCCTCAGTTATTTCATAAAAACAAAAAAAAAGCGACAAAAACCCCGTTGACATTGCTAGTTGACACGGGTGCCGAAATATCACTGCTAAACGAACATCATAAATAATATTCAGACTTAGACACCTCCAAAATATCTATAAAATCATTCGGGGTAACATCCGTAGAACTTCGAATGCGTAATGCTATCGTACCACACGAATTCCAGGTAGTACCCTCAGATTTCCCAATTCCTTGCGATGGCATCATAGGAATTGATTTTATCAAACGATTCAATTGCATACTAGATTTTGAAAATTCTCAAGGCCTTCTGGTACTGAGACCATATAACTTACCTCAACCAATAGAAATCCCAATGCACACCTCCGTTTCAAAAAATATATTGCACCTACCCGCAAGAGCTGAAGTAATCAGAGTAATAAAATTAGACACCCCAGAAACATCTGTTTTAATCCCAAATCAAGGAATAACAAGTGGGGTATTCATAGCCAGCACTATTGTTCACACAGAATACGCAACTATCAAAATATTAAATACAAACTTTCAAGACACTACATTTACTGAAGATGTCATAACATTCGAGTCTCTTACAGAATATGACATCATATATCCTTCTCAATTATCAAAAGACAAAAAAAGAACAAAATAGGCTAAATAAATAAATAAGCTAAAATTCCCACCACAATTCCAAAAGCAATTGAAAACATTATGTACAACCTACAGTGATATATTCGGTTTGGAAACAGAGCCAATATCCGCAAATAATTTTTACAAACAACAATTACGACTACGAGAAAGAACACCGGTGTATATTAAAAACTATATAAATGCTGAAGCTGAAAAACACGAAATAGATAAACAAGTCTAGAAACTAATTAGAGATGGTATAATAGAACCATCTGTGTCGGAATACAACAGCCCATTACTTTTGGTTCCAAAAAAGTCTCTACCGAACTCAGACGAGAAAAGGTGGCGACTAGTGGTTGACTATAGACAGATAAACAAAAAATTACTAGCAGACAAATTCCCTTTACCACGAATAGAAGACATTTTGGATCAACTCGGAAGAGCAAAATATTTTTCATGCCTCGATCTTATGTCAGGTTTTTATCAGATAGAATTGTACGAAAAATCAAGAAATCTCACATCATTTTCCACCAATAAAGGCCCATTTCGCTACACGCGATTACCGTATAGACTAAAAGTGGTACCAAACTCGTTCATGCGCATGATGACCCCTCACAAGCCTTTCTTTATATGGACGATTTAGTCGTCATAGGATGCTCTGAACAACATATGTTTAATAATCTAACAAAAGTATTCGAATTGTGCCGCAAATTTAATTTAAAATTACATCTTGAAAAATGTTAATTTTTTATGCATGAGGTCACCTATTTAGGGCATAGATGCACTGACAAGGGTATTTTGCCGGATGAAAGCCAATATGAAGCTATTAAAAACTATCCAATACCAAAAAACCCAGATGATGCCAGACGCTTTGTAGCGTTTTGCAAATATTATACATACATTGGGCTATAAAGTATTTTCGACCGTACGTGTATGGTAGACCCTTTTTGGTAAAAACAGACCACCGACCGTTAATCTATCTATTTTCTATGAAGGATCCAAGCTCAAAGTTAATAAGAATGAGGCTGGACCTAGAGATATACGATTACACTGCGGAGTACCTCAAGGGGAAAAATAATTTTGTAGCAGACGCGTCATCCCGTATTACAATAAAAAAACTTAAGGAAATCAACAGACTGGTAATAAAAGTAGCCACAAGAGATCAGTCAGTAGCAAAGGAACACTCGCAGAAACAAGAAACTGTCGGCCTGACAGTCTACAAAGTCTACACAGTCATTAATAACAATGACGCAAGAAAATATGTAAAAGTAAAATTCGTCAAACATACGTGTTTGTTTAAACGAGGAAAACGAATACTTTCACGATTCGCTGTGGAAGATTTATACCTCAACAGAAAAAAATGATTTGCGACGGTTTTTCCAAAGGCTAGAAACTCAAGCTGAGGTAGAAAATATTTCTAGAATTGGTGTTGCCCCAAAAAATCTAAAAACATGGTACTCTTAAGAAAGTACAAATAGCAATATTATTAGAGGTGACCATAGTAGACAAAAGCGACGAACAAAAATTCAATAAATTCTATTAAAGTTCCATAATGATCCAGTTGAAGGCGGCCACTCGGGAATAACAAGAACGCTTAAAAAGATAAAAAGAAATTACTATTGGCATAATATGCCAATAATAACATGCTAATAACATGGTTATTGTAGATACAATAGGATCATTCCCACACAGTGAGGATGGAAATGAGTACGCAGTTACCATTATTTGTGACCTCACGAAATATCTAGTGACGGTACCAATACCAAATAAGAATGCAAATACAGTCGCAATGGCAATATTCGAACGTTTCGTTCTGAAATACGGGCCCATGAAAGTGTTACTATCTGACATGGTAACCGAATACAAAAATTCATTTCTGACAAACTTGTGCAAATATATGAAAATAAAGAATATTACGTCAGCAGCATATCACCACCCAACGCTGGGGACAATAGAGCGCAGTCACAGAACATTTAATGAATACGGTTCATATATTTCAGTGAACAAAGATGACTGGGATAAATGGCTAATGTACTTCACGTATTGTTTTAACACTACACCCTCGGTAACACACAATTATTGTCCATATGAACTAGTATTTGGAACAGCGACCAGACAATTCAAGGAGATATCGAAACTAGAAAAGATATACCCGATTTATATTGTAGACGATTATGCTAAGGAAGTTATGTTTAGATTAGAGCTAGTACATAAAAGAGCAAAACTGATGCTTGAAAAAGAAAACGAGAAGCGAAAAACACAATATGATAAAAACAGTAAAGACTTTGAATTAAAAATTGGTGATCAAGTTCTATTAAAAAATGAAACAGGTCATAAATTGGAGCCAAAATACACAGGCCCATTCGAAGTCCTAGACATACAAGAAAATACCAATATAAAAATCAGAAGTAATAAGAAAAAACAGCAAGTAGTAAACAAAGATAGGCTTAAACTTGTCATAAATAACAAAAAACGTATTGATAGGTATAGAATCAACTTTAAACGCATCTTAACGATTTAAAAAAAAAAACTTTGTTATTAAATAAAGAAATAACAACTAAAAATAAAAATTTATATACATACATATGTATATACATATACAAATACACATACGTACACTTAACTACTACATAAACCCACTTGGGAATGAGCGTAATCTTAACAGCGTAAAAATATAATTTTTGATACAATCTTTTCACTAATTTCCATTCAATCAATTCAAAAAAAATAATAATAATAGTAATAAACGGAAATACAACAACAAAATTAATTAAAAACACACACCGTACATACACCATTATATCACTCCATTACCCACGACACTCATACATTGCATCTTACTTTCAATGCATATTTTTCAAACCCATTAAATCAATAGATATATATGGGCGTATAATTGGCACAAACAAATTTTTTTTTTAATTTGCGTATTGCACAAAAAGTTCGACGCTAAGACTCGAAATGTTGGATGCAGCTGATGACTGTACAAATGCGCAATACAAATAACCCGTTACAGTTTTCGGTTCTTTTTTGGCATTCGTTTTTGTTCAAACACAGACAATTTTTAATGCTCACATAATTGGCACACATTCCTATTAACGCAGATTCTTTTGTACAGAGCACATGTTTGGTCACATTTTGCTCTTATTTACTAAGTTTACATTAATTTAAAGCAGATTTACCAATTCAAAATAATAATAGTTTTAATTTTATAACAATTTAAATGAATCTGTGCCAATTATATGAGCAGGCAACTTTTGATTTTTTTTGAATCATTTGAAAATATCTTTTGAAATTTTATGTTAATTTGAAATTTTTCTTTCTTATTTAAGAGCCCACAGCATAGGCTTAAAAATGTCATTTCAGTTTGTTTCTTTTCATCAACATTTAATAAAAAAAAAATTGTTTTTTATACGTAAATTTTTTTGTGCCAATTATCCGCCCATAACTGTATATATTCCATTTTATTTAAATTACATTTTTATTGAATGACTCCATTATATATACGTCATTCGTATTAAAAGGGGAGGTGTATCGAGCCGAGTACATAGTACATATACACATACCAAATACATGCCAAATAAGTAAGCCCAGCAACATTCATTCAACTAAAACACAGACACACTCATACTAACAAATTGGAATGCATGTACTCAGCTCGTTGCTCACTCAAGAAAGGGGTGGAAGCCCAAAAGAGAATTATCAATAAACATTCAGCGATGAGCTCGCACCTAAAACAGACGTGTAATTGATTCATTTAAAAGTCATATTTATTCGGATTTAAAAACGATCTTCACAAAAGTATTAGTAGCAAAAATGACTCACCCAGTTGCAGCATGTGATGGAGGCCTCCTCAACAAGCGCTGATGCTGACGGTTAAACTAGATAATAATGTTGAGTTAAATTTAAATAACTTTACCTTTGCCTGCCAGCAATTGATCGATAAGAACATTTACGTTACAATTTCGGTCATGATCGACCATAGAGCATTACATATTTTTATACACTGAGCCCTTTTGTTTTTGCTTTTTTTATACCCGTTACTCGTAGAGTAAAAGAATATTTTAGATTCGTGGAAAAGTATTCGTTGAAAGTAACGCCCACAAACCGCCAAAAAGACCAGTAAGTCAAGTTTTTATGTTAGAGCAACAGCTATTCCTGCTAGTGATGTCTACTGTACTGGATACGATAGGGATGAATTTCCTTTGTGGCATTATGGTTACCATCAGCTGCGGAGCAGAACTATTCCAACTGGACCCGAAGAATGGGTCCCAACAAGTTGGGAGGCGACGAGTCAGCTATGGCCTTGCCCCGAAGAAACGATGCGGCCCAGCAGCAGAACCATTTCCGGCAACGTCTAGGACCAGCTATATCTCAATCCTACCAGGAGAGTCCGATTTCGGGATCCAGTTTTTAACGGTGAGCACAAGCCTGGACCCGACCAATCGCCATTGCTGTACTTTCGAATCGAGGGAGCCCTGACCACCATCGACACCACCCCGAACGTTGTAGCTGCCCCACAAATAAATGATCAGCGGAAATGTGCTTTTCTTCAGTCGAAACTAGACAAATTCGACCGTTTAGAGGGCACATCTAATATCGCGGATCACCACATCGACATGCGGGATGAAAATCCCAATGAAAAAACCGGTAATGAAAGTAGTTAAACAGGTTTACGAGGTATTGCGTGTTATGCGGATCGAATCGTTAAAGAGCCCCATAGCGCGCCCATAATGCTGGTCGGTAGGAAGACGGGCGATATCCGTATGTGGGTAGATTATTGACGATTAAACGCGAGATCTATACCCGATGCCTACCCAGTACCCAGAATCCATCATATACTCTAACGTTTGCTAAACGCGCGGCTTATCTCAACGCTCGACCTTAAGAGTGGATACTGGCAAATCCCGGTTGCACCCGCCAGTCGCGAATATACCGCGTTCACCGTACCGGGACGAGGCCTATTCCATTGGAAGGTGATGCCGTTTGGTTTACATTCGGCTTCGGCGACGTTCCAAAGAGCTCTCGATAGTTTTATAGGTCCGGATATGGAACCCTCAGCATTCGCGACATCATCGTCATCAGTACGACCCTTGACGAGCATATCGAAAATCTTCGCGAAGTCTTAAGGCGACTTAGGCAAGCCAATCTGAAACTCAACCGGGACAAATGCCTTTTTTTTCCAATGGAGTCTGAAATAGCCGTCGTTGAACCCATATCCACACTCATCCGCAAAGGCAAGCAATGGAGTTGGTACACGGAAAAAGATCTAGCTTTCGAAACAATGAAGACACGACTTATTGAAGCCATAGTACTCGCGTGCCCGGACTTCACTCAGAAGTTCTCTCTGCAAACCGATGCTAGCGATCACGGGTTAGGAGCAGTACTGCAACAGACCATCGACGAAGAAGAACGTGTCATAGCTTACGCCAGTCGGCCCTTAACGCGACCTAAAGAAAATGCGATGCTACCTAGAAGGGTACCGGTTCGAAGTCGTAACTGAACACCTGGCATTAAAATGGTTAAATTCTATTAACAACGGATCGGAAGGTGGGCGCTCGAAGTTCATCAGGCCGACGTTCAATATCGACGCGGAAATTTCGGCGCCCGAAGTGGAACCCTCCCATTGCAAGTGGATCCGCAAGATGATACTTCGAGTAACCCAAAAACCCGAGAAATTCCCCGACTATCGAGTCGAAGGTGGCCATCTGTACCAAAGGAGGAGGATCAAGACCCGTGGAAACTGTGCCAGGAGTACCGCCAACAGGTTCTACAGAAATGCCCTTATCACCCGGCAGCCGGACATCTTGGGACAAGGAAATGCAGCAAACGAGTCACGCAAAAGTATTATTGGCCAGGTCTCTTCCGGGAGGTTACTTAGTATGTACGACGTTGTCCAAATTGTCAAAAATACAAGGTGAGCCAACTTAAACGCGGAGGTCGAATGTTCACATGCCAAGTCAAGGAACCGTTCAGCGTAATAATTGCAGATTTCATGGGTCTATTTCCGCGTTCTCACTATGAAAATACTATGCTATTGGTATTTTAGGATGCGTTCACTAACTGGGTAGAATTGGTCTCGCTTCGAAAAGCCACCACAACCCATCTAGAGCGATCCTTCCGACACAGGATTTTGAGTCGCTTTGGTATCCCCCAGAGCTTTGTATGTGACAACGGGACACAATTCACTAGCAGGTCTTTGGAAAAGTTCTGTAAGAACCTTGGAATAAAGATTCAACACACGGCCCCTACATGCCGCAACAAAATCCAACGGAAAGGGCAAACAGGACCATAAAAACGATGCTAGCCTTGTAGGTAATAGGCTTAAGTTAGCCCTAAGTGGCCATCCAAAACTATCGAATAAGTTAGGAGAATAGCAAAGTCTCCCGACGAAGCCAATACGGAAGCCACGATCAGCTCCCAAGGGGAAAAATACCAAAGCCACCACAACGAAACCGAACGGAATAAGTGGCGAGAAAATTCAAGAATCGAGAAGAACCGAAACCAAAGAACGCGAAGCTGGTTTTCACGTGGTCACCAGTACCACCCAGTACTCCGCGCATTTTCGCATATTTTTCCTCAGCAGACGTGTAGGTTTTCCTAACGTTTTGGCCGTGAACGTACCTTGATTTGCAAACTGGGTACAGATGTACCCAAGCAAGCATTTACGAAATAGAACATTATGATACCCCCCTCAACAGTCTCCAATATAAAAAATATATCTGATAGGGTGGACTGAGACGCCGACCCCAGCTAAAGCATCCTAGCGTTGACCCAGCGAAACCGACAGTGCTCGAACAGGAAACCCAATCCTACGAATCCGTGTACATAGCAGGACTGTGGTAAAGACTATGTCAACTTTTTTAGAGACTTTGTGCCGTAGACCTGGCGGGAACGAAAGCAATTCCTTGTCCAAGTACCCAGCACTCACCTAGGCAGGCATTGAGACAAATCATCCAGGACGACGAGCGCACAGGACATCTGAAACGAAATAGCAGAGCCAGCCGCCTAGGGAGCAACTTGAAAACAAGAGGGATGTGAAGGGGAATTTGAAATATTATAGTACCGCATTTTGGTATCAGTAATCTAGGTAAGGCGAATTTTCGGGCAAAACTATTTGTCTATATGGCAAAAATTATATGCCAATAAGAGAGTGAAACCTTATAAACAACTATTACTTTTGTGGGACTAGATTACTTCGGTCAATTTCGCTGGACTTCGTACGTCTCTCAGTCGCTAGCAGTTCTTAAATGTATTAATTGTCGGCAGCCAACTTTGTAGAGACAATTATGCTCTGTGACACCTCTTCTGTGCAATAATATCGAAGACGAGTATATGCAAAGAAACTTCGCGATCATTAAAGCTCTCCTCTCCCGCACTCTCTCTCTTGAACTTACTTTGGCTTATCGTTTTGCTGTTCGCTGTGCAAGCCTTTTTGTCATTTGCTTTCGTAACCTCTGTATATGAGCATCTCTAGAATTCTCTAGAATCTGTATGCTTAATCTTTACTAGCTTTTATAGTTCCTGAGATCTTGACGTTCATACGGACGGACAGGCGGACAGATCGACTCCTCTATTGATTCTGATCAAGAATATAATACTTTATATAGTCGGAAGCGATTTCATCTGCCTGTTACATACTATTCAACGAATAGTATAAATAGCTAATAAAAAGCTTATAAACTCGACACAACTCCGCACACAATCAGTTTTCGATGGGGACGACCCTCAACCCTATTGAGGGTACAGGCATCCGACGTGCACACAATGGTAAGAACGTATTCTCAAACATAGTGGTTCTGTTTATTAATTCAATCAAGTGTGTTATATCATGAGCAATCGCATTCTATTCACCTCAGAGATTATATTAGTCTTTGGTGCTATCGCTACTTCTATATCCCCTCGTTAAGAAATTACTTTGTTACATCCAATATATTTGTTCAAAAATTTAAACCTAACAAAAATAGTTTATGAATATTACAAAATTATTCATCAAATTAAAATTTTTTATTTTCGTTTTGTTATTAAAAGTTTAAATTTTTTCAGACTTGGATCAACTGGGACATCATTTGCAATGGCTGGAAACTACGTCTTACTTTTGAAGAATATATCAAATATATTAAAATACTGTTTTAAAAATTAAAAACAGTTTAATTAATTATTTATGTTATATAAAAAAAAAAACGGCATTAAATATAATTCTTATTTTTTTGTATGTTGGGGCTTGGGGAGAGACCTGAACGAATCCATAAAGATTAAGATTAAGATTAGGTACGGTGGTAGTTATTGTTTTTTTAGCGAATTGTGTTAACCGTTGACCACGTGCAACCATCTTAAAAAAAAAGAACAATACAGAGGGCATTGCTTAAAGCATGTTATAAGAAAAACAAGAATGCGAAAGACTGCTTGATTTCGCACTGTTAAATAAACAATAAGAGATCTTAAAACTGCTTTTGAATTGTTAACCATTATGAAATTCCTACAGATTTGACTCTGTTAATTATGATATTATTCTCATGAAAGCTGTAATATGTTTATAAACCCAGTCGTTTATAAACTCAAACGCCCAACGTGGGGCAGTGTATAATCAATTTATTAACAATAATTAATAGCAATAATTAAAATTTGCGGTGGCATGCCTCAATTCGTTTGCTCAACCGGTTAATAAACAATATTCTATTTCGTCGCAATCATAACATTTGGCATAACAAATGCTTAACGGCTAAAATTACACACATTCGCATAAAACCAACGGTCCCATTCGCATTTTTCTTTCATGCGCTTTTCGCTCGTTTGTCTGCGGTCTTACATGTTATTGAGAGTCGTTCTACTCCCGCTGCTGATGCCGACGTCAATCGCTCAGTACGCGTTGCACCGTTACTGCGCAAGCCTATCACAGGCTGCGCATATCATATCGTTTTGATCGCAGTTTCGGCATTTTTTGGTGCGTCCCCTCGCCTCATTTTCACTTCGTCGCTTTCGCTAGAATAACTGTACCGCACTATCAGTTGCCGTTTCTAATCGCATTAATTCTCGTTTATTTTACCAACGCCATAAAAAAAGCCATCGTCGGCATTTGGAATCGTATTCGCAAAAATATAAATTATAAGAGTACATAAAATGCCAACGGGCAAATATAAATCGAAATATTTCCCGCATCAATCGAATAATCGAGACTCAGTCGGATGAGTCGAAAATAACGCCAACTGAACTTTAATATCGCTTGAGTATCTTAAAAGCGTACTCCAAACAAGCACTTTCAGTGCAATCGGCGATTGAATCCCTGGACCGCCAGGACAGCGGACGGCCTGATCTGGAGGTCACCTACGTGACTGTAAAGATTGCCATTCAACGACTTATTGGCTATGAGCTGAACACCACGATCCTCGACAACACTCCAACACCAGTCTCCCGGCCATCACCATCTCGACCGTCGTTTAATGGAAACCATAACCAGTATAAAAACTGTATTACTTCATTCTTACATCTTATGACTCATGAAAACACATCGAAAATAGATAAGTTTAACTATATTCGCAACTACCTAACAGGATCCAGTTTTTGGAAAAAATTATCTACTGGCATTGGATAAACTAAAGTCTCGGTACGATAAGCCGGTACTTATATTTGGTAGCGTCAATTTTCAAGCTATCGCCAGCTGGCACATCTAAATCTCACCAGTTACGGATCTTAATTGACAACGCATCTGCCCTATTCAGTTCTTCATCATCTTTAGGATCTGATGCAGAAGTTTCGCAAGCGATGCTCATTTACGTTATATTAGAAAAGTGTGATCAACAAACCAAAATCAAGTGGAATGAGACACTTGACTACGCTACTTTTCCATCCTGGAATCAATATGTGAAGGTGCTTGACCATTACAAATTTCCTCTGTCGAGTGGTCCTGTTTAAACGCAAAGATCAGAGCAACTGCGAACGAATCGTAAATTTAACGGAGCACATAACGCTTTGCTCGCACTTACCAAAAATTCTTATCTACCTTGCTCATCTTCGTCAGACAAGCTGTTTAGCTGCGACAGGTTTAAGTGCATGAATTCTTTAGAACTCAATAATTTGATAAAATCGCATCGACTCTGCTTAAATTTCCTGTGCGGCGGCCATCGCTATCGCACATGGAACAGGGCTCATCATATAAATTCTACATAATAACCATTCTTTAGAAAGATCTCAGCTAACAGCACCTCCAGCACCTATTCTAGAAGCAGCTACACACATACATTAAAATCTTGGGGACAAATCACAGGTCCTGCTGTTAACCACTATGGTTCTTGTAAAGGATGTGTCAGGAACCTACAAGATTGAAAGGGCGCTTCTCGATACCTGTTCCCAAGGGAATTTTACAACGGAGGATTTCGCGCAGAGGCTTTGCATGCGGCGGGAAAGGCACAACATCCTGATCCAAAGCATTGGTCAGCCACAAACAGATGTCAAATACTGCGCCACTGCATCAATAAATCTGCTGATCTCTGTGTTACGTCGCACATCGCCGACCAGCTCGACACCGATATCGACATCACCGCGTGGAGTCTTTCAGATATCACTCCGCTGGCGGACGATATATTTTACCAATCGCGCCGGTTTGATTAGTTACTGCTAGTAATTCGATTTGCTTGGCTCTCAGCACCACCGCAATGGATCGCAATCTTCATCGACTCTGTGAGCTTGAGTCTGTTAAGGCGCCATTATCATATTCTGTGCGAGGAGCAGTACAAGAAAACTACATACTTTGATAGCATGGGCCGAATAGTGCTCAAATTACCGACCAAGCCAATGGGGGAGTTCGTTCGATATCGCTTGTCGAGTATCGCTTGTTCCTGAGTATCGAATATCGTTTATCGCAATAAGCAATACTTTGGACACAATATTGCAAATTAATGGAAAAGTATGAGAAACTGGGGTACATGTCGCTAGTGACTCGTCCTATGATGCACGAACCACACTATTACATTCCCCATCTATGGGTCACTAAATATAGCTGCGAGTCGACTAAGCTCAGATTGGTTTTCGACGCGTCTTGTCTGACTACAAATCAAACTTCGCTTAATGATTTACTACTCGTTGGTCCGACTATTCAGGAAGATCTATATTTACTGCTGCTGAAATTTACGCTTTATCGGTACGCCATCACCGCATACGTGGTCAAAATGTACAGCCAAGTAAATATTGACATCAATGACCGCAAATACCAGTACATTCTTTGGAGAGAATTTCAAGACGACATTCTTCGCACGTACCAGCTTAACACGGTGACCTACGGTACCGCTTCGGCCCCGTTTTTGGCAATACGTAGCCTGCACTAGATGCATCGCACAGTCTTTCCACTAGGCTCTTCAGGTATTAAATCGTAATTTTACGTGGATGACTTGGTCACCGACGCTGACGATTTGGACACGCTTCGGACCATATAATATCAAGAGACTGAAATTTTTCGTCAAGGACACTTGACTAAATGGCATTCCAGGCGAACTGACAAGCGCTCTTGGGATCAGCACACGGACATGCTTCTCTTCAACTTCATACCAAAGAGCTGTGTTGCAACTGTCACGAAACCGACAATTCTATCAAAAGCATCGGCTCTGCATAGCATAAAGCAACACTCTGTGACACTTTCAGTAACTACATCAAAGCTCGAAGAGTCTATGTGGTCTTAGGCCCACCATTCTTGATGGAATC
This sequence comes from Drosophila teissieri, assembly GCF_016746235.2. Taxonomy (NCBI): domain Eukaryota; kingdom Metazoa; phylum Arthropoda; class Insecta; order Diptera; family Drosophilidae; genus Drosophila; species Drosophila teissieri. The sequence goes on from NC_053031.1 coordinate 24,170,870, forward strand.
ATCTGGAATTTGGCCAACTTCACCGCACATCGTTAACTTAGATCCGGACGCCATTAAATTGGAATAAAGAAAGAGCACGTTGAACAATCGTATGCGGAAGATTTTCGTTTACTCCAGCGATCCACTCACGAGGAACTCGAAGTTCTTAAATTCATTTCTCGACAGGTCGTCCGGGTCGAAGAACGACTACACAACGCCGACATTCCGAAAACGGTCCTGCATGTCTTGCGTTCACTACAAGCCCAATCTGGAGAAACAATTTATGGGATCATTAACGGTCGAACAACTGCTACCACAACAACCATTCCAGAGACGCGCTGTTGATTTTTGTGAACCGACCGATCAAAATCATATTTAGCCGCCGTTATTTGCACGGTAACCAAAGCAATTCACATCGAAGTGTCAACAAAAGCATTTCTTGCAACTTTAAAGATAATGGTTTCTCTGCGTTTCATGCCTACAGACATCTACTGCGACAATGGAAATTTGCAAGGTTCCATCGTATTGAATTCATCGCCGGACAACGGTGCGTATGTCAACAGGCTATTCACGACTACAAACGTCGCCCTGAGGCCTCTTGTCTTTGCCTATCAAAAACAAGGCGGGTACTTGCCGCTAAAAAGATTATTATACCCGTTACTCGTAGAGTAAAAGGGTATACTAGATTCGTTGAAAAGTATGTAACAGGCAGAAGAAAGCGTTTCCGACCATATAAAGTATATATATTCTTGATCAGGATCAGGAACTACAAAAGGTAGAAAGTTGAGATTAAGAATACAGACTCCAGGGACATAGACGCAGCGCAAGTTTGTCGATTCATGTTGCCACGCCCACTCTAACGCCCACAAACCGCCAAAAACTGCCACGCCCACACTTTTGAAAAAGGTTTTGATATTTTTTAATTTTTGTATTAGTCTTGTAAATTTCTATCGATTTGCCAATAAACTTTTTGTCACGCCCACTCTAACGCCCACAGACCGCCAAAAACTGCCACGCCCACACTTTTGAAAAAGGTTCTAATATTTTTTCATTTTTGTATTAGTCTTGTACATTTCTATCGATTTGCCAAACAACTTTTTGCCACGCCCACTCTAACGCCCACAAACCTCCCAAAACTGCCACGCCCACACTTTTGAAAAATGTTTTGATATTTTTTAATTTTTGTATTAGTCTTGTAAATTTCTAACGATTTGCCAAAAAACTTTTTGCCACGCCCACTCTTGCGTCCACAAACCGCCAAAAACTGTCAGTGCTGAAGACTCTTCTTCGCACTTCCACTAGCTGAGTAACGGGTATCAGATAGTCGGGGAACTCGACTATAGCATTCTCTCTTGTTTTTATTTAAACAATATTGAACATTAAACATTTCATTTGTATCAATGAAATATATTGCCTGGAAGCGGGTAAAAATAAAATGTTTTTTATACCTGACACCAAATATACAAAAATATACGAAAATATTACAAAACAAGGGAGAACGCTATAGTCGAGTTCCCCGACTATCTGATACCCGTTACTCAGCTGTCAACACTGACAGTTGTTGGCGGCTTGTGGGCGTTAGAGTGGGCGTGGCAAAAATTGTTTTGGCAAATCAATAGAAATTTTCACGACTAATTCAAAAATGACAAAAAATATCAAAACATTTTTCAAAAGTGTGGGCGTGACAGCTTTGAAGGTTTATGGGCGTTAAAGTGGGCGTAGCAAAACGTTTTTTTGCAAATCGATAGAAATTTACAAGACTAATACAGAAATGAAAAAATATCAAAAAATTTTTTTAAAATGTGGGAGTGGCAGTTTTGTGCGGTTTGTGGGCGTTAAAGTGGGCGTGGCAAAAAGTTTTTTTGCAAATCGATAGAAATTTACAAGGCTAATACAAAAATGAAAAAATATCAAAACATTTTTAATAAAAGGTGGGCGTGGCAGTTTTGGCCGGTTTGTGGCCGTAGAGTGAGCGTGGCAACATGAATCGACAAACTTGCGCTGCTTCTATGTCTCTGGAGTCTGTATGCTTAATCAGAATTTTCTAGCTTTTGTAGTTCCTGAGATCTCGACGTTCATACGGACGGACAGACGGACAGACCAAAGACATTAGAATAACAAGATGCGTAACGGCCATACATTGGTTTTGCACTATGCACCCACTTTTTTAGTGACGACCAAAATTGCTCTCTTTTCGCTCGCCTAAAATTGAGATCGTAAAAATCTAAAAATAGAATAGAACAATAGAAGAATTGTCTAGCTTGTGTGAGTAAAAACATTAAAGAAGATAGTGTGTATGTGTGCGTGCTTCTGCTAGAAGACGATTTTAGGGCCGAAATCAATTTTGATCTAAGAAACAAATTTGATTAATGTTTTGGTCAATTTTGATTCAAAACTATTATGGTTTAAAAGAAGTTTTTTTAATATTCGTTTGATAAAATCGCTTTTTTAAAAACAACAAAATAAAATATAAGAACATAATTTAACTGAATCTTATTTGCATTTTAAATACTGAAAATGGAAAATTTTTATACTAGTAATTTGACTAAATAACTATAGTAAATAATTAAAACGTATACAAAGTAAATTATTATAGCTACTGTAATTTAAAACAAAAAATTTCCAATAAAAGAAATTACATTTCAAAAATAAATATTTCATACAAATTTAAATGCAAAATTCATATTAAAAAATTAATATATATAAAATAAATAAAAATATAGAATCTGTATATTGCAAAATTGATTTCTTGAAGCACCAAGTGCGGACATCAGCACCGAAGAATCATGGTCTTCTTATATTTTTCACACGTCGCACGCAGAATACTCTGATGACAATTATTATACCCGTTACTCGTAGAGTAAAAGGGTATACTAGATTCGTTGAAAAGTATGTAACAGGTAGAAGGAAGCGATTCCGACCATATAAAGTATATATATTCTTGATCAGGATCAATAGCCGAGTCGATCTGACCATGTCCGTCTGTCCGTCCGTCTGTCTGTCCGTCTGTCTGTCCGTCTGTCTGTCCGTCTGTCTGTCCGTCTGTCTTTCCGTCCGTATGAACGTCGAGATCTCAGGAACTATAAAAGCTATATAAGCATACAGACCCCAGAGACATAAACGCAGCGCAAGTTTGTCGATTCATGTTGCCACGCCCCCTGTAACGCCCACCAACCGCCCAAAACTGCCACGCCTACACTTTTGAAAAATGTTTTGATATTTTTTCATTTTCTTAGTAGTATTTCTATCGATCTGCAGAAAAACTATTTGCCACGCCCACCCTAACGCCCACAAGCCGCCCAAAACTGCCACGCCCATACTTTTGAAAAATGTTGTGAAATTTTTTCACATTTTTGTTCGTCTTGTAAATTTAACTCTATATACCAAAAATCTTTTTGCCACGCCCACTCTAACGCCCACAAACCGCCAAAAACGGTCAGTGTTGTAATTTCTTCACCTTCACCAGCTGAGTAAGGGGTATCAGATAGTCGGGGAACCCGACTATAGCGTTCTATCTTGTTTTAATATAAAGTCATATTTTAAAATTATTATGCATTATTATGTACATAGATTGTGCTATTATTATTTCTGTCTTGAATTTGAATAATTGTTATGTTAAGGCAATGCAAGACTAGAGTTTTAAAGTGGTGTCAATTTATAAAAAATAATATAGATTTAAAGTCTAAGAACTTATAAGATCAAGGGCATATTTTGTCATTTTTACAATGCATGTGCATACGTGTGCACCAATACAGTGGTCAGCTGTCACTGTATGCGTATGCTCTAGAGCTCTCCGCTCTGTGGCTTTTGAACAGCCACTTGAAAAGCCACCACGAAAAAATCGTGTGCAAAAAAATCGTATGGCGTTACGCATCTTGTTATTATAAAGTCTTTGGACAGACGGACGTACAGACGGACATGGCCAGATCGTCTCCGCTATTGATCCTGATCAAAAATATATATACTTTATATGGTCGAAAACGCTTCCTTCTGCCTGTTACATACTTTTCAACGAATCTAGTATACCCTTTTACTCTACGAGTAACGGGTATAAATATACATATATTTACTAATCCTATTAAAATAAAATTGGCATATGCATATACTCTGCTTATATAAAAATATCGTCAAACTTACCCCACTTTAATCCAGAGCGATGAGATCTCGACGCGTTGGATATACATTCGTGCACCAATAATTTTTAAACCGAACGATAACGTATTATACACAAACCAACAAACAAACAAAAAATACACTAAGTAAAGGTCTCTATCTAGATATATGTATATATATATGTACGTTGGTATAAATGTTTTTCTGCGGCACGCTTCGGCCCTTATCCGATTCTCAGATAACTTGAATTATGCACTTGATTTGAAAGTCTGCTGTTACTGTGTCCTTGTTGATATCCACAAAAAAATGCACTGGTTCAGTTATTCAGTTTTATTTTATGTTCCGCTTTAGGCAAGTGAGTTTTAATTGACGGATTGTTTTGACCGCTACACTGATCATATCTGCTGGGCGGACTATGTTTCGCGCGCTATACACTATTGGGCTTGCGGAATACTGGCAACGATCCTTTCCAGGGTATGGTGACGGTCCCGATGCCGCTGCACTGATTGCTTGAAGATCCTTACTAGTTCCAATATTGCCAGCAACACTAACAACACTGCCATGAACTCAAGTAAATGTTGTACGCCTAGGATCTCATTTTGTGGTCGATGACTGTGTTAATCACATTGGCGGTATTGTCGGATGCCTTGGACTCCTTGCCGCCCATCTTGAGACGTATTTTATATATTTTGGCGCAGCCGGTATGATTGTAGTTCTTCTTTCAGGAGTATTTCCTTTGCCGGCCCTTGATCCTTCCAGTCTAAGTCCTGGTATCCTGTGGTTTTGTGCAGGATTGGGTCTTCGCTCCTCTCGGCACTTTACTTTGGACCGAAGTCCTTGGCGCTTAAAACAGTCTTCACTTGAGAATGATACCGCCTGAGAATGGACCTTCCGAGAATAGAATCTCGAGGACGGAATCTCGGAAATGTAATCTCGAGAATCGAATACTTTATCGGTGGACTGAGGTCTTTTTACACCGGTTTTGAGCATTTTTTGCGCTACTCCGGAAATCGGTCTTCTATGCCAAGTGTTCCCACCTAGGAGTCATATTTCTGGATTTCCCCTATTTTGGGAGTCAATACCCCTTCCGTGAACTGTGCCCGTTAATGGAGTAGGACTTCCTTGTGACCGATTGCGGCCGCTGAACTGGTCATCGGACACTCGGTATTGTCGACTTGCATTTTCTGATTTGGATAATTTTAAGGGAGCCGGAATGTTCGGTCAAACTCATTAGCATTATCTTAACCTCTTTATTATTTGAAATGTTACTTATTGAATGGTTCCCCATTATGAAATTTCTACAGATTTGACTCCCTTAACTGTGTAATCATGCTCATGTAAGCTCTCCTATGTTAATAAAACCCCCACGACTGATATCTCTTGTAGCACAAAAAAAGCTTTGTGTATTAAACACTTCGAAAATTAACTTTTGGCTAACTAAAGGAAAGGATGCTTAAGTTCAGGAAAGTTACCGCAGAAAGAAGGAAAGAAAAAAGTATCTTAATAGTTTGCGAAGCCTGGCAAGTGATCGATACACCTGCTGCTAGAACAAAGCTCTGGTGATCACTTATGCTTCCTACCACCCTCGAAACATTATTGGAGCTCCCAAGCATAGGAAGCTTCCGTAAATTGATTTAGAAAATTCACAAAAAACGCAAAACACAAACACAATTCACAAAACATAAAAAATAAATGTCGTAACAGAATAGTATAATTTAATACAAACTTGTTGAGCCAATAGGCATTCGCAATGAGTTACTAAATTGTATAGCCATCATTTAAAGGGTAGACCAAAACCGCGAGTACAAGAGACAGAGACAGGCAAGCTCAGATATTCCGCAACTTCTCTTAATAGATGACGAACGAAATCATTGCACAGCTGATGTGCCATAGAGCTTGATTGTTTCCAAAGTTGTCATGTTTACAAATAATAAATTTAGAAACTGCTGGCGACTGCAAGACCTGATCAGGACCAGCTTATTCTCTGCTTGGTTCGTCGATCGTGCTGCTGTCCGTAGTCTCGGGCGACTCCATCTCATTCATGCCTAAAAGCCTATACATCAAATTGGCTATAAAGCAAATGAAAATATAAACGCACTTGGAGAGATTGAATAGAGATCCATCTAGAAGCTCCGCCATTATGTGCTTAATTAAGCGAGGTTATTTCAAGGGGGAATACCTTTAATGTTATTTGCACTTAAACTTTTTTGAATGTTGCCGAAAAAGGTTTATTGCTTAGCCATCGCACTCAGCAGCAACAGCGACTTAAACCAATTTTAAGCATTAAATACACCGAAGCCGTCACCACATCCTCTCACTATTATTATTATTACATTGTTATTACTATTATTAATATGTTAAGCACTAGGTTACGGAGCACTAGCACGGAGTCCGTTGTATATTTTCAGGACAAGAAGTCCCCAAATAAGAATTATAATTTACAATAGACTAAGCTGAAATTATTATTTTAGTAGTTCTTACCGGCTAACATTTAGTTAGAACCCACCCGAACCGGTTCTGGACTATCGATCGATAGCACAAATCGGAGCCCAAGTGCGAGCGCTGGATTTCAACAAAGTCCTCTTTCGTTTTCGTCAGCCAGCGAGTGCAGACGTGTTCCATTGAACTCTGCCGCGAGTAGCAGCACTATATTTCTCCAGTACAGCATCCAGGAAAATTCGTTGAAAAATTATTTACCGCATTTTCTTCATATCGCACTGCACCCATTCCGTATATTATCTGCACCCTGCCCTGCATGAAACGTAGCTCGGCTTGCGAAACTTGCACGTCTGGTATCTCATCCGTGCAAAGCATCACGAACCGGCGCCTTCCTTCCCTTCCCCTCTATGTCCACTTTTCCATGCACACTCCCATAGCCTCCGCGACCAATCGAAGCAGTAGCCACTCCTGAAGCCTCCGGACTAGTTGTCACCCCGTAAATTTTAAATTTATTCTAGTTTATTATAGTTTGCTACAGCAAGAATTAACATTGAAGTGCATATTCATAGGTTACGAAAGCGAATAACAAGAGAGCCAAAAGTGTAGGAGCGAGTACAAGACAGTGCGATAGGTTGAGCGAGAGTGGCGAGCTCCCACAGTTTCTCTGCATAATTAGATATGAAGAAGAGCATAATTATACTCGTTACTCGTAGAGTAAAGGTTATACATACGTAATTCGTTGAAAAGTATGTAACAAGCAGAAGAACGAGTTTCCGGTCATATGAAGTTTATGTCGAAGAGTTATCAGGAAGCCCTTCTTCTTCTTTACTACTCTCGTTGTCTGCGCAACGTTTTCTGACGCGTGAGCGAGGCATGTCTGTTATGCGTAATGATCGAAAACTGAATAACCCAATTCTCTTTTCACAAAATCAGAATTATGCGTAGTTCTTAACTCTACAAGCAATACCAACACATTCTGGAGACTTATTCCAGTCCGCATACACCAATACTAATGCACACTGCATTTTACTGTATGCTTCTCGTTTTCGTGCAGACTTCTACTTCCCCCCGCTCATACCCGCGACCAGACTACGTTCGGCAGAAACCGTGCCAAGCAGAAAGACGCAATTGCTAAAAATGTCGTTAAAATCAAATGATCTGCGACACGGCCTTCCTGACCTATCACACGTCCTCGTGTGTTAAAAATCCCTTAATATCGATCATCGTTATTAATTTATCATAAACCTTTTTTTTCTCAAAATTTAAAGTTACTCTTCATTCTTTATAACTTTAAAGCAAACCAATACAAATAATTAAAACATTTCATTTATTACATTTAAGCCATGAGATCTGGATTACCATCAACTTTCAATCAATCAATCATAATTTTATCTTCTTCACACATAAATCGTTAAAGTTCTTGATTTTCAATACATTTTTCTACTAGCACACAGTTTTTCAAACCGGTCAGTCCATCTTTTGTTAGCCTAGCTAACAGCTCATAACTCGACAATCCGGCCAACAAACGTGGCACCCAGTTGACGCACTCTATAAGCCGGCCAACTAACTCACACCACCAACCGTTACCAAATTTAAACTTAACTGCAACAAAATGGCGAACCACCTAACTCGGGCACCCATATGGTAGAGAAAGTCGCATTTGGAATAAGTCCGGAGGTTTACAAATTCTTAGTCATTCTCAAGATCACAGCCCTCACTGGTTTGAGTGATCACTGTCTTCTGCGCTTTCATCTTCAAACACTGTGGTAATCCTCTTCTCAGGCATACATCGCAGAGATTCATGAGAATATTTATAAGTTCGGTTATTATTTAATGCTTTAAGTTTATATCGATCTCCTGGTAATACTTCGGCCACTACAAATAGACCTTTAAACTTAGGATCTAGTTTGGTCTGATGACATTCCTCATTTTTAAGCAAAACATGGTCTCCTACCTTGTGTCTTACAATAGTAGCTTTATTTTTATCGAATCTAGCTTTATCAATTTTAGCGTTCTTTTCCGTGTTATGTTTTGCCATTTCTCTAACTGAGCCAACATCGACAATATTTTCTTCATTTACAACAGGTGTAAGACCAAATGGCCATGCTTCTTTGCCAATAAGTAAGTTCGTTAGAGATACTTTAGTAACTCTGTTGGGTGTGTAATTAAGAGCCAGCTGAATCTCATCTAAAGAATGCTGCCAAGATCCTGGGCCAGTTTCAACTGCGGTCAGCATGGACTTTAGAGTACTCATGACTCGCTCCACTTGGCCATTGGCACGACTAGCACCTGTGGCAATTAAATGTAAATCCATTTTCTGTGCTGAGCAGAAATCACGGAATGCTGAACTAGCAAAACTACGACCTTGATCAGCGATAAGTCGGGAGGGGACACCGAATAACGATATAACAGATCTCACTGCCATAATGCAACTATCAGTGTCTAACTTCATAGTATGAGAGAGGTAGACAAATTTGGTAAACGCGTCTATCAACACAATTATATACTCCTTCTGGTCGCTGTTTCCGCTAAGTTTACCTGTAATATCCACATGAACCGTATTGCACGGGATGTCGAATTTAGGAATGGGATGGAGTTCGGATTGTATTTTGCCAGACGGAGGTTTTGACAATCTACAAGTGATACAGTTGTCCACAAATTGGCGAACATATTTAGACATTTTATCGAACCAATAGAACTCGTACATTTTCTCAAGAGTTTTCTCCCACCCGAGATGCATAATGGACTCGTGTACGTTGTTGAGAGCGGACCACCGAAACTGCTTTGGGATTATGGGCAGACATCGAGTCTTTCCATTTCTTTGAACTTTTCGGTATAGAGTTCCAGACCGTATTTCGTAAGTTTTGGCCAAATCCTCGGGCAATTCATCATTACGCAATTTAGAGATACTAGAAGAAGTTTCTTCGTCTCTTTGCTGTTCAGCCAATAACCAGTTGTCGGATATTTCTGTCAGATTGATATGTTTTTCGACTACGCCTATGGAATTCTTGACAATTTTTGGAACCGGATTCCGAGACAGAAAGTCAACATGAGCCATACGCTCACCTGGTCTGTACTGAATATCAAATTCGAAAGATTGCAAGTACGACCACCACCTGTGAACTCTAGGAGTCAGTTCTACCTTTGTACGAGAGGCTTTAAGCGAATTGCAGTCAGTAAACACAACAAAATGACGTCCATGCAAGTAATGGCGAAAGTGTTTTATAAAATTGTAGACAGCAAGTGTCTCCAGTTCATATGATTGGTAATGTGATTCTGCTGAAGATGTCATCTTGGTAAAATACTTGATAACTCGAGGCTTCTGTTCAATTCGGTGCAGCAAAATAGCGCCATAGCCAACAGAACTCGCGTCTGTGTGGAGCTCGATAGAAAATTGTGGGTCGAATATAGTAAGGACGGGTTCATTAGTTAAAATAGATATTACTTTTTGCCGTATTTGCTCATGCTCCAATTCCCACAAAAATGACTTGCTCTTAGAAGTAATGCCGTAAAGAGGTTTCATCAGTCGTGAAAACTTGGGTACAAATTGTCGAAAATATGAAACTAGCCCAATAAATTGTCTCAACTGAGTGACGGACTGCGGGGGTGGCAAACTCAAAAGGGCTCGAATTTTCCTGGGATTCGGTCGGATCTCACCTGCCTTTACCTCGAAGTCCAAATATTCAACACAAGACTTAAGAAAGGAACATTTTGTAATATTAAAAGAAAATCCAGCATGCGTAAGTGTTTGCAATAGTATTCGCAATCTTTCAAAAGCTTCTTCTTTTGTACGTGCAATTATCATTACGTCATCCATATAAACAATGGCATATGAATGGGTAAGATCACCTAAGCTCTTTGGAATACGGAAGGTGCGTTTTTAAGCCCGAATGGCATAGTCAAATATTCGTACTGGCCTTCTGGGGTGACAAACGCCGTTCGCTCGGCTGAATTCGGGTGAATAGGGATCTGGTGAAATCCGCTTGCCATGTCTATACAGCTGAAAAACCTAGCACCACTCAGCCTAGCTATTTGATCAGAAATTACCGGCAAAGGGTACTTGTCAGAAACGGTATTTGCGTTTAGCTCTCTATAATCCACGCAGAGGCGGTCAGTACCATTTTTTTTTCGGACAAGTAACATTGGGCTCGCAAAGGGGGAGGAACTGGGTCTAATAATGTTTGATTCCAACAGCTGTTGAATTAAATGCCGAACTTTTTCCTTTTCCTCTACACTCAACCTATATGGGCGCCTTTGGACCGTCTTATTTTGATCGATCAAGCGAATTTCTAACTGTCCCGTAGTCACACGGCTTTGGGGAATTCCATTTACGAATGACCCTGAATATTTTTGTATTATTGACAACAATTGGTCTCTATCTGGTCAATACAGATCGGTGTCAACACTAACCAAATCAGGATTCTTTTCGGAAACTTCAACAGCCAATATAGATTTTTCATTAAGCATAGTAAGAGATTTTGATGTTATTGTCACACCGACTCCCTGGCTCAAAATATCTCGACCAATCAGAGCGTCATACTTAATCTAATTGTCTAACACTACATGAAACAATATTTCATATGAACGTTCACAAATCAAAACATTGGCCAATATCTGCAAGGTGCTACAAATAGTATTGCTACCAAGACCCCTTAAAACAACTACGTTGCCCATTCTGGATCCAGATAGTCTCTGCGAAGTAGCCTCCTTGATGAGTGAACACTCAGCTCCAGAATCAAAACAAAATTGGAACGAATCACCAGATTGCGAAAACGTTCCTAAGGTTCAAAAATGGTACAGATGTTGACATCTTTTACAATGTTGTTTTTGGAAGACGACGAACGCTCCTGACGATCAGGACATACTGTAGAGATGTGTCCAGCTTTTCGGCAATTGAAACAAGTCAAAGTAGACCGGTCGTTCCCTGAAGGTTGCTTGCCGGGTTGCTGGACGTGCAATGCCATTGTTTTTGATCGACAGTCCGCCTTATTGTGACCAGGCTTTCCGCAGTTGTGACACTTGAAGTGGGGCTTAGCTCGTTTTCCTGGCGGCTCTGATGTACCATCGTTTGAAAGGTAGCTCGTTTTGGCGTCAAATGAATAGGCCTTCAGTTCTTGATGCAGCTCGTTCCGAGTGTTGATGATGAAGTGAAAACTAAACGCCGCAAACGCCTGTCAATTCCAGCTACATGGGCCAGTGTAATGGACACTGCGATTTGCTCCACACTCAGCGTCTTCCATTTGGCCATAAGCGAAGTAACCATTCGGCTTCCATATAACGAAAGGCACTCGCCTTCCGCGGGGCGTCCATTTAGCAGATTCATAACTGCTGCCGCTAATGTTTCTGTTCCCGCAAAATGATGCAGAAACAATTCTCGGAACTGTGTCCATGATATACCAGGAAAGCAAATTTGTGATAGCCAATGAGTGATTTGCTGAGGGTCATCACAAGAGCGCTGCCTTCCAGTTGGTTTTCATTCAAGATGTAGTCTACCGTTGAACACCAGGATTGCGCGTCTTATCCCGCACGTTCAGGATTAAACCTGGGCAATACCACAACAAACGATTCTTTTGGCTCTCTTTGTGAGTGTTGCATTTGTTTCAGAAGTTCAGAAAAATTTCGATTTTGCGCCTCCAAAATTGCCAGCAAACTATTTTCATTGTTCAAATTAGGTATAGGCGATCCCACTTCTGATGTCGAAAAGTTATCAGGAAGCCCTTCTTCTTCTTCACTACTCTCGTTGTCTGCGCAACGTTTTCTGACTCGTGAGCGAGGCATGTCTGTTATGCGTAATGATCGAAAACCCAATTCTCTTTTCACAAAATCAGAATTATGCGTAGTTTTTAACTCTACATGCAATACCAACACATTCTGGAGACTTATTCCAGTCCGCATACACCAATACTAATGCACACTGCATTTTACTGTATGCTCCTCGTTTTCGTGCAGAGATAAAGGCGCAGCGCAAGTTTATTGACCCCTGCTGCCACGACCAATCTAACGCACAAACTGCGCAAAACAGCCACGCTGTTGGAAAATGTTTTGATATTTTTTCAGTTTGGTACTTGGGCGCTCTCGCGCCCGTCGTGATCGGAGCGACTCCCTTGGGGCCGTTCAGGTCAACCTTGAGTAGTTCTTTTGGGAGACCGTTCAGGTCAACCGCAAGAGCGAGAGAGAAGGAATCACCTGGGGACCGCGAGGGTCATCCGCAAGCGCAAGAGAAGTAATCCTTTGGGGACCGCGAGGGTCATACGCCAGCGGAAGAGAACCCTATCTCGGGGACCAAAAAGGTCAGCCGCGCAAGAAAAAGAATCACTCACACCCCAAAACGTACACGCGTTTCGTTTTCTACGTGTTTGGGTTTTTGACCGTGATAATACCGGTGATGTGAATTTCACTACCTTCCACGTGCCTTCGTACTTTGGTGCCAGTTTCGCATCGAACTTTTCTGCTGCATTCGACAAATGATGTGGGATCCGTCATACCAGTTCGCCCATTCCTGGCCTTTACTCTCGTTTCCTTAGATCATTGTGCCGTTTTTGCTCCTTCGCCGCATCTTCCATCTGCACCGTTGCTTCCTTCCGGATTCCCTGCAACCGTTTCCATCTGGCCTCTACCGTTTCTTCTTTTAGCCCCGAGCTAATTGTTACCTTGTCGAAAATCGTTCTTGGTATCATTTACCCTCGCCCGAATATCAACTGTGCCGGGCTTGTCCTTGTGGATTCGGATGTGCTGCTGTTATATGCTAGCTTCAGTTCGGGTACGTGATCATCGCATTTCGTTTGTTGTTATCCACTTAATTGTGCAATCATCGTTTTCACGGTTCGGTTTGTCCGCCCCGCGGATTTTCCTGCGGCGTATACGGGCGGTGAATTGCTGTTGTATGCCGCATTGAAATTACCCGTGTTCAGAATACTCGTAAGAACGTATCCGCGGTGGCCTGCCGTATCGCTGCCAGTTCTACCCATTTAGAGAATTTTTCTTCAATTACTAACAGTGTCGTATTCCCGTGCTTTGTTCTGGGTAGAGGTCCCAAAAAGTCTACACATAAGGTCTCCCAGAGCGCTTCAGCGATCTATGTTAACATTTTCCCAGCTTTCTTCTGTTGTGACACCTTGTGTTTCTGGCAGCAGTTGCACTCTCTGACAAATTTTCTAACATCTCTTGCCATTCGCGGTCAGAAGTATCCATGCCAAGCCCTTGTCAGCGTCTTAAACGTGCCCAAGTGCTCCGTTTCTGCTGTACTGTGGTTTTCTTGGAGTATCTGTTCGATTTCCTCCTTTGACACGCACAGCTTCCGTCTTACGTCTATCCAATTTATTGTTTCGCTAACGACTTTCAGTTCCGCTTGAAGGACTCTTGACAGACGTCCACCACTGCCTTTCCGGTATTGAACTTCTCCGTCTCCCCCGTCCTGCGTTAGCACTGCCTCTATTCAGAGATCACTGGTGTCTGTTTTTAGCTTGAGCTGCCACGTTAAGTCCGAGCATGACAATATTAGTGGTCAATGTGTCTTTTAGTAGCTCAAATGCTTCTCATTCCACTCAAAATTCTGCCATTTTCTGATAAACTGTCTGTAGCATGATGCCATCCCTAAGTAACTGTGGACATTTATTGTGGTTTTCGGTGTCGGTGGCTTACCACGTGTCCTAAGTACAGTAGAATCCGGTTACAGCGACTTTCAAGGGACCGACAATTTTACGTCGTTATACCCGGAAGACGCACTTACAGAAAGGAGAAAAAAAATTTTTTGATTATTTCATGGTTGCCATGTTCGTAATATGTTTTAACATAAAACGAATTGATTTTTTAATCAAACAACATTTTTAATACATTTAATTTAATAACATGGGTCTGCACACGCAGGCCGTACACATTTTTGTGACGTCGGTCGCTGATAGAAACATATATTTCTAACAGAGTCGTTTGATGCCTTAATTTGTTGGCATTATTTTGCTGTATTTTTTATTTTGAATTATATATCGTTGAATTATGAAAAATCTCGTCGGTATAAGCGGTTTGTCGCTAAAAGCGGAGACGTACTCTTTTCATATAACTTTGTATGGGGACCAACCAAGCCATCGAGATTCCGTCCAAACTCCAAACTGGATATTTGACTCGAAACTTCCCACCGTTCCTTACCTTGCTTCCTTACCTTGCTTGGCGAGCGTATTCTCCGTCCTGGTTCTGGTCAACATGCCATTATCCCTTAGATTCTGGTACCGGCTCCTGCTTGCCAATGAAGTACTGTCTCCTGAGTCGCCGCCATTCTGTCGTTCTCATGCCGCAGATCCAACCCAGACCAATCCGTCCTAAATTGTTTCTGTGCTGGCTGGCTGGTTCCGGCATGATTTTCTTTCGCCTCTATCTCCTCCATTTCCTGAACTAGTTTCAGGAATTCCGTTAACGATGCGAGTCCGGATCTCCGAGTATACAGTTTTATTTTTCTTCTACAATTCCTATATATGCGGTCAAGTTTCTCATGTTCCGATAACTTTGTAAATCGCATCAGTTTTCGCAGACCCTAACTCCCTAACGGATTCGCTATCCCGCTATCTCAACTGTATAATCTGATTCTCCTAATGTTTCCATACCTTGGTGGCATGAAGTATTCCAGCAGCTCCGCCGTTATTTGCGTCCATGTGCTAATCTTGGACGGCGTTATGTTCCACCAGTTGATGGCGGTTCCTTCTAAAGGACATCGCCTGTACCAGCTGGTTCTCCTGTATTCCGTACCCAGCCGCCCGTTGTTCCATTTTTCTCAGGAATTCCACTCTAATCTGGTCGGGCGCCACTGTGATGGTTTGAGCGGCTCAGGGGTGACCCAGGGCCCAGCCGCGTACTCTGTCCACGATTTCTGTTTCCACCCTTTTGTCCGTTTTCTTTTCTTTTTCTCCTTCCATCTTGTTGATCTGCTTCTTCGTTTGCGTTACTAGGATTTCCGCTCCAGTCCCAGAGTATAAGTCGGGTGAATTATATAGTAATTAAGTAACGGACTTATTTTTTAAGGAGAAAATTACATCAGAGTTTTAATAATGTTTGCCAGGGTCCGCGCTGCTGGTCTGGACTCGACGTCCGGCAGGGCGTCGTCCTGCGGCAAAAGTGTAGTGGCCGTTTGGATAGGGGGCCCTGAATAGAGAAGGAAGAACGGGCGCTCTTGTGCCCGGCGTTATCGGAGCGACTCCCTTGGAGAGAGTAGTTCTCTTGGGAGGCCGTTCAGGTCAACCGCAAGAGCGAGAGAAAAGGAATCACCTAGGGACGATTATGTTAGAACATACTAAAAGTAAGCTCCTGATAGATAAACAATGAGACGCCTAAGCTTAGCTTTGGCCGCCTAATTAAGGGTCTTATTAAATGCAGTATTAGTCATCGGAGATATACTAAACGAAAAATGGAAATCTTGATTAGCTGCACCAGGAAAGTTATGGAAAAAAATTAGTTATCGCATATGGAGTTGTAACGAACTGATTTTCTTGTTTCTGCTCGCTACGAAATGCAACGGCTAGCTCAGAGAGTTTGTTTGTTCGTCCCACCAAATTTGTGATTTCTGTGATTGCCCGACCAAGAAGAAGACAGATTCTCTGATTTAAACCACCTTTATTTAGCGTCACTTGCTGAACAGAATTCGGTGACCCTCGCCGTCGGATGCGCGTCGTTGCTCCTTCGTCGTCCTTCCTTCGTATGCCTGCGTCGCTTCCGATGGGGATCCGTACCGGCTCGCCTGGGGCTTAGGATGTTAAGGGGCAGGGTGTATCGTCCGTGAGATAAGCTAGCGCTCCTCTCCGAACCACCGTTGCGACCACTGACTCCACCGTCCCTTCCTGCGTATGCCAGGCACTTGTCGCCCTTGCCGAAGGATAACCTGCGGGCTCAAACGGGGCTCAGGATGTTATGGGGCAGGGTGTATAGTCCGTGAGATAAGCTAGCGCTCCTCTCCGAACCACCGTTGCGACCACTGACTCCACCGTCCCTTTCTGACCACGCTAGGTCCTGGAGTTCGCTCGTCCTTCGCTGATCTTCACTTGCGGAGATCCACTCTGGGTCCTCGCTTGACGCACTTGTGTTTTCGTTGTTTCACTGTCACTCGGTATTGACTGACCGCCCGTGTGGCGTACTTTCGCTGACTTCCGTGTAATTCGCGTAACTTTCCGACCGACTGTATGGCTGTATGGCCCTTCGCGTACTTCTTCTTGACTGTCCCTGTGTGGCACTCCCTGAACCTGCTCCGACCGTCCGGTCGCACGCCCGTGTCCGGACAGAGCGCCTCGCGACCGTACTCTCCGCTTGCACGTATGACCCACGCGTGTTTAACTGGCTGACCGTCCCGAGCTGCGCCGGCGCCGTCCCTTATATCGGCTGCGGGAATCCCGTTATTTCCCCTTTTGCACACGTCTCGCTCGGGTACAAGGTCCAAACATGTCCCGTTAGTTCACGGTGCGTCCTCTTTGTGCCTGTCCAAAGTCCGCACCGGTACCGTATGACCTCTACGCCCTTGGCGGGTTTGAGTCCAAGGCTCAGCGCGGTACCGTTATTTCACGGTCTCTCCGCTTTGCCGGGGTCCAAGGTCCATTATTTCCCGTTTGCTGTTGCTACGCCGATCTTCTGCACCCGGATTTGTGGGGAAGAAGCTTTATGGTGTCATCCTTGCATCCTGATGTTGGGGACCACCGCTGGTACGTCCCTTCTTGTTCCGGGGCTGCTGACCCTGGACCCCAAAACGCCCTGGAGTCCATCCTGCGGCAGCACGTGCGCCCCTCGTTTCCGCGCCTGCGGCATCCTCGCGCCGACCTGCTGCTGCGGTTGTTTCCGCACCTTCCTACCAAGGTGGGCTGTGTCGTGACCACCATCCTCCTGTGTGCCAATCCAAACGTTGATTACCTCGGAAGCGATGCTCAACGATTCGCTAAGAAAGCCTCCTCCACCGTCGCCTCTACGACGACGATGCCATCCTGGCCATCGCCATACGGACTCCCTCGTCCGGGGATGGGGTCGCGACACCAGGGATGACGCCCGAAGCGGGAGATAGGAACCGGAATCCCTTCTCCATCTCGCTCCGGGCTGTTCCCCTGCTGAACCTGCTCCGACCGTCCGGTCGCACGCCCGTGTCCGGACAGAGCGCCTCGCGCCCGTACTCTCCGCTTGCACGTATGACCCACGCGTGTTTAACTGGCTGACCGTCCCGAGCTGCGCCGGCGCCGTCCCTTATATCGGCTGCGGGAATCCCGTTATTTCCCCTTTTGCACACGGCTCGCTCGGGTACAAGGTCCAAACATGTCCCGTTAGTTCACGGTGCGTCCTCTTTGTGCCTGTCCAAAGTACGCACCGGTACCGTATAACCTCTACGCCCTTGGCGGGTTTGAGTCCAAGGTCCAGCGCTGTACCGTTATTTCACGGTCTCTCCGCTTTGCCGGGGTCCAAGGTCCATTATTTCCCGTTTGACTTGACCGCCCTTGACTCCTTCCGCATTCCAGCCGTCTTCGCTGTTGCTACGCCGATCTCCAGCACCCGGATTTGTGGGGAGTTTTAAGACTCCTCACAGAGTGATTTTCAGCTGATCATGATTTCCGCTTTCATGATTTCCGCCTAGACCCAGGCTTGAGTCTCCGTTCTAGTTCTTTTCCAATCAAACCGCCGTGGCGTTAAGTCGTAATCATTTCGTGTCCAAGCTAGGAATATTTTTTTGGTTAAATTTTTAACCTGCGGACGTGGAAAAAAAATGCGAAAATAAAGAAAGCAAGTGAGTTTCCCACATCGCTAAAACGGTTCGCAGTTTAAATTTTTACGTGTGTTTTCCCAGGCGGAAATGTAATATTTGAAAATCATTGCCTGCCGCAGTCATCGAGCAGCAGAGCGAAAAATTATGTGAAAATATGTGGAGAACAACACGCTTTTATTTTAGTTCAACTGCATCGGGAGGTCGATCTTTTGCCGAGGATTAAAATGGAGTGAGTTTTATATGCGTTAATATTGATTTTGGAAATAAAACACTGAAAACACACTGAGAGAAATTAAATAGAATCAGTTACAAAGAAAAGTCGTAATTATACACCGAAAGAAACCAGGGAAACCCAATAAATAGTTTTAGAAGTATAGGCAATATTTAATCATCTTAGCATCTACTTAGTAATAACTCTACCTTATTTTCAAAAATTTTCTATTTTTCTTGGACTTACGTAGAATACCTTAGGTGTAAGAAAAAATTATTCGCAAACATTGCACAATGTAATAACTACACTGAAATAACGATTTGTAAACATAAAAATATGTGTAAAATCCCAAATGAGAAGACTTTACTCGTTAAGTTTTTGTAAGAAACTGATTTTATTTGGAAATATCTTCGGTTTAAATAGGTGACATGAGAATCGCATCTTAGAGTAAATGGCCTACGCAGAGGCCTAAGTAGATATGGCCTTATCGAGGTCCCACGCTCCGGCACATCTGCCTATCTTGAGCGGCGAGGACCTTATCTGTGGTCTCCCAATAAGGGACTATTTTAGGAGGCGGGGAACGATCTCAAGTGAATGACTCATGTAGTGTGCACTTAGATTACATGTTTTTGAGCACTGCACCCATGTCGCCTTAGATAACAAAATCCTAAATATAAATTATCGCTCTCGATTCATTTACATAAGATATTAACGGAGCCCAAAATTGTAAGTCTTTAAATATATTCGTGTTCATGTGTGAACAATATGATAGACATTAGTAACTCTTCATGCCTTCCAAACCTCCTAGAAAGACGCCCTGCCACCTGCACTAGAATCAACAATCAACACATCCCTACCATCGATGAAATTGCACCCGGAGTTATACTACTAAATAAATTCAGCGGCGAGATATCAGTCAATGGAACAACGTCAACGCTTAATGGGTCATTTGTCATTAAGTTCAGCAATACAATAATAGAAATTGATGACCAAGTCTTCACGAATAGGTACTCCGTACACCACCAACCTATGCCGGCAATTCTCCAAACTAAAATGACCATTAAAAATCTGGAAGAGAAACTATCTCTAGAATTGGTCAAGGAGCTTAATGTCAACAATACCAAAACCTTGGAGCTGCTAAAAACAACCTCCCACACAGCCGATATATTGATGGGCTGTGTCATAATCACCGGAGTCGTTCTAATAACGATCCGCGTCTTTATTAGGAGGGTCGCAAAATTCCGTGTCAACCCAAACACCGAAGACGAACATATCAACGACCGCAACGAGTGGGGACACTCGATTTTAAAGGTGGAGGAGTTAACACCAGAGGAATTTAAAACCACAAGTAGCCAAAGCTTGCACGCGCATCCGGCCATGCAGCTGCAATAACAGAAAATTGCAAGATCAGCGTCTGGAGCACTTCCCGCTGGAGCGCTGACGGCACCGAAAAGCACCGACGCGGGCAGAGGCAGCGACGGAGTTGACACCGACGCAGGCGGAGGCAGCGACGGAGTTGGCGGCATAAATATCACCAAAAATTGTAAACCCACTTCAGTTCTAATTTTTGTTCAAATAAAACCGGACCTCGAGTCCGAATTACCTTCTTGTGAAATAATAAAATAATGTTTTATTTAACTTATATAGCAACACCAAGATCTCATCGCTCCGGATTAAAGTGGGGTAAGTTTGACGGAACACTGTTCCCGTGTTTTTCTGACAAATTAAATGTTCATGTTCTATATTGTCTAAATAAAAAAAACTTTTCAGCGGCTAGTATCCACCTTGTTTTTGATAGCCAAAGACGAGAGCCCACAGAGCGACGTTTGTAGTCGTGAATAGCCAACCATTTTTGTTGACGTGCTCACCGTTATCCGGTGATAAATTCGAAACTCCCCGCTAAAAACAATTATAGTCAACTTCTCATAATCTTTGTATGCCAGCCTTTAATTTTTGTATTCCACATGGCACTAGTCAACTATTTATTAATTAATAAAATTATGCTATTATTTTAACTACAACAAAATGAGTAGGTAAACATTTCCAAAAAGGGTTCTAACAGTTCTAATATTTATTCTCGTTACGTTGGAGAGGTGA